>NC_053188.1:11260472-12485945 GCF_905163445.1 Pararge aegeria
ACCACGTCAATCTAACTCCGTTGCGCGGATTTTGAAAGACAAATTGGGAAAAAATAGCGTTGCTATCCTGTAGAAGCTGTTTGCTTTTCCGGGATAAAAAGAAGACTATGAGCTATGCCAGACTATATTGTAGGTATCTTTCGTTGTGTGTTAAATCGGTTCATTCGTTGTGGCGTTAAAGCGTAACAAACATCCATCCATTCATACATCCATCCATCCATACATCTTTTCTGACAATCTTTCGCATTTATAATATAAGTAGCCTTGCGATTTGCTGTTATCTGTGAAGAATTATGTTCTTGAGCTCCAACAATATTCATCAGCTCTTCATTAAAATTAGACAATAGTAGAATACTAGTACAAGTACTTCGTAGTACTAAGCTATCAAATTAAAAAAACAATGATTAAAATCGGTGCAAATTTAACGGAGATACGAAGTAAAATAGATTATTTATATTAAATTATCATATTATAAATACGCATTTATAATATGTGTGAGGATTTATAGAAAACGTTTACAAATATTTGTGGACACAAAATCAGACGCGTTTGTTTGAAAACAAACATACAGACACGTCGGTAGACAGCGTCGTGGTCATGTAATGACGTGATACAAGCTAAAAATGCCAACGTGCTTATCAACGCGTCGAGTATTATATTAGTTTCTATCAATACATATTATATAACAATCTGTTTTTGAAACCTACAAGTTGAGCTTTAATAATATTCAGAACCGATCAATATAACAGGTAAATTGTGTATCTATTAAAAAATCCGGTGCCAAGGCAGGCTTATTGTGTTTTTAATTAGATTTAAAGATATCGGACCAAAAGTAACTAATCCTGAGTCTTTTACTTTCTACCATGCACGGTTAAAATTTTTACTAACCACCCTGCGGGTTTGAAGGCTTTCACGGCAATTTTCACAAGTATGGTAATAACATGCCATTTGATGGCCGATTTGCGTAGTTTGTGACCCTGCTTTCTAAGTCCAAGGCCGTCAGTTCGATTTACACTTCTGAAAAATTTTGTGTGATGAGCATTAATGTTATTAAATGTCTGGGTGTTTATATGTATGTTGTAAGTATTTATGAATATTATTCATAAAAATATTCATCAGTCGTCTTAGTACCCATAACACAAGCTTTGCTTAATTTGGGGCTAGGTGGCGATGTGTATAATGTCGTAGTATATTTATATATTATTTATTTATTTACATGTTTTTGGACGAGTACTGGTACTGTGAATTTCTTTAAAATAAAATACCAATACCAAAATTTTTTTGCCGACCTGGAGATGGATACCCTATGTTTTGTTATAAAACATACTTAAAAAAATGAGGCAGTTAGCTATTAATACTATTAATTATTTAAAAGTTGCTAGTAATCATAATGGGATTCTGATGTGTGTCATCATCATCATCATCATCATCATCATCATCATCATCATCATCATCATCATCATCATCATCATCATCATCATCATCATCGACCCACTCATCGTCATTATCAACCCACTACCGGCTCTCAGAATTAGAAGGGCTTGGGCCGTCATCCACATTGTTTCGAACTCTCAGGCACGTAACTTTCCTCACGATATTTTCCTTCACCGCTAAAGCGTGTGATATATGATTACTTAAATTAGAAAAGCACATAACTGCGAAAAGTTAGAGGTGCGTGCCGGGGATCGAGGTCGGCCCCCCCGAAAGGGAAGGCGAAGCCTTATCAAACATACCAGGCGCTACACAAGTGAGGCAGTTATCAAACAATACTTTTAATTATTTTAAACGTGCAAATAACTAAATCAGGACTCTGATATGTGTAATTTGTTGAAAAAATAAAACGGATGTAAACCGGTTAACGACCGTACCAAATTTACCTATGCTAACTTAATAGCATGTACTAAATAAGACTACGCATGATCGCTCGTATAGGTGACCTTAAAGAGGTATACAGGAAGGTATATATTATGCAGATAATATGAGATGTCATACATACCTAGATTAGCATTTTTTACGCGGTTTCTAAATCCGTATTAGAATCTTTAAAGTAGTAAAACTTAAAACTATAGGAGAACACTATGTCATTATTAATATTGTAACAAGACAAAGTGGCAAACTAAATCCAGACATATAGTATTCTTGAATAGCTACTTGTTCAATTCTTAAGTAATTTATATGTTTTTGACATTAACGCCTTTTTATTCGATGTAGGTATTTAATAAAAAGGCTCATAGCGTTATACAAAATTATATAAAATTCAACAAGAACCATTTTTACCATATTGCATTTGTCAAAACGTCATATTGCCCTTGCCGGCCGCAAGGCTAAGAGGAAGATTATAGATACCTAAATGATTAAAAATCACAACTAAAATATCCCCACAGACGAGTGGTTCAATTTCTTCTATTAAGTGTACCTTTTTATTTTTAGTTTTCCTAAACCTAAGGTTGCCTGGCAGACATCGCTACTTAGCGATAAGGCCGCCTTTTGTATCGACTTGAGAGTGTACTTTCTTTTATTTTCCTAGTTATGGAGTACTAGTAAAGAGTATAAATAAATAATCAAATCAAAAGTGGGGATGGCATGAGTACCTTCAACTTTTTATAGCGTATATCTCGGAACACTGTCGTTTTAGAAGCGTTTGTCTTAAATATAACTTGTTTATTATAATAATGTCCACTATTGATATGCGGACACCAGTATAACTGGTATACGTGTGGTCGCTATTTTTAGCGAAATATAAAAACGGCGGACTGTAAGCCTACCTGGCTTAAACCCTCAAAAAAGAATTCAAACCCTTAAAAAAGCCTTAAAGTTTGTTGAAGAATTAATTTCAGTAATCATAGAAATCACATAATATGTAAAGAAATAATAAATAAATTAATATACTACGACAATACACACATAGCCATCTAGACCCAAAGTAGTAGCTTGTGCAATAGCCCCTAAGATGACTGAGAAATATTTTTATGAATAAAATACATAAATACTCACAAAATCCATGTCCTCGGCACTGAAAAACATTCATGTTCAACACACAAACATTTTCCTTTGGGAATAGAACTCACGGCCCAGAAAGTATATCTATTCATCAATTTTAATTGCAAAATCAATAGTATAAATATGCCCCACCGTTGTGACTTTAATACTAGTCGATGATCATCTTTTATATCATCATAGAAGTCAAGGCAATTAACAAATAAAAACATTCCACGGAACGTTAATTGATTAAATCGACTAGGCTGAAAATAAACCCATTTACCTGATGCATGTGACATCTCTTATGCATCATGATTCATGATGTACCTACTTATCATTATTGCGATGCGTGTCATTGCATGCTATTAACAACAATAGTAAGATTATTAATATTTTATGAAATTGTCCTTTATTAGTCCTGAATTCATTTTGCTCACGTCCGCTACGTATTCTTAATATATCTCGTTGTTAAACATCTAAATTTGCATTGTATTAATGACTAAAATATTTTGTTAACGTATCATATCAACGTGATCGTCACAGGTTTTGTAACGGAAATTCCACGGTTTTATTTTAAATGTGGGTTTTATTTTAATTTATTGTTCAAAATCGAAGATTACAGTATTTTCGTTGTTTGGAAGTTTGTTAGGAAGAAAAGAATTTGTAAACAGTGAGACCGAGCTAGAAAACCTATTCCGACGGAACTACATATTGCTGTTATAAAAAAAATTGGACATATACCGGAAAAACCCTACGTTGCGCGTTGGTTTGATTACATGCTCATTTTGGAAGTTGATTTAAAACCAACAATGCGTAGAAGATCGTCGGGCGATACTTATGTATTGTTAGTAGTATACGTCAGACGCTCTTTTTGGAGATACGACTTGTAAGACTTTATTTGGGTTTTGTTCAACTAAAATGATGTCACTTAAAGAGCAAGTTTTTCGAATTAAAAACAATCTATTCTATTACCTACACCTACTCTATTAACCGGATTTGGCAAATGGCAATGACATTGTGAGACAACCGTTAAAATATGCCCGATAAGGGTTTTTTAGTAGTATAGAGTACTATGCTACCGCCATGCTTATTTCTGCCGTCAGGCAATTCTGTGTGCCGGTCTCAAGGCAGTGATTGCCGCAATTGCCTGTAATGTTGTGAACTTAATGACAGACACATGCCGCTTACGCCTCACCTTACGCATCGCCTACGCCTCAGGTTAACAAAGCGGCACGATGCAGGACCTGTTCCTTGATAAGAAGTTGTGAACATTGGGCTATCATCACATAGCTGATTTTATTTATCTAAAATATGAATGAAACCCAAACTTTAAACTCTACCAAAAAAAAAAACGGCCTTTACAACATTACCAGTGTTTTCTGCCAATTATAACCTGAATACCCCAATGGCAAGAGTGAAAACAATTGCCTCCAATCAGGCTCAATGACTATTATAGCCATTGAGCGCAAACCTATATCCAAAAATACCTTTGTATACATATAAATAATACGCTATTGGATAGTAACACATTTATTGAGCTAGGTAGCAAAACTTGACAGTCTATACATGTGATAATTAAACTACCCACTTGGTTTTACTTTTGCTAAGAAAAGGTAAAAAAAATATGTAGATACTTATATATTACAGTATCCAATGAATATTAAATTATCTGAACCTTAACCTAACAGAATAGATGTCGCTGTATTTTACGACCATTAGCAAATCAAAATTGCCTTGAATGATGTTAACTGGCCGCAAATTTATTAATATTCTCAACATGATTTTAAAATATTTGCCGAATTCCTTAGTTTTATGCATATATTGATATTTTAACCTGGTTTTCAACCAATTTTATAAAAGGCTGTTCAAAAGATATATGTAGATTTACACTTCAATGCATACAAATTCTTTAAGTGTATAATAGTAGAGTATTCAATATATTATGTATATATATAATAATGTTGTGTGCAGGATATCTACAACTAGTTCATTTAGTTGAATTAAATTTGGATGATTGTGGAACTTATCAGAATCTAAAAATAGTCGGAGTTCAATTGAATTCGGTGTTTTTTAACATTTATGTTCTTGTTTGGGATTTATTAATAACTTCTCCATTCGTTATTTCTTAGACATTAGGGTATAGGCTTGGCTGCTATAACCTACTTACAAGTTACTTATAATTCTATTTTCCTGTGGTCTTCATCTTATCAACCCATTACCGGCCCTCTATAGGAGGATTGTGTACTCTACAAAATCCGAACTGGGCCAGCGAACTGTTCTTAAAGGTACCTTTGAAAACATTATGTAGAACTCTCAGGCATGCAGTTTTCCTCAAGATGTTTTCCTTCACCGTTGAAGCAAATGGTATTTAATAAGCAAATTCCTTAAAACGCACGTAACTCCAAAAAGTTAGAGGTGCGATCTGGGATTCGAACTCGACCCCCCGAAAGTTAAGTCGAGCTACTACCCACTGGGCTATCACATGTGGCATTGCGACGACTATGTTACGATGACATTGATAAGCGAGTTTACTTTTCACTCACTTATTACGAACGTATTTTTAGAAAAAAAAATGAGTATTTTTTATTAGATTTTTTCAGTTTGTACTACTCTAAAAAGAAGAAAATGCAAATATACTTAAAATGCGTTATTTTAAATATCAATAGATAGTTATTTTCATTCACAGCCGTTAAAAACTCACAATTAAAAAAAACAAAAGCAAAACACGAATTTGACATTTTTAATCTGAAAGCATTTGGTGATCTTCACGGATGCCCTTTGTGATTATCGCTGAGTCATTTCTTGTAATTGACACGCGTAAGTGATACAAATATTTTTAACAGACTTTGAAAGGGTCAAATAGCAGTAATAATGATTGCAGCCACAATTTAAACGCTCACAGAAATAATTTTAAATATTTTACTATTTGTTCGTGAGGAAGGGATTTCGATTTTGAAGGCAAGCATTTTTTGTTTTACATTTCTGGTAAGTCAATCGTTGCTTATCTTAGACCGAAATCTGGTTCAATTTCCTATTCAGACAATATACAATGCATATCATCCTTAAAGTGTCCATGTGCTCACAACAATAACTTTTTTTTACAATTAAATTATTTAATTCGTGGTACACGGATGCGCACTGGGCCTGCGTAGTGGACTATGGCCTTAACCCTTCTCATTCTGGGAGAAGACCCGTACCATGTAGTGGGCCCGTAATGGGTTGATATTATGACTAACATTATAGAATTTTCTGCATCTATCATTATAGTAGTGAATAAGTTAGAACCAAGAGTAAATGATATTTAACTCATTAAACAGCATCTTTAGCCCAGATTTTTGTAAATAGTATTTTAAACAGTTCGTAAAACCCGACAATGATTTGAAATTATCCATTGAACAAGGCCCCACATCCTTCCGAATAACAACTTCCTGCCTACACGGGAAGTGCTTTAGAATTTATAAAAGTGAGTCAGTAATTAGTTACCGTAAAATGTAATTTTGAACTTCTGTAAGTGAAAAAATATTTTACAAAGGTATTCAAAACTCTTAGGATATCATCATATACAGATAGCGGCGCGGTAATTTCTGATAAAGTAACAGTATGATTAAATAGGATAAAAACTGCGTGTAAATATGTGTACAAAATTAAAGCTGAAGCTATCACAGCATGAAAACATACGACTGAGTGAACAACATATTATAAGTATACCTACGTCCTCTTATCCATTTTGAAATAACTTAAATGTTTATTCTACTATTCTCATTTCCGACTCATTAGAAATTATCCTGGATAATCGTCACAACCAGTTTTACAAGTTCACACTAGTTCCACTCTTTTATTATATTAATGCGCGTAGCATTTGTTAATACGCTTTACATTTGTTAATACGCTTAACATAATAAATAAAATGATAATTTTGTAAGAATTTACATAAATTTAAACCAAAATGAATACTAGCAAGCATAGCACTATACCATAAAACTAAACAAAATCTTAAAATACTTAAGTAAACTTTTGAAGGCTAGTTGCACTGACTCATAACCAACAATTATTATGATCATAGCCTCACGTAAATCTAAAAATTTCACAGTAGTTGCTATAATTAAGATGTATCGCACAATCGATGCTACACCAGATTAACCAAGTCTGTACCGGCATTCATAAAGCCAAAACAATTGAAGTTGTTCTCTAACATCGGTACTTGATTATAAAATCAAGGTTGAACAATATAATTATGGTGTGCCCATACGTATACAAGCCATATTGTGTTAGTTAAATAAAAAAACGGTTAAAGAAACGATTGTTGAGCTAAGTTGATTTACATACCTCATTAGTATCATCGTGAAGTTTCTTTTTTCATGGAACGGAGCGATTCTATTCTATTTCTAGTAGTTTGAAACATTAGATTAAATTGAACAACTGTTTTATTCGATTTTATCGTTTTATCAATAGTTTTGACATTACTCAAACAAAGTGGCGCCAGTACAGCACCATTATAAATTGTACAAACTAACTCAGAATTGGCGTGTATTCATTTTGACCTTCATACTGTTAACAAAAACAAACAATAGCAATAAACCACGCACGATCTGGAATTACCGCGCATATTTTTCTAAGCGATTGTACTTTATACCACAAACGATCCTGAATGAACAAAGATCTAGCAGTTTATTACAATGGTGAATTTCAAAGGATATTTGATTCTGATTTAGTAAGAGGTTAATATTTTGGTGTACTGATGAAAGCAAAAAGTCAACATTTTATCTAGAGAACTGCCTGGTTGTAACCGTTAGTTAACTAACTTACTGACTCAAGTTAGTATGTACTCGCTATCATAAGCTTAAACAATGCGTTAAAAATCATTTATAACGCGGGGCTACTATACAATTATGGAACTTCTTAGTAAAAAGAATGCTTGGAAGCTGTCAGCTCCGCTATCAACTTCAGCAAGAAAGAAAAATGAGAAAAAATATCACTTGCTTCAACGGTGAAGGAAACTACGTGAGGAAACCTGCATACCTGAGAGTTCTCCAAAATGTTCTCAAAAGTGTGTTTAGTCATTGTGGGAAGAGACCCGCGCCCTGTAGTGGGCCGGTAATGGATTGATATGATGATGATGATAATTCTTCTCGATGGAACCTGCCTTACGAACAGGTGGGTGAGTCACTTACAAACAGACACAGTTGACGTTTTAAAAGTGCTTATAAGTAGGCCTACTTGAAATATTAAAATTTTGTTTCTAGGAATCGTGAGGTCTGGCTTTAATTACTGAGATGTTCATAAGTTGAAAGGTATGTGGTATTTCGGTTAAGAAGTTCGCACTACAACCCTAGAGATTTGAAATGTAAATCGCAATGCGTAGCGTAGGTACTATGCATGTGTCGTTCTTTTATCTGTAATAGGGTTGCCATAAGTAAACACTCGGAATGTTTTGAATTAGTTTGTATGCAATGAATATGCTTCTTTCGATTAAATATTTTTACAGGGTGATTCCGTATGAAATATCTTATGCACCCTTCATCAGAAGGTACTTCGTAATTCCGTTACACTATGTATATAGGAATAAATTAATTTTGCCAATGGACGCAACCCATAAAAGATCAAGTTTTTAAAATTGTCTAGTTGCCTGAAACAATAAATAAATAAACGTTTTTTTATTCTCAATATCAATTTTTACACTAAATATTAGTACGTATAAAGGTACGTTTACATATTTGTTACTCCTTCACACCACAAACACTAAACTAGTAAGTAGTAGAAGATCAAACTCTGGATTATCGAAACGATTATTTTTAGCCAGGAAAATCCATAATTCCTGCGCGATGTGTGAAAAGCTGAATTTCACTTTGATGAGCTATGTCTAATGTCTATAGTTATAATTTGCCAAAGAAACTCACGAAATTAGTTTTATTTTCAATAATTACAATTGTAATTGCAACAATAAAAATACATGTATTTACCGCGGATAACACCGCGGGACGAGGTTAGTAAATAATAAATCCATATGCCGATTAGATATAGCCTCGGCGACTTTATTCACAAGGATATTAGTCCAAAGCTTAAAATAACTGCTTCTCTTAATTAGGTAACAACTATTATATCTCTCTTCACAAAAATTTATGTTGGTTCCCCTGAGTATTAAATTGTCCGGTTGTGATTTTGCGAGAGATCAAGTATATGTACTATAAGTATTGTAATTTATATCTGACAATAATGTTGACATCATCTGTCTTCATATAACAGGGAAATATCCATCGGATTAATGTGTTATCGAGTTGAAAAGATTATCTAACTAATTATTTTGATATTTAAACTGACATTTTAAAAGTCCATTATCTGTTAGCCAAGTTGTGGCCATGTATGCAATGCCAAGTTTAAGGTTACATTTATTTATAATAATTTATGATTACAAGTATTTCAATGCAGTCTATTCCGATCATACTGTTACATCTGATAGGTAAATCAATCTATAAAGTAATGATACTTAGAACAACGTACTCATAGACGTAAACTTACCATTCGACGTCATGTTGACGCAAAGTGTAAACCGCTTTCAAAAACTAGTTTTAATTTTTCATGATTTCCTAAACGGTGCAGCCATTACGCTTAACTACAAAAAATTGTCTTGATCGTAAAATTACTATTTTTGAATACATTAATATTAAATGCGTTATAATGATCATAACATTTTTATATTTATTAAATTATTTTTGACATAAAAGGCATTTTGTAGTTTATTTTAAAAAATAAAATTATATGGGTCGACGGACTTCTTATAAGCTTTTCTAAAGAAATGGTTTTTACGCATGTAAGCTCATGCGGATAAAGAAGCTCTCTACTGTTTTATTCTTGTGGCTTGCATTTCAAAACGCCCTAATGGCAATTTGAAATTCAGGCTATAATCTTATTAGTATTAAATTAAATATAGCCTGTGTATTTCACTGAGAAAGTAGTTTTTTTATAGGCGAAACAATTTTTAAATCGGTTCAGTGTTCATTTTTATTTTTTTATTTATTTATATTTCACTATAGGTTAGTCCTTAAGTACAATCTCACCTGGTAGTAAGTTATGATGCAGTCTAAGGTGGTAGCAGGCAAAACTGTTAGGGAGTATGGTAGTCATATCCCCTAATCGGTTTCTACACGACATTGCACCGGAGCACTAAATCCCTTAGCGGCCCGTCGCTGTCGGTAGGGAGGTAATTGGCAGAGAAAGACCAGAGAAAATTCAGAAATAATAAAGTCCCAAATTGCCCCTGCCCTGGATTGACCGGGACCTCCTACTTAAATTCAAGGCGCCCACCATTGCGCCAGTAGGTCGTCAAAAAATAATATCTAAGCATATCAATTACATGGACATACATAAAAAAATAAATCTTTCCTCTTTATGATATTAGCATACGACAGCGTCGGCCCGTGACGTGAAACGACCACTCAAAATATAAAGCATCGATTAAAATGTTACTTAGTTATTATTATTACAAACGAATTGACTTTTATAAAGGTCAATAAGTTTTTAATCCTCTTCATTTATAAAAGACACAACCTTTGTGAGACTAATATAAATATTACAAATCAGTGATTAAATGTCAATGACTGTAGCACATTAGACTTGCTATTTATAAAACAAGCTTAGTCAGAAAGACGTTTGAAAGGTGCTGTCAATTAAAGTGTGACAAAACACGTTAGTATAAGTTTTATTATCTATGTCAGCATAATAATCAAACTATTTTTAATATTCCATGTTCTAAAGTGCAGTAAGATAACGACACAATACAAATTTCAATAACGTTTTCCATAAGAACCTTTAATAATATTTGATGCTATTATGTATCCAATACAATTAAAAATACAGAGTAGTTTACGCTTGAATAGTTACTTAAGTACCATTTTGTAGACACTTGGATTAAATTGAACTTATTGTTTAAGAGTTGAAGCTATAACTCCAAGAACCCATAATATTGTCAAATTAATTTAGACTTACAAAATATGTAAATAAAATATAAAAATGTTTTTCGGCTTTTTTATATTTATTAACCTAAAAGTTCTTTTCAAACAGTACTTTCAACCCGATCCCTTTGTCCCTATTGTTAAAAGACAATAGAAATGTGAAAGCCTAGAAAAACTTCACAGCGATGTGTTTCATGCGCAGTTATGCATAAAGTATTATAAACATTACATATCTATATTTTTGTACCATTTTAAAGAGAACATTTAAGAAAACTATTATTGCTAGCAAATTTTCTTGATGGTAAAGAAGATAAGGGAGATATGATATTTAAAGTCTTTATATTATTATCCTTTGTTATATTTTTAAATCATTGAACTCTTCACAATATAAAAGAAAATATTACAGAATAAGCTTTCTAATTATTTTTTGTTTTTATTTCAGATGGCGCAAGTTTTGCTTCTATTATTTGGTATAATAGTCTTTCAAGGATGTTCCGAAGCCGCACCAAATGAAAAAAGTCATCCTGCAGACGGTGCTGGAGAAGATGTCACTCTCGATCATGAACCACATAGTCATAATCATCAAACAAGAGATAATGATGCTAGTCAAAACCAACGACAGAAACGATTTTACGACTATGTAGGTTTTGATTATCCACCATACGATTTTCCTAATTACCCCTACCCAAGCCAACCTCATTATTCTAAACGAGACGATACCCGGAATACTGCTGTATATGGTACTGAAGATGCATTAAGTCTTATTTTCCGAAGATTGCGCGAAATATTAAGAGATGTAAGATACCAAAATGTACCACGACCTGTACAAACTCCAGTACCAGCATATATACCATTCGTTTATATACCACAATTTGACTGTGGTTGTACTAGTAATAACCAAGGACCTGCGCCGCCAGTAAATTATCCTAATCCTCAACCTACAAATAGTTATACGCCATCTACTGAAACCACAACAACATCGAATACTGTGTATCCTTTAGGTAATAGATTTGGATTAGATGATAACAAACGAAATTGGGGTCTAATGACAAACAAACCTGATTTAAATAATATCGGTACTGAGGGTGATGGAAGCAGGCCAATCAATTTTAATCCTGTTCTTTCTGAAGAACCCTTGGAAGTACCAGTGCCACCTGTGGATCATGGAACTGTACAAGCTGGCGCTGAATCTGAACAAAATTCAAACCCAATCGTTCCATCTCCACAATTACAGAATACCCCTGCACCTAGCTTTCAGCCAAGTAGGCCGATAGCATCTGGCAATCAACAATCAACACCATCAACCAGTTTCAAAAAAAATATTCCATCTCTCTGTGATGGAGCTATAATAAGGTGCTGTAATCAAATTCAAATTACAGATAAATGTTTTGAACTACAAGGTTGCGAGGATCCATCCATTTACGGCAATCCTTGTGACGCTGAAGTACAACTAAAAGTTATAAATAAATTTCAGGCCTTTCATAAGACAAGAAGAGGTTGAAACTGAGATAAAATTAAAAGGTTAAGTTTGAAAGTTAGCAAATTGCTACTTTAAAATTATTTTATATTAAATTAAATAGGTATAAAATTATTTTATAAAACTTCAGAATTATTTTATTCCTCGGCGGTATATAAAAAAAACTTCAGAATTATTTTTTTTGTCGGCATTATATAAAAGTTGGTCGCAAGTGCCACTTTGCCTGAAAACTTGCAAGACCACGTAGTTATCGCAATGGGTAGATTGCATTTCGGCAGACTGCGATAAGCTAATCGTGACTTTAATAAAATTTAATCATTATTTATAACTAAATGTATTGAATGAAAGTTAAAATTAGAACAGAAAAGGATGGTATTATTAATAAATTAATTATATATTCATCTAAAACCCAGTAAATATATTTGTTGGTTTCGATACTACGAAGATATATTTACTTAGCTTTAAAATATTTACTGTGCCTAATGTATCAAACAATATTGTTTATCTATACGGGAAATTAATACTAATTAGTAACACGATTGATATTTATAATAATTAATGTAATCATTAATATTTATGATCTTTTACAATATTTGCCCTGTATAATATTTTCTCGAAATAAATACAATTGGCTGTACCTAAAGACTCAAAATTTAATCGTCAATAAGTATTCTAGATGAAGTGTAATAATATATTGTGATACTTTGTTCCTATACCTAGTGTTTGATAAATTTTCTTTTCTATTCTAAAGATATGAGCCATGACACTGCAGTACATTAAACAACGTATATTTCCCGGAGAATTTCTTTATCTCTATACAATAACTAAGTTAAGTGTCCAACATTAATGTGTTTAGTCAAATATTTTTATACGTATAATTAATTAACTTTCGTTCAAATACAGTTAAAAAATATAAACATAAAACTTAAGATTTTTTATAAAACAAGTATGTATTTGTAAACTATTAAACTTATTAATATTAAAAAATAATTTTAAATAATGTTGGAAATTCAATAGGTTTGCTTGATGTAGCTTACCTTTTTAATTCTTGGTTACTTAACCATACATAGATTCTTAATTATTCCTCATTCTTGGTTATAAATGAAACAAAATTATGAATGTGTTTTTAATGCCTTATTCCATTGAGCTATTTCTTTGAACATTTTTTCTTAACCTGCTGAACGGTATATTCCAAATAATAAAAATTATATTATTATAATTTTTATTATTTGGAATTTCCGCGTCTTGAGAGGTTTCACTGTAAAATGAACTTCACTTACGATAGTTTAAATTCTAAAATATTATACTTATTAAAAAAATGGAAAACGAAATTAATTAACTAGAAGTTAAAATGTTATTAGTCGTTTGGTTAATGTGGGATGTTCTGTATTTTTCCGCCAATCAGAAATAAATTGTTTGACGTTATACACCTATTAGACCAAGGTATTTCTATTTTTGTTTAGTACCGTGTGACGGTGTGAGCATATAAATTTATATTTTATTTTCTTTTTCTGACTGGCATAATTTTTGTTGTAACTTTTCATAATTTTATAGCTAAGTCAGTAGCTAAGCTAAGTAAGTAGATAGGCTAACTGTTACCCCACTTAAACAAAAATCTACAATCTGGTACCCGCAGGACTAAGATGCGCGCCACGTGATTAGTATGTCTAAACATTTTGTCATAGAACTAGGACAAGTAACTGGTAGACATAATTCTCTAGACGCGGAAATGTTAGTTCTACCGGGTATCGAGAAAATATAACTTATAACAAATCGAATTGAAATTATATTATTGTACCTTACATTTTAAGGTTGCAGAACTTGTCAAATTAGATTATAAATGGCTACACTATTTGAAATTGTACAGTAAAAATTTAATTTAGATATAACATGTTTAACATCCCATGAGCAAATACTATATAGGAAGAAGCATAAAACAACGAAAGTTAAAGCAGACTTCCATTTTTATTCCCGTCGCAAATAATTGATAATTAGATAATAATGCTATAAAACAAGTAATTTCTGGTTACGATTATTTAAATAATAATTCTAATTGATGTGAATATAAATTATTTATGATTTTTTTTATACTAGAAATAATAAATACACACGAAACACATTTGTTTGGTTTTTGATAATAATATAAGTACCTATATAAAATCAATAAAATATGAGTTACACGGGAACATCGTGTATACCTGAATTGATTGACTATTAAATGACAAAAACTGAAAATCCTTAACAAATATAATAATTTATATAACGGACAAATAAAACGGAATGATATATAACCGAGCACTTAATACGTAGAATACCTCAGAGAGATTCGGAATTTTAAGGATGGTGTCGTTGTTATTCCTGAATTCCATTTAAAGTAAATCATTCCCTAAAATAGGAAAGAGGGGTATGGAGCTTCGCTACTCTAATTAGAAACCAACAATAAATTTAAGAGTTACAATAAAACCAATAAATACTTGGCACTTATAGTTAGGAATGGAGACTGAGAATACGATAATTTTACGTCTACAAACATAATGCTCTTCATAACAACAAGGCGCAGCTCTTCGAAATCACAGCAGGCTTGACCAGTACAAAAATATCCCAAATAAAGTTTTTGTCTACTAATAACAGGGGGTTTCCTCGAACAATAATCTAATGTTACACTGATGAAGATAATAATAAAAATGTAATGTAATAAATTCGGTGTGAACGACGCCATCTATTGACTGATGTCAAAACTAAGATTGTTCACCAAAATATGAAAAGAGTTTGGAAATTTTAATACTTTCCGTTAGCTTAAATAAGTTTATATGAAGGGTTTTAAATTACCTAAATTTATATCACTCATGTAATTAGAAATGAAGTTAACTATAGAGATTTTATTTTTATTTTATTTTATTTAAAGAAATCGCAGTAACGAACCTGAGGCTTGGCACGACTTTATCTGTTTTATCTTTATTTGTTTATCTCTAAAAAGTAATAAAATCTAGATGATTTGATTACTTTTTAGAGATAAACAAGCAGCTCCATCAAGACTTGCCTAGTTTTTTACAGAATGTTTTTGGTAGGATTTAATTTACATGAAATAACATTACTGCGCCCCAATTGGAACTAAAATTTGAATCCTATCGCGAATCACTTTGATAATAATTGCAACGACACTCGTTTGTTATACTTGGCGCTTCAAATGGGGACGAAATTTGTGACTTTTATAGGGACGGCCAATGAAGTGGGTTACCGTGGTATGTGCGGTCAGTGCGCTGACGGGCTTCAGGGTTATTCATAAACGCTTCTTATTATGACGACGGCAGCGTGAGCAGAAAACCAGGTCGGTACACGAAATGCATTTTGTGACGTAAACGGCTGTTCTTCATATTAGGACTTCAAAGTAACTTACCTATGACGCAATATGCAAATAACGTACCTATTCGATACCTATTTCCATTTCGCGGTAAGGGAAAAAATACTTTAAAATGTTAGCAGTTTCATTAGTATAGTTTTTAGCCTAGACTGTGGAACCTAATTTTGTAAACCAATAATAACAATTCTTCAATAAAAGGTAGAAATAGTTCATTCGCTCAAATAGTTTACGCACGTACAAAGCCATCTCGACACCTACTTACTGTGTATCGGCAAAGGCTTAGATACCCAATATCTACCAACATATTTTGATGTTTTCTTTATAAAATGATGAACTGGATGATTAATAATGTTAACATTTATTTACAATTATGTGGTTACTAAAATAGCGTGTGGGTGCGCCTAAACTATTTAAGCCGAAGAACTGTAGGTACAACATTCGTGCGATGGAATAGGGATGGAACCGGTGACCCTTTAGCACTTGCCCTTGATTATATGATAGAGATAAAAAAGCTGTGCGTCGATTGTGTAGATAAGTCATGAATCACTATTCATGAATTATCTACACAATGTAAATCGGTACAACATATCTATGATCGATTCCTAAATCTTGAAGATTGTGGTCCTCTTATAATCAGCCTGAACAGAGTGAATTGTTTCCATCGGCTTCTGTTGCCGGCTATTTTTGTAATGATCTAAAACATGCCCGAATGGGACTCCCTCAACTGGAGAGCCCCTCTTCCTGGAGACGTGCCTATGATAACATTATCATTGGGATTAATGGACTAGCCCAAGTCAGCAGTCAGGGGGATATAATTAACGTGTCCACCTGCTAAAATACGGGAACATGGAATAGAAGAAGTTTACCCCCGTTTATTATTACACGTATATTATTTGAATATTATTTCCACTTGTGCGCCAGTCCTTTGAGAGTTGATACAGCTGAGGGAGAAGATAAATTTGTATCCTTTCCCCGGGAAAGAAAAGGTATAACGCAGCTCCGAACTCGTTACGGAATTACGTCAACGTAATAACCAGCGCAATTGAGTAATTTGGCCGCAACTAGGCCACCGCCACCCTCACACAAATACCTAATGGTAGGTTATATAGTAAAAGAATAAGTATGAAAAACCCAAAAATATACTGGAATTTATTTACGAGGCCAGGGAATTTCAACGGACCACGTGGGTTGTGTGATAACCACCGTCACTATTTTACGAGTATGTTATCAGTCTGTAATATTGTGTATTATTAAAAATGGTCGATATTGTACTTACCATATTATTTCTACAAAGACAAACATTGTTTAATAAATGATTACGGAATCTTTATTTTTTTAACCTGTTGCTGATATAATTCTATTTTAAGAAGAAGGCCTTAATAAGTAACGATTCCTAGACTACGACTGTAAGAAGATTCCTAAGCATCCAAAAATACTTATCGTCTAAGAGAACTGTTTTTTTTTTAAAATAAATATCGCCTATAACATTAGGCATTCGATTTAGGCGATGCCTTAGTTTTAATGAAAACACGGTTGGTTTTTGGTTCACGCCCGTTCATGCCCGGGGGCTACAATTATCGATCTGTAAATCAACTTTATTGAACTAGCAATCTATACTGTATCGTGTAAAATGACTACAATTTTATAACCGGAAAGATATACATACTCACAAGTTAAATAAAAGATTGTAAACAGAACAAGAAAGATTGGGTTTAAACACACCTACTGGAAGAGCTCATTCAACGACTCAGACATTTGACTCATCTGTCTTTACATAATCTCGCTTTTGTACTTAGGGTTCTGTATATAACATTCAACAATATATATTAGTGAGACTGCATCATCACTATCAGGTGTGATCGCAGTCAAGGATTTTACTAGAATAAAAAATAAAATCTATACTTTGTCATATATGTCTAAGTCGAAAAAAAAAACCGTTTAAGTGGGACTGGGTGGGGGAAAATTTTAACCGGGGATGCTTTATAATCGATACTGAGTCCAAAACAGATTTTTATTTCATTTTTGTCTGTCTGTCTGTCCGGGCATCACGTGAAAACTACTGAATGGATTTAAATAAAATTTGGCAAAGTTGTAGCTGGTATTTCGGGTCAACATATATTATAGGTACTTTTTATCCCGATAAACAATAACTTTTCTCCGGGAAACGGGATGAAAATTTTTATCAATTTTCCTTTATAGCTCCGTTAAATTTGAACCGCTATTAATAATTCTTTTTTTATTTGAAAGTGTATACTATCAAGCATGTATTGTCTAATTTGAATGGAGATATGATAAATATTGTCGGAGATACAGGACATAACTCTTCACAAATAACATCAAGTCGCAAGGCATACGGGACAACGATCGAATGTATGCGTACCATCCTACTAATATTATAAATGCGAAACAAATAAAATAATATAAATATTAAGTTTGATTATATACCTGCAAATTCATTTTTAAACTATTCAAATTGAACCTATCGCTTAGAAGATGCGACGGGTATAGAATAACACGTACGGCGACGACGGGCCGCGAATAACATAGTTTGGAAATAAAACTGGACCTGGTAGGTAGCGCTGCAATTCGTTTCTAGGTTTTTTAAAGATATTAAAACGACTTGGTGCAGACGAAGTTGCGCGGGTCAGCTAGTCTATGTATAAAATTCAAAGTCCTGAGACATTAACACAAGTTCTGACTGAGATATTAACACAAAGCCTTAACGGTTGGGGTTAGAATCTCGGAATTTTTATAGTAGGTTTCTTTAATGACGTGCAGGTGACGCGAATTAGGCTTTTTGAAAATGACGCAAGGGGGTTTAATAAGGGTTTAAAGTTTCTATGAAAGTCTTCCATTTTTCAAGTTATGTCTATGAAACTAGGTATTTTATCACTTAATTTAACTAACTGACTGACTGAGAAATCAACGCAGAGCCTAAACCTAGTCCAAGAGACGTGAATTTTTGAGGGCGTTTTCTTTATAAAGTGTATAACCACAAAGAAAGTATATTTTTAAATTCCACCCCTAAGTAAAATGGGTTAAATACTTACGCGTATAAAACAACTGTAACTGGACAATTCATGTCATCACATTTAATATTTTTTAAATGTTTAATCAGGGGAATCTTACAGTAAATTAAAAAAAATGTTTTTTTTTTAATTTTAAATAAAGCTGTATTATATCTCAAACTATTTTAATTTAAAAGAAAATGGTAGTATCATCGGCTTAGCTCTGCGGAAATATGGTGAAGATCTGGTGAATATCATTAAAGACAGAGAACAGAACTGCAGCAGCTAGCAGCAACAAACTTTTCATATGCACACGCACACCATTTATTACAAAAGGGCCTGGCCGAAAAATTTTATAAAAATTGTTTAGATATTTTCTTGTTTCTATATTATTGTGACACTTAATTTAACCATTGCAATTCGTCTTTGGTGATAGGTTAATTTTCATTTAAACCTCCAAATTTAACATTCATCCATTTAATCGTCAATTTTTTGGTGTTGCTTATATAAGTCGCACATATAGTAACATGCAACTATAGTAGGTAATATTGATTGCAAAAGATTGTCTATATGTTTTTTTATTATCTATGTTTGATTCATCCTTCGTCGATCTTGATGGAATTTGGCACAAATATAGGATAAGGACATAGGGTACTTTGAATCCCAAAAATGACCACGGTTACAGTTTCCGGATGCTTAAAATAAGGGATTATTTGAGAACTATCTTGCTGCGAGAACAGTCTATATAAAATAGCTAAAATATAAATATAAAATAGTACTTGAATCTAGAATATGAAGATAGGCATCTCAATGATTCTTTAAAAACTTTTACTAACGTGGACGAAGTCGCGGGCATAAGCTAATAATCTATTAATACGACAAAGCGGAGGCTTAGTAATAGGGTCATGTAATACCCTTTGGGTACGGAAACCTAAATAGAATGACTCGTACTCAAATCTACATTTTAAAATAATAATAATCAGATTTTCTAATATCAATCGCAACGACTACTTACTTCAGTGTTATTAGAAGTTATTTTTTGTTTTACGTAAACAATTTTTTTAAGGGGCAACGGAACCCTACTTCATGCGTGCAAATACACCCACTTGACCAGTTTTTGTTTATCATCGGTACACATATCAATTTTTTTGGAATATTAGATCATCAAGTGTTTAAGTCAACAATAAAGGACCACACAAATGGCAGAATGATTGATAATATCTTAACACACTATGTCTAATAGATTACAGATATATCTAATAAAATAAAATTAAATAAACAAGACGGCCGATTGGCACAGTTTGCAGTGACCCTCCTTTCAGAGTCCAAGGCCGTGGGTTCGATTCTCACAACAGAAATATGTTTATGTGATGAGCATGAATGTTTTTCAGTGTTGGGTGTTAATATGTATATTCTAAGTATTTATGTATAGTATTCATATTCATCAGACATCTTAGTACCCATAACACAAGCTACGCTTATTTTGGGGCTAGGTAGCGATGTGTGTATTGTCGTAGTATAAAAAAAAATCAGAAGTCCTAGACTGGGGACCGCTAACAAGTAAGCGTAATGTAGGATGGCCTCCAGCACGATGGACTGACGACATAAAGACAGTGACGGGGGTGGATGAGGAAGGCATCGGGCACGGCCTGTTGTAACGTTTTTGGGAAAGGCCTAGATTAAGGTTCAACAGATGACGTACACTGGCTGAAATGATAATGATGAGGATGAATTAATTCTAAAATACGAACAGCTGCACAATAATAACAATAAATAGGAATTACAAATCCTAACCTAATACGAATGTAAAACTCTTATTGTAGCTACCACCACCAGTCCTAAATACTAATCAGTCGGTATAATCTTCTTTGGTGTTCAACTCGAACGAGAAAGTCTTTTAAGTTAAGAGGAAAGATTGCATCGAAGATTATTGTAACATCCCAATGAGTTAAGGGCAAGTACCGAAGAGCTTCCTCGAGCTAGTTATTTAAGAGAAATACCCACATGAAAGTATACTTTTAGATTTCTTAGATGGGTCTGTACAGAAAATGTTACAATGTTAATTTTTTACCTTTTACAATATAGGCAAAAAAATAATTCGTTATGTAAAATAATATTCAAAAATAATAAACCTATTGGTAAACTATATTAGGTATATCCAATAAAGAATGTATTTCACACTAGTTAGTCAAACTGTTACAATATAAGATTTAATATGTTACTACCGTTATATGAATAAAAATATATTTATTAAGTTCGTACAAATAAAAAGTATGGGTAAAATATTATATCTAAGGCTGCAATTATATCATACTAACCGTTAGTAAACTGCTAAGTAAGTAAAATAGGTATTATATTCTTGTAATTTATAAAACCACTTGTGAAAATCCTATAATAATTAAAACGTGGGAATCCTTTTTTTCTTTCGCACTATCTGCTATGTGACATAAACTGGGTGCGAATAATGGAACGTAAATATAAGTTCACTGACGCATGCGACGACCGTGTTCGTATTTAATCTCGTGCAAGAGAGGTGTGACAGCACTTACAACTTACCCATTGACTAGATCACAAGTCGACTCTCTTTGACCAGTTATTTATTTTTATATATAAAGTCGTAGAAAAACATATAGAAGTAAGTTTCCAAGTGCTTCACAAAATTCTTGTATCTAATTTGTTAAGTATTTTGTTGTACATAAATATACAAAAATTCCTGTGTCTGTGTGGTATTATTCAATCTATCGTTTATAGTTTACTTGGATAGTTAAATATTGTGTCAGTGTTGTGTAGTTTTCTAGGGCACAACCCTAATACAAAACCCTGGTTTTTGGTTGGCCCTGTACCGTAATTTAGTTCAATTGTTCATATTTAAGAGGCTTATTCAATTACATATCTAAAAATTGTTCTCTTATTTAAATAATATCAGTACGAAAGTTTTTATTATTAAAAATTAACTTTAAAGTGGAAGTTTTTCAAAATTGCAATCTGTACTGACCTTTAACTGGAATGTTAACCGGTTCATTTATTTACTGTCGTAACTATCTATATTAAGAACTTATTACCACCTTACTAGAGGTGTTTACTCTTTTTACAAAATTATTGTATATAATACGTCTAATTTTTTTTATATTTACAATAATATAAAACATCAGAGGTTTGAGACTCGGTTTAGTCTAAGTATAGTATAGTTAAAATTTTAATTAAAAATATATTTCTATTTTCAGATGGCGTCATTATATATAATGATTGTGGGACTTTTGCACTTTGTAAACGTGGAACCGGCACCTACTCCTTTAACGGATAGTTGGATATCGGAAAGAATATCACATTATCAAGAAAACACCCAGAAAGAGGCGCCTTTAGGAACACCTATTCTTGCCAATAGATTTAATTTAGAAGATAAAAGACAAAATTGGGGGTTACTAAGAAATGGGTCAATCTACAATGAAAACGATGATACAAACTATGGTTCTAGGCCGATAACAATACCTAGACTATCAGCTAACAACCCTCATTTGTCAACAGAAAATATTGGACAAAAAATATCTGAAATTAGTGTGCCTTTTAAAACAAAACGATTCTTGGACCAAAAGCCTGAAGTGAACGGTGTATTAAAAGTAACGAATAATAATGTGCCACGGAAAATTCCTTTGCAATGCGATGTAGCACGTATCAAATGTTGTTTTGATAATTTGGATTTGAACAACTGTTCCAAAGCAAGTGAATGTTTCAATTTGGAAAATAAGTCCGATTTGTGCGATGCAAGAGTTTTACAGGAAGGTATTAGAAGAGTTATAAGTTTTATATGATGTGACTATAATTCCGATATTTAAAGGTTGTTTGATTTTCTTAGAGTGGAAATTGATTATTATGCCTGTTTCATGTTTAGCTTACATATACTACCAAAAACTGAAAATAAGGGCGGTATGAACTAAGACGTTTTTTGATGTTATTTGTTAAATAAATTTTTACATTCAAGCTTTAACTATAGTAATAAAATTAAATATAGTTATAAAATGCTAGTCTGGGCCTAATGGATATTGGTGTGTGAACCTTTCAGTATTTTATTATTAGTAATTAACGAAAATCCACCAGTGCCATACTACTAGAAAGTTTTTAATTTAGTTAAATATTAATGTTTTTTTTTTTAGTTTGTAAGTATTAAATAAATTTCATATTATAAAATTGAATGTCATTTTATTTTTGCTCATATCTCAATCAGCACTATAATTGTTAATATTTTTGATTTATTCGCAATCTTTGCTATTCAAAATGTAAACGGATACCTTAAAACTTAAATGAAATGAAATTTGGAACCTTCGTAATATAAAGTCTTTGTTCAAAAGGGATTGCCCACACTTTTATGGAGGTTTTGGCCTAAAGTGAACAGTCCCTAGGAATAAACACTCTAAATTAAAAAAATAGCTTTCATCAGCAGGTATTAAAAAAGTAATAAAGTGTGTATATTACTTTCTAATGTATTTTATAATAAGGCTTTTAAGAAAAAATAGTAAAATGTTGTCAATATAAAAACAAGGTAGGTGGATTTCATCGCTCTTCGTACAGTGCTTATAAACCAAATAATAGTAATGCTACTAGTAGCAGAGCATCCTACTGTCCGTTGACCGATTAAATTAACCAATCCTTATCCTAACAAATATTATAAATGCGAAAGTGTGTTTGTTTGTGTGTTTGTTCGTACGTTTGTTTGTCCTTCCTTTGCGCCCCAAGCAACCAATAAACTGGACTACAGACATAGAGATTCTTGAAAGGTCCGTCCTTTCAACTAACTCTATGTAACATAGGCTACATTTTATCCCAGAAAAAAAAACGATTCCCACGGAATTTGTGAAAAACCGTAGTAAACGCCACGGAGAACGTGGGCAAATATATTTTGTTTTTTGAAGAAATATATTTTGTTTTGGGTTTAGCATATTTTTTACAGTGTAAGTACCATCGTCACTATTATCGGCGCCATAGGGATTTCAATATACTTACCTATATGTTAAAAAAATTAAGTTAACCTAAGACCACAGACATAAGAATAAAGAAGTAAGTAATAATGCTAATAGTGAAGTTACAAACAGTACCATATTATTATGCTGTTCTTTATTGTCTTTTCCGTTTTAGTCATAAACTTCCCTAAACCTTATCGCAACTTTCCGGTAAGGATAGAGTCATAGGTAATTTAAATTTAAACATAATATAATAGAGGTATGTGTTTTAAGTTTAAATATACTCGTAATATATCATGTTACAGTAAAATTATAAAGTGGGTAAATAGTTAAACTTTTGATAACTATCAATTCATATTTGTCAGATATTTTATTAAATTGATTAGGATTTTTACAAATTCGATCAAAAACTAATGTTCATGCCATTGAGTTGGTGGATATTTCGATATAAATACGGGTGGTACATTTTCGATACACTTCATCCTACATGGACTCTAACGATGCAAAGATACCCGGTGTCTTAAGTCTTTATCAGGCAGAAGTGGTATGATACAAAAGTCTAGCCCACGTGGTGTCCTTGTTCGATCTGACTGTCAGCTGAAATGACGATTGTTCTAAGTGACTATTCTTCTCCAGACTGTGGCCATCTTTAACGATTGCCTCCTAAGCTTATGACAGAAGTGGTGATTGTGCTATGTGTCTGAGTGACCTATATATGAGGAAGTTTATGTGACCATGTATGATGACGTTTGAGTGACCATCTGAATTGTGAGCCGAGTCGTATTAGCTGCACCATATTTGCCATGCCAATTACCTACTAAAATATGTCTGTTTTTTATGTAAAAAGAGCAAGTTTTGAGTTTCTTGCCGATTCTTCTCAGGACAATCAGCGTTCCGAATCGGTGGTAGTTTCACAGCTTTAGCTTCTCAATAATTGTAGGCATAGGTACATTTGCGGGGTCGCAAACTTTTGTCAGGATGGTCGAATGTTACAGTAAATTTATAAAGTGGTTAAATAATTAAACTTTTGATAACTATCAATTGATATTTGTATATATATTTTATTAAATTGATGAGGACTTTTACAAATTCGATTAAAAACCAATTTCATGATACACTTCAGTTCTACGTGGACTCGAACGATGCAAAGATATCTCCCGGTGTCTTAATCTTTATCAATCATCTATTATGTTGTATACTTTTAATTGTAATTACCTTGAACAGAGATTGTAATATATCAACTCAACGTAACTTTTCTCTCTATCCTACATCATACATGAATAATTTGAAAATAAATTACAGTAGGTAGGTAGTACGTAATACAAATTACATAAGTACTACTATTTATACTACTATTCCGACTAATATTATGTATAAATCTAAAAGTGTGTATTTTAGTTATTGAATCACGCAAAAACGGTAGATTGGATGAAATTTGGCATGCATGTAGCCTTTGGCATGGAAAAGAACATAGGCTACCTTTTATCCCGATTCCTTAAGAAGTTCACGAGGGTAATTTGAAAATTATTTACGAGCTAAGCCGCAGGCAGCCCGCTTTGATATTTGGTATGCATTTCACCTACGCTATGGAAAAGGACAAGTACTTTCTATACCGATCTCGTTAGTTCTCGTTGTAGGATTGAAAATTGTTAGCGAGCGATGCTTTGGACCCAATTCTGAAGAACAGACAAAGTCGCATCGTCGCGCGATTCATAATCTTTGCCTAAAAATAACCGCAATTCCAGTTTACGTCAAGTAAATTAATTAGTAATACATACTAAAACGGTTCGGCGATTTCTACAAACATATATACCTAACATATCAGTCCAAACTCCGTATTATCCTTAGTACTGACGTAGTAGGTAGGTATTTCATCGCTACTATGTTTATAATATTATTGGGTCCTCCTCTCATGTCATCAGATAGCAAAAGCGCACGGCCCAGTGTAGACGTTTGAACAAAAAGTGATTAGGTATAATACCTACCAACTAACAAATATTCTGAAAAGTGAACGGTGCATTAATAAAATTTAAAACATACCATAAAATGTGTGAAAGTAAGTAGATACTCGTAGCTTTGTGAACTCGGAGTTATTTTTATTCATATGTAATATTCGAAAGTTAACATTGTGTTTTTGGTCATATGGGGACAGAATTACCTATCTTGAAATCTCATCTGGCAAACGTTGAATTCTTAATAATACTACGAGGGCTATAGTTCTGAAACATAACTTAAAATAACAAAATATTAAAATAATAATGTAAGTGTGTAGTAAGCCTCCACTTTGTCACTTCTTACAGTTCTTTATTTGGCGCGTGAGATTAACGTATATATTGTAACAGTGTGTACTTTTATTGCTATACTCTAGAAGAGCGTTGAAGGTTTTATTGCCCATTTGAGCCCATATTGTGAGAGTTTTGGAATCAAGTGCATCTTGTCCGTCCGTAATAAAATTATGAATGCAAAAGTGAGCCTGTTAGTTTATTAGTTACGTATGTGAGTTTGAGTCATCAAACTCTGCTGGCTGCATCAATTTGGACGAGGTTTGGCGCACAGTTTTCGTCGAGCCTGAGAATTATAGTCTTCGGTAAATTAAAAAATAAAGCATTTGCTATCTATATACAACTTAAACACAAAACCTTATATAATTTTATGAAATTTTGCAAAAATATAGCTTGCAGCCTGAAGCCCAATCAAAAGCTCCGCTCCCTTGTGTAGTAGCGTGGAGTTGTGCAGTCCTCCAAAAAATTTAATTTAAAAGAAAATGTTGAAAAGTCTAATATTAACAAAACTGGTCAACAAATTATTTAGCTTTATAATCGCACTAGCTATTGCCCACGACAACATTCACGGTTTTTCGACGGTTATAAATCCCGTGGAAACCGTTAGTTTTCACGATGCACGTGCTAAAAAGTAAGGCGATGGTACACCAGATATTAACTTAAAATACTAACAATGTGATGGCACTTAAATCTTTCATTAATTAACAGTATTATTGAAGCTAAATACCTAGTTTCTTAGCATTCATTATCTCGACTCTTGTTCCGCCACAAAAATATTTCATTAAGTATATCGTTTGTATATCATCTATTCCCAATTTGTAACGTTTTATCACCATAGTTTTGTTTTTTCAATTAATTAATTCAAATCCGTCCTAACTTTTCTTTCCCGCCAATCTATCTTGTCAAACTCGCGTCACCCGCCATAGATCCTATACTTTTCTTTTATAGTCTAGTAAAGGCCACTATTCTATTTTCAAAACATTATCAATGAGTATACAAAGTATGGTTTTTTGATATATTTAATATAATCATCGGGTTTATCATAGACAAAGAGCTGTAATTCCCTATTTCCTTACACACGCTTTCCTTACAAGATCGGTTTAGCAGTGAAGCCGTACATTCCAAATGATATATTATTAATTATTATTATATTATATTATTACTAGCTGACCCGCGCAACTTCGTCTGCACCGAATCGGTTATTAGAGGTTTCAATATCTTAAAAAACCTAGAAACAAATTGCAACGCTACCAGGTCCAGTTTTATTTCCAAACTATATTATTCGCGGCCGGGCGGCCCGCTGCATTTTGTTACTTCAAAGTCGGCATGACATCTTTAGAAAACATCGTTATATTTCAGCCAATTTACAGAAATAGGATGGTACGCATGCATTCAATCGTTGTGCCATATGCCTTGCGACTTGCTAGTATCTGTAAAGAGTTATGTCCTTTATCTCCAATAATATTTATCAGATCTACACGATACATGCTTGTTAGTATACACTTTCAAATAAAAAAAGAATTATTAAAATCGGTTCAAATTTAACGGAGCTATGAAGTAAAATCAATAAAAATTTTCATCCCTTTCCTGGAGGAAACTTATTGTTTATCGGGATAAAAAGTAGCCTGTATGTTGACCCGGAATACCAGCTACCAGTATACCAAATTTTATTTAAATCCGTTCAGTAGTTTTCACGTGATGCCCGGACAGACAAACAGACAGGCAGACAGACAAAAATCAAATAAAAATCTGTTTTGGGCTCGGTATCTATTATAAAGAATACCCCAATCAAAACTATCAAAATATATTAAATGTACAGAAATCTTCCAGTTACAGTTTTATTATAAGTATAGATTTTACCGTACCCTATGTCCAAAAAATCCTATGTACATCTAATGGGTGCAAGCTATATTATGTGCGAAATATCATCAAGATCATTTCGGTGCTTGAGCCGAACATAGCACAACACACACACTTTCGCTATTTATAATAAAAGTATGGAAAGTCATAGTTTTTGTAAAACTGAATAAAGTTAAATATGTGCAGATCTTGGTAATAGTAAGAAGTAAAAATTGCTGGATATTCCTCAGTTCAAAAGTAAATACAGATTACACATTTAATACAAACCGGAAAAACCCGATCAACGCAACCTCTGACTCAGAGCAGCCGCGTCGCTGTCGTTCAGATAAGAGAAATTGTTTGTAGCTGTAATCCCATGTTGAAATTGGAAAAAACTTTGTTTACTTGATTAATATAGCAGTAGGTATTATCTAACTTCCAGAGTACATTGAAGATTTAGAAACAATCTTACTCGTACATAAGGAAAATCTCTTTTAATTTTGTTTATCTCGGACTTATTTTTTTTTACATATATAAAACATACCTTAATGAGACAAATCGGAAATAATAAAGTGAACGAAGGTAGCTACGTGTTGGTGAAAATTAACAAAACAGTACTCAGTAGCTTAAAGTTTTAAATATAATGGATAATTAAAAAAAAGATGTTAATTATGTTATTTAGCAGGCTGTAATAAGTGATACGATGCTATTGTTATATTGCGTTTAACATAACACTAACCTATGAAATTTTTGTATTACAGGCATGGAGAAATACTTACTGTTTGCTGCTGTCGCTACAATTATAGCACAAACTCAAGCCCGAAATACACCTGTATTAATAGAAAACCCAAAGTTAGGACCAACGTACAACGAATTACTCTTTATACTCCAATCCAGACATGGTGTGGCCGGGATGCAACCAAAGCACTTAACGCCATGCGCTAGAGCTATATTAGGGTGCTGCAACAACAAAGCGATGAATGAGACTTGTTCTGAAAATCTCAAATGTGGAGCCCACTTTTTCGACGACAACCCCTGTGAAGACAAATTTATTATAGACGCTCTAGAAGCAGCGAAACTATTTTACGAACAGTTTAACGCAGTCGCCTCAGCGTAACGAATTTGAAAACGTTGAATGATCACTGAGACAGCGTTTAAGGAAAAATAATTAAAGTAAACCTAACGTATTCAGTTGTGAATACGATTTTAACTTGGTAGAAATAACCTTCGGTAATATAAGAAGCGTTCAAGATCTAAGAGAGGCAAAAGTAACGGCATGGTTGAAATAAGTTGCATCATGGAAAAATAGTTTAAATATATTTCATTAGGTTCCTTGGTACCAGTCATCACTCTAGTAATTTTCTCATCAATCCATGCTCAGGGCAATCCATCAATTTTCATTTGTTTAGTAATAATTTCCTGATTCCCTTTTGATATAGTGTACATGATTCTACTAGTCAAACCATTTGATTTGATACCCATATAGGCCCGCCCTATATGGGTATCAAGTTAGGAAAAAAAATGTTATGTACGTACCATTTTGTCGTAGCGGCCATCTAAAATTTTAAATTTGTCACATATTTGTACATAGTGTAGTGTAGGTACAACGCGTAACATAATTATGAAACAATATTGAAGGATGCTTAAGTACATTTCATAAGGAATCACCTGTAAAAATATTAAATGAAAAGAAGCATATTAATTGTTCCTTACAAACGAATTCAAAACATTCTTATGTGTTTACTTATGACAAAAGACCTGTTGAAGATAAAAGACCGACACGCGTATTGTACTTACGCTACGGGACGCGTACCTAATAAAGTGACAGGAGTCACTTGATTTAAATTTTGCATGCGATGTTAGGGCTGTATCTGATTTCTTTCAGTGAAAACTATGGCAGTGGTTTACTCAAATATAAGGATTTCGGTTTCACAGAGAGTCCCAGGGACGGTACTTAATGTACTTCTAAAGCCTGTGAAGTATTATTTCGGTTTTCATTTACACATTGTATAGTATTCTGCTAGTCAAGCTCATTCGTTTGATATGAGTTGCCAAAAAACCCGCCCGGATGTCGCCACCATACAATTCGCCATTGTATGGTGGCGGCATCCTGTATTGCGGCTGCTACATACTGCTATGCTAGGCTAACTGCTAAGCTTGTTTATTTTGCATACTACACTGCTGATATAGAAACTATATTTATACTACAGAAAAGTGATGTGCGATCGATATATAAAATTTATATCACGCGGATACCTTCGTACCAAATTAAAAGAAATAGGTATACTTACAGTAGCCTCTTTAATATGATCTTTATAAAACAAAACATAAGTAATTATAAACAAAAAGTCGAATACAAAAAAATTGGCTAACTAGAAACGGACATAAATTAGTGATATCTGCATATCGTCTGAGAAAAGTTACAGAAATCCTTTGTGGGGATGGGTAATGTTAGATCTACCTTTACCCAAGTTTAAACAATATACTACACATTCATTACATTCCAATCGTGGTTCCTACACAATTGATGAATTCCTTAACGACAAGGCTGCTTGGAAGCAGGCCACTCTTCTCTCATCTCTCACAAGACAGAAAAATTCTAAAGATTGTTAAACTATAAAATGATCTTGGGAAAGAGCAATCTGCTGAGTTTCTTGCCGGCTCTTCTCAGTGGAATCTGCCTTCCGAACCGGTAGTAGAGTCACTACAGACAGAACTTGACGTTTCAAAAGTGCTTATAAACTAGGCTAAACTTGATATAAATGAATTTTGAATTAGAATTTTTGAATTTTGTAGATGGACTAGATTAATTTATTTTCCCACTAAAGTACCCAGAAACCATAGCAAGGCTTAAAAGCTAAACTAATATCGACAATATTTAATAAAGTGATAACTTATACCTTAGGGGATTTGGATAAAAGAACAAATTACTAAATTTGATGCCAGAAACAAACGGTTGGCGCGGCATTAAATTATTGTACTTAGTTTTAGTGTAATTGCAAGCGTTGGTAGCCTAGTAGTTAGGGCTTCAGTCTCTCTTTCGGGGGACTGAGATTCTCGACACTCATCTCTACTTTTTAGTTACGTGCGTTTTTACTTTATGCAATTAATTTCATCTTTCTTACCGGTAAAGTAAAATATTGTCAGAAAACCTGTATGCGTTATAGTTCTCCCTATTGTTCTCAAAGACATGTGAAGTCCAGTGGCGTGCACTTCATACATTCACAAAAGCACTGACTACCGTAATATTGATACATAACTCGTATAGGAGGAGATTTCCCTGGTAAGAAACCAAGTGCCCGCCACTGGTGAAGTCTATCAATCCGCACTCACCACCGTGATAGACTACAGTCTTAACCCTTCTCATTTTAAGAGGATACTTCTGTCCTGCGAAGATACCTACTTCTGTCCTGTACTGGGCCGGTAATTGGTGGAATGATTAGTGAAATTAAAACTCATGCACTAGTCGATATACTTAAGTTTAAATTAGGAACGGTATTAATAGATTATTAATTTTAGATATAAACGATCACAAGTACGAACTTAAAGTTTGACAAATGAAAAAATGCTTTCCTGATAGGGTTTAGATCGAATGAGCGACATAACTTTGAAGTGACGTTGAATTTACGATAAAAATATGTTAGTGTTTAAATAAACGTAACAATCATTATTAAGTATTTATTAAACGACTATTATTTGGTATACATAAATAAATTCTTATTATTTATCACTACATAATTATGTCAACTTACTAAAAGTAATTTTGGGCTTTTTAATTTTTATATAGATATAATATAAGTAATGTTTAGTAATTCTACGGTACGCGGCTATTAGCTTATGTCGTCTGTTTATTTGGCCGGCGAAGACGAGGTCTCCGACTTGTGACGACGTGACGTCCGAAACCCCGTCACTCCAACCGCCGCGGCCTGAGGTCCGGCCTCACGTAAGGCGCCGTCATGCCGACGATCCCTTCGCTTCTTCGAGCTCTAGTGTTCAAACTCTTCATGGCAGAGCCTAACTCAGAGACTTGCCATATTCGTCGAAAAATGCCTATACGTCTGACGATAGTTATAAAGAAGTGAGTTCTTCTTCATCGGGAAAAAATCCTGTTAGTTTTTTAATGTTAGCTTTTGTGTAATTATATAGATATTAATCCTAAAATTTTTAAGTTACAAATGTAACTAAATTATTTTGGATATTTAAGATTTACTTTATTTCAGCCATTAGTTTCTGAGACAACTATTCATATACCACAACTGCCAACACCTAAGGACACCTAACACTTTAATTTAATGTAAATGGTTATTTGCAAAATGAGCTTCCAAAACGTTAAAGAATTACGAAGGATATGTACTACCCACAGTAAATGTTAAAGAAAAAACATTTTTGTATTTTTAATTTCATTACGATTTATGTCAGCTGTCAAGACGCATGGTGGAAATTTCCGCATTAAAACCATTATAATTATTTTCGTTTGCTGACTATAATATTACTTACCCATTAAAAATATTTGAAATGCCATCGTGTTTCTGTTTTCATTTTAAAAAGGCTGCTACAAATAACTACTGATAGATCAGTTAATCATATGACAGAAATAACTTTGGAACAATATAAAGCTAAAATAATATATAAACTTTGCAACCAAATATCTGAGCATATTACCCTAAGATATTTGAGCGTGTGGTAACCCTAACTGAAGCAGAGTTTAGTTCAAGTTAATAATGTATAAATCTGTTCTGGCGTTTAGCCAGCTTGATCCCGGCAACAAGTAACCGTATATTCCTAGCTATTGTGTAATACCAACTCCACATTAAACGGCCAATGTTATTTTTTGTTGACTTGCCATTTACTTTTTTGTTATTTTGTCTGGTCCGGAGGCTTCGGCCTCGATTAGTCACCAGATTTGGATATCGGTTTAATATAACTGCCATACACCTAACAAGTTACCCCGTAGACTGTATCATCACTTACCAAATGTGATTACAGCCAAGTACAAGTAACTGAGGTAGAATAAATAAATTAAAACTAATGTATGTGAATCTTTTATAAATACCTATACGTTGACTTGCCATTAAAGTAATATAAATAGCGAAGAAATAGATTTATCAAATCAGTGCGGAAATGACAAACTTTTATATTATTCATACAGATTGCTGTAGGAAATACCTAAATTGTGAATTGTAAAGCAAGTTATTTGTTTGTCTCTATTGTTCTGCATGAATATGATAATTCAGTCATAGTTCGCCGGTTGTTCGCACAGTGAAATATTTTTATTGCATGCACATACCTATAACAATTACATTGACCTTGAAATAAATACATCGTTTTAAATCTATTTAAACTGTTACAACGAATAACCAGTTATAAAATAAAATGAATCACAATTTAACCCTCTATTTTATTTTTAATAAAACGAGAATGTTTCATCATCATCATCACTTCAACCGGTTGACGTCCACTGCTGGACATAGGTCTTTTATAGGGTATTCCAAAATTCATGGTTCGGCCGCTTGTTTCCAGTTGCTCCCAGCGACTCGTTCGATGTCGAATGCCTAAGAGTAACACTCTTGCAAAAATTTCCAAAACCTACTCGAAAATGATTTTATATATTAAGTATTTCTAAAAGAATGCATGATATAGGGATGGTGGAACTTGTAGTGCTTACTAGTATAACCATCCAACCATCCATTTGGAAGTGGTTCTAAAATACCGAGCCCGAAAAAAAACAGACAGACAGAAAAAAATTAATAGTTATGTTGATAACAACAAACACACTTTCACCTCAAAAGTACCACTGTCTGTTTCCACATGTTAACAACATCTGTTTAACAAACATCTCGGAACTATATTAAATAGACATAGGTAGCAGAATGGACAGCGCAACTTTTGAAACTGTTAAGTTGTTTACTTTAGAAAATAAGTAAATCAGAATTGGTACCACTGTCTGTTTCCCACAAGATAGAATGATGATGTTAAAATGTTAAATGGTGTCATTTAGAAAGAGCAACTGAATAAAGGACCGGTTGCACACAAGATAGAATAAACATATTCTTTTAATGTAAAATGGTGACATTTGAAAAGAGCAATTGCATAACTAACTGGTAGCACTGTCTTTACCTGGGCACATTTTTTTTTTATTTATACTCTTTATTTGCACACAAATAATAAATAACAAAAATACAGAAGAAGAATAAAAAAACACAGACAGAAGCAGTATACAAAAGGCGGCCTTATCGCTTCGTAGAGATGTCTTCCAGGCAGCCTTAGGATAAGGAAAACAAAAGGATAACAGACTGCAGGATGCGCATAACTAGATTAAACAAATGAAATAACACATAATATAATAAATATTTTAAAAAATAAAAATAATTAACTAATATGTACTTTAACATATCATAAATACAATACATACATCAGAATATCGGCTGAACCTATCTCAGTAAAATTTGGCACAAATATCTAACAATATAACATGCATCCCGGATATAGACTAGCAACTGGAAACATTTACCGCAGTAGTTAGTAGTAAATAACCCATCGTGAAGATACCTTGCATTTTAGAGACAGATATAGATTAATTATTAGCATAGAAAAAGTTTTAGCGGATTTTCCAAAAACTGAAATTTATTATCATGGGGTACAATAATAATGGTAATCAAATTGGAATCTAAACTTTTTCCTCTGAAATAATACAAGGAAAGTTATCTTATCAATCGCCTTTAAGTAATAAAACCAGGTAAACGGTACACCTGGGACGTCTTTATTGCCTATAAAATACTTTTTGTTTACCCGAGGTTGCGAAGTATTTTGATGGTCGTAATAAACATTTGTGCTGTAATTAAAGATTATGTTCTAGTACTATTTTGATGCACGGCATTATTTTGATGGCTCAATTATTTGCTGCAAGGTAGCAAGCAAGCAAGAAAGCAAGCAAACAAACCCAGCAAGCAAGCGAGCAAGCTGACAATCAATCAATCAAATAGTGGATAATATAGTTAATTTTCATAATATGCCACGATTTTGATAAAATTTCCTTGAGAATTAGATGCCTAATTGACTGCCTCCTCAATTAGGCATCTAATTCTAACTCTTATTAAGTCTTATTAAATTCAGTGACTCAACTTTTAAGGCTTAATTTTACACAGCTGCCTATATTAATACGGTTCAGCAAAGACCAAAGTCATGGATATTATGAGCAATAATAAGTATTTACGTAATTAGGATCCTTGGGAAAACCTGAACGCTGACTAACACCGGCGTATAGCCACGAAGTGCCAACAGTAAGTTAGACATAAAGTTGTATCCATATACATAAACATAAGTATATATAGATCCAAGTGCAATAGCAAGTTAGGCAAATTTATTAGCAAGTAGGAGCAGAGACATGCCAATTTTTCCATTTCCAATCCGGTTGTCGATGTCTGAAAAGTTTGCTCAAAGGGCAGTTACTACAGGGTCAACGTGCAGACATTAATAACATTGACAACACAGGATGGCTGGCAAAAAAGAAACACGGGAAAAACGTGCATTCAAGAATGTTTTACTAAAAAAAAATATGATATAATCAAAAATAAAATATTGAGTAGTTTTAAAGAAACATTTTTTTGATGATTATGTACTTTGAACTTTCGATATAAACATTTATTTCTTAGAAAGTCCTTAAAAAAGGGAAACTTATGAAGGTTCGCAACACCAACGACCCGCTGTATTAGATGTTCACAACTTATATATTTTTTGATAAATCTCGGTATGGTTTATATGCGATCGTGTTTACCCAGGGTAGGTTTTATATCGTTTGCAACGTTTTTTAAGTTCATTAATAAGTACTATTATTTCTTATACTGTGCGACAAGTTTTTTCTTGGAACGCTATTTTTATCTGACCTCCGAAACCGGTTACAGGTTACAGGTACATAAACGAGGAGCTTAGTTTTAGAATTATTATTTTGACGAGATTGTCAGGTGTAGGTAAGTGATAAGAATTTTAGCGACGACCGACGCTCTTTAATGCAAAAAAAGCCATATTCACTCATTCGGATGGAAAAATCGTTGAATGATGAATAATCATTAAAATTTGATAGAAGAGTTCTAATATTTCATGGGGTTAAATTATCATTCAATGACAGCGAAAATCTTGCATATGTGATGCTTTTTATTAGGCTCTTGGCTCAATCTTGTTTCACTACAGACTAAAATTCAAAATTTTAACGAGAGAACTATGAATTTGACTAAAAAAACTGCAACATTTGAAATAATTGCAATAAGATTTTCAACAGTTTTCCAACAGGCAAAAGCGGTTACACAAATGCGAATTGTAAATAATAAAACATATAAATGTCAACTGCAACGTTTTAAATAAAATGGCAACTTCCGCATATTTATGTGCACCATTACTGTTAAAAAATGCAAGAGTAAAGGCCAAAGAAGAGCACATGATCTGGACAAAGTTCAGTCGTTAAACTTATATTTCATGGCAAAGCAATTACGCCGAACGGCGGGACCCTTTCATCCCGACGGCGATTTTATTTCCCGCTGAAACACATTTTATTAAATATCGACGAGGATCAAGCACGCAATACCGTAACGTTATTCATTGTCGTCGCATATTTGGTATTTCATTTTGTTTTATACAAAAAGTGTTTTAGGTTTTTATTCATCTCGAAAATATAAATCCGAATGGTGGAACCACCATTGAGCTAACGGGAAACTAGACTATCCCATGGAAGCATTTACACCTTGAAGATAACCTTTCTTAAATGAGTTTTTAAATAGTAGTAGAAGAGCTTTTTGTGACAGAGCTCGTCCGGGGAAGTATTACTGCAAATTGACTATTATTTTACGCGGTGCAGCTTTGTCATGTCCCGTGCCGAATGGCGTGGCGGCCGCTGTTATTTTATTCTGAATTTCACATTCAACGTGTAAAATTCCGAATTATTTCTTAGATACGATATTATTCATAATTACGATATAATATTGAAGGATCCAAAATTATATTTCATAAAGAATCACTCTGTAATAATAAGAAATCAAAAGAAGCATATTTGTTTTTTAAAACAAACCAATTAAAAACATTCTAAGTATTTACTTATGATTACCCAAATTGAATGTATAAAATAGATTCGCGCATCTAAGCTACGCGACGCGTTTGTAATAAAGTGACAGGAGTCACATGATTTTAATTTTGAATGTCATGTTAGGGCTGTTTCTGATTTCTTTCAGTAAAAACTATAGCAGTGGTTTACTCAAAAACTATTAGGTTTTCGGTTTCACAGATAAGTCTCAGAGACTACTTAATTTAGATACCTCTAAAGCTTGTGAAGTATTATATCGGTTTTCATTTACATGCTGTATTTATGTATTCGAAATAAATAAAATAAAATATTTACTGACGCATAAGCTTTACCACCTACGCCTCGTATGAGTCATTGTTACTCTCTATGGTATTATGCGTACTAAATTAATGTTTTGAGAGAAATTTGCCGCCTTTTCATACACTGTTGCACGTACTGTCTACGTCACAGAGTGTATGCATTACATTCCGTAATAAAGAATCAAGGCCCATTTTGTGAAGTATAGGAATAAAGAATATAAAATCTAGATAAAGTACATAAGTGGTTATATAAACTTAATAGACTTAAATTCGAGCCCAACTCAAGGGATTACATAAAGCCTTCGTAAACGTTACGAAGCAAGTTTTTCTTGGAAATTAAGGAAGACTATTTATTGACCTCGCAAGGAAAAGGTTTTCGCTGCTAACGAGTCGGTGTTAATTTTGCCTCGTTCTTACGCAAGGTAGAACTGCGGTACATGAATAGAATATAAAATCGCGTTTTGTTTGTTTCGACCTTCTTATAACGCTACTTATATGTAGTTCGTTAAAATTTTCGCAAGCTATCCTTATTCGTTTTCCGAATTAAAGCTTTCTGACAAAATGAAGGCTAAGAAATTATAAAGAAAGCTCTCGATAAGCTTTATTTCTTGAAGATTGGCTCAGCATGATTTTACTTAAAGGAAAAACAACTACAACTTTATGAGTGGATTTTTATTCAACTTTATAACACCTCTTGTATAGTTTGAAAGAGTAACCTAACTACCAGTGGTAAGGCCGGCCTTATCATTGGTAATGATCTCTTCCAGGCAAACACTAAAGGTTAAGAATAAAAAAGGAGTTAACTGGTGGTTGGTGCACAGATAAAAAAGAAAAAGTAAAAAGAAAACCGATTTTTTTATTTTAAAACACACAATAAACTTACATAAAATTACATATTATAAGTACTATAATTAAACCCTAAATAGATACATACAAAATTTTATCAAAATAAATATTCTAATCACATATATTGTGATTATATATAGGTTATAATAAACATTCATAAACAGAACTTACACATATATTAATAAACATACTAATGGATTTATTTTTGCATTGCTTCCCCTGTTTATTAATGTGCTGCCCCTGTTGAGAACAGAGGAAATAGTGGTTTCAGAGCATTGACCTACCACGCTAGTACTGCTCCGGCTTGGTGGCTTTTAACGATTTCCCTGACCGACACGGGGATGGACAATTTATATTTTACACTCCTGGCTGGTAATAACTAAGAATTAAAAAAAAATAATTAGCCCAGTATCCTCCAGTATAATCCAGTATCCATCAATTTTTGGCGTAACCCGAAGATTGAACCCGAGTGATGAATAGTCGATGGTGGTTAACTAATGGACCAATGGTACAGTTTTTTTATCATAAATATATTGTTTTTTTACACTGTACCTAAGATGGGCCTATGTAGAAAAAGTCTCCATAGGTATGACTAAGATGACTTACATCACGTGTCTTTATTTAAAAGATGATTTTTTTTACTCTGTGGTGCTACTCTTAATCTAGAAGTATATATAAGACTCAGTCCTGACTGACTGAGATAAAAACGAACAGCCTTTCTTCTATGACGTAACCGCATGTACATTGAATATATTTTGAAAATGTTGACCGGGGGAAGATCGATACTGAGTCCAAAACAGATTTTTATTTAATTTTATTCTGTCTGTCTGTCTGTCTGTCTGTCCGGGCATCACGTGAAAACTACTGAACGGATTTAAATAAAATTTTTACAGTGGTAGCTGATATCCCGGGTCAACATATAGGATACTTTTTATAGATATGGGATGAAATTTTTTATCAATTTTACTTCATATCGCCGTTAAATTTGAACCGATTTTAATCATTCTTTTTTTATTCTGATCTGATGAATATTGTCGGAGATCAAGGACATAATTCTTCACAGATAACAGCAAGTCAGCAAGGGACAACGATCGAATGTATGCGTGCCATCCTACTAATATTATAAATGCGAATGTATGTGAGAATAGATGAATGGATGTATGTATGGATGGATGTTTGTTACGCTTTAACGCCACAACGAATTAACCGATTTGGCTAAAATTTGGCAGAGATACCTACAACATATTCTGGCATAGCTCATAGGCTTCTTTTTATCCCGGAAAAGCGAACAGCTTCTACAGGATGGCTTAGCTATTTTTTCCCTATTTGTCTTTCAGTATCCGCGCAACGGAGTTTTAGACGACGTGATGTGGTTTTTTGGATAGGCATAATTGACGTGGTTTTTAAGTCGACTTATTCGCGGACGAAGTCGCGCGGGTTTCGCTAGTTTACAATATAAATAGGTAAATAGATAATATTTGTATAGATTCTTATTCTTCTTGGACTTATTGATGGCTCTCATACACTGTTAAGGACGGCAGGAGGACGAAGTGTAATTTCACGCAAGTAAAATACAAAATACAGTAGGTAGAAATTCAGAGTCAAATACAGAGTCGCTCGGTTAGAAATAAAATTATTTATGTTGCTTACTCTCTTAACATCGACGGTAAAACGACTTTTACCACTTCAAAGAGTAATAGTACCAATTAGTGCCCGTTTTAAGTTAAATAACAACACAATTACCGACGAGGCAGGAAAACTCGGATTAAAAACTGGAACACGTTGAAAGTACCATTACATAAGGGAATTGGTGCATGGGTGACAACGCATTAATGAGTACAGTACACCCTTGTTACGAGTTCGCGATTACGTTGATGATTTTCGAGTATCAAAACACTATGACCTCAGTCCTAAAGTAAAGGTCCATTATAATTTAATTAAGTATCCATACATACACAGATAATAAAAACTTTAGAATGAAAACCTATAGGTCGAATATACGACTTTTACGAACTGTGAGAACCCAGAGAAATTACGTAATCCATCGCGAATCCAGGACTTTCAGTTTAGATATTCCTCTAGAGTCTAGACTGCACCCGTGATGCTTTCACCTTAATGCAAGATCGTGTCAAACTGGCCAACACTACCACCAGCCAAGATGGCAGAAAAGCTTAAAACACAACGCCGGGGAAGAACTTCTGCCCCGCGAAAGTAGCTCGGGAGAAAGAAAACGCCTCGCGAATCGTACCTAACCCCAAAGCCTAAGCCGATCGCCGATACCACATATTTAGGATTTTCAAATCTAATTTACTTTAACTCTATCTATATTTAAACAAAAAAATTCGCCACTATTTTTTTATAGTACTTATCCATTATCTGCTCCAACAATGCGCCCGGTCTGAATCGAATTATCCTGAGGGGTTATACACACCGAAACAAACGCGGGAGAAGTCCTTGGCAATTGCTAGTCATCGTCATCATCAATAGCCTATAACAGTCCACTGGACGAAAGGCCTCTTCCTGCGGGAGGATTTGCACATAATCACCACATTACCCACTAGGCAGACGGACTAGTGATCGCAGACGATGATAGTGATCTGTGATAGCACAGTAGCCATTGCTGATAGCAGAGTAATAATTGTATTCTTCTAGAGTAGTCATCTTCATGTCAACCCACTACCGGCCCACAGGGCACGGGTCTCCTTGAATGAATGAATACACTTTTATTGTACACCAAAGAAAAAAAGTAGTTACAGAGATATAAATACATAGCGAGAGAGTACAATTTGGTGGCCTTATCGCTACATAGCGATTTCTTCCAGGTAACCAATGGCGTAAAATAAAAAAACATAAAAAAAGGTAGGTGGTGCAATAAATAAGATTTAAAAATTATACAAATATATAAATATATAAATAAAATATATATGTATAAATATATTACATATAAATACAAATAAGATATTAACATACATGAAATTACCCATAATTAATGTAAACTACTAACATAAGAAAGGTTAAGGCCGTAGTCCACCCACCAGGCCCAGTGCGGATTGGTGGACTCCGCAACTCTTTGAGAACATTTTGGAAAACTTTAATTACGTTAAACGTTAGATGTGCTTGTTCTTTATAATCGTAAAACCGACGCTTGCGAAGTATTAAATCCTGTACTAAGGGTACGCTGTTTTGTTTTCACGAGTAAAATACTTGCAAAGTGGGTAATCCTATAATACCTATTAACATAAAATGTTGTTCTACCCATATCCGCAGTGCGTCTGTGACATTATACATTTAAATCAAATCTAGTATTGCTACAGGTGAAGCAAAGGGTGGCGCATTTTTATTGTGTCTCACTGTAGCGTTACACTTTCGGTAAATGATTCATCATATATTAGGTAACTCCAAAAGAACTTTGATTTTTGGGCTGTTCATTTGGGTAAAGAGTTAGCAAGAAATAAAATATATTCTACAACATTTTTAAATCGGTTCCCAGTAAAATTACTGGTACTTTCCATTGCCAAGAAGAATGTGAAGTAACCAAGTATAAATAGAAGTACTTTGTACCTATACGATTCCTTTTTGTAAAGCACTAGGTACTTTCTTTGTTAACTATTCAAACTAACTTTGTAAACTATATAATTGTCTACATTTTACTTTTATAAATAGGAAAGATTTGATTTTTGGTATTGTATTATAAATACACTCAAAAATCCCTATAGCGATAGTAAGATTATTTGTATGAGTATGCGGTTCAAAAATTATAATATTAATACGTGTAAGAACTTACCTTAGGGGAACAGCTAAAGGTAATAAAATCTAACCGATACAGAGCAGAGAACCTAATATGATCCAATCAAGAATGTCACGCAAAATCGTGAAGCTAAAAGCTCGATTTCCCATGTTCACCTTTCAGAAAATGAGTAAAGTAAAATATAATAAAATCGTGCTTGTAATGGACTTATCACAGTATTTATAACACAGTATTATTTAAGATAGGTCAGTTCAAACGTTTCATCAAAAACTTTTACGATGGGGAGAAAGTTCGTACTGGTTGCTTTGTTACACATAAAGTGGATGACATCTGTGAAAAAGTGGAGCAAAATCTGCACATTAATAGTCACGATATCGCTGTGGAACTGGGATCGAGTAAGAAATTGTATTAATTCTTTTGTATGTGGTGTGCAATAAAATGTTTACATATTACATACAACAGAATTGAGAACCTCTTCCTTTTTTTGAACTAGAATATAAAAGCTTTCGGTGAAAAAAAGCGGTGATAGCCTAGTGGATAGGACTTCAATGTCACGAAATCGAAACCTTTGTATTATTTCGACGTTGTTTTGCCTCGTCTCTCTATTGGTTTAATATATTTTTACCATGCATGCGTATCCCTCGGTTTTTCTGAAGATTAATATCAAATAAACAAACAAAATACAATCTGTCATACGGAATACATATAAAAATAATAAATATGAAGAATGCCTTCGGGGTCTTGGCCCACAAAAAAAAAAGAAACTTCAAGTCTGTATATTTTTTTGCTCCAGTTTACTTTCAGGATATCAAAATGGTTTAATGCGTGCGACACAGAACCCATCAAATATTTTTTTGACAAAAACTAACCGACTTTCTTATACTTACAACCAAAAAGGAAGAAATAAATATTTTCTACAACATTTTTAAATCGGTTCCCAGTAAAATGTAGAATATTACTGGTACTTTCCTTGTTACTATATTAAAAGGAATACGAAGTATATGATCCATAGTTTCATAGTAACTTGATACACTTTACTTGACACCGACTTAAACTGTTGCAGAAAATATTTATTTCTTGCTTTTTAGTTGTATAACAAACTCTTTTTTCAAAAATGTTTAGCCTTGATTAAATAATGTGCATGCAATTGCATCCATACGTGCACATTAGGATTACGATGTACTATTTGTAACTGCAGCGACAAAAAGTCGATAGACTTACCTGCAGAATTCGCTAGCAAAATTCATTGTACAATTTGCGTTTTAAGCTCCAGTTATTTTGGCAACACTCGTGGTTCATGTGATGTTATTCTCTCTTTGTAATACATACGAACTTTACATGACTAATAACCTTAGCAAAGCAGTTGCGAAAATGGTCGTCGAGAAAAATAATTATTCTCACTATCACCATATTTTACTATCATTGTCACAAATCACTATCTATTCGGGACGAGATCAGTTGGTAAAAAGCTATCAAAGATTTGGAAAGACAAAAGAATTGTGAACAATACCAAAGTTCGTCTGTCTGATGAAATGTTTTGTCTTTCCGATCTTTGTGTATACAACTGAGATCATCTGAAATCCTGTAAGAAAATCGATGCTTTTTAGATATGGTGCTGGACGTCTCATCCAGGTTTGTCTGAGTTTCTTGAAAATTCTTTAGTTTTTTGTTTCCCCGGGATAAAGAGAATACTTTACCTGTCCAGCGTGCTATGTAAAAAACTTATTAAGTAAAGAAGATAAAATGTATTAAGAAAATTAATACAATCTGTTAACTTAGAATCCGTGCAAAACTAATAAAAGTCTATTTTTATATCTTGCGAAACATCAAGTGTTCTTTGATGATAATACGTATCCTATGTTTATTCCCAGGATACGAACTATTGCAGTGAAAAATCAAAAGCAGTGCAATTGTCTAACTGACCATATAAATGAAAAAAACCAAACAAACACAACTTTGAATTTAAAATATTAGTACTTCCGCACCTTGAAAATCATCCCGATACTTTAGTACTAACTACTAAGTATAAAAATTGTAAAGCTGTTGTATGGTAACATAATGTTTAATCATCTTCTTTCGAATGCCGAATTTCTGATGATAGAAAAAGATAAATCATTGCATAACTAATCGCCGGCTTTATACAACATATTCGAAAACAATTCTGAGAGGAGATCCGTGCCCTGTAGAGAGCCAGTAATGTGTTGATAATGATCATTTAAAATTATTACGAATCACGTATGAACTATGTCGTGTTTTATCATATTCCCGTGCTTTAGCAGGTGGACACTTAAATTATGTCCCTTGTAAGGGGATATAATCGGGGGATATAATTTTTATTTCCTGCCCGTGCTAGCCCTGCTGCCGTGCCTCGTACGCCAGCATGTATTTCCAAATTAAAGCTTCCAGATTGAGTGCCTTACCAATGGCGCACTTTTAACATTTTCGCACCAATAATTCAGTGCCATTTCGTTTATTCAATCACCCAGTTCTATCGCAGTAATATGTGTGACATACACAACCCCTGAAGCCAAACATTATGGGCGAAAAGAAAGTAAAAATTCAAAGTGCATGTGTAAAGCAGATTATAAGGGGCCGCCGCACTCATTAATGCATCGTCATTCGTGCACTACTTAGTTTTTGTAACGATATTTATAACGTGTTCTGGTTTTTAATCAGTGTTGCTTATCGTTGAAAAATATAGGCAACTACAGTTTTTCCGCTGCAGCATGTTGCCGTTTGCACACCTCACTGAGGTACCAAAGTATTATTTTCAATGAGTGAGCGAGCGAGCTAAATCACCCACACCATACTTAAACAAAATCACTATAAGTACCTAAATATGTAGGTATACAAGAATTACGTCCTTCTTGTTTGTGCAGTCGAATACTATTATAGTAATATAATTTGGATTTAGCCTTTTTTACGTAGTCAACGCGTAATTTCTGTTTTCTGTTCCTTTGAGAAAAGAGGCGTGTGTCTAGCAACAATAAAGCATTATAAGGTTACGAATGATGATGATGTTAGTGTAATTAATCATTAGACTTCTGAGCTTAATAAAAATATTAAAAAATCCCAGACAGACAATAAAGTTACATTTACTTGTATACCTATTACAGTGATAAATAAAGGTGTCAAAGTGTTGAAGGTTTTAGAGAATAACTGTTAAACCACACGCTCTCGTAGATTTTCACGGATAAGTAAATATCTCGACTAATTCAAATGAAATTGTAAAGCTCGAATGTATTCATGCATTGTTCGTTTGTTTATATTAACATTTAGTTCTCTAGTCAAGTAACTGAGTTGGATAAGGTTAAAATTAATTAAACGGGGGAAAAAACGTCTCGCAGTAGAATATAGCTCGGTCTACGCTGACCCTAAGGATTTATTTCAATTAAAATAGTACTTTGTGTAACTTCGAACAAGAATAGTACGAGATGTCGAAGAAGAAATAACTAGGTAGGATAGTTCTAACCACGTTCTACCAACAGTTCCATTCACTGATCAGACAAATTGGAATGCGGTATGAATTCCAAGGTCCAATTAAGACGTTGTTTATAGTCACAACTTTATTTGATTGCGATCGATAAATTCCTGTCCGTAGAATGCGTTCTTATTGAAGATTGTCCTAATATTATCTGAGTCTCAGTATAATTATATCGCATTATCAATTTTACTACTACGTTTAAACTTTACCTAGTTTTCTTTTCAAGGTTAATTTCTTTGAAATGTAACTTGTAAAAGAATTAGATTCCCAATTTGGCGGACATATTTATTTATGAAAGTGATTATTTATTATCGTGATCCCCAGTTGACTACACATATTTTATATATTTACATTATTTACAGTATTAGTAGAGCTTTTTGTGACAAAGCTCGCTCGAATACTACCGCCATGCTTATATGTGCCGCAAAACAGTATTGTTGTAATGCTGTGTTCCAGTCTGGAGCGCATGGTTGCCTCAGGTTGACACAGGCACTTTTCAGAATGTGTACCTTGCATGCCGTGCATGCGAAGTGTTGCACTGTTCGTATGAATATGTTGTTCCACTAGCAATCCCCTGATTGTAAATGGATCAATTGGGGGATCCGTCCATCACAAGAATTTATGTCCTTTTGTCGGCATTTTTACCTACTTGTTAAAATGCATGCGCAAATAAGATTTATTCTTTGTGCAAAAAATTTACAAAGTAAAAATATAAAATACTATGAAAATTAAACTTAATTTGCTATACTCCGCGAAAAGCAGGAGAATCTGTAAGGTGTAATTTATAATTTCTTCAATTTTCTTATACTCCACACCAAACAGATCTTCGGCAATGTACCATCTATGGTTAAGTAAACATCAACTTAACAATTATTCATTGTAAAGTCAATATCTCCTGAGGATATCATGGAATTCCGCAAAGGAACGCCTGCTTCTATCCAATATATAAAATACTACTGATACGACGAAATTTAAATGGTTTATTAGAGTTTATTTCGTTCCAAATAAGATAGAGACCTATAACCTTCAATAAATCAGGGTCGCATCCAGGTATCCGGGTCCCATTCGGGAATCATTTCTTCATTTTAGGAAGCTTAACAATATACGTACCTACTTGGTATTAAGATTGATGATCACAATGAAAATTAATAACAAGCCATTAGGTTCATTAATTAGGGTATGGTTTAATATGAAAATCATATTGATTTAAATAATGATTGAAAGAATAATACGAGATTCTGAATATTTTTTTAATATGACATTCAATTTTTTTTTTAATCTAGCTTTTATTTATTTATTTACAAGGGAAATAATAATTACAAACTAAAGTAAATAATTAACATTCAGATTGATTTTCTAGAAAAAAATCTATCTCAGTTAATGTTTCCTTTCTACTTAACTCTAAATAAATATCTGAAGATACACAAATAATGCGATATATGACCCAATTTCCTCTCATAGTATTGAATTTGTATTGGGTTTTTATATAAATTCAATTTCAATGCCTATAGCCTATTATCGTTAGTTATAAAATATATTGCTATCGCTTGTTCGTCTCCAAATAGATAAAATTAAAAAAAAAACGCAAGTTTAAGTTCATCACAACTACACAACAAATAAGTTAATTTAATGTAATACTGATACTTGAATAAAAAACCCCATAGTTGTATCGCACAGTAAGAATGACAACTATAAGTTAGCTACTATTTGTTTACGTTAAACTAAAGTAAAAGGATGCTGGGAATTGGCAAGGGAAGCCTCCTAAATCCTCTGACGCTCCATCCTCTGTAATGAACCCATTTATCCGCCTATCCGAAACTCGATCCAGGAAATATAGGAGATTTCAAAGAAAAGCTTATCGCCTCCAACACGCTTGTTGACGCCTCGAAAAGCTTCACAGAGACTGATACAATGTCGCTATGATTGAAAAGGGTCCATGTAGTCCCATAGTCACGCTTCTCGTATATCGTTTTACTATTTAACTTTTTAACGTAACCCATTATTAATAATTTCGTATTCTTGGCATACTCCATATTTCTTCTGTCTTTTAGCAAAATGCTAGTTACGAAGTTGCAACTTGAATAATCTCGTCAATGTCAGACCGTCTGTAAGAACATAGATAATTAAGTTTAAAGAAAATTTACTTATGACGACCTCCCTGGCGCAATGGTGAGCGCTTTGAATTTAAGTTGGAGGTCCCGGGTTCGATTCCCGGCAGGGGCAATTTGGGAATTTATAATTTCTGAATTTAATCTGGTCTATATGTAATATGACATGATAAACGCACCACAAGCAATAATTATGTTACTTTTATTGTAACTTTTTAATTATTATTAGTATTTTAACTTTCCTATATTATACGTTCAACTTCAACAATGCCAAAAACGGCTTTTCATTTAAGTCTTCATTCTTCAACTTCAGTCATTTAAGTTTCTTTTAATTTAAGTCATATCATGTTGTTTAATAACAAATACGTAATAATATTCATAAATAAAAAATGTATAATAATAAATGTAAACGTAATATGATTCTATTTTTTTTTCTTACTGCGCGATCTTATTTCGTGATAAATCACTAATATAGTCTAAAATTTTTAATGTCCTAGATCTTAGGGCTACGATTTCTTATTCAAAATTTCAGATCTTTATTTAGGGGAAGGGCACCGATCTGTTTAAAATTGCCTTGGATCTGAATGGAGTCTGGTTATTTTCTCTGGAAGCCTTTGACTGCAGGAAGTATCCTAACGGCCAATATGAATAGACTAGCGCTAACGTGCTATATTGGATGGAAGCCAACACTGCAAGTGGAGGTAGGTCCCAAGGGAACAATTCCGGTCCTTCCCCGACAAATTTTCGCCTGGATTAAGTATTGCATTTTACTGTTGCGATTTCGATAAAGTACCTACTGTTTCTATTATTTTTAGGAGATGTAGGTAGGGTAGTAGAAAACCGCTCGAAATAAAAAGTATTAAAGCACAGATATTCAAACCAACCTCTGACGCTACGCAAAGAGATGTGAAACCGTGTATTTTGCCTTTGATAGAACCTGTAGTTGGATGGGTGGGGTTTTACTAATGTGTTTCCGGCTTTAGCTATATACCTATTAAAAATAAATAACTCTCAGAGTAGGTACAGTCGTTCCTTACCTAAATTTTGAACAGCTGCAATTAAGCTAATCATCAACCAATAAACTTTCCAAACGGTATATATGGATGGGTACTATAGATTCTGCGAAGCGTTCGCATGTTGCTTTTCGTGTATCTTAGCTTCTGCAGGGTCGACTGCAATTGGACCGCGTGAGTACTTTCTGCAGCTGTAGAAGTTTCTTATAGCTTTCGTGGAATTATCGGTTGAAATAATATACTTAATGGTACTAAACTTACATTTTTGGGAGTCAGTCTTGAGCGGCGACTTCTTATCTCGCACCATGGCTACGGGGTAGGCGTGCGGGCACGCGTACTACGGGGAGGGAGACCAGCGCGGGCGTGCGCTGTATTATCGCCCGCGACGGGTTCCCCCGCTCATCGCCACTGTATTCTCGTGGTTGTGCCAGATTCCTGGAAAGACATTTATTCTAAAGTACAGACACAATCATTTAAGTATACCATGTCAATGCTTACTTTATATTACGTGACGTGCGTGCTTACATTATGTTACATATATATATTTCGTAAATGGTCGCCTAATCTAAAGCCTTTTTTCAAGCCAAATTACTGGACGGATGTTTTCTGCGGGCATCTACAACACTATATGACACTATCCGACTTAACAAAAACATCCGAACGGAACAACCCAAAGCAATAACTCCAAGGACAATGAAGAATTCAGGCGCGGTCCCAGTAAATAGCACAGGTTGCCTTTGGCGACTATCAGCAAGGAAGTTGGCTTACAGACCATTTCTAACCTCTGCGTGTGGGAGTAAATGGACTGATCTACGACAAATAGAGAACGACCTAGAACAACAAAATCTTCAATTAATTTTTTTCTATGACGTGAATTGAAAAAGAATGTATCGATAATTTTAAATTTGTATCGATAAATGAAGTACAAAATTAAAATAGAGCTCTTGTAATCGTTGAACCGAAATGTTTATTGGAGCGAGAGAATTCATTAACCTTCCGGAAAAACGATCAAAGCGATTCAGAGCCCATTTACCTTGATGTCTCTGTGCGGGCGGCGCATGGCTGACTAATCGCTAGTGACGCCTGCCGCCAAATGAAGATAAACGTTACTACACGTATTTTTGTGCAATGAAGTACTTATAGTAAACCTATTTGAATATTCGACCCTCGTGTATGCCCCTGCTGCGGCATGGTATCATCTCCCAATGGAGAGAGGTTTTAGAGCGTAGAACCATCCCGCTGCTCCAATTCGAGAGTTTTTAATATTTCACGAGTAAGTGGTAGGTAGGTAATAACCTGGACCGTCGGCTTAACGTGCTATCCGAGGCGACGGGGTTAACTCCGCCAATTCTCTATCTCCGGGCTGGTACAGAAAATTCTTTAACAGAAAAACCCGATAACTAACAAGACCCGACGCGAGATTCTAAGCCCTGACCTCGTAATCCGTAGTTAAATATTCTAACCACTAGACCAATGAGGCAGTCATTTCAATATTAATAATAATGAAAAATGGATCGTTACCGCGGTGAGCGGGGTTCTGAATTTTCGAAGGCGTTATAAAAGACTATTATTATAAAGAGGAAAGGATTTTTCCTTGTCAGGTACCCATAATCAAACGAAAAAGCTCCAACAGTACTGAAACAATTTCAACCATTTCGTCGCCAAAAGAAAGCTTTATTCAAGTAACATAAAGTAATAAGAATAATTAATTTTCTAAAAAAATGGAGGTACTTAAGAAAATTGCAATAATGTACCACACCACCCACAATTCAAAATTCAAAATACAAAATTCAACAATCATTTATTTCAAGTAGGGCCAGATTATAAGCACTTTTGACTATCAAAATAATTTCGAGTTTTTGTGCATCATACGCACGGAAGTTATTGGTTCACACATGGAGATAGCAGAAATTATATTAGACTTAGTTTATTTATGTCATTCCTATGGAATTCGTGTGCAATAAAGTGTACTATTGCATCAATCTTTTCTACTTTCAACTCGAATCACAATCGCTCGACTCGTATTAAATTCCAAATGTAGTGCTCAAAACCTGTGTACCAGACAAAAGAGCGCTGTGTATCAAATTACAGCCGGATTGATCTTTTCTCAAACACATCAAATGCCTGAATATTCAACGGCAATAAAGGCACTCAAAATAGGATATATATGGAAACGAAAAAGAAAAGAATACATTAAATTATGCAACTGAATTTACGAACTTTTAAGAGTACAGTATATTAATCGTTAGAAAAAAGCTTGTTATTGGTTAACACAGTGCAGATAAAATATATATTAATTATAACGCCTATTCTTGCATATATTATAATTATAACAAAAAGGTAGGAAGTATTCATATTCAAATTTAACTTTAATATTGCTTTATTCGAAACTGGAATATTACTTGCGAAACTTAACGCAAACTCATTGTTGAATCAAAACTGGGGTTAATATCGAAACAAATTGCTGTGCATGCCAGTGGGTAAGGCTTTGGTTTGCTTTTTGGGGGGCCGAGTTCGAATCCCATCACGCACCTCTAACTTCTTTAAGTTAAGTACATTTTCAGCAATAAAAATATCACTTCATTCAACGGTGAAGGAAAACATCGTACGGAAATGTGCATTCCTGATATTTCCCCATAATGCTCTCAAAGGTGTGGCCAGGATTGGTAGACTACGGCCTAAACCCTACTCATTCGGGGTGGCCTTGTCAGCTGGTAATGGTTTGATGATGGTAACCCACTTAGAGATTATCGTACGAGTAGTGAAATATGAATTAATAAACAATATCAATGGATCGAAATTTTGTTAAATAGCGTTATAACTCTATCTGAATATATCCTTATCTGTTTGAGGTTTCTTAGAACGTTTTAACTGGTAAATACATAAATTAATCCCATGTTTCGGATTAACCCTTTTTTAATTCATGAAAACACGAAGCTTCGATAGGAGAATGGTGTAAGTCAGGTGAAAAATTATATCCTAATTTGAGATCTAACCGTAGCTGGTACCGTGCCAGCTTGGCAATTGGCAGTTATTCATTTGGGGATCGCGAGTATTAACTATGACTTTGCATTTACATGTAAGGAGGTAAAGGGAAACCAGGAAAATCCGGGATTTTTTGGCAAAACATAATTAACAATCACATTTCTTTTTGTCTACTTCTAAATAGCCTTTCACTGCAATGTGACTTATTTGCTTAAAAAACCTGGTAGATAAAGGATAACGTGTTACTAGATTTATGACAGTTTTATTGTGCTACTAAGAACGCTTAATAGCTTAGCGTCACGTTGGTATCGGAGAAATTCAGAAATAATAAATTCCCAAATTGCGAACGGAGTGAATCGCGGAGTCACCCGTGTATCTGTTTTTGCTTGCGCGTCTGTTCTCTGTGTGAAAGTACAACGTTCACATACAGAAAATGTGAGTATTATTTACTCATCATCATCATCATATCCTCTCTCCCAAATTGAGAACATTATGGCGAACTCTCCAAATGCCTGTCCCAAGGACCTACTTCCACTTTGCCTTATTTAAAATACTTTGAATTCCATATTACAAATGCTTGAATTAATAATGTGTGGCTTAACAGCAGAACTACATATTAGTCAATAGCGCTGGGTAAGCAACGTTGACCCAAGTCAGTAAATGGATGGGGGCCCGTATTTGGAAATTTGAAAGATATTTTGGTATCCATCAGTCTCAGCTACTTTCACTAACAAAGAATGGAAATCGTTAAGGAAAGAATCGCAATCGCATAGTTGATACGAATGCTAAAGGTTAACACAGAAAAATTGTAACGTTTTTTACTTAGTCCTAGCAGAACTCTTACGTATTCAGTATTGTTAAGCCTTTAGTGAGGGGTTCGCTGCTGTGCGCTGAGGAGTTCTGTCCTCTATGTCCAATTATATTCATCGACTCTTCACGAAATTTAGGCAAAACTAAACTGTTAGTATAACATATCTAGTACAAAAAAAAATTAAATCTAGATATTATAGATGGATAAGTTTGATGCTTATTTAAATGAGACAATCGTTTTTGTATGGGGAATAGACCCCCCAAAAATTGTGAAGTACGAGTATATTAATGAATTGCAAACAATGGTATGATTACCCTGACCTCGTCTTATCGAAGCACTGAGAAATCGATAAGAAACAATGTGAGCCTTAAAATCTCACTAGCGATTTTCACGCTATTCACTTTTTTCCACCACCAAACTTCGCTTTTCTACGCTACCATTGCTAGTCTGCCAAAAAAAAACTGTCTCCTTTTTTTTTATTTTTTTTTTAAATTTCTTTAATTTTTTCTTATTTTAAAAAGTTAAAAGTTATCTCAATGCTTATGCTAAGTATTATTATGCAAGTCACGGCCATGCGGAATGGTCGCAAGAATTTTAGCTGCATTTCCGCTATGTAAGTACAATTAAATTAAAATATTACTGGTGGAAATAGGTCGCTATTATATTTTAAGAAACAAATCGCATGTTGCGTCAATCTGGATCGACACTAAATACATAGTGTATAGGTTTTTATATATATCATTCGCTATCATACCATGTTAGTAGCTTTTAGGATTTAAGTGCAGAACTATCCATCAATGTTATCTTATCTAGGCGACCAGAGCCAAGCACCCGCAGGGTTGAGTTAGTATATATTTTTACGGATATTTGCACCGTCTAGTAAAAACCCAGCCAATCCGCATTGGGGCAGCGTAGGGCTCGAAGGCTCCGATCAATAAATTACGAGATATGACGGCCCATAGAAAACGTAGCAATTAGTGTCCGTTTTATAATTTTTTACTGATCTTGGTTAGAACCTATTTACTGTTTCAATATATCTAAAATAACCTATTACACGTATGACCTTGTGCTTAAAACAAGATCGTCTGTCACTTGCTGCTTTTTGAATGTTAAGCACGAATATCGCTCTTATCATCAGCACGATCATGATCATAAACATCCTATTAAAATCCCACAGCTGGGCACATGCCTTTTCTCCTATTGGAAAAAGGGTATAACTGCATGCATAACCAATTATGCAGCTCCAAAGCGGGCTGATGGGTTTTAATCATATCACATCTGAGTGTTAATAACTGGAACCGCGAGATTGACATGCTCTCCAAGTAGTAGTAGTAGTAGATAGACCACCATCCTAACTTCGAACTGGTAACTGGGAAACAATTATCCCGAACCGATATTCCGTAGCTAGTAATGTTATATGTGTAGCTTATAGTTAAGTTTTCGGCTCACTGGCTCGCTCCTAAATTCGCGTCACGTAAAAGATGCACTGACAGACAGGGCGTGCCTAACTTTCTATGATGTTGAAATCTTAACTAAGCACGAAATGCATTTTGGGACATTTAAGTTAATTTGCGCTTTGAGTTCTTCATTTATATTTTGTAGTTTTTTTAAAGATGGTCGCATTGACGCAGCACATTATAAAAATAGCAAAATGTAACATTACCGACGTTGCAGTTTGTTATTCAAGCTCTTTTGCTATTATGCAAGCTTGGTAGCTCTGTTTAAAATAGCGCGATGGATTGTAGGGCTCATTGTCACTGTGTAACGTGGAGTCACCATTCTTGATTAAGCTTCACGTGAGTTTAGAAAGACATATCTTTATCTTGTAGTTAACTGGTACACGCAGTTTTTTGCGTAGTGATACTTGAAGACCCGGGGAGTAACTAGGGCAATGGAAAACTTGTTAATAAAGCAAACGAGCCAGCACTACGTATAGTATTTTAGTGCATGAATGTAGTATGAGAAACAATACATCATCAACATCCGCTGCATATTAACGCCCCACTGCTGGACAAAAGCCTCCTCTCTCATAGAAGAAAATTATTTTTTGGCCACAACCTCATTCGTTTTGAAATCTGAATGATTCGATTTAAAATCCCTTCATTACAATAATAAAGGGATTTAAAATCGAATCATTATCTTTGATGAAACCTCCTATACGATAATCACTGTACCTTGACGAACCAGCCAAATTCTGCCCAAAGCGTAAATTGACTCAAAAAAAAAATTTGAGTGTTTGGCGGGTTAGTGCCGGTGTATTGCAGCTTTCTTAAATCTGGCCAGACGATTACGGCGGATGTCTATTGTCTCAGCAACTGCAAACCACGATGGAAAAGCTAGCTGTTAAACAACCGAAGCTGATCAATCGCTTTACGCCAACTTGGAAGGGAATACATCCAACTCCAATGGTGCAGTCCCAAGACCCTTCCAAGATTTATTTGATACCGGTCCGAATTGTTTGTTTAGTAAAGGGATCAATGAACTACTTATGAGATGGCCAAAGTGCATAGATAGCAATGGTACATAGGTAATAGTACTTTGATTAAACAAATATATTATATTTCTTAAAATCGTCTTTATGTTACATCCTTACAAAACGCCAATTTTGGATCAAATAATAACTAGTGTAGTTAGCCTTAAAGTAAGTAGTCGAAACAAAAACCACAGAATAGATCAAAGAATAGGGACTACTAAAACGATGGTGTGAAATGCTCCCTGTTGGGCTAAAGTGCAAGAGACGAGATAATTATTATTTCTAGGTTCTTTTTCTCCTATTTCTATGTTATAAGACGATATAATGAGAAGACATAATTATCTCGCGGTACGCACGGGGTATATACTGGCAAGAACCCACAGCAAACTTAGCTTGAAAATAATATTTTTTACATTAGCAAGTTATTCGTTAAATCACTGAACTGCTTGATTAGGACTCTTTTTATGTGACGCGGCCTTTCTGAATTGCTTACTGAATGTTAAATGAATGTTAGGTGTATTGGATTAATTGAACTCACGCATCACGTGATTTGTTTTAAACGGACGAGTAATTTGGTGATTGCATCCACGTCGAGTTAATCCCTTAAACACTACTACTGTCGCGATGGGAAAATATAATATGAAGAATTGATAATTTACTATTAACTTTTAAGAAAGTTCGCACGTTCGAAGGTTGTCTGGTAGAAAATGCTTTAACATTAAGTCCGCTTTTTGTATGCCGATTAATAATTGTGCAATAAAGAGAGAAAAAAAGTTAGTTTATTTGGTGTGGAGTATACGGATTGAAGTATGTAATTATAAATTACACCATACAGATTCGGCTGCTGTTCGCGGGGTATAGCAAATTAAGCTTCATTTTCATAATATATTATGGATTTCCGCAAAGTTATAAATATTCTATCCAATATTCTATCCAATATTTACAACTTTTTGTAAATCTACTAAACCAGTATATTTATTGAACAAAGTATTTATGTTACATTGGTCATTTAGAAAGCGAACGTGAATAAGATCGCGAAGGTTTTTTTCTCTGTACCTAAATCAAAACGGTTTGTTTGTATTTCTGAAACTACCAAACCAAAACAAATGGCATACAGTGTAACAAATGGCATAAATTCGTTACTAATTTTAGCTTCATGAGCAGCGGCAAACAGGCAGACGTATTTACTGACAAACAGACAGACAGATAGACAGAGAGAAAAACTAATCTGTGTTGGATTCTATATCTCACAACAATGCATTGTTAGATTCTATATCGACATTAAAGCTTCCCTATACAAACTATAATTATTTAAACACAATGCAGGACTCAATTACTGACTGAGCATCAAAACCAATGTTATTCATGTTTCATATTTATAATCATGAAATTAGGCTAAACTAATATATAATAACAAACTGGCTAACTAAATAAATGGTTTTTTTCCCCCTTTATGAGTTTTTTTACTACGTTACCTTCATCACGCTTTTTAATTATATAAATATTTTCGAGATAGTAAAATCATGTCTTAAAATAAGCTTTTTAAAAATCAGCAGAACCATCGTCTTTAGGCAAGGCCATTGTTCGGTTTTTTTTTTATGTAGAGCAGGTATAGGCTGCGGTAATTAAACATAAGCAAACTCTAGGTATAAAAAACTTGGCAACCCAAAATCAGTAAGTGGGTATAAGTAGCTTACAGCGGCTTAAAAGCAGCACATCGATCACTGTTATCTTGTCGAGACGCCCGACACTTCTGAACTCCAGTCTACCCCTTTAGGTAGTCGCATAAGTACGACTAATCTTGTTTTTGTGTTCAAGAAATATTCGTTTACTAGAAGACTTTATTAACCTATTAAAAATTATAGCTTGCTTGAAAGATCAACCTTTTAATATAATGATTTTTGAATATATACTAGCGCTTGACTGAAATCAATAAAGTGATTTTGGTCTAGAAAGGAGCTCGGTGCGTTCGTATTTTAAAAGCAAAATGTAGTCTTCATCCATTATCCTTCAAAACGATAACGGTAGCTTTACTTTTAGGCAATAGGATTTTCTAAAATCCATTTAATGTCATCTTCTAAAGGGGATAAAAGATAAAAAAGGAATTTGTATCACTCCCTGTATAATTCTTTACCGACCTGTTAAAATGCTGGTCAAAATTGGCTTAAGAGTTCGAAATATAATATACAATACAAAAAAACCAATTTAAAAGACAAACATTTTATAACCGTATTTTTTGGTTTATTCTGTCGTTTAAATAATCATATGAGCTTAATTTAACGCAGTCTTATGTATTAACTGATTAAAAAAAAAATCGCCATTTCATTTTAAGCTAGCATTATATAACTACGGAAGTGAGATATTGCCCACTGGTGAAATCACGGGAATAATTTAATTGACATTGACAATTTAACAGAAATGAAAACTCAAAACTATGGAATTACAAAAATTTAAGCAGTCCTTCATCCAAATTCACGAGATTTTACCCATCCAAAAAGCAAACACTATCCGTGTTATAGTTGAGTTTACACAATGATGTACACATGCATTTATACTACGCGTACCTAGTCTGGCGCAATCGACACGAGTATGTCGAGGTCATTGGAGCGCCAACCCGTAAGTTTTTCCTCTACCGAAAATCACTCAAAATGGATAAAGAAGTTTTCACTTAAAAATCTTGTACTTCTGCAACATAAGACGGAGCTCCCATATTTCAGACATACTCGTACGTTACGCGAGTATATTCTTTTAATACGAAGTCTTTTTTGAACTCCGCTCAGGTCCTAGGTACACTTTCATAACTTTCAGTTTTAAAAACTCTTTATTTTTAACAGGAAAAGCACCGTCATTAGGAAGGACAAATGAGTATTAATTAAATGTCTTGAGCCGTATTACATTGGCTTTAGTTGTATAATTGGAGCCATTTCTCTCTAAATCCTTATTTCAAATAACGTCTGGCGGCATTCTGTATATATGTACTATATTAATATAACAAAACCAAGTTACTGGTCTAAGTAATTTAATATAAATAACTTTTTCAAAAATATTATGATAATATTTTATAGTTGTATCAAGTGATTAAAATTAGGTCAGATAGAAATGAGCATTGATTTAATATTGTACTATTTTTAGATTACTGGAAATAAGAATAACTTATTCAGTCGAGTGGGTTAGTACACAGATCTCCAAATGACAAAACGGAGAATGAAAGTAGGTTGTCCAGTTTTGCATAATCTTGCTGCATAATATAAAGATCCTCAGCTTCCAGTCATTCCTCATAGAGGAGTCGCCCAACAAGCTGAAACTCCTGGTAGTTTTTGTATTTAAAGACTTGCTGTAAGGCTAGGAATCTTAAAAGATTTAATTATCTCAGCACACTTTTCAAAATTAAAGCTAATCTCAGTGAAACATTCTTTAAATAGTGTTTTTTAGACACTACCTAAAGAATTCTGAAGAGACCGAAACAGGTGGAAATCTGAAGGTGCAAGGTCAGGACTATACGGCAGATGCATTAACACCTCCCAGCTAAACTCTCTTAATTTTTGCTGAGTGGCTAAAGATGTGTGAGGTCGTTATCATGATTAAAAACCACACCCCTTCTGTTGATTAATTCCGGCCGGTTTCTCTCAATTTCTTGCTTTAATCTCATCAGTTGTTCGCAGTAGAGTTTAGAAACGATGGTCGTGCCTGCTGGTAACTGCCCATAATGAATAATGCCCTTCCAATCCCACCACACACACAGCATCACCTTGTTGCGAGTTAGCCTGGGTTACGCCACAGTCTGTGAAGCCTGACCGGCCTTTGACCACGACCTTTTCGCACGTTCTTGTCGTACATGATCCACATCTCATCACTAGTTATCAGCTTCTTCAAAAATGGCTCGGTTTTATTACGTCGTAATAAAGAATCACAAATGAGTACACGGTTCATTAGGTTTCTTTCAGTCAGCTCGTGAGGTACCCAAATATCCAGTTTTTTTGTGTACCCAGTTATTTTCAAATGCTCCAAAACTGTTTTGTGGTCAATTCCCAGTTCTTCAGCTACGTTGTACGTTGTGTAACTACTGATATGCCGGTCTTGCTCCACTTTTTCAAAAATGGCATCCATTTTATCCGTAATAGGACATGTGCATACTTGGTAGCAGTAATAGGCAGTGATAATAATACGATCCAGGTCAGAAAAAGCTCTGATACTACTTCCTATTAGGGTACGGAGTATTTACAACCCGAAAGAATGACAGCGAAGACTTAGCTAAGAAAGGAGGCAAAGTTTGTATCAGTTAGCACCGTCCAGCACTTTTAATTTCTTTTTCTATCTCTGTTCATCATCTCCGATTGCATTGTACTGATAATGACATGATGTTATATTTTAATTTTATGCCGGCCTCAGTTGTAAACAACAATGCGACTCCTTTTGCATGAACATTACATTTGAATTGGTTTGCTCTTTTTTCTTGTCCGTGTAAAATGGTGTCAGGCTTTGCGACCAAGTAAGTACGTTATATTTTAATGTAGTCGGTTTATGAGATGCGGACAACACGGCCGCACCGAGAAATTTAATTTCGCAAAATCGCCATAAAACGATTACGTACAACGTCGTCGGCGTCGCGCGTTTTAAGATGAGTTTATGAAATAGCAAATTTACACAGATATAAATTTCTCACACTAAAATTTACTTTTAAAAATGATTTCTATTTTTAATTTCAATTTACCAATAGTTTGGTAGGTACCTATGCATTCATAGCATACTAGCAGTTGCCCGCGACTTCGTCCGCAATGAAATTTTGATTTGCCCCGAAATTAAAAGAAATCCGCGGAACCGCCTATGCCTAATTCCAGCACCTCAAAATCAATTCCATGATTTCAGTCACACAGGAATACATACTCTCTATAACTCTCTATACTATAATATTATTTCATCTTTAGAAAGCAAAGTTTAAAAAAATACTATCAATACTTCTTCTATTTCCTTCAGATTAGTTCAATAGGTTATACGGTAAATGGCTATTCGATAGGTATGCTAGATTGATGTTTCAAAGAATTTGTTGAATCTCTTACTTCAAAAACATAGGACTTTCACGTTTTACCACTTTAAAAAATTTGGAAAAATTATTTTCTGAACTTATTTTTTAAAAGTTAGCTTTAAAAGGACCATACTTTTACCCCTTTAGAGAGGTAAATTTTTAAATCATTTCTTAAATGACACCTACGTAGATTAAAAAAAGTAACGTATGTTATGATCACGTACTTTTAGGCTCTTGACCCATTTGGCACCAAAAAGATAGAAGTGCGTGCCGGAGAACAAACTCAGGCCCCTGGAAAGCCAAAGCCTTACCCACTAGGCTACCACCGCTCATCTCCACTTAGTTATGGGATACTAAAATGAAAATTGCCAGTCGGTTTTCCCTGAAATGTTGAACATGTTAAAATCTTCAAATTAATACAAGCTTATACAATACAATAATTTACAAGCTTCAAAATAATTTATGAGCGAGGCTGAACATGAGGCTCTCGGTTCATTCACGCGGCGAAGCCTCCTTGTCACCGATGTTTTATTACACTAAAAAGTTACGGGTACCTTATCCTATGTAATACCGAGAAAATTACATAACTATTACATTAAGTATGTATTCGGCATCAAACGTTAATTTCCTGTAGGAACGTATTTTAAAATAAGATAGTGTAACTTTAAAATAAGTTACTAGATGGCGCTTACAGTCTTTTATTGGCTAAATATGCGTACCCCAATGTCATCATCGGCAGACCGAAGGACCGTAGTTGTTCCGTTCATTACAGTTTACATACATTGCATCCGTTACGTACAGGTTCCAATCCCGCGCCGATTCAAACATTTTAATGTTTATTTTAATAATAAATGTAAGTTAATAGATATATCTAGTAAAACGTCTATAAGTATAAAGTATTCTTATATAGATATTGATAGGTCTAATTTTTAAACTTAAGTACATTGAAGATGTACCCTGTCTATATGTTAAATACAATGCAAATGTGATTATCATAAAAAGGGTGATAACTTTGCTAGTTTTCTTATGCAAATTCTTTTGTAGTAGATTATGTTATACCTGCTTTACTCTATACATATAGCAAATTTTACTCTTTTAAAAATTAAGTGTGCTGGTAAAAACTAGCCAATTAAATATTTTACATAATCTTCTTTTTATAACTAATTCTTCTGTTCAAATTTAAGAAGTGATTTTTTTGAATAGCAAACCTTTTTGTAGCAGAAAAAAGAACATATTGTGTTTTGAATAAAATATTTAGGTGTTATGTTCTAGTAAATAAATTTCAGAATTATCTTCAATCTTAAATTGTCGGTGAAGCCGACAACCACCCATATTCTTCTTGGATCTTGCCTTTCAATTTTTATATTAATTATGTTTTGACGGGATATCCTTACTTTTTGTAACGTGTTCGAAAGTAAGAATATTTTATGAGGAAGAAACGAATTATTTTATATTTCTGTTGTCTGTGTCTGTGATTTTACGAGGAATAAACGTTCTAGTTTACGTTTTCATAGTTTTCTTTTAATTTTTTAATTCTTTTTTAAACCTCAGATTGTAATTGTACCTGATTGTCTGAGAGGCCCTGACTGCACTGCACTGCTTCTACAAGATGCACGCCACTGTCTAGCACCGGTTACGTACTCGTACATCCGGGATTGAGCATAAAATCTTAGTTAACTTCTTTCGGTTCGACCTTGAGCACATAATTTATAGAGAGTTTGAACTTAACTCAACATCAGATCATGTTGAAGAGCACCGTCGGTCAACTTATATAAATAAAATAGTATTTGTTTTTTTTGTATTGTTTCAAAACTTTTAATCTTCTTCAAAAAGTAGTGAGCCTCCTTCTGTGATGTTGGGAAAGATCAAAGTTAAGATGAGCTACAAGTGCCATTATGAAATAGCTCCATTGTGAAAAGAGGTCACTACTTTAGCTATGAAAAGGTTAAAAGAAAGATCTCCCGACCATGTAAGATATTTATGCTCCGAGAAACGAAGCAGACCGCCTGTTCGATTTTACACGTGTTCCAAAGGTGGAGGTTTTCAATTCAGGTAATTTTTTAAATTGAGTAAGGTATAGGATCTGTCGTTTAGGTCTCATTACTTTTGTTATGTTAAAGTAACTCTTATAGCAATTTTTTTTTGTTTACCCGCTATATATCTCAAAATTTGGTTATAAACATAAAGTGTATTTTGTGTTATGCATGCTGAGATAGCCTTTTAGATGAGTGTACCACATAATAAAGCAATCGTTAAATGTGTTCATATATTAAGATAGGCGTATGCACGTTGGCATCCTAATAAATAAATAAACTCTATAAATACAATAGTTATACATATATTAAATATTATGATTCAATATATTTTGTTTATAATTATATATTTTGTGAACAAACGTGTTTTAAAATTATTACAAAGATTTATTGTATAAGTAACAAAAAAAATACTTCAGTTACATACTTTGTCATTAGGCTGTCGTTGAATAATGAACGCATTGAATTTAACACGCCTTCAAAAACTATCTCTCTACTCTACTCTAGTAACAAACAAGTATAATACACAAACATTTTTATAGTATTCGTAAGATGTTGACTATTGTGAGAGGAAGAATCTTCTATAGACACGTAAATTAAGTAAATACAACGAAAACGAACTTAATAAAAGGAAATAGGAAATATATATATTCGATTGCCATCTCTATAAAAAAAATATTAGGTAAAAATAACAATCCTTCGGCTTAGTAAAATATAATAATAGGAACGGTGTGTATACAATATTTGCGTAACATTTCTTTATATACCTAACCAGGTTCCAGGACTTTATCTATTATTCCGGGTAACAATGTCCGCGGTCAGATCAGTCACAGTCAGCAACAGGTCAGAAGGTGTTGAAATTATTATTATTAAGATGTGCAGTTTTTGACAAAGTCTTGAGAACCTCTAGTAATTTAATGGTTATTCTGTATATTATCCTGATTCATGGTGTTTTATCCCGAGTTTGTAAGATGTTTACACCAACTACCATGGGCAAAGCAACTAATCGTTCTGTGTGAGGTGACATTTTAGATATTAAGTAGACCTGCTTCTGAAATTTAAGAAACTCAATGTGCTTGTCAATAACATAAATAACTATTAAAATTGGTTTTGTTTTAGAGTAGAAGCGTGGATATTGAAAATAAATATTGAAAATAATTAGACTTGGAAATTGTACTATAAATTCGACCTCACAATTTAATTAATTTGCCGACTTTTGGCAAGCATTTTTTATTTCTTTCACGTTATTCTTAATTTATTACTACCTACTAATCCTACTTAGTATATAAATGCGAAAGTTTGTATGGATACAAATTTATTATTTTTAAAACTACTAAACGGATTTTTATAAAACAATACAGTTGTATAGGTTATACCTATATCAGAACAACACATAGAACATAATTTATAAATATCTTCTATCTTTAGAAATTATTATTTCAATTTTGGAAATAATAATTACTAAATTTTCTAAAGCTTTGTAGGAGACTTCGGCCGTGGCTAGTTACGCATTCGCTACGACAGATGCAATAGCATTCAAAATATCGGTGAAAGATTTTTGCCTGCAGTTTCGTACCATCTAAATCAAAACTTGTAAACTTTACCAAGCTTTCATCTTACTGCAGTAGATTTAGTATTAGCTACAGGGCGTTCAGGTTTCTAATGTTGTATTTATTATAAGTCAACTATAATTTGCGAGATAAAGTTAATATTTAATAAATAAACTGCCGTAGTCTAGAAGGCATCGGGTTATCTAAGTTAGTACACGACTCAGCACCGCAAAAATTCAATTTCACGGGATCTAAGCTAAGGCGATTAAACCTTAGCAATATGATGATATTAAGGTTTTATTAGTTCTTTTCCCCCTTTCCTTTCATCTAAAAGCATTGACGTCAGCTTGTCGGCTACGTTACCGAGAATTACATATGAATTGAAATATAGAGCCTGATTAAAAGATGATATAGATTAAGGACAAAATAATTTTAGGCTATAAGCTACACTGATGTTAAAATCTCTGACACTAATCAATGCCAAGTTTACCTAGAGCTTTGAGCTTTAGTAGCCTTAAGGTTACCTTAAGCGTTACCTTAGTAGCGACCTTAATACCTTAAGGGTACCTTAAGGTATTAAGGTCGCTACTAAAGATCTACTAAAGATCCACGGCCTAAGCCTGCCATACTGTACACTTGTTCTAAAACATGATTTCCATAAAAAATACGCCAAGTTCGCTAAGGTATTTTTTTATAATTCACTTCACGTTCGTGGGGCCTAGTTCGAATCACACCACCTCTAACTTTTCTAAGTTGTGTGCGATTTCAGGAATTAAAATATCACTTGCTTCAAGGGTGAAGGAAAACATCGTGAGAAAACCTGCATGCCTGAGAGTGCTCCATAACGTTCTCAAAGGCGTGTGAAGTCCACCTATCCGCACTGGGCCAGCGTGGTGCACTACGGCCTTAACCCCACCTCAGTGTGACACTTTTATGCACCTTTATGCAACACTATACGGATTCTTTAAAATACAATAAAAAAGAAACGTTATCCTAAAGAAATGTTAACTTACAGGTGCACGATATTTTATAAGAACATCCTAAAATTTTTATTATAAGCAAATAGGAACTAAAAAGCTATATATGTAAGATCGAGCAAAATAATTTGATTACAAAACATAACTTTGATTGGTATGCTGCTTGGTATCTAAGATGGCACCCATTTGGCATATACTTCATTGCTCATGTTTCTTAATGGACTACACACAAAAACCACGCCGACTCTAGACTCTCAAATATATATACATATATATTTCTTATAGTTTATAATTGATGGACAGCATTGCAACAATGCTGCTTAGCGGCAAAAATAGGAGGTAGTACTTCCCCGGACAAGCTCTGTCACAAAAAGCTCTACTTCAACTAAGTATATATCTGGACATTGGAATCAAGGCTTTCAGCGAAAGAAATAACTAAGATAAGAAATGACTTAAGAATATGAGAACTGAAACATAAAGTTGCCTTGGTTTTTTATAAACGACCGTCTTCCTAATCCTAAGTTTATTATTGTAAACAAGAGGACTTTTTCTGTTCCAGATAACACGTTGTCCCAATAGAAACAATAAAAAACGTAATTTCACCTGAAAATCCTGAAATAATAAATTATGTTGACCTAACGCTTTAATATGCAAATGCTTTTAATATTCCATTACTTACGTTAGTTAAATATTTATGAAACCACAGAAATTTAACCAACTAAATAGGTAATTTCTTAAATTGCTCAAATATTTTTGTAATGTGAGTACTGAAACATTTCTTATACCACTGTAATAACTTATTAACGTTTTGGCAGAAAAAGGTTACTTTGGGAATAAATGTAATACCAACTAAAACGTACCAAGTACATAAGATATAAAAAATAATAGGTACTTTACTTGTCAGTACTGTAAAAAAGCGGCCGGCATACAAAGTCCACCGGTCCACCAGTCATGATTTTTGCAAACCATATACTTTTAAAACAAGGCCAGTCGCCAAAGAACGATCTATACCAGTAATGATAAAATCACTTTAAAACCTAAAAAGTGGGTCATCAGAAAGACTACTGTGAATAAACCTGTTGGATTGAGCACCCCGTTTATACCAGTAAATCACAACAAAGTTTACGATTGTATTGGTATTGTTGAACTTCATTTCTACGAAAACTTTGCCTTATACTAACGTCTCTATAAAATTGGGGGTTAGCCATTATTTAAATGTACAAAACACTGGAGTATCCACGTATTACTTATCTATGTAAGTATCTTAACTTGTAACTTAACTTGCAACTCGACTTCTGGCTGAAAGTTATCAGCACAACAAAATAAGCACCGTTATATGTCACTATCGATATACTTCCATCTCGTTCTTATATGTAAGCTCTTTTTGATGAGGAAAATCTCCCTTGATTAAGTTAAATCCTCTTTTTTTACTCGAGCTACATTGCAAAGTGCCAGCGAACGTATATATATACTAATAATAAAACTGTAACTGGAAGATTTCTGTACATTTAATATATATTAAAAATTTTGACTGGGGGATACTTTATAAGCGATACTGAGTCCAAAACAGATTTTTATTTAATTTTTGTCTATCTGTCTGTCCAGGCATCACGTGAAAACTACTGAACGGATTTAAATAAAATTTAGTATAGTGGTAGCTGATATCCCGGGTCAACATATAGCATACTTTTTATCCCGATAAACAATAAGTTTCCTCCAGGATATGTGATGAAATTTTTTATCAATTTTACTTCATATCTCTATTAAATTTGCACCGATTTTAATCAATCTTTTTTTATTTGACAGTGTGTATTACTAAACATGTATGATGTATTGTCTAATTTTAATGGAGATCTGATGAATATTGTTGGAGATCAAGGACATAATTCTTCACAGATAACAGCAAGTCTCAAGGCATATGGGACAACGATCGAATGCATGCGTACCATCCTACTAATATTATAAATGCGAAAGTTTTTGAGAATAGATGTTTGGATGGATGTATGTATGTATGGATGGATGTTTGTTACGCTTTAACGCCACAACGAATGAACCGATGACCTATTTTTTTTCCCATCTGTGTTTCAAATTCCGCGCAACGGAGTTTTAGATTGACGTGTTTTTTTTAAGTCGACTTATTCGCGGACGAAGTCGCGCGGGTCCGCTAGTTAATTAATAAGCGTCACTGCTGGTGGTTTTTTTTTCTTTTATGAAAGTAACTATTATTTTTTGAAGTCTGTACTTTTCTACTACTGAACTTAAGCCTGTCTTCTATCTCCTCACAACTCGCTTTTTTGTGCATCTTAAAATCAACACTTAAACAGTTCCCAAGAGATCGAAGAGAGGTTTCAGTCCAGTTGTGTTAAAGTAATACATTAAAAAAAAAATAGTTAAAAGAAAATAAAAATAGAAAAGACATCGCAAACGGAGAGAGCAGCTGCAAAATGTAATGACTTTGCAAATTGCATTTAGAGTTATTAAAATGCAAACGTTTCCTTTTCCACCACACTATGAAATGAATTGCCTGAGCCGCATTGCAATGTTTCAGGTCTATTTAAAGAAATATTGTATGCCTTATAATGACGATTGAAAAACACCTTTTAGTTTACAATTTATTTTCGATATAAAATGCGTTAGGCAAAATTAGTGGCATCTGTATATCGTCTGCAAAGGGTACAGAAATCTTTTGAGTAAACGCTTTTATAACATAACTAGATGTGCCCTGCAGCTTCGCCTGCGTAACTTGCAGGATGCAGCGAACTGCTACATTGTCTACACCTACCACAAATGATCAGATACCAAACGTAAAGTTTTTTCAATCTTGGATAGAAGCAGGCAGGATTGGTTATGAATCAAATATAATTTTAATTTTTTCTTGAAAACTAACTATGAACTAATAAATAATTATTGGCGTATTGGTAAAACCCCAATCAATTTAATAAAATATCTGGAAAATTTGTATTTATATAAAATTACTGCAACACTTGTATCAACGGGCCTAGCGTTATAACATATGACAATGTTGTAATTGTGTTTATGAGTCTTGTTTTAATTTATTGAATAAAAGAGTTACTCTTTTATTCAACCAATTTCAAAAAAAGAGTTTCTTGCCAGTGCTCTTCTCTGCCGAAGACCGGATTCAGAATGAATATTAGAGTCATTTCAAGGTAACAAATAATATGAATTATAGAGAAGCTTAAAGTCGGCCCAGTTGTTTTATTTTACTCCTTGGGGAGACAAGCTTATAGAGTACAGACCCTTACTGCTAAGAAACTAGATATTTAGAAAGAGTGAGTGCCGTAAGTGAGTTAGTATTGAAGTTCCTACCTGGATACCTGGTCTACCATCCCCTATTTTTTTAGCACATGCGATGCGTGATCGGTAAACGTTATGCCAAACAACGGAAGTATGTAGTAAGTATATCGGTAGTACTCGGTCCCACTGAAAGGTATGGTGAAGTTTTACCTACTGACTGAGTGGGTAAGACTTTACCCTCCCTTTCGGTGGTTAGATTAGAAAACAAATATTGCACTAACAGTACGGTGCGGATTGCATAAAACGGATACGATTTTTGCTACATTCTTATTTACGAGCTATCGTAGTACTGCGAGTTGGTGAGGCCGGAACAAAAGCCGATACCTACGATGTTTGCTGCGTGCTTATTCAAAAGCATACGTAGCAGTAACGTAGCGGTACGGATTGCTGAAGAAAAATAAAACCGGTAGGCTGATTACTGTTTGCTTGTTCATAGGCACACTTAGCACCTACTTAGTACTGCGGATTGCTGAGGCAGGAACAAAATCCGATACCTACGATGTTTGCTGCGTGCTTATTCAAAAGCATACGTAGCAGTAACGTAGCGGTACGGATTGCTGAAGAAAAATAAAACCGGTAGGCTGATTACTGTTTGCTTGTTCATAGGCACACTTAGCACCTACTTAGTACTCCGGATTGCTGAGGCAGAACAAAATCCGATACCTACGATGTTTGCTGCGTGCTTATTCAAAAGCATACGTAGCAGTAACGTAGCGGTACGGATTGCTGAAGAAAAATAAAACCGGTAGGCTGATTACTGTTTGCTTGTTCATAGGCACACTTAGCACCTACTTAGTACTGCGGATTGCTGAGGCAGGAACAAAATCCGATACCTACGATGTTTGCTGCGTGCTTATTCAAAAGCATACGTAGCAGTAACGTAGCGGTACGGATTGCTGAAGAAAAATAAAACCGGTAGGCTGATTACTGTTTGCTTGTTCATAGGCACGATTAGCACCTACTTAGTACTGCGGATTGCTGAGGCAGGAACAAAATCCGATACCTACGATGTTTGCTGCGTGCTTATTCAATAGCATACGTAGCACTAACATAGCGTTGCGGATTGCTGAAGCGGAATAAAAACCGATACGATGTTTGTTGTCTGCTTATTCATAAACTATCGCAGCACTTACGTAGCGCTCGGGCATACTGAGCCAGGAACAAAAACCGATACAATATTTGCTGCGTGCTTATTCATAAGCAAACGTAGTACCAACAAAACGGTGGGGATTGCTAATGCGGAATACGATATTTGCTGTTTGCTTATTTACAAGCAAACGTAGCACTTACATAGCGCTGTGGATTGATGAGGCAGTAACAAAAACCGATACGATGTTGGCTGCGTGCTTATTCATGAGGAAACGTAGCACTAACATCCGCTATATTAGGTTTGAATTGCTGAGACGTGATCAAATACCGACACATTAAATCGTGACAGTTACACGCTGTCAAACTGCCAAACTAGTCAACGGTGCAAACTGGTTGCCAGTTTGCACCGTTGACTAGTGAACCGTGAAGCTTAATTATATTTCTATATTTCTATAGTTTTATCTCTATAAAAGAAACATTGAATATTAGGTTCTAGTCAAGCAGCACACCATCCAGTATGATTGTGTGTTTGTGATTCTTATCTCATATAACAGCAAGTCTCAGCTACGAGTAGCTATAAATACTAAAAATCCTAGCAGATAACATAATGTTTATTATTCAACAGCAAATGTAATATTTGCTACGTGCTTATTCATGAGCAAACGTAGCACTAGCGTAGCAGTGCGGATTGCTTAGACAGGAACAAAAACCGATGCGATAAACTATCGTGACAGTAGCACTCTGTGCGACTGCCACCCTAGGGTACGGAATAAACTGAAAATGTAAAGCTACTTTTGCACTGTATCGCATAGTTGCAGCACATTTATATTTGTAATTTATGCTAACGGTTGAAACGTGCTTATTATTCACGAGCGAAGGGTATTCTCGTGTTCTAGTATGCCTATTGTTAGCTTTTATTAAAATAAGATGTTAATTTTATTGAAACTTTTGAAACATTACGTAAGTTGCATAAAATAAAAGTACTGATTGTTAAGAATTTAGTTTAAAATTATAAATATTGTTCAAACTTCCGTAAAAATATGTTTAATTTAACTTGTAGATTTTCAAAGAGATGTTTAACGATTTTCATATTTTTAAATCCTTAGTAGCTCAATTTTGACTTCCGGTAATTATGATAAAATAATGTGATTAATCAAAATGAATACTCTTTTAAAATTTCATTTTGGTTTCTAAAAAGAGAGGGAATCAGTCTTCATTGAGCTGCTAAGCTAGTTGGTAGTGTTGTGGTGTAAGAAGAAATTAATAAATATATCTGCAGCCGAATAAGTGTTTTTAATAAATCAGAAGCTGGGATAGCACTTGGGAATTTGGTGTATTGTTACCAACCCTGGTGTGATCGTACGTCCACAATAAGGTATGATAATAGTTAATTTGATTATTATGAAAAATTATACCCCTAATAACATATTTATGCTCTTCAATAGTACATCGGGTGAGGGTAAAATTGTAATTGATTAATTCCTCTCTAATTGCATAAGTATTAGTTACTACCTACGAAAATTGCAGTAATAAGTACCGATTTAGAAAAATAGTGAGCAATGTGTATGAATAACATCTTATGATTTAACACTATGATATTCATTATTCCTGATTATTATTATACCCTGCTTACTGCTCAAACTATTTGAATAATTATTATGATGCGCTTGTTGATCTGGAGCTGTTTGAATGGTTTTAAAGTCGTTTTGTAAAGTGAATAATTATGCGAGCTAAAATATTGATTAATTGAATAATTAAAAGCTCATAGATTGTCTCGTTTTTTTTAAATAGTTGAATTGTATAAAACAAATACAAACAATAGCGTGATTTATTTGAATTTATTTTGGAAATGTGAACTTAACTTTGTTGACACATTCGAACATCAATTTATATTATATCGTTACATATTAACAACTTTAGGTTTATTTGTAGTTGATATCATGCTTAGTACATAGCACGTGTTTATATGAAATAGATACTCGTTGTTCTGATTATTTCAGATCATCCAACAGTGTATTGATTTTACAATCGATGAAAGATGCCTAGTGACCGGTCGAAGAGTAGACAGAGGACCAATGAGAGGACTCCCAGCGTTATACCGGGAGTATGCCCAAGACGTAGTCGATCCCGAACACGTGGTCGAAGTTCGAAAGGATCTCGTAGCCCGTCAGCAGCACCTCGGACCAGTAGCAGTGGCGTCACGCGACGCCGATCCAGAAGATCACCTCCGAGGAATGATTTGCAGGCAAGAAGTCGAAGCAGGTCAGTGGTTATATCGTCATTTGAACGACATTCCACCCGTGAGCCACCAGCACTTTCGCAGAGACATGCCTCAAAAAGTAGATGTATAGATCATAATTTAAGAATGCAGAGGCGTCACCGATTGCAGACTTCTCATAGAGAAAGTGTCAGTAGATCACGTAGTCCAATACGCCCTTGTTCTAATGAAAGACCTGCATCTGTGACGCCGCGGCCTTCGACTCACGATGTTTTTAATAGTGAATTACTCAAATGTGTAAAAGAGTCTTTGCAATCTATTGCAGCTATAAATCTACAGAATAAAGAAAAATTTACTAATAACAACGTAGTTCCGGAGTTCGATCCTAAATCAAAAAATTGATACTTGGTTGAATAAAGTAAAAGAATGTTCTGAGATTTATGGCTGGGATAGTAAACAGACTACACATTATGCCCTCCCAAAACTAGTTGGCACTGCGAAGAAGTGGTATGAAGGGCAACCTTCAGTGTTGCATACGTGGGATGAATGGGCCCAAAAACTTAAATCTGCTTTTCCATCATATGAAAATTATGGTCATTTGCTCACGGAAATGCTAGCAAAAAGGGCAAAGTTTGGGGAGGATTTAGAAGAATACTTTTATGAAAAGTTAATAGCCTTAAACCGATGTGGTATAGTAGGTAGGAACGCTATTGACTGCATTGTTTACGGAATTGATGATAGGTCGGTTCGGTATGGAGCAGAGGCAGTAGGTTTTGAGGATTTTGATAAACTATTGGGCTATCTGAGGGGTGTCAAACATGAGCGGTCAGATAAGAAATCGTCACGACCCGTGGCTGAAACCTTGCGTAAATCTGTAAAAAATGATTTAGGTAGAGTTATAAAATGTTTTAACTGCCACGAAACGGGGCACGTGATCTCAGGGTGTAAAAAAACTATCGTAAAGTGCCAAAAATGCAAACGTATTGGGCACGACGATCCTGAATGCAAAAGAAGTGTCTGGGTAGATAGAGCTGAAGTCAAAACGTTGTGACTAGACAGCAGTACTGACTTAGGAGTAGACGATAAATTTATCAAGGGTGTATACGTAAATAATGTAAAATTGACCGGCTATGTAGATTTTGGTAGTCAGTGTACCTTAATAAGAGAATCAGTTATGACAGAAATTGAACCACGAGAAAAATGGGAAGTAATTAATTTGCCATCTCTCAAAGGTTTTGGTAATACATATGTGAGGACCTTGGGTAAAACTAAGATTTCATTAATGATTGATAATGCTAAACTTTATGTTGAGGCAGTGGTCGTTCCTGATAGCTTTTTAAACTATGACCTACTCATTGGACAGACTGCAACAGAGCAACCTCACATATTAGTATTTAAATCTGATAAAAAATTGTTGATTATTGATAAACAAATAACAAACGACACAAGACTGGTTTTAAAGTCTCATAAAACTGTGATGATCGACGGTTGCGTTTCTGTAAAGGTGGTTACAGATACTAATTTTAGTGGAAGTGTTTTTGTTGAGAACGGTCATCGGTTAAATTATAGTGTAGAAACCGGTGTTTACAATTTCACAAAGGGTATTGGTCATTTAACTATTCTAAATTATGATAACAAAATAATTCGATTTAACGAGGGTCAAATCTTGGCCCGTGCTTATTTTACGCGAATTGATAATAATATTAAAGATGTTAATAGGATACAAGAGGCTCAAAACCATCGCGGTACACCTCCACTTACATTGGAAGACCTTTATGTTAGTAAAAGTTTAGACAGTAGTCAGGTACTTCAATTAATTAATACTTTAAATCGGTATCGCGATTGTTTTGCCATAGACTTGTCTGAATTAGGCCAAACAACGATTACAGAAATGAATATTCAGCTAGGAGATTCAGAACCAGTCGTGTATCGTCCATATAAGATGAGTCACTCAGAACGAGAAGAGGTTAGGAATATAGTTGAAGAACTTTTAAAGTTTAATATTATAAGGGAATCACAATCTCCATATGCGAGTCCTGTGCTGTTAGTAAAAAAGAAAACTGGGGATAAACGGCTTTGTGTAGACTATAGGGCCTTAAATAGGAAAACCATTAAGCAACATTACCCACTGCCTCGTATTGAGGACCAGATTGATCGTTTGGCTGGAAATAAGTATTTTTGTGCTTTAGATTTGGCGTCTGGTTATTACCAGATACCATTAGCTGAAGAAAGTAAGAGTAAAAGTTCGTTTGTAACACCCGATGGGCAATTTGAGTTCAATAGAATGCCCTTCGGGTTGGCTAAAGCGCCGGCTGTTTTCCAACGAACCATCAATTTGGTCTTAGGCAATTTACGCTATAATGTTGCATTAGCTTATATGGATGACGTATTGATACCAAGTAGGTCATTCGAAGAAGGTCTCGAAAGATTAGAACTCGTTCTTAAAAAATTTAGAGAGGCGGGATTAACTCTGAAACCACAAAAATGTTATTTCTTTGAAAATAATGTTGATTACCTAGGTTTTGAAATCTCTAGTGAGGGTGTAAGACCAGGTATAAAGAAAATTGAATCCGTCAAAAATTTTCCAAAGCCTAAAGACGTACATAATGTACGTCAGTTTGTCGGTCTCGCTAGTTTTTTTCGACGCTTTATTAGAAATTTTGGTGAAATAGCTCGTCCCCTTACTAAATTATTAAAGAAAAACTCTGTTTGGGAGTGGTCGCAAGCTCAAGAAGAAGCATTTAAAAAATTGAAGCACGCACTTATTTCGAGACCCTTACTAGCAATGTATAATCCTACACTTGAAACACAAATACATACAGATGCCAGTAAGCATGGCATAGGTAGCGTGCTATTACAAAAACAAAGTGACGGAGTATTTAAACCCGTAGCTTATTACAGTAGACAGACGTCACCCGAAGAATCTCATTTTTCATCATACGAGTTAGAGACTCTTGCAGTCATTGCCGCATTAGTGAAGTTTAGGACATACGTTCTTGGGTTAAGCTTCACCATTGTAACAGACTGTAACTCGCTTAGAGCAACGTTTCTAAAAAGAGATATGATACCACGAGTTGCGCGATGGTGGAGCTTGATTCAGGAGTATGATTGTAACGTAGTATATAAATCAGGCAAAGGTATGATTCACGTTGACGCATTGAGTAGAAATCCTACGATGGAAAAGGCGGGGATAATTCAGGCAATTGATACTTTCGATATTATGACAATAACAGATGATTGGTTAACGACAGTACAGTTAGAGGACTCTGAGATACAACGCATCAAAAAAATTCTTACGGATAAGGAATATAACAACTTGTTAGAGATACATAAAAATTTTGTCCTTAAGCGTGAAAGGGTGTATAGAATAACTGAGGATGGATTAAGATGGGTGGTGCCGAAGGGCTGTAGGTGGCAGATACTCCAGAAAAACCACGATGAAATAGGTCATTTTGCATTTGATAAGACTTTAGATAAAATAAAACAACATTATTGGTTTCCTCGAATGCGAAGATTTGTAAAAAAGTACGTAAATTCCTGTCTAGAGTGTGCACTTAATAAATTACCAGCGGGTAAAAAGCAAGGCTTCTTGCATCCCATACCTAAAGAAACTAAGCCCTTCCACACCATCCATGTTGATCACCTTGGCCCATTTGTAATATCAAAAAGGAAGAATTGTTATATTTTAGTGATTGTAGAGTCATTCACAAAGTTTATTGTCTTGAAGGCGGTTAAAAACACGAAATCTACTTCCACCATCACAGTGCTTAGGGACTATTTTGGAACATTTGGTTTACCAAAACGATTAATTAGCGATAGAGGGACTTCATTTACGAGTTCAAAATTCAAAAGTTTTCTTAGTGAAGTAGGAGTTCATCATATAAAGAATGCAGTCGCTTCACCTAGAGCCAATGGCCAGGTGGAGTGGTACAATAGAACAATTTTGGATTCTTTAGCTGCACAAAACCATGGTAAAGACGAAAGACTTTGGGATGACCGACTATTACAAGTACAGTGGGGACTAAACAATACTATTAACAAAGGCACGGGAAAAGCTCCCTCAGAAGTTTTATTTGGGTTAAGACTTACTGGGGTTAATGAAGGTAAACTAGTTTCGGAAATAGATGATGATGTAGTTGAAAATACTCCTGATGAAAATGAAGCAAGTATTAATTGTGATAGATTACGTAAGATTAGGGATGAAGTAGATGAGCATACTAAAAAGTCGCAAGAAAAACAGAAAGATAGATATAATAAAAAAAGGAAAAAACCATTACAGTTTAAGATTGGGGATTTGGTAAGAGTTGAAAGAGCAACACATACAGTAGGCAAAAGTAGGAAATTATTACCAAAATGTTCAGGACCATACAGGATAACAAAAATTTTGGATCATGATAGGTATGAGATAGTAGATACTCCTATTACAAAGAAAGGGACGTCAAAGTATAGGGGTATCTTTGCTGTTGACAAAATACATCCTTGGCTTTGTTATAATAACAAAGGCAGTGGATCTTCCAGTAGTGAGAGTTCTGATGAATAATAAGAGTATTATGTGGTAGATATATATATGATTGATAAGTGTAATATATATGTTGTCGTTTTGGTTACATTATCAGTTATCATGAGTAATGAATAAGAACCTAATCATTAATTATCTACATTTGTTGATCATAAATTATTAAATTAATAACAATTATTAATTATTCCTTGAAATTGTATTGTGAGCTACGGTATGAGCGTAATTGTACTGTAAATCTATACTGCCATGGGCGTAAGTGTTCTGAAAACATACACTGCTATGAGCGTGAGTGTACTGTAAACCTACACTGCTATGAGCGTGAGTGTACTGTAAACCTACACTGCTATGAGCGTAAGTGTATTGTAAACCCACACTGCTATGAGCGTTAGTGTGCTGTAAACCTACACTGCTATGAGCATAAGTGTACTGTAAGCTTACACTGCTATGAGCGTAAGTGTACTTACTTGAAGTGCAACGTGCACATATTACTATTATTATTTTAAAGTGCAAAGTGCACAATAAATGAAATATAATTTGTAACATTTACATAATTTCTAGTATAAATTGTGTTTCATAGTTATAATATTTTTTTTGTGGTTAAGTTTATATTATGTAATATCGATAATTTTGTTGCACTTAGATTCTGTGTCATTCGCGGGGACGCGAAATTTATCAGGATGGACGAATTGTTAGCTTTTATTAAAATAAGATGTTAATTTTATTGAAACTTTTGAAACATTACGTAAGTTGCATAAAATAAAAGTACTGATTGTTAAGAATTTAGTTTAAAATTATAAATATTGTTCAAACTTCCGTAAAAATATGTTTAATTTAACTTGTAGATTTTCAAAGAGATGTTTAACGATTTTCATATTTTTAAATCCTTAGTAGCTCAATTTTGACTTCCGGTAATTATGATAAAATAATGTGATTAATCAAAATGAATACTCTTTTAAAATTTCATTTTGGTTTCTAAAAAGAGAGGGAATCAGTCTTCATTGAGCTGCTAAGCTAGTTGGTAGTGTTGTGGTGTAAGAAGAAATTAATAAATATATCTGCAGCCGAATAAGTGTTTTTAATACTATAGTATATACTATAAACACTAAAGCTACCTGACACTATGATAACTTTGTTATCATTGTATAATTGTTGTAAATAAAGGTAGTAGGTACTACTAACCATTTGAGATCGCTAGTAGGAGCTCTGTATATTAACTTTTAAAATAACTTATTTGTTCTAGTTGGATAGAATCAGAAATTTGTATAGGTAATTAGCAATATAAAGACTAATCCGCACTAGGCCAGCGAGGTGGCCTTAACCCCTTGTCATTGTGGGACTGTAGTGGGCCAATAATGGATTGATGTGGTGATAATGATGAATATATAGACGGAAAAATGTTCCGAAAATTCAAATGACTGTATATCATATACTTTGTGGCGCCATCTAGATCTGTAATGTGGAGACCGCTACATTATTATTACCCGCGAATACATTTGCTCTTGTTCCCCGCAAACGTTACCCTTGAGGCTTGCCAGGATAAAAAGTATTATTTTTCCATCTCCTGGCTTTAAACAATTTAGGCTTAGTGTTTCAGCCAATCATAGGAAACAGACAAACAAACGAACTGACACAATTTCACATTCATAACATTAGTACGGATTTCATTGGATAAATTATGAAATTAAAATAATATTGAATGTGGCTTAAAGGTTACGTCGTGTCACTGTAAGAGCGGTAAAATATTTTATCTTGGTGCTGTCTTAAAAACTGTATTAATTAACATCAATGACATTGGCACTGCTGTGTATACAACCTTTTTGTAAACTCGACATAAAAATTACCTCATGGTTTTTTTTTTGTTTTTCATCGTAAATTTACGAATGCAGAATATTCTTTTACAGCGTACACGTCGTGTTTTCTTTATCGTAGAGCTTCCCTTTTATTTTCTCAACTCTTGCCTTTGGCTTTGTACGGATAAACTTAAATTCAGTTCTAAAGTTACAATTGAAAAGTGTTTACATTTATTTCTGAAAAGTTTGTTTGTTACTTTTTTGTTTGTTTGAAAATAAAAGTCTGATATAAGAAAAACTTTTTCGTTTAATAGCCAAATCTTGGAAAAGGCTTGATATACTTTTTTTAATTTTATACCTAAGAGGGTTAAATAAGGAATGGAAGTCTGTAATTCTCAAGATGTATTGATGAAAATTTGTTTTAATTGAAATGTTACATATATCAGGATTTATAAAAATTGCAGTAATGTAGATTAGGACATTATTATATTCATGAGACAATTATAAAATGTAAAATATAATTAATACTTGAAACTTTACAATTTGGATTACGTTGATACCTTCTGAGAAACACGTACTGATAGACAGCTTTGACATAAATATAACAAGTTAACTGGAAGTTACTAACTCATTTATCAATTAGAAGAACATCAATATTAACAGGTACGCTGGCCATATGAATTAATACAAGGGTTTAAAAGTTGTTTAGCTTGTTTGTTTCAGGAATAAGACAAAAGTACTTACTAAAACCTAAACTTAGGACAGCCTACGGCCAACGACTTTATATTTTTAGGCCATCCGTTATATGGGCAGGTATTAATTTTGGAAACGTGTAATACAGCTATATAAAGGTCCAACTATCATAAATTATAATACTTATTAAGATATTATTACCAAAGTGACGCATTATATTTTACTACCCGTGTTGAAGCGAGGATTTTAAATAGCATCGAGAGTTTAATTATTGTTGCCTGCCTGTATCAACTTTTATTGTTGTGTATCATACACAACAATAAAAGTTGATGTTACTTGACGAACAGAACAAAACAATTATATGTTTCTTAAGTACCCGGTCCCCGACATAAGAGTATCCTCGGGAAATAATATATTTCCTGAGGATACTCTTCGGGGCGTAAAATATGTGTAGAGTGTAATCTGTGATAAAATTCTAAATAAATTTATTTCAAGTAGGCTACTCTATAAGTAACGTTAAAAGTTGATAACGTTTTGAAACGTCGTGTCTGACCTTTTGTAGTCGTGTGTGTCTCTACCGTCTATTTGGGAACCGAACAAACAACACTTAACAGAACTGTGAGAGTCTCTCTGTGGGTGTGTGTGTGTGTGTGTGTGTGTGTGTGTGCGCATGTGTGTGTATAAAGTGAAAGCTATACCTTTTCCTTTGAAATTATGGAGAAAATATTAAACATTAATGAGAAAGAACTACAAAAATGATTTCTGCAATGGCGGTAATATAGAGATTTTTTTTCATTTGGTAATATCTTATTCTTATAATAAATCTGTTCCGGCTACGTTTACGTTTACGTTTTACGATAAGTACGTTTGTCGGACTTGGGAATACAAAATTATTTTTTATTTGCCAGATATTGGCAATCGATCAGGCCGTTTATTACTTTGTACAAAAATATCTGATCTTTGTGTTCTCTCCTAATATAAGTTGTAAAGAATTTAATTTTCAAGGGTCAAAGAAATTAAATCTATTACTGACACACTTAAATAATTTACGCTGAATGCTCTATCATATCCATGTGAATGGCGTACTGTGGACTCCAAGCATTGAAAGCATGCTCTAGGTGAGATCTTACGAGTGAGTTAAAAAGCAAAAGCTAACTTTAATCTCATATTAATACTCTCAGTATTAATATGAGATTAAAGAAATAGAAATATGAGAGAAAGTTAGACAGCAAAGCAATGTACTATCAGTGATTTGAAAAGCGCCCCAATGCCAGAGCTATAAGTTATCACTGCATCTTTAATTACCAACGGACCCTCGCGACTTCGTCCGCGCATTTGTCAATCGAGAAGCTAGAATTGATCTGATGCTAACAACATAATCATCGTGGCTAGCTATGTACCTACTATTATTTTACATGGTATACTGAGTTAGTAAGTTGTCATTATTTTAGTTGATACATACATACATGCATCCATCGATACATCCATCCATCCATCCATCCTCACAAACTTTCGCATTTATAATATTAGTAGGATGGTACTCATGCATTCGCTGTCCCATATGCCTTGCGACTTGCTGTTATTTGTGAAGAGTTATGTCCTTTATATCCGGCAGTATTTATCAGATCTTTGTAAAAATAAGACAATACATACTTTATAGTATACACTTTCAAATAAAAAAAGACTTCATCAAAATTAGCATCCCATTTCCCGGAGGAAACATATCCTATATGTTGACCCGGAATATCAGCTACCACTAAATCAAATTAAATAAAAATCAGTTTTGGACGCAATATTGATTATAAAGCATCCACCGGTCAAAATTTTCAAAATATATTAAATGTACAGAGATCTTCCAGTTACTTATATTATAAGTATAGATATAGATAGAAAATTAATCATTAACAAGTAGTTTCAGGTATATAGAGTGTGACAAAAGAGTAACTTTATGGGCGCATGTATTATAAAAGTAGTTTAAAGTTCGATTATCCCGCGCTTTAATTAAAACTGCTGCTACTGACAACACCGACAGCGCAATTATGTTTTCCTATACATACGGCAGCAGTTATGTTGGAGCCCAATTACCCCAATCACGGTAAATTGCCTGCCTGTCCAGTGTGCTTCCTTCAACTTTAACACGCATGGAAAATTGATGCACATATTAACACTGTAATTCTTTATGGATCCAATGAAAAGATAATCTATTCCACTGCGCCGATTATGATGTCACTTGCCAGGTAGGCTGGTAAATATCTTGTATTTAGGAGATCGCCTGTAAAAACAGCACTGGTCAGGATTTGCGAGGGACACATCCTGTAAAGTGCCTGTATTCATTTGAGGCGTAGGTATTTAGTCTCATGTGCCTGTAACAACACCGCCAAACACATGCGCCTCATGTGCCTGTAATAACACCAGTAACCATATTCGGCGACCGGAATAAAGCTTGGCAACAGAAATAAGCATGGTAGTAGTACTTCCGCAACGAGCTTTGTCACGAGAAGCTCTACTACTACTGTGGGTAATGTGTTCTACTGTGTGGAATGTGTGTAAATATAAAGCAACTGTTTCTTAACTTGTTGCTTCTGTCGGCTGAGTAGTTCTGTTCCAAATGTGAGCTTGGCTTAGCCGATGATACAACCTGCTACTTAGAAAAATATTTATTAAAGTCAGTTTAGATTTGACAGAGTTATGGTATAAATTCTTCTCAATCTTCTATCCCTTATCTCGCAGGCACCCTATTGTATTTTTGGGATAAAAATAGCTGAAATGTTAACCCGGAGTATCAGCTATAAGTCGGTATACTACACTGCACTTAAATCCGTTTAGCAGGTTCCGCGTAATGCGCTAATTTATTTTAAAAAAAGTATTAAAAAATGTTACTTTTTACTGTAAAACTACATACTTTCATATAATCTTTAAATCCCTTTGGATTTTCAAAAAAATCGGTGCCGTTACGCCATAACAGAAACCTACTGTGAAAATTCTGTGTTTCCAACCCCAGCAGTTTAGCCTGTGCGTTGATTGTCATTCATTCAGGGCTTTGAATTGTATATCTAAGATAAGAAACCTCCTATTTCGAGCGCGGTGCGGCGGCGATATAAACTTAATCAATTGCAGCAGAAAAAATATTCAAATGGGTACAGTTATCTGATGCTTCCAAGTTTGGAAAGGCAGTCATTTATGTTTTAATTTTTTATGATTTATGTTATAAACTTTAATTATTTTGAATATAGCCTAGGGTGACAGGTCTAGTCGTACAGATTAAATAATCATTCAGAATAAAAAATCACGGTGTCAAAATAGACCGTGAATTTTTAAAAGTAGGTATATATCGTGGTGTCAGTTCAGAAACTTTTACTTTAATCCTGTCGAATGTGGAATATTCCAACCCCCATTCACTCTTCTCACAAAAGAAATACATCTAGTTACAAAAGAAGAAGAAGAAGAAATACTTTATTATCATCATATATTCATATGTTTAAAGACAGTTTTATACTTCTTTCAATGGTCCATATTTCGAATGAAACTTTACAAAGGAAGTTATAACATTATTTGCGAATTTGTGTTTAATAACATAAAGGAAATGTTTTTATCGAGAAACACAAATTTAAAGCCTGATGGATAAAGCCCCAATGATAATACTTGAATCGTGTAGCTCTTAGTCAAGATTTAAGCTATATTACGAAAAGCCTTGTCGGTACGTGACCTGTAATCAAAATTAATAAGAAACAGGAGCAAACCCCTAATTTTCCTTCTGAAGCTCTAAATTTAACAATGTTATGGAGCCTTTTGTCTAACCTTTCTCGCAACAAAAGAAAATTCTGCGGACCAACGACTTTATAAACCTACAATTATTTTAAACTAATTTTGTTTCGTATTAGAATGTAGTCTGAATATATTTTCGTTGGTTTGGTCTAAACAAAACAAAGAGTTAGAAAGACTTAGTTATTCTGAATGACCTCTTTTCTAAACTATTTCAATATGAATATTGATCGGGCATAGCTTTGTCTTAGGTTATTCACGGTGTGTGTGCTTTGATGTTCCTATTTAAATTTCATATAAATCTGAAGAAGAGTTTCGAAGATAGACAACGGAACTTTTCAAAAAATCAACCGCGTTTGCTGCTATTGCATAAATGTTCATTGTTTCAGCAATCACACGACGTTACAATTAGGTATTATAAAAATGATGATATTAAAAAAGAGCAACTGCTGATTTTCCGGAAAGCTTCCTGTCTTCCAAACCGGTGGTATACTCGTAGTCATTACAAACAGAAAGACTTGACGCTTCAAAAGCCTGCTTGAAAAAAAATAATTAAACATTTTGAACATCAGGCCTTGAACTCGAAAAGGTCGAGCAGATGTATTTAGAATATTGGAGTTCACCCACCTATTCTACCAAAGTTGGTATATCTAGTAGTTGTTAAATCTATTAACTAGTTTGTTATTTTTTTGTTAAAAAAATCTATCTTGTAGTAGGTACCTCTTACGTGACACTCCTCTGAATTCGTTGCTCTGTCAGGTGGCCGTTCACTTTCCGGCCGTATCGTAACTGCCATCCTAACAGGCTATGAAAGCGATTGAATAGAGTGCATCTGTGTTTGCGTAAATGCTATTGCACTATTATAATATCTGCCGCGTAGCTGGACAATCTATCTAGAGATTCACCGTGGCCGAAATCGGTCAGGTAAACTGATTGTGCGTAAGCTTATGTCATTACTACCTATACTGTACCTACATAGGAGGTAGATACACAGCTCTAACCCACTAAACCTAAATACTACTGATTTCTAATGATTTTCCTAGGCAGGTAGACAGAGAGTGAACAGGAAGTAACACCGGCTATTTTATATTTCGGACAAAACACCTAAAGGTTTGAAATGGACGTTGAAAAACTCTATACGAGTCCCATGTTTTTAAATTTTATAGAGATAATGTAAATTAAGCAAATAAATTGTTTAAAAGCATGGCATCAGCTACTAAAGAGCTTCTGTGAAGTCAAACCCTAAAGGCGTGAAACGGCCTTGGAATATAAAAAAAGTTTTAAAATTAGAGCATTATTAATATTTATATAGTATATTAAAATTTGGTATCTGAACAGGGAAATACACACAGGGATGGCATAGAGATATGCACTGTTGTCTTATAGCTGGAGGTCTCTGGTTCGATCCTCTGTAGTTGGTAATTAATGGATTTCCTTTAGTCTGGTCTTGGGCGAGGCTTCGGCTGTGGTAACTATACCACCCTACTGATAAAACCGTGTTGCCAAAGGATTTAGCGTTGCCGTGTGGAAAGCGATTCTGTATATGGGTGCTATATAACTACCAAACCCCTAACAGGGTAGCTCACTACCATCTTAGACTGCATCATCTACCAACTGGTAAGATTGCCGAAAACTAACCTTGTAAACGAAATAACAATTTAAAGATAAAGTAACAAACAATATATGTTCGGAAGCCGGTACGGAGTTTATTATGGATCTACTGTAAAACAGAGTATTTGCAGCACTAATTTTAACCTTCTTTAAAGTACGTATAATATCCTATTTTAGAAGATACTCTAACTCATAGCAAGTGCGATTTCAACTTTTATCGCGGGCCCATTAAGGTTGCTCGCATAGGGGTAGTTTACTCGTAAAGTCGCTCCGTCGTAATGTACGAGTTTAGCCGTTATTGTACTAATACATATATTAGTTATTTGTGTTCTGAATACAAGGCTGTTTAACCAAGATTGTCCATTTCAGAACCCAAAAAAGGATCGTAGTTTTCATCATTATTTACGGTCATCACTTTTTTTTCTTGTTTAGATTCGTTGTGCCCGTTACACCGGCCACCACGCCCTTCAAACCGGAACACAGCATTGCAAAATTGCTGCTTAGAGACAGAAATAAGCGTGCCGATAGTATTTCTCGGACGAGCTTTGTCACAAGGATCATTATTATCAGGTTTGTGTGATATTGACGAGAACTGATAGCTAACCGTTATCGTTATTCGATAACTTATATTTTTTCTAAATTGGAAGAATCTTATGGAAAGTTATTTATTAGTTATAATTAGGGAAATGCTAATGCATGAAAGTTTATATAAACAAACTGAAAAGCAAACAAATCATATTGGATAGTAAATTGCTGTTCGCGGAGTATAGCAAATTAAGCTTAATTTTCTTAACAAACAAATCATATAAATTTGAAACAATTACGTAAATCTTATTGGTAACGTAATCTTTATTGTAAATTTTCCAGAACACTTAACAGATCCTGTTCTGTTCTGGATCACGATATCAGGAGATCAATTTGAAATAAGGAAAAAATATATATATATCTGGAAAAAAACGTTATATATTGAACAGCAGGACGAGCCCTTTTATAATAGGTTATAATAGGTTAATAAATATGTGCTTTCGCTGATGGAAAGGTAGATTTTATACCTTACCAGGGGATAAAAATGTTGTTTTCTACCTATGCCTATAGCCATTGCAGGTGTTGTATTTATTCACCTACCGACTTGCATAGTATAATTTTGTTAAAATGTCACTATTGTTTTTTCTTAAAACACAAAACCCCATTATGGCTATCAGTATTAATAATATATCAATTTCACCATGTACTGTTTTAGATAAGATACCTACGAATAAACATTGCGAGAATAAGAAGTTTAAATACTAACATAGTACCAACACACACACACACCGACCCTATGCGGTGTGTTGGTACTATGCTTCCAAAAAACCGAGCGTCCTAAAAAATTGTCATGTGGTTAAATATAGTCCATAAGTTATAATAAATATATATAATTGTTACGAGTTTATTACTTTAATATACTATACTATACTAAACTATACAATGTATCTAGATGTAGTTAGCTTATATTACTGCGTACTGAATAGAGTTGTATTTAAGTGACTGTGAGTATGTAAATAAGGAGACTGCGTCTGCCAAAATGTAGGTAAAACTACGCTATCTAATATTCAGTGATTCGAATACGAATTAGGAACTAGCATTACGGGCAAGTTTGTTGTAATGCCTTGAATATTTTATTTTAAATAGCTTTTGCTCTTTTCAAAACTGAAGTGTTACAGTAATTACTTACGTTCACGGTAAGACTTACTAAAAAATACGAGCGCGTGTCAAATTCAAAATCATTTATTTCAAGTAGGCCTAATTTATAAGCACTTTTGAAACGTCAAGTCAACCACCGGTTCGGAAGGCAGATTGGACTGAGTGACCTTGTCGTTAAGGAATTCATCAATCGTGTCGTAACCACAATTTGTTAAATGTGTTTTAACATATTGTTTAAACTTAGGTAAAGGTAGATCTAATATTACCTTCGGTTTCATGTTATAAAAGCATATACCCATCCCCACAAAGGATTTCTGTACTTTTCTCAGACGATATGCAGATATCACTCATTTATGTCCGTTTCTAGTAAGGTAGTCGGCTGTTTATATCGTCAAATTGTGAGTCTGGCTCTTGGACCGAGGTTTCAGTGCATTGGAAGGAAATGTGTAAATATTAATGTGAAATTATATATTTATATAATACATATATAATATTTATATGTAAGTATATATATATTACAGGAAAACCACACATCACAATATATGTAGGTATAGGAATATTTCACATTTTGCGATCTATAAACTTCAACTTTTTATTTGGTTTAACTTAACTTTTAACTTACTAAAAAATGAAGTACTCAAGTTTTGATTCATTACCATTAAACAAATAGCCAAATTTCCAGCCAATGGCATCGATTGCTTGTTTTTCTAAGGTTCGAGTAGAGGAGTTCATTCGTCTACTAGAAAATCCTCTTCAAATAATGCATGGAATTTGAATGTTATTCAAATAGAAGATCATCAAAATAAGTTCTTATTAGACGGACTTCACTTTAGAACGTTTTTAACTATGGATGTAGTATAGCAGCGACATGGTTGCAATTAATCTCGCACAATAATCCAAGAAATGATAGAGACCCTGAGGATTTTAGCCGTAGTAGTTTAGATGAAACACCTAAACCTGGTTTATACCTATTGGACACAGATATTTTATAGGGATTTCCACTTTTCACAGCCCCTTGCCCTTGTGAACCTGGTTCACTTCCTATTGAAATCATTTTCACCTATTGGGGTCTACCAACGTTGCAATTGACGGTATGGAGTCATCATTGCGGCACCTTGGTATCCTGACGATCTCCTATGGAACCTAACCATTTACGCTTTACCCACTTACACTTACAACAAACCCCTAATGAGCTCAGGAATATAAATTCGAAAATAGAGATTTACTCTGGGTACACAGTTCTCCATCACCCCTTGGGAGATTTTATGAAGCCCAGTATATCAATGCCTGTATGACAAGAATAGCAACGAACTCTGCTGAAATATTTAAATTAAAGCAGAAGAACTTTATAAACACATGGTTCAACCAAGGATTTTAGACGTAGTACTTAGTGTTTTAGTTTTCGAATTCATTTTCTGACGATAAACGACTAAAGCCTAAACATAGCCTTTTCCGTCAATTTGAATAGGAAAATGACAACAAGGCACATTAGATAAAAGTAAAGGACTCTTACAACAAAAAAGATTTAAAGTGTTTAATTCTAAAATCAAATATAGCGAAGAAAAAAAAATTACATTCACGATAGGCTTACTAAATAAGTATACTTAGTGGTCACTCAAACTAACCGAGTAATCAACGCCCGTTCAGTCTAAATTGCTTTTGGAATGCCGTACCTAAGGATAATAGCCAGAAGTTCAATTAACTATAATTAATCAGAAGCCTACGTTGGCAGAGTTAATGAAGCTGAACCCAGACGGTCTCAAGTGTAATATTATTTACATAAAATATACCTATGTATTAAACACTTTATTGTTGAGTATACTGTTTATAAACTTCGTTTGGATTAAACTTCAAACAAAAAATTTTAATTATAAACTTAATTATAATGATGTGATGATTTTATTAGTAAATGTATCCACGGATTCATTACCAAAAGAAACGCATACTCTGATACTACCTACCTACCTACTAATAGGTACCTACCCATCCGACCAAATAAGTTTGCTATTATATTGAAATGATAAAAAGGTTTAAGTTAAAATGGCGAACAAAGAAAGCTTTGTTCGATTAAAGTTTGATGTGTTTTTTAACATGACTAGGTATAAAACTTATTTACAGATAAGATATACCAAAAGGGTCATAAAAAGTTTGACTTACCAATCATTCTATCCGGCAATTGACTTTGGAGAACCACCAGTTATATAATAGTTTAAAAGTTTTATCACTTTCCTAATACGACTAAATAAAAAGATGATAAAGGAAGTACTAGTGGGTAAATGTTGTGAACAAAATGTGATAGACAAAACTATATTTTTATTAAAGAAACGCTAGACAAAGAGTAGAGGAAAATTAGAAGGTTCAAGAGGGAAGTTCACTTTGCGAATATCCCGAAACGACTGAGTCTTATCCGCGGAGGCATTTCCCAATTTCAGCCATTCGCAGAACATTTCATCCCCCTGTGACGCGCGCCTTTTATTTTTTCTTTAATTATAACGCCATCTACTTGAATTCTCGAGAAACTGGATGCTGGTGCGATGGAAGCTATTGTTACAAAACCTTCTCGAAATGGTTTTTCCCCTTTTTACAAAGATGGCACCACTAGTGTTCGTTGACAGCATTACAATTTCTTAGTAAAACGACAACTCTTCATAAATAGTACCACTAGTTTCGAATAGATGGCACTGACGTAAATAAAAACATCAAGTTATACAGTAATATTAAAAATAAAAGCGCCGTATTTATTATTATATTTATTTATATTTCCCACAGTTTATTAGATAAATCAAGCATATTTTGTGTTCATTATTTAATTAAGCCATAATGTGAAGCGCATTCTGTACTAGTTTTCTTGTTTTTGCCGTTTTCAGTCGAAATATGGACCTTGGATGTCATTTCTATGTAAATTACATAAAGCGGTGAGAAGGCTGTCATCGCTTTATATTATTTACATAGAAGTGGGTAAGACTTCGGTTATTTTCGTGGGAACCGAGCACGATCCCGGCACGCACCTCTTTCACTTCAGTGCGTTTTTAATTATTTAAGCAATTAAATGTTACTTGCTTTAACGGCAAAGTTAAACTGGTGAGGAAAGCTGCATGAATCTGCAGGCCTGAGAGTGAATTCGCACTTGGCCAGCGGGGGCTATATCCTATCTTATTCTGAAAGGAGATTTTGTCCAAACTTAAAAGCACTCAAACAGCACACAGTATTGGAGATAATTAATAAAACCCTAACCATAACTTATATAATAACAGATATTAATCGAAAACACAACTTATACTTAAGTCGTGTATTAAAATAGTTGTGCCCTGACATCGATAGTAGTGAATCGTTGTTCCCTACGATTTCAACCGCGTTGTTTAGTACGGGTCGCAGCGACACGTGAAGATTTTTTGAATCGTTCTGGTAGTTCCAAATATTATACAACCATACAAAAACCTTTCAGCTTTATGATATTAAGTACACATAATAAATATGGACTGAAGTGTGGACAAATTATATATTTATTCTCTGGCTTCAATTTGAAACCATATATCTCAAAAACATTACTAATACCAAATATCCGTCCCTGGAGCCTACCCCAGTTTTAACTTAATTATTGAACTTTTGATTCTCTGTCTCTGTCGCAAAACACTGCAAATATTTAAAAGATATAGAGCCTTGTAGCAACACCACTATTAGTCAAAAGCCCCAAGTGAGTAAATGGATGGGTGCCTGAAGTTTGAAAGCGTATTTGGCATCGGAGTCTCAACTCATATTATTAACAAATAATAGCATAATCGTTAAATTAAGAGTCAAAATAGCTTTGTTAGTTACATCTATTATGAAGGTTTACCAAGATAATCTATACTTATAAAACTGTAACTAGTCAAATTCTGCAGGTACATTGAAGATATTTTAAAAAATTTTTGGGAGGGCATTCTATACTGTAACTATATATTGAACTCAAACTTTAAGTTTTTTTTCATTCATGCCTGTCTGTATCATTGTGGTGGAAACATTGTTTCGCTTGGCGCAAGACCGCGAGAAGTTCGCTGAGCTGACGGCCAACCTCCAGTAGTGGAGAGGCACAAAAAGAGAGAGAGGATATTGATATTGGTCAGTACCAATATTATCAATATCTCTTCAAACACGTGTGAAGTCGCATGGAAAAACTACTATCAATTCGTGTGGACTGATACTAGTGTTTCCACGCAACCAGGACTGCTTGAAGCTTGATGTTGCGCAACCAAGACTTTCCTAGTGTCCGATGCGCCTCATCCCAGCCACTCTGACCAATATTATCTGTTGCAGTAGGGGTTATGCGACTGATAATCATGGACCTGAAACAGAAAAACATCTGCATATTTCAACATCCTCATTTTTCAAAAGTCTATTTTAATAAAATTTATGTTGAATTTATGTGGTCTTTCGTTTGATAAAAAACTTAATTTTTTTTCCATTCTGCAGTTAGCGTCATGAGCCCGTTAACTAAGAAATTATCGCCTTAAATAATTTTTCAGTGACCAAAACAAGTGGAAATCTCAAGGTAAAATTTCAGGGTACTATGGTGGACGCAGTATCTCATCCCAGCCAAGCTCTAGTAATTTTTGCTGTGTGGTCTGGTGGTATCTTGAAAAATTACGTTTTAACGTCGTTGTGTTTTAGTAACATCAGCAGTCTGTCAGTAATATTGACTGTGTGCCTTTGGTATTATCGCTTTTGGACAGACTCTGAAGTCTGAACAATAATTTAGAAATAGTGATGGGATGGCAGTCAGTCAAGTCAGTTTTTTAAGCAATTAAAAAAAACCGGAAACTCATCTAGAACTGTTTAATGTTAAAACTCGTATTTAATTTTAGAGATTTTAGCAGATTTCCACATTGCCACATATTTTTGAAGTAACTATCTTATCTCACAAAAATGTCTTTTTCCGAAAATGTGTTCTAGTACTTCTAGCTACGCACATATATTGTATCAGTGCGACGACCGCGGCGGTTGGAGAGTGAGATGTAGCTAAGTGGTCAAACGCGGCGTCACTTCGCCATGTCACTTCTCTATCAGCGCCCTCCTCCACCCCGCAGCCCGCGAGAACTGCGGTGGCGGCGCCCGCGAGTGGAATTCGCACGGTCGCCTCGCCGCGCCTCGCGACGCCGTCGCCCGTCAGTCAGTGTACTTGCGACCGCTCGCATCCGAGGACGAATCGCTGTTCCACGCGTACGCTACTTATTACGCAGCTGCGATATTCGCCGACCGCGTGGGCTTCTGTCGAACTGCGAGCTCGGCTGATCGGAAGGCTGTCCCATCTTTTAGCTACGCTTGTTTACCCAGTGTTATCGGAGTGTCAAACCCAGTGATAGCTATTATCAAGTGTCAAAAAAGTTTTACCGGTCGCCGGACAAACTTTGAAACGCTACATACTCAGTCCTTGGGATTGTAGGTGTTAGTGATAATCATAGACCAATACGCTTTTTAGCCACGTTACAAGGTTATCGCGCCTCGAGCCCGCCAGAGATGAATTGGAAAATCGGCGCGTAGTCGCTCACGTGGTGTACGCCCCGCCCCCGCCTCGCTCCGCACTTATATTTAGCGAAAATCGCCTCTAGGGAGCGGCCCGACGGCAGATAGGCACACGCTCATCTCTGTTTATGAACGTTAGCAGGACGCCACATGTTATTGTCTTCGTGTATCGAGGCGATAAGAAGTTAGATAACCTTTGCGGATCGCGGGCAGGGTCTGTCCACGTTCTGGAAATATAAAGAAATCACAAAACTAATCGGTGAACATGGAGCAGCAATGATAATAAGCGTAGTAAACACACGCCGCTGAGCGCGGCGAGCGATCTACCTACCAAAAAATTCCACGGCTCGGCGACAACACGCAATAGAAATGTCTTTACCGAGAGGAGCTAGTTATCCAAGTCCATGGTCGTCGCAAACTGCGCTCTCTGAACTGGAGGGGGCCATGGGAGAGTTGGAGTCCCTGGGTGAATTGGCAGATGTCGGCTTTGAGCCTCAAACTCGCGCTCGATCTAACACGTGGCCGCTACCAAGGCCCGAAAATTATATAGAACCAGAAGACTCTGGCTCCAAGAAGAACTCAAATCAAAACCTTTCTGGTAAATAAATATTATATCTTACCCCAAAAAAAAACATAAACAATAACAATAACAAAGCCTGTCAGGAATCATAAACAATCAGTTTAATAACAACGTCAGAGCTGAAACTTGTTGTAACTAATAAATACACAAACCTACCTACCTAGGTATTATGTGATTTTTAAATTAGATATTTATTCAATATTTGCTAATAATATAATTTAGCACAATTGAAACGATAGTAGACAAGAGACGAATTGCCATTAAAGATAATATGAAGGTTACTATTATTGTCCCAAATAAAAATAGTGAACCGTACGTACACCTTGATAGAATGAGCTTTCACACTTACACTCTTAGGTACATACGATTTACTGAATTACACTTTTTTTAAATCATATGCAATTATTGATGTAGGTATATAATGAATGATATAAGGTTCTAAAAACATCACCTGACCCTACGTAAATAAATGCGTCAAATAACATATATAGAAACTTATAATACTTAGATAGGTACTTACAAATGCAAAGTAATCACACAATGACATACCTACCTAGCTTTATAAATATATGTTAATTGTAAGCAATTAAATTTAAAAACTAGCTCTAAGTTTATTACTATTTCCAACGTATGGTCTGACCGTCCATCCCATGAGGATAAATATTAACTACCTAATATGTATATATGATGATTTGTAAATTTGCACATCACTTCTTATTGTTTTTGCAAAGATCGTCTTAATCAAACAATTATATCCTTAATTCACATGATACGGTGTGAAGGGATTGTAGGTTTGATGAACATATAGTTACGATCCCTCTCACTGTACTATAAGTTAGTTTAATACTATGTCGAGTCGCAGCGTAACTACATCATTTTAACAACTAAACACACCATTTTTGGTTTAGCGGAACACAAAAAAGGTCCATAATTAAAAAAATATCGTTTTATTTTAAAATCTACTTACTACACTTCTTTTGTTATTTTAAGTCTCATTTGTTTTACTTAAAATGAGATCACATTAAGAACAGATTTTGCGAGTAAAGGCTATTTGTGAAAAATGGTACATTATGGAACTTTTCATGTAACCGGGAAAAGTGAAAATTAATATTAAAATAACAATTAATTAAATTAGAAAAATGGTGATTAATATCGCGTATTTCCTCCACGTGCTCTAATTAAAGTTTCTACCCGTCTAGGCATACTGAGAATGATGTTATCGATGGTCTCCTGGGATGGTCTCCGCCATTCTTCAACTACGGCGATTCGCAGTTCAACCACGTTGGCAGGAGCTGTAATTCTGGACTTAACTATTCTTTTCAGCAAGTTCCAAACGTGCTCTCTTAGATTCATATCCGGTGATCTCGCCGGCCACTTCATAACAGTGATATTCATATCATTAAGATAAGCTTGAGTTACCCGAGCGCTATATGCGGCCGAGCATTATCCTGCATAAAAACAAAATCGTCACCGATATATGGGGCAAACGGTACGACATTTTCTTCTAAAACTTCTCTGATCTAGCGGTCTGCAGTCAGAATCCCTCAACACTCCCTCCCTCAATACTCTGTCAATCACTACCAAGTCTGTGCGAGCTCCCAAACAAGTGCCCGCCCATACCATTATTGATCCATCACCGTTTGCAACTGTAGTGTCAAAATTAATCTGAATGTATCGTTCTCCTTTGCGTCTGTATATTCTAGGCCTGCCGTCAATTTGATTTAAGAGAATTCTGCACTCATTACTTAACAATACCTTACTCCATTGGTCCGCGTTCCAAAGTCGATGTTCCTAACTGTTCAAAAATTAACCTGTTTCTACGACGATTTACCTCGAGCCTTTGATCCTTGGCGGGCACTAAGAAACCCAAACCAGCTTCTTCGAACCTTCTTCGTACCGTACGCTCACTTACGGTTACACCCCGCACTGCTTCTAGCTCATGTCGGACTTGAACGGACGTCAAACGTACCTACGTACACGAAGCCGAATGAAACGATCATCCCTACTCGAAGTGCGTCTTTTTCTGCCTTCTCACATAAGTACCGGTCTTCCTGAACCGTTGATACCCCGATCGTTAAAATTTGTCGAGGAAGATCTCTGGACTCAGGTTTGACCATTTCTTCGCATTTCGAGTGCCCTGGCAATCTCCGTTAGGGCTAAGTCAGACATAATTCAGTCCTCAACTCCAGAAAGATTAAAAGAAACTAACAAAAAACAGTATTTCAATAAAATTTTAAATCAAACTCAGAAGGAAGAAATACTCGAAGTTCGCTCTAGATAAGGTATATTTGAATAAAATTAAAGCAATTGCGTAAAATGTGATGTTCAGTTGTTTTCTTAATTTTAAAATATTTATTTTGAAATTAAATGACGTACAAACCAGCCAGCAACCTTAAATGATACTGATATTAAACCTTTTTTTTGTGTTCCGCTAAATATGCCGGTGTGTGTAGCTACACAGTTGAGATTTCCTGTTCTAACATTGTGTGTAACAGGGATATGAATATGTTATCAAAATGGGTAAGGTTTCAAGAGCAATATTTAAGTACTATGAGAGTATGTAAGAAATGAAAATGTTTTTTGAGGAAGGTCACCTATTTCATTTTCTTATCCTTATTTTTTGGCTTTTGGTATGCTAATCAATCATTCATAATATACCGATAAGAAAGGAAAGTTAAAAAGTCAGAAACAAAATCTGTTAATATCATCAACAGATATCATAAGAGTTATCTGTAGATGCATTAGATAAAGTAGCACAACACCGCAATAATATAAGTATTATATAAATAATATGCGCACATAATATAAAATATAAAAAGTACGCACTTATACTGAGTTTTTTTTTTAACTAGATGTCCCTTGCGGCTTTGCCAGCGTAAATTACGGGACGCAGTGCACTGCAATCTAGTTTACACATACCTCAGATACTAAGCGTAACCCTATGGTATTAAGTACAAGAAGTATTTCTATATATATATTTAAACAAAAGACTGAAGTGCTGGTGAAAAATCTACCTAGTCTTGCTCTTGGAGCTTTAACCATTCAATATTTGAAACCTTCAATCACGTAAACATCGCCAATCGCAAATGACTGACCCGGGGACCTACTCTCGTATTGCTTTTTTTCAAATACTTACTTTTGATTCCCTCTATCAAATGATTTGTGGTTTAGCACAGTTAAAAGGAGAATCAAAATCGCATTGTTCGTATGCAAAAGGTTAATAAAGAAAATATCTAGTGGGGCAACTCTTAATGTTTTCACTATCGCTAAGCCTTAAATGAGACGTTTGCCCCTTTCTGCTGAGGAGTTCTGTCCTCAGATAATATTTCCCATCCAGTACAAAACTAATTAATCAACTTTTCACAGTTATGGTGATAAATCATCAAACACTTTCAGCCCCTCTCCCAAAGAAAATGAGCTGAATTAAAAAGTATCCTTTGTCCTACCTCGTAGTATGACCTCAAATCGCGGAAAGTTTCATTTGAATTCATTTAGTAGTTTCAGCGTGACGCGCGGCCATGGTACACACATGGAGGTAGCTTGGCCAAAAAATCAAAGAAAATAACTTTATCGCCTTCAGTATCGACTATATAGAATACCCACCAAAAAAAAAAAAAAATATCTTCAATGTACAGAATTCGACCCGTTACAGTGTTATTATAGTTATGTAGATATGAAGCTGGATAAATATTGTGTAAGACTGCTCTGCGTCTCGGTGAGCTCATATAATCTTATAGCCCTAAACATATGCATTATCTATTTTACAGGTGCCCCGCCTATGCCTTTGGTGGCGAAGAAAAACTCATCCAGGCGTAACGCCTGGGGCAATCTTTCCTATGCTGATCTCATTACTCAAGCTATAACCTCCTCTCAAGATAATAGACTAACTCTGTCCCAAATTTACGAGTGGATGGTCCAGAACGTGCCATATTTTAAGGATAAAGGGGACAGTAATTCCTCTGCTGGATGGAAGGTAAGTTCATATAAAATTATTTTGTGATTTAATATGATAGAAGTGGAGTACCTACCCTCACCTTAAGTACTTATTTCGTGTTCTTTATCTCAAGCCTATAGATATAAGTATTTTCATCTAAGCCTACGTACATTTTGGCGCAGTCTATTTTAATTCTAAAGTCATAGAAAATCAGGGTCCTGGAAAAGGTACCACCGTAGTTAAACCTACGACAAAGTAATGATAGCTTCAGATACATCAAAAAGTTATTTTCAGACAAACCTTTTTAATCAAAAATAATTTGGTATAATAAGAAAACTCTGGAAAATTATGTATCGAAAGATTTCCACACACTGTCCCAGGACCCAGATCAATAAAACACGATTTTAATGCGATGTTAAAATTATTAAGTTTCATTGCGTCCATTGAACCAATTTATTTCTGTGTTATGTTGAGAAATTAATTTATTTGTTTTATCAAATATAATGCTTATCGACTTAAAATGGGAAGAATAACCTCAATCAAAAGTCAAGACATCGGAACCAGTGATTTATTTGACTATACTTAAATTAAAATAGCATATATTTTATTTTATTTATTTAGTTACATTCATGTTCGGAAACAGAATACTAACCCACGTAAGCGACCCAAAACTGCTTTTTTTGCTTTTGCGCAAACTTCAATGAAAAGTGTACTTACTTCATCTTCATTCAAACAAATACTGTAAATATAGCTTAGATTAGTTAACTAAATATACCGAATGGAATTGGTTGAATTCCACATGAAATAATGAAGCGACATTTACTTACATTGCTTCGTAAACGAAACCTTTAAGTACAACTCGTTAATTAAGTAGCATGTTTTATCCACTCTATAGTGTAAATAAATATTTGAAATATCCTATTTATTTGGATGACCCTGTAGTGTAGCGATCCGGCATTTTTCCGCGAAAGCTGCGAATGAACTGCTTGAAACTTTTTTAATGAATCATTTGTCTACTAATTAGCCATTGGCTGTGCTGAATATCATTCGTCCTATTTAACTTAAGATCATCAGAAGCAATAGTTTTTTCCAGCCCTTCAAACGCACAAAAAAAAAGAATTGTGCGTTATGAAGCGTGCAGAGCGAGATTGTATTTCGGAGTATATCTAGTTGTAGGGTTGTTATTTATAAAAATACATTTCACATAGTACTAACCAATTACTTACGGTGTCTAGATGTTATAGCAGATTAAGCTTAATGTTCATCGTATATTACGACTTACGCAAAGTAACGTTTTCTTCTATCCAAAATTTCAAATAACCTTTTAGTAAGCCATATTTAAGTATCCCTATACTAAACCTGTTAAAAGGTGATGGGGATAAATTTGCCAATTCTTTAAATTAAAACGAATACTACGAAGAACGAATTAGGGAATTCTCGGGCAACAACTAGTATCCAATTCTCTGTTAGACCCTGTAAATCTGGCAATCAGCTATTTCCGGGGCCAATGCTGCCAACTATTAAACTTATATTACGAGTATAGCATATATTTTATGAAAGAAACGTAAACGAGTTTCAAATATTAGTTCAATTTAAAGCAGTTAAAAAATCTCTACGTGATGAAAGTGTAGATCGACCTAAAGTTTTTGAAAAACTATTTAATAACTCAAGGTACTTTCCGTCACCAAAAATATTAACGCTGCATAATTCAGTAAAATTTGCAACAAGTATTACCAATAGTTTAAATATAATAGCTTAACTTTGATAAATGTGAAATATTTATTCCAAATTCATTTTCGGATGAATCGAAACAGCACATTTTAGAACAATTTAATAACTTGGCTCCCGGCATCAAAGTTTTAAATGATAAATCACTTCGTCTCCTAGGGGCACCTATACTGGAAACGTCAGTCCCACAGTTTATTGACGATTTAATTTCCCAATTTAGCAACACTTCCGATCGTCTTTTCGAAATTAATCCACATATGGCTCTAACTATTATTCGCTTTTGTTTATTTGTTCCAAAATTTACGTATTTTCTTAGATGCTCACCTCTTTGGAAATTTAATTTTTTAATGGAAAAATTGGATACTTTTATAAAAGATATTCTTGTTAATATTTTAAATTGTCCCATAAGTAATCAGGCATGGACCCAGGCCTCACTTCCGATAGGGTGTGGCGGTCTTGGAATTCGCAAAATTTCAAGTGTTTCGCTGCCAGCTTTTCTTTCCTCTGTGTACAGTACACACACTCTTTTTCAAAAAATTATATCCAATTCTTTGGGTTCCATAGAAGTGTCATACTTGGCAGAGGCAAGAAATAGTTGGTCTGCTCTTAGTCCCAGTATTTGGCCGGTTTCTTTTTCTTCACAGAGACAGTGGGACGACATTATTTGCAAAAAAACTTTTGACACACTTTTAGACCAAATGCCATCTAAAAGAGACCGTGCTCGTCTTCTCGCTCTCTCTGCTAAGGAGTCCGGCTACTGGCTAAATGCTCTCCCTTCAGCTAACCTGGGCACTATGTTAGACCACACCACTCTATCGGTGGTGATTGGTCTTAGGCTTGGCGCCTCTATAATTCAGCCTCATCGATGCCACTGCGGTGACAGCGTTGACACCTACGGTCACCATGGACTCTCCTGTTCAAGAAGCGCTGGTCGCTTCTCTCGCCATAGCACCATCAAAGACATCATCCGACGTTCTCTAGCTACCGCTCACGTACCAGCTGTATTAGAACCTATTGGTTTGGCGCGGAGCGATGGCAAGAGACCTGATGGTATGACGCTCATACCTTGGAGGCTTGGAAGGTCACTTCTGTGGGATGCAACTTGTGTTGATACCCTAGCTGCATCACACATCCAGGCTACTTCGTCAATGGTAGGTGCCGCTGCTTCCAGTGCAGAGCAGTCCAAGAGGCGTAAATATGAAAACCTGGATAGCAGCTTCATTTTTGTGCCTTTTGTAGTAGAGACTTTGGGACCGTGGGGTCCGGAGGCAAGAGCCCTTTTCAAAGAATTATCGAAAAGGGTTATCGAGTCTACCGGTGATCCTAGAGCGGGCAGTTACCTTGGCCAACGAATTAGTTTGGCCATCCAGAGGGGCAATGCTGCCAGCATCTTAGGAACTGTGCCTCGCGTTTGCCTCTGTGGTTTCGAGGACGTTTTAGATTTTATTTAGTTTTCAAATAGTTTATTTTAGGTTATAGTTATGTATTAATAAAAATTATATTCTATTATAGTAATGGATTTGAAAGGCAACACTTGGCTACTTTGGCTTACATTAATGTACTTTTCTTAAGGATCTGCAATTTTTTTCACTATAAATTATAGCCTTTATTACTACGTGCTAGTTTAGCTTTCTTCTATCGAAGCAATGGTTAAAATCGGTCGAGTACTTTCGGTGCCTATTCTATATATGTTGGTTTATTTGAAAAAAAAAATTCCACTTTATAATATTTGTATAGATACGACTAGTTGAAGAAGGGTTCTATGCCGATGGGGTGTCACAGTGTTAATAGCGCTTTTTACAATACTTTAACATAAATAACTGTATAGAGTTTTCACTAAGATATACGAAATGATAACCAATGTCTGTAAAGCGATCTATACTTCTATACTAATATTATAAAGAGGTAAAGTTTGCGAATTTGTTACACTGACCGGGTTAATCTCGGGATTAGGGTTCATGATTACTCGAGCTTTTCAATTTCTCGGGTCTCGAGAATTCTCGAGGCTAATTTCTGGAGTCTTCTCGGGTTGTCGAGAAATTTACATTCACGTACGTTTTCTCATATTATTTGGTTCCAATAACGTCAACAAATTCAGTGGTTTTTCTCTCAAATAAAAGTATCAAATTAATCATAAAACTTTTATTGATTATATTCAAAAATATTAATCTTAATAAGCTAATTAACTTTAAAAAAAAAATACAGAAATAATATTATTTAAACTTATAATTATAATGACAGCACCATTTTTGGCTGGTTATTTAGAACTTATAAACAAAAATAGCTTCTATTAAACTAAACAAAAAATCAACATGAAAGAAAACGTTAATATCTATAACGAAACATGATTTCTCGAGTTCTCGACTTTTCTCGAGCTTGATTTCCCGGGAACAAAGCCCAACGATTTCCCGGGAACAAAGCCCAACGATTTCCCGGTAATTCTCGGCTCGAGAATTCCCGGGAATGAACCCTACTCGGGATCTACTGAACCAATTTTGAAAATTCTTTCACCAATATAAAGCCACATTATTTGTGAGTGTCATAGGCTATATTAACCTGAAAACCGAAAAGAACTTTTCGTGGTAGTCGGGTTTACAAAGTAAGAGAAACTGTCGAATGAAATCGTCCGCTAGTTTTGGTGTAAAGAGGTTGAACATTATACATTTACAATTATTATATAAGATCTATCGCATAGGAACCATGAAATTATCCGGGATAGTAATATACCCGAGTAGCCATTCTCCAGCCCATAAACTGAATCTTTCTATGCAAAATTTCACAACAACCTTTTGCACTATTGCTGCGTGTGCGTTACGTCTAGTAATACTAATGGGGAAGTAGATAATGATAATTGATACCGAAGGGAACAGGAAGATAATATTGCAAACAATATTTGTAAAGCTGTTTCAAAGAAATTGTTAGAATATTTGTCAAACTGCGCAGTGGCACTCGTTATCTCAATCCGAGCCGCGACACGACCGATATAAATGATAGTAAAACACTATTACACGCTCCACCCACGTCATAACTGTCGATGGAAACGCTACACCAGATGCATCCATTACAGATACGGAAAATAATATTTAAATTATAATGTTAACTCTCGCAGCAATGGAATGTAAATCAGAATAAATAACGTTATAATTAATTCACCGATCTCGATACCAAGCTATGACGAAGAAAGATGCCTTAGAGACTATAGTTGCCTAGAATCATACAAAAAGGCGTATCTTTGCTAGGTACTGTTACTGGACTACACATTTGGGGAATTACAATTGAATGTGTGGGGAAAAGCTGCAGATATGAAAAGTATATTTATACTACAGAAAAGAGCTGTACGATCAAAATATATTAACCAAGAGATTAGATATTTTACAATTATGATCATCTCGGACTTAGAACTTGGTAACCTTCGCAAAGGTACCCGTGGCATTGATTAATGTTTACACACAATACCCATTCCGGCGCCTGCAGGGCGTTAAACGACAATAGTCTTTACTGTTTTGTAACACAGTTTATAATTCATCGCTCACAAACCGTGTCATTGTATGTTTAAGTAATTAGCGACGTGTTGATATCGTGTGTCACCTTCTGCCATATCTCAGCTCAGTATTCTTCGAAAGAGACAGGTCTTTGCGATCGGTAAGGTGAATGAATGACACAGACCAGACACGTGCTTATCAATTTCGGGTCTTCCAAACATTATTTGAAACCGAACCGAATAATAGGATACTGTTTACTAAACTTTTGCAATGACCTTAATGATTTTTGCAATGATCTTCATCAGGACCCAGATTCTCTTGAGGCACTGTAGTTTTCTACTCCTTTTTTATGATCTTAACTACCTACCCTCGAAATGCATTTTGTGCGGCAATTTTTAACACCTCTTCCAATCAATAAACTTTTGCAATGCACTTGCACTTGCACATAAAATTAAATTAAAATGATACAAATAAATTAATCATCAAAATTATTGAGTACTTAAAGACTGTTAAAAGTGTATGAATTCAAAATTTAAAAAACCCCCGACTTTCAATATATTCATTTCACAGTGGGGTTCCTAGGGTCTTGAATTAGAAAAAGCTCAGTTACCTACAAGACTATTTTGACTTGCTTTGACCTCTAAAAGTTACCGTTCTTGTTGTGACAAACAATATCAACTTATCTTTGTAAAACACTTTGATGAAGGTTAACACGCGAATTATAATTGGAAATTTCGATTAATAATAATTGGTAGCATAAAGAAAATTCTATGCTAATTAAAAAAAAAAACAGCACCTCAATTGTTTCTCTAAATAAACAATTGAAATGTCGGTATTTCAATTGTTTATTTAGAGAAACGAACACGAAAGCGGGTAGTCAAATTATTCACAATCAGACATCCAACTTGACATCTCGTACCTACGCAGTCCCGTCGTGACCACGATCCATGCAACTGGGTCGAAATATCGACAAATCCAAAATATTATCGTGGTATGTACCCGTTGAACTATATTTAAGAAAAGCTATTAAGTCATACTAACCAGACGCGTTTGAGCATTCTTTACATTGGAAAAAAAAAATGCAATACCAACAATACAATTTATTAGAAAGGAAGCATCCAACAACCCAACGAGTTGTATATACATTATATTTTCTTTTATGGTTTTAACTAGCCTGAGAAATGCACAAGTCCGGTGAAGATGAGAGCTATTTCCTTTTTCAAATAGTTTACCTTTTGTTCGCGACTTAATATTTGAATACACCTAAGCGCGCCACAAAAACACATGCACTCAATTTGAGCTCATATATAATGAAATTTACTTGAATTTATAAGAAAACAAACCAGTAAAATGCACTTTTTTGAACTCAATCAATAATAAACTCTCACTTATAAAGCAAAAAAAGTCTGAAGTTGTTTATATTCGCTCGCTAGTCGTCTGCACGAACTTCAACTCGCAATCTTGCATTTTACGTTGATGCTAAATTATTAAATAATTTTAATTGTCTCTGCTCACTCATAGAAATGTTAATACATTAACAAATAAGTACACACACACACACACACACACACATACACACACACACACACACACACACACACGCGCGTACACACATCACTCTCACACACAGACAGGCAAGACTTATAACCCTGTGGATTTAGCAGGGGGATAATAAATAGGACAACATAACTTTATTAGAGACAATGTTTGTTTATGGATTGGACTACAATTTGTATTCGATGTATTGCTATCGCATTTGGTTCCATTGAATAACAAATAGACACTACCGTTAAACGGAACCGTTAGCACACCTTCTCAGTCTCATAGGTAGTCTTGAATAAGCTTAGTTCCTTTACATATATGTATTTTCTAAAAAATAAAGAATGGAGCCGTTTTTTCCTTCCTCAGCATGTTAATGTCCCCATGCTGGCCACAGGCCTCCTTTATCAAAGGAGAGAGGGATTTAAAAATTTAGGCCCTCCACTATGACCTAACTATGTAATAATAAACCTATAATATAGACTACGTAGTAGAAAATGATTATTTCTACAATATTTATATTGTTGTTCATTACATCAATGGAATATAATATTGTTTCTACGGTGTACGTCTTCCGTAACCGAAACGTATCGAGATACCTATAGGTAATATAATATGTCGCTCTAATCATAGGAAAATTCCTGTTGAGACCTTTCTTAATATGTAATTGAGGTTACTTTGATTTACAAAAGCCACCTAACAGCTCGGTTGATATTGATAACGTTAGTGTTGTATTTGAACAGACATGTATAGGTACATTTTATGAGATAACGGAATTATTATCTAAGCGCTCATTCATACCTAATAATTTTAAACTAAAATACAGAAGAAAGTTCTAGTATCGTTCTTATATAACTTACTTTAGCTTATCTATACTTCTATACTTAATCTTATAAGGAGGAAATATTTTTGTTTGTTTGTTTGATTGTACCCAATAGGCTCCGAAAGTACTGGACCGATTGTAACCATTTCTTCGCCAAAAGAAAGCTAAACTATCACGAAGTAAGTTAGTAACTTATTTTATTTCCAAACAAATTGGAGATCCATATTACAATAAATAATAATGAAACCCAAAGTAGAAAAAGTTGGCCTTTAAAATTCATTATTCTGCTTGCACTGTGAAAACTATTGATAACACATAAAAAATTCGTGTACTGCATTATTAAAGTACTCATTATTACCTACAAAAAAGTCCGCGAGGAAATATATCTAACTATCATATTTAAGCATATATATAAGCAGCTTTTGTGTTTTAAAATTCTATTACATTGCCGCTAGAAACAAAGGTGGGCTTCATTAGGATCGCAGTATTAATTCCTATTCAAATAAAATGTTTTATACAATTTTCTTTTAAATACGTAAACGTGAAGAATAAGTTGTCTTTTAGCCTTAGCGTTTCTACCAATTTCGGATAAAATTCAAATAATTATCTATATATATTTTCTCGATTCCACTGCAAGTTAGCCCTTGACTGCATTCTCACTCAGTGGTAAGATATGATGCGAGCTACCATCTTAGACTGTTAGGGAATATGATAGTCGTACCCCTAATCGGTTTCTACGCGACATCGCACCGGAACACGAAATCGCTTAGCGGCACGTCTTTGTCGGTAGGGTGGTAACTAGCCACGGCCAAAGCCAGACCAGACCAGAGAAAATTATAAAATTATAAATTCTCAAATTGCCCTAAAATTGACAAAATAAAGCAGTAAAATACTTTTTAATTCATAACAATTGGTCATTTACATTTAGTACAGAAGTTATATACTAAACAAAAGTTATTTTGAGAGATACACTTAATTGAAAAAGTTCGTTATGGTATTTAGGTTCGATATTATATTGCAGCAGGTAGGTGCCACAGAATTAGGAAAATACAGAAGCCGTGAACACGACCAATATTAAAGTACCAAAAACCGCTCCACTTTGGTAGTGTTTCTCGAACAAACGTGTAGTTACTTCATACGATTTAGCAGTTGACAGTAATTATTTTACCTCTAGTGTTCAAAGGTTTACCATCAAATGGGAAAAAGTTTGTGAGCTAGCAACATTCCGCGGGTGTAAAGTGAGATGTGAGTTCTCACTTTTCAAAACAATTTTCACTGTTTTTGGACACAATGCACTGTATGCAATAATGGCTGTTCTTAATTCAATGGTAGATGCATTAAATTTTTATTGTTGCAATACGCGATTAAGTACCTACCTACTTTTGGTTTTTACTCGTTGACGAAATTTTGATTGAAATTTAAGTAGACAACTTTTTATTGTAATGAAATGGCTGAAATTGGATTTGTGGCTGCTAATCAAATTCGGCTATTTCATAAATTGTTATATTGTTAGTCGAATTTATGTTTTCAGGATTCCGCAGATACAAGAAACCCAAATCTAAGCATTTGCGCATAGCATGGTTAAAAATAGGTTTTCGACCGGCGGCATAATTACTATACCTCTACCAATTATTATAGAAAAAAAGCCTTGGTCACTTAAAATACACATAAAAATGATCTCTATTCCTAATTCCTATAGAGATGATTCTTCAATTATCAATAGAAAACGAGAAAAATCCTATTATAATGTTAACGATTACTTAAACGATGAAAAAGCTTGGGTGTGAACTTCAAAGCGTAATATAAATTTACTGTGAGATAATGATAACAAAAAAAAAATCCGGCTAAGTTTGTTGTTGGCTCTTTTTAGACCTGGGCGCGTTTGGAACCCTCGTAACTTTAGGTTTAAATTGGCGAACGAAGTTATCACCATCCCCTTGAAATTTTGTAAACATACTGTATGTATGCTTAATAAGTGCCTGTGATAGGCCTACATGAATAAAGAAGTTTTGAATTTGAATATCTGTGGCCCAAGTACGGACATTAAGAAAGTATCCTATCTGATCCGAACAAAAAAGACGGTCTTAAGCAATAAGTAACTATTCGGACCTGATAATACAACAAGTACGTTCAATTTACGTTCACAAACAATTTACACAAAAATAGAAGCCAAGGAACGTAGCCTCAACAACAAAGAAAGTGGAATCGTTGATTTGAAATAAAAATATTTTAATTAGGGTACAAATATTGTAAATAGGGTGGGGTGACCAATCTGTTAAATAAAATATTGTTCTCTTCTTATTATAAAACATCTATGTTTTAAATATAGTTCAACGGGTACATACCACGATAATATTTTGAATTTGTCGACATTTCGACCCAGTTGCATGGATCGTGGTCACGACGGGACTCACTAAACTTCTATTATTTCTTTTGTATTACGGTGGTAGTGGCACATTTATAAAATTGCAACTGGATAGCGCCACGCAATGAACGAGTCGAGTCAAATTTTATAATTTACAAATTCAAGTATAGTATTTTCTTTGACCTTAATCTAAACGTCCCGGTAGAGCTAAAAGTTTGTATGATGCCGTTCATAGAAAATTATTTATTAGAATCAACATACGTCGGTTGGGAGTATAAATGAGTATGTAGATAGTGTTCAAGTTACAGTTTAAATAATTCTATCTAAGTGTAATCGTAACGCCTTCGTCATCATCGTCGGTGAATGATGTTAATACGATATTGAAAGCAGATTTAAGAGATAGTTATTACCCATATCATTTCGTGTAGTTTATATAAAATCGAGGAATTATAGTGTGCAATTGCTAGAGGTACTAGAAAAGTTCGGTTAAAATCTAGCAGAAACGATCAACTACTTATACAAATCATATCTTAACATATTATGAAAGTAGCGGTGGCCCACGATTGACAATGCGCGATTTCGGTATAATATGTCAGTACTATTTAATATCGTTTCATTATAGTTCCTTCTAATACTGGTTAAGGTACTCCTATTGTAATAAACAATATAGTATTTTTTTCCTGAAATGTCAGTAATCAATTTTCATAAGTGACAGGTGAGGCTTAAATTGAAATTGAAATGCGGCTACGGAACCCTTTAAGAGTATTAAAATATCCAAGTTAGATGTTTCATATTAAACAATTATAGTCAAGTTTATAAGATACCGAAATCATTAACTTTTTACTAAAATGCAAGATAATTAGAAGTAACAGATGACTACATTCCAAGTTAATAATAGTTCATCGTGCATAATCAATTGATTCGATTTAGTAGGTACGATCGCGTGGATCACTGGACAGTGGCCTTGGTAACGTTTGTATAAACGATATCGACCCAATTGGCTTAGGGACTTCGGAAAGTTTTGGTTATTTCGTTTATAATAATAGAGTTTAGATATTTTTGAAACCAGACGGTAGACGTACCCCATAACATTTCTTGAAGCCGCCTTCTTAATTTATTTAGTTTTTTTACTAGTTTCCATCTGCACTTGAAACCAAAGTGAGATTGCTATTTTGGTGCGGCACTAAAAACGGGTAAGAACTGTCCTGTTTTAATCCAAGTGTCTGAAAAATTTCCTTAAAATCACACATCAACATTCTACACAAAACAAATGTTACCACTATTAAACACACACGAATAAACATACATGCAATCATACGAACAATTAATATTGGCTTTATTTACCGATAAACTTTCGCATCAGACTCTGATAGAAAGCAATGATGTTACACCTGAACCTTGAAATTTGTTACACTGAGTAACCCTAACAGTGCTGTAATGTGGTAACCTTGACCCGATGCTACGACCAGAACAGTCTTTAGGCTACCCAACTCCTCGACAATACGTGTTTGGGCTCTTTGATTTGGTTTGATAATTATTATGTTTAAGATATCAAAAGTGAGTCTCTTTTAAAATTTATAGTAGGTATCTTTCTCAATTCAGTTTTTAATGATTTTTATCTTTGATTTCATACTTCTTATGTTTTGTTATTATTAAATGTATCTAATGCAACGTGTGTCTCAAAAATGGGTATTTACGGGTTAACCGGACTAAATATCGTTTATGAGCGAAAATAATTTTTAAACCTATTGGCATGTGGTTTACATGGAATCATTATTAACAAATTCCTTGTAGTATTTGTTTTTGGTAAATAACCTAAATTAATCTTCCTTTTTTTAATACAATTTACTCGTAAAACATTGACCTCAAGCTATAAGCTATAAGCTATTTACATATACCTACTTACTCGGCAATACCACGATTTATCAAAAAACCAAAAATAGAGGACTTACATTTAATAGTGAATTCTGTTTACTTGCGACCTCTTGGCTTCCCCAAATAAGGGCCACTTCTTAAAACTTCAACTCGAAAAACTATAAATCAAATGAGTTTTTTTTGCATAAAATATCGTTCCACCTGGAACCGTAACGAGTTTGGTAACCTTGGCCATAAATTTGCCGATACAAATTTGTTCTACTTTTGATATACCAATAGGAATATTTGAGGGGGCGACTGCAATAGAGGCTGCAGGGCACGCCACCTTGCCCAGATTGATTTATACGTCTTGTTTGTCACAGGCCTGCGTTATTTGAAACCCAGCCAGCCTCTTGGATTAATATCAAGCAGACCTCCTATATCCATCTCTACTTTAAGCAATAATTCAATATTTCATCTATCGGGCCGGGACCTTAGAATTAACATACAAACGTCAATCGTTTCATGAATAAAAAATGTATTGGATTTAGTGGCATGACTCCCACGATTCAGCGCTGGGGGTATTCGAAAATGCCTATATCAGAAATATGAAAATTCTGCGTATTTACTGATTTAGAATTCTAGTGTACCTTCCTAGTGAGGCGGTTTAATCCAGGGATATTTGTCATATTATGCTTTAGCGTTATGCTGTACTTCCCCAGCTTGTATCATCAATTGATGTCACACTGCTTCATAATATTATTATGAAGAGCTTAAATCCTCCTTTTTGCTCCTATGCGCTTTACAATACTTATACCTTTATCGTATGAATAAACTAGCTTTTAAGAAAAACCTTGACCGCCCGCCTTTTTTCGAAATATAAGATTTTATTATCTTTTGTAAAAAACACGTCCAGTAGGTACTTTAGTATATGCCTTTTTACATAGTCTTACACAATTCTGAATTTAATCACCAACTTACCGACAAAGACTTACAAGATTAGTAGAAACCGATTAGGATATAACTGCCATACCCCTACAGTTTGGCTCGCTACCATCTTCGACTGCATCAGCGCATACCGCTAGGTGACTCTGGAGTCGAAGCCTAAATTGTATTAGTAGGTAGATATAATAATAATACGTAGCCTGCGTTGTATCTTAGAAACCAGCAAACCACAGAAACTCGTCTAATATTTTAACTGGCATATGAATCAACCAGTCGTTACAAACGTGCAACTTGAAACACCGAGTGAATCAAAAATTTCCACGAGTCTTCCATCCATTGAAACTAGTAAAACCGGTTACAAAAACTCATGTCTCACTTTAAAGCACATCGTCGTCATTTAATAAAACATAATAGTTTAAATGTTTACTCGATTATCTTATTATCTAATGAGAAACCTACTCTTGAATAACGTTAAAATTTTTTTTGTAATTTTTTTATATAAACTGACTTTAAAATAAATTTGCAAATATTTAGTTTCCATTTTATTTACTTTTACCTTCTCATTAATTTATTATTATATTTTGCGTCGTTTGTGTATTATTTAACATATTCGACTATTAGAGCTCATACATTCGATTTTAAATTGTTACGAAATGAGTCTTATATATTATAATATCAATTCTGTATAGGCACTTGCCAGCCCGGATTCGAAAAATATTTATTTATTGGCGAGAGATCTATCTTAACTCGACTTAGCTTACCAGACATAAAACGAATACTACGTTTAAAATTTTTTATTTAATTCATGTATATAAAGTTTTCTTTTAAATTAAAATTTAATAACATAATCGTTTTAATTTCTCTCCCGTATCCATAGATATATTCATAAGCGTCAAGATGCCAGCCAATACGAATTACATCTATGTTACTTAATCTGCCCTCAGATAATTATAGTTATAGGTCCCCGACCTTAATTAGCGATGAGCAATAGTAATTACCTTAATCTTGCTAACAGCAAGATCGACGATTTCCGAGCTTCCTGCACATCTATTTGTAACAGAGACGTGCATAGAGTGTTCGAACAGGGTGTAGGTAGATGAAATAAAATGGAAACATCAATTTTCAATCTTATCGTAGTGTCATTCTTGGCCAATTCTATATTTAAAACGTGCGATCTAGAATATTGAACTAATTTTACCAACTTCGTTGGACTACTGAGTATCATTTAAATGGTACTGCGAATCGTTTAATTTATACGAAATGTTCATGGACATTAAAAATTATCAAGCATGATCTATGTGAAGGATAAATTTGACGTCAATTCGTTCTTTAAAAGTTTTATTATATGTACCTACGAGTATATACTTATATTAATAAGTCCTATCTGACTGAAGTATCAACACACAGCCTAAACCGCTGGGGTTAGAAACTTGGAATTTTCGACGTTAGGTTTCTGTTATGGTGTGACCTTTGTGTATAAATTGAGAAATAAATACACAACATAAACAACTGGCCCTAGAGACAAGTATTTTGAAGAGTGCATTATTTTAAATATAGTATAGGTGTCCACTACGAAAAAATATTTTGAAAATCCACCCCCACGAGACAGGAATGGGTTGATTACTTATAGTAAAATTGTCTGTTCTACATTTAATATTTTTTTAAACTTTACTACAATTTATTTTACTTTAACTTAACAGGTTAAATGATTTTTGTCTGTGTGTTTGTCAGTTCACGCACTGCGCGAAAACTACTGAATGGCCTTGAGTACAATTTGATATGCTTATAGCGCCGGGTTAACTAACTTTCAAGATATCTTTATATCTCAAAAGCAATTGGTCTTCTGCGGGATAAAACGACTCGATTGCGAGCAACAAAATGTTGTATTTAGGCTACTGGATATTAAAGATACGGCTTTTTTGAATTACTCAGGGCAATATCATTGAAACAATGCTTCATTGGATATCTAAATGTGACTAGAACCGGTTGTAATGTCTCATAGACGGGCGAATATAGCGGCGTAAATAGTAGGTCTCAATGTCACATACCGCAAGTATTCAACTTATCGATATCGAAGAAAAGGACACATTTGAGATTTTTTGGATTAATAAATGGATTGTTATACTTAATTAGCAGTACCCCAGCCACGCTTTGCGGTCTGATAATAATTTCTATGTCCATGGGAATTTACGAATGGAAATATACAAAGATACTTTTATACAACGTGTAACCGAATTACGAAATACTGTTGAAGTGTGCATCAGTATATTTCAAAAGGAAACACCCTGTGAAAATATTTAATCAAAAAGAGCACTTTTATATTTCCATACAAACTAATTCAAAACATTCTAAGAGTTAACTTATGACAAGCTGTATTTGTTAATGATAAAAGAATGACCCGGGCATAGTGCCTAAGCTACACGACGCGACGCGTACGTAATATTATGGCCGAAGTCACTTGATTTCAATTTTTTCATGCGTATTAGGGCTGAAGGTACCTACCTGATTTAAAACTATGACAGTGGTTTACTCAAAAACTTTTAGAAAAGTATTTCATTTTGCAAGAAGTGATAAAAGTATTTATTTTGAGAAGAATTATCATATTATGATTATAAAATGTGCATTGTCAATGCCGTACCAGTTCAAATGTATTTTGGTTATAAAAGCTTCCATTTAAAAGGTAAACCCTAAAGTGGGTTTACCTTAATTATCTTAGCCTAACTCTAACGGTTTATGCAGCCGACACCAAAATATTCGTAGCTCTTAGATGGCAGTGTTTATTCTGACTTACTTGACTTTTATTGTTAGACTAGCTGATACCGGCGACTACGTTTGCGTGGATTTAGGGTTTTTATTCCCACGTGAACTCTCTTATTTCCCGGGATAAAAGGTAGCCTTTGTTCTTTTCCATGTCAAAGGCTACATGCATGCCAAATTTCATCAAAATCCATTCAGCCGTTTTTGCACATTTATAATATATAGTAGGATTATATTTTTGCAATATATTTGTAAATTATATGTAATTTTTATGTGTAAGCTGCACTAATGTAAAGTTTCATTAAAATCCGTTCAGTAGGTTTCGCATGACGGAGTATCAAGCAGAGCATCCGAAACACAGGCGCGCAGTATCAATGGTCCTTAGAAGCCATTACGTAACTGACGCAACATGTTACGTTTTCGCGGTGCACAGTGCGAAACTCCTTTTCCAAGAACGCAACACCATTGACATCTAAACAGCGTGGCTTTATTTACGTTGCGGCGAGCGCCGTGTTTACAAACACTAAATTGTTTACTCCACTGACAACGCGATGCAAGCGGCGTCATTTCACGTCACCATTGCGTCACCGCCTGCTCCTGCTGCGCCAAGTCGCCGCCCAATCCTGTTCTATTGCGACTTATTAAACTATTTATAATCAGTTTACACTTGCTTCGTACACAACAGGTCTATACATAACTCCTATTATTATTGATTATAATTAATTCAGGCAACATTGTTAAATACTAATACCGATCTAAACGCGGTAATAGGTTCCACTTATCAGTTATTTTAATAAATATTTTAATAACTATCATCATCATCATTATCCAGCGGCTCCCATCTACTCGCCTGATGTCATCTGTCCACCTCGTTGGGGGCCGACCTACGCTGCGTTTACCGGTGTGGGATTGCCATTCCAGCACCTCAAGACCCCAACGTCCATCGGTTCTCCGAACTATGTGCCCCGCCTATTGCTACTTCAGCTTCGCGACTCGCTATGTCGGTAACTCTAGTTCTTCTTCGGATCTCCTTATTTCTGATTTGATCACGTAGAGATATAATATATATATATATATATAGCGGGCGTTGGAGAGGGCTATGATAGGAGTAGCTAACATAGCTCTCTCCATCGCCCGCTGAGTGATTCTGAGCCTTCTTATGAGGCCCATAGTTAGCGACCATGTCTGTTCGAAGACTTTATTTAGTCTTCAGGCACTGGGGATTTTGGACGAGAAGATGTCACTAAGTTTTCCGAACCCTGCCCATCCATCCGAGTTGGATTCGGCGGTTTACCTCTTTCTCGAAATTGGACCTACCTAGCTGGATCGTGTGTCCTAGGTATAATTATTGGGTGGAGCGGAACATGAGCGTTAGACATAATTTCGTCTTGCTCATGTTCATACGAAGGCCCACCTGTTGAGAAACTCTGCTGAGGTCATTAAGCATCGCATTATTGATGCGATGCTTATTCTAACTAGGCCATTCTTAACTCGACTGTACTTCGGTACCGCACTCTCCTTTTGTGGTAAGCCAGTATCGAATTTCAGGCAGTCAGAGGTTTCAGTGTTATGCCAGCCGCAGATGCAATTCTCTGCTAACAGGTAATCCAAAGGCAAGGCAACTTATTATCCCACCGTAGTCCCTCAAATATCCATATAACAGGACCTTAATTATTATGAATAGACTGTAAGGACTGCCAGTTCAGGTTTCTAGGAAGCAAAAGCAAGAGGGGCACCTACAAGCTAGTTTCTACAGGCTTCTATTGTTTGATAGGCAACAATATACTTAATTATGTTACAAGGAAATTTTAATGTAACTATGCTTCTACGCTTGATTTTAGATTTGTTATTTAAAGTACTAAACACTGAATCTTAGGATGAATCTACGAAATAAACCTACGAATAAATAAAATAACAGCGTTAAGTAATTAATACCAAGAATACTTTTGCAATCAACTTGCTGATATTATTTTATAATTATATATTACTATAGAAGAATTGCAAAACTTACCCAGCATGGCATTGTTAAGCCCCAAGTATATTAATTCTCGGAAAATTATTGTGAAGAAAATAATTCTTTAAAATTTTAAACTTTTCATGATACCAAAACCAGCCACGTACAAATAGCCAAAGAGATTTTATTACAAGTTAATGCATACTATAATGGCGAAAAGACTTTCCCCAACGTATTATAATAATATCCTTCATTTATCAATTTATTTTCAAGGTAATTCCATGAAACTTTGATTTTAGGTTTTCGATTAAAAAAAAAGAAATACGTGTTTCACATATTTCAAAAATTCCATCTCCAGGCATCAAATAGGGGATGAAAATTTATATGAAAGTTTCTGATTTTTTTAGTAATTTACGTTCATATCTTTCCATTAGCACCAAGACATTTTTTTAAACCTTTGTAGTTAAAATTTATCAAATCAAAAAATTTATAAAATTTATAAAATTGAGCGATGGAACTTATATTAACATATTTAAACAAACGCCCACACCTCAGTGGTGTGGGCTATTTATATATCTATTCTGGCTTATAGCTTTATTTACCCACTATTTGAAACCATCGATCACACCACCACATTGCCAACTCCAAATGACCGTCCCAGGGACCAACTCTCGTCTTGCGTTACCCAACATACTTTTAATTTACTGATATTGGATCCATTGGATAGTGTCATGTATAATTAAACATAAAAATATCATTTCTTATTTTGAAAAAAAATGCTTCTTTTCTCGATTAATCTTTTGATGTTATTATTTTGATGCCTTCAGCATCCAAGTTGTATGAATCAGGAAACGCCGAAACCGGAAGAGTTCTTAACTTTAGCGGTACGTATCAGAAACGTAGATGAAAAGGGCTTTTTGCGTGTTGCCTGTATGTCAACCACATAAGGGTGCCACCGTTCACGGCGTGTCGCTGTTCTGTGAAAGAATAGTGCTGGAGGAACAAGGTTAGGACGTTCCCGAGCACACTCACCAAATAAGACGACCTGTAAAAGCTTCAGTTCAGTAAAGTTTATGTGAAATATTATATAGGCGGTATTTGCCCGCCCCGGCAGATCGATTCATCTAAATTAACCCTTTTAGTTATGAATACGACATGATGCTTTCTTATATACATTTCGCCGTGCCACGGCTTTCAACTGCCACGTGTGTGTACGTAATATCACAGAAAAAAATGGATTTTACTAACGAAACGTTATTCTTCATCATTATTTACTCCATATTTTCTGTATCAGCCTCACAATACACTCAGAAATCGCTTCCGCTATATGAAGGAAATAATAGCATTTGCTAACTATTAACGGCTAACTGAGCCTGAAACAATATATTTTATGTAAACTGACAACGTATGTTTTCCTTGATTTATTTAAAAAAATAACATTTTTTTAACCTCAAGCAAGAGACAAAAGGGTGCCATTACCGCATTTTAAGTTGTGTTCGCAAAATTTTATAAAAAAATTATAATATAATGTATATAATAGGTTATACCTGTAAAATTCAGCACAACACCTGGTAAGTTGGATCATCATGATCATTATCACTTAAATTCATTACCGGGCCAGTACCACCTCGCTGGCCCAGTGTGCATTAGTGGGCTTAGCACGCCTTTGAGAACATCTCAACATGAGAACTCTCAGGCATGCTGGTTTCTTACGATGTTTTAATTGCTTAAAATGCACATAACTTAAAAAAATTAGAGGTGCTGGGATTCGAACTCGGCCCAAAAAGTGAAGCCGAAGTCCTAACCTATCACAGCTTTATTAGCTCGGTGCTATAAAAAAAAAGTTGACTACGTTGTTAATAAGTATAATGCCACTATATATTTGTATTGCGGCTAGGAAATCAGAAACCAGTACAACTAGCTACTTAAGCATATCATAAGTTTATGCATAAAGTATATAGTTATGTACTGACTATGCATAATTCGTAGTATTATGTTAATATTTTAAAGTTGAAAGGCTGTAGTCCTTGGGAGGCACCACGTATTCGACTTAGGTAGACGAGATACTTATCATCTATTATAAGTTATTGTAAGTTATATGGTCACTCATAATTTATAACTCTTAAACAAGTGCAGGCTTAGGTGCTATACCTCATAAATATTTTGTCTATGTACATAACATAGACAAAATATTTATGAGGTATAAGTAGTCGTAGGGAAAACAATTCAACAAATTTTTGTTTGGGAGTTCGCCATTATTTATAATCTTTATTTACACACCACAAAAAGTTGAAGAAAAAAAAAAGAAGACAGAAGCAGAATACAAAAGGCGGCTCTGCTAGGCAACCTTAGGATTAGGACAACATGAGGAAAACAGACTGCAGGCGGTGCATACTTAAAAAAAAATACCTACCATTGTATTTTATAAAATACAATCTTTAATTCCCTGACCAGCCATTTCATTGCCCGTCGGTCGACTCTTAAGGGACTTTAACGTTAAACAGCCTATGCTTTCCGAAAAATAGGCCACTAAATCTTACATATATAAAATAGTTTGTTCAAACAAAATCTTCAGCTTTATTATTAGTCATCAATAGCCTATGACAGTCCACAACTAAAGGCCTAAAGGCCTAAAAGCCTCTCTCACGGGCACGCGGATCATTGATTATTATCTTAGAAGAAGAAGAAGAAGAAACACTTTATTGCACGTAAAAGATACAGGAAAAAAAAAGTAACGAGTATACAGTACACAATGTAGACATGCAAAGGCGGCCTTATTGCTGCAAGCAATCTCTTACAGGCAACCTTTGTAGATAGGACTTACATCAAGATAACGGGATTGTGCCAAGAGTGTTGATACATAAATACCAAAATGTAAAGATACGAATACATATTTAAATAAATATACGTAATATATAAATATAAAATATACATAATATATAAATATAAAAAATACATAATATATATATATATAAGTAGATTTTAACACATAATTTAAAAGAAATAATATAAAGATTCTACTTAAAATTCCATCACTCAAAAAGAGGTAGTAGTCCTTCAGATGACTCTTAAATATCGGAAGGGAACTACTTCCACGGTACTATCTAATTCTAATTATAATATGCCAATATAGTATAAGTAGGTAAGTTCCTACCAGTGTAATAATTATGTACATTGAATACAACACATAACCTGATTATTTTCTCAATTTCAAATTACGTCAACGTCAGCTCCGCAACGATCACTCCTCTGCACGCCAGGAAAACCGCACTGAACTCTTTATCCAACGTCCAACTGAAATTTAAGGAAAACGTTATTGAATGACGCAATTGTGCTGCTAAAAAATTTACTTGGAATTATTTATGTGGATTTATTTTACGTATTAGCAAGCGTGAATAAAGCGTAACAATGCGCAATTAATGCGTACTTTGATTTTAAGACCATGTGGTATGCAATCTAGTAACATGCATTTCATAGAAGTGTAAAAGCACTGCCAAGCATTGTTAAACTGGTATTATCTATTTTGGTTCACACCTGTACGCTCTAGTGGTGCAAGATTTTAATGCACTATCGTTGTACGTTTTAATAAGTAAATCCTGCAACTTATCAATATTTTTATTGGGTAAGAATGCGTGGTAAAATTAAAAATGCGATCAGTTCTATTGAAATTGTCGCTTCTGAACCTGGTATCTAAACAGACAGACCTAACGCAGGCAGCTAGTACAACCATGCTGGGTTGAACATTAACGTATGCTCGTACTAGCTATAGATACATTTGAGTTTCCAAGCACATGTCGATTCTCGTGAAGATGAATCAGCCACTTGACCGAACCAACAAGCCCGAGTTTACTAGGATAAATTTGCACTATAGCAATTACTCTCCCTATTCGCTACTCGCTCCTGCATTGCTGAAGATCGTTGTCTGGGTGAAATTGCAACCCCATGGGTACCAGTTGCTTGCACTGGCTTCTATTCGAAGCCAGGCTAGAGCAGCACGACTAGCATGGGCAGGAGACAATTATATCTCCGGGGAGAGGATATAAATTAATAATAATAAAAATAATAGTAATACAGTTATTGTTCCGATCGTCGTGTCAATGGTCTTCTCGCGAAAAGCTTCGACCTTAAGAAGCTTTCGCTTGGTTGTTGGATCAAGGGTCGGATACAGAAGGCAGTAGTCCTTGAAACGGCGCGTATTGTGAGGAGGTTCCTCACAATACGCGTCCTGACCGCCGGTTGCTTGGGCATCCAAAAGCCCCGTAAGCGGAGGGTGTTTTTTTTTTAATTCTTATAAATTTTTAATAGTGTTTTTTGTGTGTGTAAGCTTTGTTAAGAATTAAAAAAAAATGAAAATCAATAAATGATAGAGAATAATAATAATAATAATAAGTAATTAATAATATAATATTATATATAATATTCATTAGTATTGTGAGGAGGTTTCTCACTCTGGAGCCCTGACCACCGGTTGCTTGGGCATTCAAAAGCCCCGCAAGCGGAGAGTGTAAGTTTTTTTTTTTATAAATTTTTAATAGTGTTTTTTAATTTATTCTTAAGCATTGTTAATCATTTAAAAAAAAAAAGAAAAATAATAAATGATAGAATAATACTAATATGTATTAATAAAAGGGGGTAAACTTCTCCTATTCCATGTTCCAGTGATTTAGCAGGTGGGCACGTTAATTATATCCCTTGTCAGGGGATAAAACCAGGGGATATAATTTTTATCTCCCGCCCGTTCAAGCCCTGCAAGGGTGTAAAATTTGCACTTGAGGTCTTTCAGCTTTTCTAATAAGTTTTTCTAAACTCTCATTCCGAAAAAAAAAAGCAGGCATTGTAGTATATAAGAAAGTCAGTTTTTACCCTTAGCTGTGATAGACACACGATATTTAAGATAGAGGCGTTTGTGCGCTAGGCTGTCCGAGGAATCCAAACATTTCTCATTTCACTCTTTCACTTTCGATCTATTCTTTGCTTTTCTATCGCCTTAATGGTCTTTGTTTCTAGTCCTTACACGAATATAGGAAAGATCATAGCACGGACAATTAATTGGACAACGCTGAGATGAACTGTTGTGGCCTATTTTATTAACAGTACCTAATCATAGATAGCGGATGACCACTATAAAATTAATAAACATTATTCATATCATATTTTATACTTTTTCTTATAAATCAGTTGTTAATGTAATATTATAAATGCGATAGCTGCTTAACAACGACAAGCCCCTGACCGAAATCTCAATCACCTGGTGGTAAGTGATTTATATTTTTATTTATTTATTAAGAGCACTAACAACATGCATATTATACGTTTTTTAAACATAGCACGCACACAAAAACATGGTCTGATATGCACGTCAATGACAAGATGCACATACTCGTAGCATTGACAAAGCATCATGTAAACTTAATCTGACAAAAAAAGTGATGATGCAGTCTAAGATAATACCGGGCGGGCGGGATACCAAGTATCCTGGTTATTATCATACCAATTTACTTTAAAAATAGGCACAAAATAAAAAAAAAATCAATGTTAGGAACATGAAAATCCATAACGATGTTAATATCTGCTTAAAGGGAATTTCTTTAAAATCTACCCTTGTATGAAACGAGGTTTGGAAGGTAGTACGAAAGTTCTATGTTATTTGGAGTAGGTAAGAGCATTAAAGTCTGCATAGTTTTTAATAATTAAAACAACCCCAAGGTTGCAGTATAGGTTATATAAGTTTACATACTTACAAATAGTTGGAAAATCCAAATGTGTGCACGTCTCATAATCTCCTTTATTACAATAAAATTGAGATTATTTGTAAATAATATTTAAAGTACATCTAATTATACCGTGAAAAGTAATAGGCTTCTATTCCTCAAAATACTGAAGCATATAAAAAAAAACAACTCGATAAGTGAAGTATTTAGCTCGTTATCGTTACCACAGGATAGGGGATCCGCACATACAGACACACGGACGTCCAAGACAGAACTTTATTAAACAATTTTTTAATTAGTTTAAATAATAAAAAGACATTTAAAAATATCATGTGTTAAAAATAGTGTTATTTCTCAACATTTGTCTATTTATATTCACTTATTAAAAGGAATAAAGAATAAAAAAGTGACATTATAAGTTGGAGAATCACTCGGTGTGCGTAAAGTGACAGTAACCGTTTCGCTTATGAGGCGTGCAATAACAAAAAGTAAGCAGCAGAAGTCCGAACCACTGCTAGTTTAAATTATACATAAAATACGTAGACGTATGTAAGTGAGAAGCAGAAAAAGAAAATCTCAAAAATGTATGATAATATTAGGTAGCATATAATACGTACAAATTTATAGGGCAGTTCTCCCTGTTAAAGCGAGTTCTGTACAAGGTTGTTGAGCGTTACAAATGCCAGACAAGTAATAGAAGCGCAATGTCAGTAAAATGTCACAGTTTACGATGGAATGCTCTTGCGCAGGGTTCACGGTCGCTAAGCAAACGTTTGCGTTGGCTTCTGATTACTGTTCGAAGCATGTTGGATAGTATCGCTTATTTTATTTAAGATAAATTAATATCATTAATGTTTTAACTACAACTATTCAAATATAAGGGATGCATTGGTTTAACTTTCTGTATATATAGAATATATCATGTCAATTTAACCAAATACTGAATTTCTAATTGTGATAGAACCAGCTTACTGCCAAATCGCATTTTCAGAATAGAGATTTCAGACGTAGGGTGTGATGTTATCAAAACCAAATATAATTAAAATAAAAAATAGCATTAGAATGTAATAGCAATGTAAAATAACCTTACTTTACCAAATAATATCTGTGTCTGTCTGTGGCATCGTAGCTCCCGAACGGATAAACCGATTTTGATTTTGTTTTTTTTTTTGTTTGAAAGGCTAATTAGTCGAAAGTATTTTCAGCTTTGTTTGATGAAAATCGGTCCAAGTTGGCCGTCGCCACAAAATGGTGCATTAAATTTTACTCAAAACTAGCTCTATACTTTTTACTGAATAATATTATAAATGTAGTAGCTCATAAACTGCCAAAAATCACGTCAATCTGATGCTCTGTTGCTTTGTGATTAAAGAACAAAATTTTAGCGTAAGCATATCTTCCTAGGCTACTTAAGCTTTAGCGGTTTAAAAGTAGCCTTTGTCACTCTCCGGCCCATTAACTATCTCTATGCAAAAAATCACATCACAATCCGTTTCTCTGTGAATGGTACGTTATGAAGGCCATACAAACAAATACCTGTAAAGCCTGTGAAGTATTATTTCGGTTTTAATTTACACGTTGTATAATAATACAATTTATCTACCTGCATATAACGTGATGCCCTTGAAAATTAACACTGAGCCGGTTTATGGGCTATTTGACGGTTCGTTTACCGTTGTATAGGTACTTGCACTTACTTGGTGAAGAGCAGGAAAGCGGTTATCGCGCGCTATTTTCTCGCTTTGCTCTTTATAAAAAAGATAGGTGCTGAGGTCGTTGAACCGTACAGCTGCGTTCAAGTACTATTTGATGTTTTATGGATACTGCGTAGGTATCTAACGGTTGCCGCCGAATGGTTTGGGTAATGGTTAGCATGTATTAGGTTAAATTCCCAGCAGGGTTACCACAGGCAGGATACAAAAATTATATCCCCCGGTTATATCCCCTGACAAGGGATATAATTAACGTGAACACGTGCTAAAGCACGGGAACATGGACATCGGAGAAGTTGACGCCCGTTTTTTATTTATTACACATATTATATGGATATTATTTCCATTTGTGCGCCAGTTCTCTGAGACTTGTCGGAGAAGATAAATTTTTATCCTTTCCCCGAGGAGATAATTGTCTCCTGCCGTGCGGAGTGATTTTAATTTTTCCAGTATAAACTATGGCAGTGGTGTTTTAAAAAAACTATTAGGTTTTCGGTTGAACAGATAAGTCTTACGGACAGTACATAATGCACCTCTAAATCCTGTAAAGTATTATTTTAGTTTTCATTTACACGTTGTATAAAACAGGCCATATATTTAAATCCCACGCTGCCCAGGTTCTTTTACGGCATTAGAATCCTACGCTGTGGCTGCGGCGTATAGGTCACAAACAGACACACTTTAACGTTTATAACATTATAGTTTTGGTAAAGTAAAATGTAACTTGCTTTAACAGTGAAGGAAAACATCGTGAGGAACGTTAATGTTCTCAAAGATGTGTGAAGTCTACCAATCCTGAAGGGCAACGACCTAAACCCTCCTAATTATTTGTTCATATATTTATACCAACAACCTACATGCACGGATTATAAAATAATCTTATTATAACATGCACTATGTATGTTTTTCAATTACAGGTTTAGCACATGATGCCAATACAACTATTCAATAGTTTGATTATGTAATAGATAACAGTTAACGGAATAAACAATAATATGTTGTATCGTTTTATAGTACGGGCTGTTTCCACGATTCGAGAATCCCGTAAAAATCGTTTTCTTAACGTAGTATGAAAGAAAATTGCTCCCCGTGCTTGTACGCTTAGATCTTTAAAACTACGCAACTGATGTTTATACAGCAATATGTAATTTAAGAGAAAGGTTTTTGTGTCGTGAAAATGCATATTATAGTAGAGAAAATAGGAATCAAGAATTTGTAATTTGATGTCCTAACAAACTTATTTCTATGCACTCAAGCACATTGAAACTAAATTAAACGAAGTAGGCTATATGGCTATAGAATGAATGAACGCACGCTTTTTCCACCGACTTAAAATAAGTAAGTATATACATGCATATTTTTTATTTGTATATTTGTTACTCCGATAATTATAAACCGATTTTGATGATTCTTTTTTTGTTTGGTATGTTATATCAACAGTGGCATGCATAGAGGGTATGCACAGCGTGCAGATGATATAAAATGAAGATAATCTCCAGTACGGGCTATAAATACTTAGGGTAAGGCGATTTATAACTGTTACAACGCCTATCCTTAAGTCTTTTATGACGCATACTGGAGATTTTCATCATTTTATATCATCTGCATGCCCTGTACATACCATCTATGCACGCCACTATATACCAAAGTGATCCCAATCCAATTTGGTTTAGATCTATTGGAGAAATCAAAAGAACTCTTCAAAGATTATACCTATAGCGATTTGAATATTATTCCCCTTTTATATAGTTAACAAGGAAATCACCTAGTAATTTTGTATGTACTTGGCACCGAGTTTTATAGAAAATATTTTATTTCTTGCTTTTTAGATGATAAACAAAGCCGGTTTTTTTGTAAAATTTTCTTTTTGTACACATCTTAGGAAAAGTTATAAGAAAACACTAATTTAGGTTTAATCACTTCAGACTGTCCCTATAGCTATATAAAGCTCTATTTCCATTTCCAGGATGAAAGCTATCTATGGGCCAAATTTCCAATTAAGATAAATGCAAAGGTAAAGCCGAACAGATGATACAAACGAAAAAACACTTTCGCATTACAAATGTTTAATATTAGTGTGGCTCTACTAACTTTTAAATATTCCGTAGTTTGATAACAATGAAGTGATAAGAATTCAAGTAACCTTCGCCCCTGTAGAGGGGCTTACGTAAAATCAACAAGTGCCCGTGCACGCATGCGCATTAGCTCGATTCTGTACCGTCTTAGGAAACCTGACAGCTGGTACTTTTCCACAATTATTTACGTGTTCACCCTAATCTATTTGTTCCAATAGTTTGCTAGCAAAAAGTAATATTTTTTGTTCTTTTCAAGAATTTCATCAATTAAGTAACTAAAAATGATGTTCATTTCAAAGAATATAATGGGCCCGCTGCAAAATGCGAAAGCTCGTTTTGTACCACCTCCATGGCACAGTGGTGCGTGCGGTGTTCTTATGAGTGAGAAGTTTCGGGTAGGGGAAATCTGGGAATATATAACTACTGAATTTATTCTGGGCTGATCTAGGCACTGGCGTCTGCTATTTATTAACCATTATATTAACAAAACGTGCCGCCAAATCAGTTAAAAATTTTATTATTATAAATATTGAAAGTTAATAAAGATATGCGTGGTAAGAGATATTAACACATTATTAAATAGTAGGAAATGTTTAAAAATAAGTACCTATAATAACATGCTTTACACTTTCGTAGTGACCTTGGAATGCATTCATAAGTAACAGTGTTATAAGTTGCGTCAGGAACGGCTTACATTATAGAGAGTGAAAAGCACTAATTGGTCCGAGGTGTAACTTTACGTATACAACAGAATTACGAAATAGTATTGAAGGATGCAGAAGTATATTTCATAAGGAATCACCCTTATAAAAAATATTAAATCAACAGAAGCATATTTATTTTTCCATATAAAACTAATTCAAAACATTCTAAGTGTTTTCTTATAACAACCCTATTAAAGATAAAACGACACGCGCATAGTACCTACACAACGCGACGCGTACCTTATAAAGTGACAGGATGATGATTTTAATTTTGCATGTGATGTTAGGGCTGTATCTTTATTGAACTGAATTCTTTCAGTAAAAAGTAGTTTACTCAAAAACTATTAGGTTTTCGGTTCCACAGATAAGTCTCAGACACAGTACATAATGCACCTATAAAGCCTGAGAAGTATTAATCTAGTTTTCATTTACACATTGTATGCACCTAGTACCTGCCGCGAGCTGTCTGTATCTTGTCAGATTTATGACATTACGTAAATAGCCACCAAATTATCTGCCAAACCATGCCAGCTATTTAACATGCTTGCTGATGTTAGCTTGCTTTTAGCTGTCTTCCGGTTTTTAAATCCCGCAATAAATGTAACTTTCCTGGGCTGAATATCATATGTTCGTTTCCATACTTATTTATTCAACACTCTGTGACGAGTGATACAATAATTGGTTCAACAATGTTTTTATAGATCTCGTAGCAGAATCCGATCACCCGATAAAACTTGTATCTATTATTCGATTTAGATTTTGAGTAAGGGCTCTCGGCCAGAGAGTAGGAGTAACCTACTCCTCACCTCAATTGCGTACTTTAACGATTACCACCACAAATGTAGGTGTTTAAAGCCGGAACTGACGGCTTAAGGTGTTTTAAGAGGCATATTTCTTAACACCGAGCAGGAAAGTGAAGTGAATTTCCAAGAAAAATTCTAGGTAGACTAAATTTTTTTCCCCTACACGGAAATCAAACGTACCTCGTAATCCATAGCTGATCATGCTAACTATTGCACCGAGGAGGCACATATCTGCTTAATTAATTTTTGTGCGACCTTAAATGCCTTGTATGTATTCGGCAAGAAAAAGAAAACTTATTGAATAGTGCACTTACTTTCAAAAATATGGATTTCAGGGTTTTGTTATCTGTCTGTGTGTCCATATCCGTACTCAAGCTAAGGCCAGACCAAGGCGGACCTGCATCCGCAGCGACATGCAAACTTGCGTTCAGCCTGCTACTAATCTCAAAAGCAAATATACTCGTATGTAATGGCTCAAAGTAGCAAAATTTTTACTATAAAATTCATTTTCAACAAAACAGTATTCTTTAAAGCTTAAATGTAAAAGTTATTTGTAAAAGTCACAACCGATTTTTTTAACTCTTTGTAGTAACTCTTTGTTCTTTGTGTAAGAGTTAAAAAAATCGGTGATACACTCGACCGTAACAATAGGAAGATCTTCCTCCGAGCGGGTGATCTTGCTCGGGGACCGAGGTCCGAACATTCATCTTTGGAAGTTGTATATATAGTAAACTTTTTGTAATTGTTTATATAGTTTGTGGCACCATTTAGTTCGGTAATGTGGAGACCGTTACACTCTTAATTTAACGATTTGTTGTTGGTGATATAAGCTAAAAACCGTAAGTTCTCCTTTAAGCTCCCAAAGTTGTTTTTTTCATCCAGCTACTATTTTACTACCGCAACATAACCCTCAAATAAACTCCTCTAGGATGCTTAAAAAATAAATGCGGACGAAGTCGCTGGTAACAGCTATTAATAAATAAAATAGGTTAGGATCAAGGTAGTATGATAGCAAAGTCAAAGGTAACGTATGATAACAGTTGTAATGAAATTATTAATTGCATTATAACGTTTGATTAAACCTACCTACTGGCTGAATACAATCATGTAATAATAAGCAAAATAATAAAGAAAAAGAAGACACATCCCGGGAATGGTTCCCAGAATGTCGCCATGCTTACTTCTGCAGCAAGGCAGAGTTGTTTCAACGTTGTGTTCTGGTCTCAGTATGGTAACCGGTGTTATTGCAGGCACATGAGGTTTAACACTTACGCCTCAGGTTGATGGACTCAGGGCGGGACGTTGCAGAATGTATTCCTTGCTTGCCCTTCTTAGTTATGGTTCTTCACTTTCCAAAAGGTGGGCCACCTGCTTTATATCTGGTTAACAAACATTTTAAGAAAAACTTTTCTGAAATGGTCCGGATACATTTTATGCGGATGATCATAGAGACTGATTTTGCGGTTAAAAGGGAATTAAAACACTACCCTTTTGATGCGATTCCTCCAAGTAAAAGATTCCCAAAGAGAGTTGAAGTCGGACTTGGCTTGGTGCTCGTAAAGAATACCTATGTCAACATCAAAACCATAAGGCTGTCTTCTAGTTTGTAGAAGTAGAAGACTGATATTTCAATTTGAAATTTTTGCTAATCATAGACTCTAGAGATCTCGAGAGAGAGAGATCGAGAGAAGGGTTTTAGGCTTTACGTCCGTCCAAAGTCCTAAATACATCCAATCAGGGTTAAAATGGGGTTGTTCAAGAACCTACCTATCAAAAATTTTATCTTTCCTGATAGCGGTTGATCACGCGATAGTCACATTTGATTGCAATCGATTAGCTTAAAGGTATTTATTGTTCATACATATTTAGAAATAGACCATCGATCTTGCCATCGACGATTTTCCTAGTTAGCTATCAGTATATTTCTTTAATGATTCTGTCAGTCGTCAAAAAGTTATCGTCAGTTAAGAATTGGGAGCCTACTTACGGTACTTGGTAGTAAACAGTTCGTGTGAAAAAGGAATAAAAGTGACGGAACACCTTATTTTGAGTAAAGATTTTCTTTTTTGTATAATATAAAAACACCTAGACACTGAAAAACATTGATGTTCAGCACACAAATATTTTCCAGCTGTGGGAATCGAGCCTTGGACTAAGGGTTGCCACGTATTACGCCAATCGGCCGTTTTTTTTAATTTTTTACTTAATATACCTATTTATAAACAAAAATAACCTATGTACCAAAATTAAACTAAATAAAATCTAAAACGTCTTCAAAACGTCCTCAGCGATGCATACCAAATGTCATTGCCAAACTAATTCTTTGGCCAAAAAAAACAAATTAACATAAAATTTAAATTAATATAAAAAAAAAATCAGTTTGTGTCGGGGGTTAAAAATTGTTTTCGCTTACGCTAAAGTAATTTGCGTTGATTAAATGCAAACTTTACAATAAGAGCACTGTAGGATGGTCACTATGTAAAACATCTGTTGATTTGCCAGATAGGAACCGGCTGACATCTAGGAGATAGCAGTAACATACTCGTAGCTAATGACATGTGTTTTTCCATGCGTTTAAATTGATATGCGAAAGATACTACTTTTGTTTTCGGAGTGCGTCATTTTAGCGAAATGATCAGTCTTGATTTTAGCTTTATTATTCTTCGGCCTGGTTGTGCAGAATGCAGTCAGCATAGAAGCGTTCCTGGCGGGGTTAACTTGTACCTATAGCCCAGGCTCGGAAAACGGAAACATTTTCCAACCGGTTTTGGCCATATTCGTCACTCCTGCATTGGAAACATTTCGGTGAAGGTTTCGGTTTCGTTTTTTCCTGGTTAAACAAAGAAACCTTTTCTTATTTTATTTCACTCAATCGAATTGAATTTCAGTTCTTTTTGTGATTTGCTGCGCGCTGCGGTGCATACGAGTAATCTGAAGCGGTAGGACGTTTAGATGGTTATTTTAAAATTTAACTAACATTTTTTTAGACCAGGCTAGGCTTTAGTTAAAGGGCATAAACCGGTTGATTTAGGTTTATTAATCATTTACTATTAATAAACCTTAATCAATTGGTTTATGCAAAGCGCGAGTCCCTTTATATTGCAACATTTTTGGTGTCACTTATAAATAGATTGAAAGTCAAACCAAAATTTAAAAATTAGTAAGGTTTTAATATGATACCCGCTACCAATGACTGAGTCAGATATGCAGCAATGCAGTTGTATAGTGACGCGTTTTAAGAAAAACTAACTGTTGTAGAAAGGTCTGTAAAGGTATCAATCAACCTTTGTTTTTCTGTGCCCTTGCTCAGAAGATTCGGCCCAAAATTTCGATATAAATTCATAATTGGAACACAGTAATGCCAAAGTAGATAAATGTACTTCCATTATGTTATTAACTTATTTTGGTACCATAAGTAAGCTGATGTGGACATTGCTGAACTTTGACACCTCGCATTAACGCATGACATACTCGTACCGTGAAACGCGATTACTCCTTCAAAATGGGCGGGCGTGATTTTTCACATGTCAACTATTTTTAGCAAATACAGTTCCGTAGTTTCGCTCTCAGCAGACGGTGTACAGAGGAGGACTATACTCGGAGTAACTTTTCTAATCAAATCAGAAATGAAGTAATTTTGTGCGCTCCTTATGAGAACCAGGGTTCAGAAACCGGTTCATAGAACTTGTTCCATTTCTGTCATTAAATAATAGTATGAAATTTTTGGTTCATAACCAAAGGTATGCCGATCTTGATTAGTAAATCATTTAAACCAGAGCCTTGGATATTGCAGTTCAGCTTAGTAAAGAAACCAGATTCGCGATAAACAATTAAAAAATGTGTATGTGTATGAAAGTCTGTGGAACCCGAAACATAGTTATTGCTCTTTTTGTGAGGACGACAGCGTAGACAAAACCGAATTATTGACACAACTCGACGTGTTGCGAAGCGAAGATGAGAAAGGGAAGGAAAACATAAAGAAAACATACCAAATATTTTTCGAAAAGAGTAACCCAGACTAATAGGCTATGGTCTTAAACTTGGATTTCAGCAGGCGTCATCCAATCCTTTCAAGTAAATTTATCAGCAATGTGGACTGCCTGGTTTGATGATGTAGTGACTGCAGTATCACCGAATTAGAATGGACTGGACACACATAACAAGAACAAAAAGCACATAACTGATATAGCAAAGCATGATAGCGTATCAGCGAAAGTTGCTTAGACTATTGTAAATAATAATAATAAATAGCTTGGGCGCTGAATTCCCAATGTACTGGAATGGCGACCCCACATTGAAAACTCAGCCTTGGTAAAGTTGTTAGTTTGTTAGTAAAAAACACACAAACAGACATGGACAGACTTGATATCGAACAAGTGTTAGAGGGATTCACTAGGCGCAAGCATTTAATACCGTGTATTTAAATCCTTACAAAGGAAGGGGAAGATATTAAGCAGTGGACGTCTATCTGTTTATATTTTAAATATTATTTGTAGTACTGCTTGTTTGCCTAACCCGTAATAGGAGTTATGATGCTCTGTTTCCGTAAGCCTTTTCACAATTCACTTTGGAGAAGCTTGGTGGGCAAAACTCTATCTATCTCTTCTTTGAGTGCTGTGGCCCACAAGTGGGACATGGGCATCCATGGATATCCAATATGGCTTAATATGAATATGATGATACACCTACATATGTAAATTGCAACCTCAACAACCATACGAATATCGAATACTTGGTACTTTCAAGACTAATTCTAGATTAGGTATTCTAGATTGCACAGCCTCGTGGATTCAAGTAAATGTATAAATTTACTTAAAGCACTTCGGCGTCGGCTTATCAAAGTCACGGGGTATCTATCAGTCTCCATTTATCGTTGTTCAATCACAATTATCGATTGGTGTTATAAAAGGCCAGTATAAGTCAGATAGGAAGTTTATATGTGCAAGTTATAGATTGCATAAAAACAATAACACAAGCAAGAGGTCAAAACTAAATATAATTATAATTAAAATACTTGGAAGTAGTAGAGCTTTTTGTGATAAGGCTTGTAAGGGAGAGTACCTACTACTGACATGCTTATTTCAGCCGCAAAGCAGAATTGTTGTGTTCTGGTCTGAATGCCGTGGTTTCTGGTAAAATTACAGGCACATGAGGCTTAATGCCTACGCCTCAGGTTGACAGACACACGGTGGCCTTTTTAGAACGCGTTCCTTGCATGTACTGCGAAGTGTTGCTATATTTACAGGCATGGCTTTCCAGTTACAGTCATCTGCTTGGTCGGTCTATTAATCAATAGCATATTAAATCATAGAATCATCAACATCATCTTCAGTGCTATTTTAAAGTATTCCGTGAGCCTGGTCTGCGCATCATGGAGTTTAATATTTAGGTTGCACTAAAAATTACGGAATTATATCCCTTAATTTTCTTAATGAAGTAATTGTATGAATTTAGGAAATGATTATCTTCATTGATTCATACAGTTGTCTATTTTATTATTTAATTTGTCTGGTGGGAGGCATCAGCATCGTCCTAGTAGTTACCGACTAGGAGGTGCTGCTAACACGGTTTACCGTTTTTAAAATTTACCCATCCAAAAGTAAACAACGACTCTTTTATGAATGTTAATAAAATAAAATTTATGTGGAAAATATTTGATGCTTTTGTGCGGTGCCCAATTTTCTTGCCTATGTAAAATAATTCAAATGATGTAGACAGTGCGATCAAATATTCTTTAGATTTTTTGTGACTTCCTGTTGTATGTAGGTTAGTATTTGGTAGGTACCTATTAACCTTACACGTGTTTGACGAATTTTGCTCTATCACTATATAATATCTGCATACTTCGTCCGCGTAACCTATGAGTCAATTTTAAAAGATAGTCATATGTTTTCGCGGACTGTTTTTTATAATTTTAAAGAGGATCAATCATACTAACTACTCACTTCGATCGTTTTGACGTAACGTTTACCGTCACATTGCACGCATCGGAATCCCAGTAATGCAATGTAAGTCTTTACTGGCGCCATCTAGTGAAGAACAATAAAACCACATTATAAAGCTATTAGGTTTAGAAGAGAACCAAATGCATCGTTTCTTTTCAGTTAATTTTGATTTAATGTAATGAGTAATGACTTATTTTCAAGAAATACCTACCTACATAAATAACATCACCAGAAATATAATATGGCAGACAAATTACACCAACAAAATTAAATTCGGGCAGTTCAGTTAATTTACATAACAAAATAAAGGTCACTGAATTTTGTAAATTTCAAATCGTGTTTACTGTATCTCTTCGTCGTCCTACTAATGTTATAAAAAATATTATGATTAAAAAGAATGTTCCAGGCATTTCTCCGAAACTATTTATTGGATTGAGACCATTCTTTTTTGGGGCCTTAAATTGACTTCAAACGCAGCAAATGAAGTAACAGTTAAAGTATCATTAAAATCGGTTCTGTAATGCATATAATTATTAAAATCTGAACTAAGTTATTACGTTCATACGTGTACCTAAGTGTGACGGCCTGGTTTTTTTAATACTACCTGCAAATTCATTTAATAATAATATAAAACTTTGATTTATCTTGTACCTACTTTTGATTTAGTTTTTGTTGATTAATTAAAGATTATAAAGTCGAAATCTTTATAAAACAGTTTATAAAGATTTCGACTTACTTATTTTACAAACAGTTCACGAAATCAGTTATTTATGAGTACCTACCCCTATACCTTCTCTATTTAAAGTACCGGTAACCGATATCGTGGATCGTACTAGCCGTAGAAGCAAAGAAGGTCCATTTCAAATTCAAAAATTGTCAATTGTATTGTGTATTTTTTTATGAAGGCCTGTCACTTAAGAAGTGTTCATACAGTATTCGTATTACGGTGAAGTATTAAGTACATCCGCATTCATAAAACTGAAGCTAGGACGCGCCGTTTAAGATTAGAGCAGTAAACACACCACACAGTACCAACGACAGTAAACTTAAACGATTTTTTTTGTTGTCGCCATCTCACAATCAATTATCAACTTTTTTTATACACTAAGAAACACAATCAAATACAATCACGGAATTATTGAAGCATCAAGAACCACTCCACATTAGTAGAGTTTCTCGAACTAAGGGTTAGTCACTTCATACAATTTAGCATTTGACAGTAATTATTTTACCTCTGATGTTCTGAAACGTTTACTATAAAATGGGAAAACGTTTGTGAGCTAGCAACACACAGGTGTAAAGTGAGACGTGCGCTAGGCGGTTTCACTGTTTTTGGACACAATGCTCTGCATACAATAATGGCTGAATGAGGATTCTGTATGTTTTTAATTCTGTAAATATGATGAATAAACAAACAACAAAAGCAGGTGTAACATTGGCAGTCTTATCGCTTAAAAGCCATCTTTGCCAGGCAGCCAAGATGCAGGTTAGAATGATAATGAAAATGTTTAGGTATATTTATATTATAGTTTAGTAAAATTGTATATAGATTTCGTTCTTTTCGAAGGAACTTTATGTGCACGCGTTGTAAGAGCGGCAACATCGCAGTGTTTGGCCAGTGCGGGGGTGAAGGCGCTGACGGTTCGCGCGGGGGGCAGGCGGTAGCAACAGGCGCCGCGCCGCCACGTGTATCCACGGCCTTGCCACTGTTAGCTTCGCGCCTTTTTACATACCTATCTACGAGTAGATACTCAGCGTACTCTAATCACTCAGACTAAATTGTTACATAAGTTTATAACACACCGAGGCATTTATTTCATCGTTCGTAATAATAATCTAGGTTTAGCATGATAACGAGGTGTTAGGTTGGATTTGGGTCCGGCTGAAAATGGTTACGCGCCTGCCTCATTTTTTGATGTTATATAATTTGATAAATATAAAAATTGTCTTACACCTAAAGAAAACAAAAAATTAAGCGAAAGGCAGGCTATATATATTTTGTTGTTATTCTAATAGGATTATAGCCTCTTATCATGTTATTTATAGAAAAAGCCTGAAGCTATCGAAGCTGATTAAATTTTCCCGTCAATAAAATTGCGCGAGGCTATAAATAACAATGACCTACCTACTAATCTCTTATAAATAAACGGCAAATTGAGCATTTGACATAGAAAATAATTTCAAAATTAAAAGGTTAATTTCAATCGTCAATATTCATCATCATCACTTGAAATAAATAATAAACCTTGTCATAATCATCATACCGGCAACTAAAGGGCACGGCAGGGTGATTACTGATTACGTATCTAGCGACAGCAATGCGGCAGGCGTAAATCTTGCAATCACTGCTGTCAATCGTCACTTTTGTTTATTTATTGTATGGAAAAGTGACGAAAAGTTACATAAACACCCTGCGGGTCTCCTCCAAGAATGAGAAGGGTTTAAGGCCGTAGTCCACCACGCTGGCACAGTGTGGATTGATGGACTTCGCACATTTTTGAGAACGTTAAGAAGAACTCTTAGGCATGCAGGTTTCCTCACGATGTTTTCGTTCACCGTTAAAGCAAGTGATATTTCCTTAAAACGCAAACAAATTAGAAAAATTAGAGGTGCATGCTGGGATACGAACTCGGTCCCCGAAAGTGAAATCGAAGTAAAAAACTATAAAATGCTAGAAATAAGAGCTATTACCGCTTCAAAAAAAAAACAGTTAATTTCTAATTAGTAAGCAATGAGAACCTAATGAAATACATGTTTAGTTTTCTTTGACAATTTTTTTTTTTTTTTTGTTTTTCTTAAGCTTGTATTATAATTTTATTATTCCATGCTGACATTTTAGCTTTTTACCCTCGTAAAGACAAGGCGAAATATAAACTGACTGCAAACCTTAACTACTTGGAAAAAGGAGAAGGGAATTGCTGAATGCAATTTGAACCTGTAGGTGACATAGGTTAACAGCGACAATTTAAGGACATTTATTGTACGTAGGCGCTTGCAGCTCAGCAAATAATCACGGCCTACATTAGGTATGTAGATGGAAGTCGACACGGAAGTCATTAACGTATTGTGGCCTTCACCAACCACGGGACCGATCGAAGTATTAAAAGCCCTTTTTCCTGGTGACGTAATGTCATGAACCTAAACACACTTAATTATTACAACCGTGTTTATTGTATTAATTTTTACATTTTTGTGACCGATGATACAGTTGGAAAAGGGGTACTAAGCCTATTCCAATATAGTAATAATAATATACTCATACATAGTAATAAAAAACTTTAGTTACACCACGTTTTCCTGTAATCAATACTTTTGCTGTAATAACTTTACAAAGTTGTCATTAAAAATACGCGGTGACAACCATACAAGCAGCTAAATGTAAACCACTTAAGCGATAGCAAAGAGGTTATGGTCCTAGATAGGTTGGTACCTAATAATAAAACAATATTTCACACACGTTCACATCGTCGTTTCTTTTTTCGTCTCGTCATCGTCGGTTTTGGAGGCGGCTACCTTGACTTTTTTAAGGTTATGGGTTCTTTAGATCTAATCGAAAGGATTGCTGCCACTTTGTTGGATGGACCGATTTGAATGAGGCTTTTTGCATTAGGAATGTGCTTTCTAGGCAAGTTTTTACTTAATTATGTTGTTGTTAATAATATAACACGCACAAGTACGCACTGCTATCGTGTTTTTAATCCATACCATTTTATAAAAGTGTATCTGTTTGCTCATATGCTACCTGTTTTGCTCGACACACACGTATTGTATAAAACCTTGAAGATGGGTCATAGGATACATTTTATCCTCAAAAAGCACCTTGATAACTTTCCTGGAATATTTAAAATATTGCTCTACGAGTACTTACCTCTACCCGGCTCCACAGCTTGGCCGATTAGGCGTTATTTTGCACAGAGGTAACTTGCATCTTGGAAATAGACTTATAATTTCTTTTATTCCGAAAAAACTGCTGGTTCCTACAGGTTAAAAAAAACATATAGCGGTTAACAGCATTTTTTTATTATTTTACCATATTGCTGAAATTTAGTTTTCTTCGTAAATTTTTGCATATTTAAAATTCTTATTATATTTTATAAGTAACCTTGATTTCTAATTATTTTTTTGTGCAATTGTTACAGGTAATCCAACTAAAAGTTGCCCGATAGAGAGGAACACAGGGTGAGAATAAAAGATAGCCCGCATAGAATTACTGAATCAGGTCCTTATGTAGCTATTATTTACTCTAAAGTACCTTATTACTAATGAAATCGATCTTTCTTCTGAATTTTATAAAATAAAAATTTTCGTAACCGACAGGATTTGAACCTGTGACTCTCTGGCAATCACGGCCTGAGCGCTTTCTCCAATTAGGCTACGGCTCTCATAACGTTGATGCCGAAATTAGGATATGCCTTCAACATCAGTCTTACAGCGACTGTAGCGTCATCTAGTAGGAAAATTCAAAAAATAATGCCTACTTGGTTAGTGTAAAATCTTGTCTATATTTTGAAGTTCCATCATCGTCATAATTAGATAGACGTGCATTGCTGGGCACAGATCTATTGTAAAGACTTCCCCACTCCAAGGTGTTGTGCCGGAACTGTTCTGCACCTACCTAGTAGCCATGGACAACCATGATCTACCAACATCAACAGTAAGAAAAAAACCAACGTTATAGTCAGTGATAACCACACATACTCTCAATTTTATCGGGCGTAAAAAAACATTGACGATCTGACATCTTTTTTCTCTTATGGTGTACTTACCACACACATAGTGGATCATTAAAATAATAAAGTAGGTATTAGGCAGGTAATTGTAGGGCTTTAATTTAATACAAAACAATCTGTAAGGCTTTAGGGCTTTTAAAAATATTTATTTACAGCAAGTTATGTACTTAAATTTTTTGTGAAAAATATTATTTCACACTAATCAGCGCTAAAATAATTTATTTACTTATATTATGTAGTATGTTAAGTTTTTGTGGGCCTCCCTGGCGCAATGGTGCGTGCTGTGAATGTAAGTAGGATGTCCCAGGTTCGATTACCGGCAGGGTCAATTTTGGAAGTTATAATTTCTGAATTTGCCCTGGTCTGGAGACTGGTGGGCTTTGGCCGTGGCTAGCTACCACGCTACCGACAAAGCGATTAAGTATTCCGGTGCGATGTCGCGTAGAAACCGATTAGGTGTATAATTACCATAATCCCTAACAGGTTAGCCCGCTACCATCTTAGACTACATCATCATTTACTATAACTATACCTTAGTTATATTTACTTACGAATTTAATAGTATCTGCGTGGGATACAGCAGGTTATTTTGAAGTTTATCGGCGATAGGTATGTTATTAACAATGATTATTTTTTATCGCATATTGTCTAGCAGCGATTACACTAAAAACGTTAATTTCAATCTATACTTGAGACGTGTGCTCCTCCACGATCCTATATCATATAACATGATGGTGAATAGGTAATACATAATGTGACCTTAAGCTAATTGGCTAAGAAAACTGTATTACAATTGTGTATGGTCTTAAAGTTTCCAGTTGCCATATTTTAATAAAAGGTTTGTAAGTTAGTGTTACATTAAATTCAAACAATTCAAATTCAAAAATGTTTTATTCATGTAGACCTTATCACAGGCACTTAAGAAGCGTTCATACATTTAACATGTAACACTAATGTTAGTGATGGTGATAACTGCATTCGTTAACTTAAAACGAAAGCTAGGAGGAGGGTTCCAAACGCGCCCTGGTCTAAGAAGGCTCTTGGCGGACTTTACACGCCTTTCTTATTGTAGGAATCGAAGCCACAGCCTTGGACTCAGAAAGCAGGGTTGCGTGCTGCCCATGCGCCAATCGACCGTCAGATTAAAACGTGAAGCAAAAACGACGGAAGAGTATTAAATTTTCCACACTTCCACCAAATCTATACAGAGGAGTGCAGAATGCTATTTTTTTATCATGCTGAAAAATACATTAAATCAATAGACAACTTTACACACACAACCTTGTATTTGGCACACACGCATATATACTATTTTTCAGTAGTGACATAAGAAATTAACAATGAAGCCTGTGCGAAATCTGTGATAAAAGAAGTATAATCTTTTACAACAGAAGCAATAATGTTCAAACTTTAATTTAAATTAATTATGATTGAATTTTGACCACTAGGCGACTACTTTGAACAGCTGACGTGTAACTGTATGAAAAGTTACACTAAGGTCACTGAGCCAACTTGCCAGTGTTCAAGAAAACAGGTTTTTTTTATTACCTATGATATAATATTATCAGCGGGTTCACTAGAAATTTACTCAAAATAAAACATATATAAATATAGTATATATATATATATATATATATATATTAAATATAGTACTTCAATCCTGATCCTTACTAATATTATAAATGCGAAAGTGGGTTTGTTTGTCTTTACTCCTAACAAAGCACTTTGGCATAGAGTTAGTTGAAGAGATGTAGAGTATGAAGGCTACTTTTCATCCTCGGAAAACAAACGGTTCCCTCGGGATTTGTCAAAACCCTAATAATTACGGACGAAGACCCAAGGCAACAGCTTGTATTCTCATAAAAGCTACACTGAATGAACCTAAATTATTAGAATATTAATTGATGTTAAAACTCATACTGCGGATACCCGTTGAGAGGATAGTCTTTAGTCGAATTAGTGCAGTGAGGGGTACTAAAAAATTCAATTTGCTTTCAACGTGCAGTGAAGAAATAAAAACGACGCGATGCTCGGTAAAAATTATATTCCATTTTTCCGGTTCCAGCGTTGGGGTTACATGCAATCTGGTGAATCTAAAAAATCTGATTAACTCCAACGCTTATAGGAAATCGTTAAGGAGTTCGAGCGTGGAATATTAAAAAGTGCAACGGAAAATATTCATCAATTTTACTATTACTAAGGCGTAATGAAAGTGGGCATGAAATTCATCGCTTATTGAGTTATACGAAAGATGTGCTCGATATTACTTCACAAATCATTAACTAAATTGATAGCTCTTACGGTACACCACAATATAACTAGTATTGTAACTGTTAAATAACCAAATATAATTTAATCTACCTATACTTATAATAAAACTGGAAGATTTCTGTACATTTAATATATTTTGAAAATTTTGATCGGGGGATGCTTTATAATCGATATTGAGTCCAAAACAGATTATTATTTAATTTTTGACCGTCTGTCTGTCTGTCCAGGCATCACGTGAAAACTACTGAACGGATTTAAATAAATTGGTATAGTGGTAGCTGGTATTCCGGATCAGCATATAGGATACTTTTTAACTCGATAAAAAATGTTTCCTCCGGGGAAACTTAATGAAAAATTTATCAATTTTACTTCATAGCTCCGTTATATGCATGTATTGTCTAACTTTAAAGAAGATCTGATGAACATCGTCGGAGATAAAGGACATAACTCTTCACAGATACTAGCAAGACGCAAGGCATATGGTACAACGATCGAATGAATGCATGCGTACCATCCTGCTGATATTATAAATGCGTATTGTTTAATAGTAAACTACCCCGGGGAATTTGATATTTTTCCATGAGCCTATGTTACTCGTCGTCCTTTCAACTAAGTAAATGCCCAAAATCAAGTCGACTGGTTGCTTAGTTAACGCGTGGAGGATGGACACGCGTTAACATGGATATAATATTACATACTAGTTGTTGTCCATGTTCTTCGTCCGTGTTTGTTACGGTCTTTTACAAATACCGCAAATACAGTGGGAACCGTTTGTTTTCCTTGGATAAAAAGTAAACTATTTAACTCTCCGTTCTTTAAATTAAATCTATGCCAAAAATCAAGACGATGCCTTAATTAGGGAGTAAAGTATGAACAAACACTCGATTGTATAAACGGAACAATCACTTTCGCATTTATATTAATATTATCTTAAAAGAAATTCGACACGATTTTGTTGTAGACTGATCGATGTTCCATAGTGACGAGGAGAATGGTTTGATGAATGGTGCCTTTTCTATACTTTACAGTCAAACCAAAGGAACAATTTTTTTAGCTTTATTTTTGCTTATTTAATAAGACCCAAATATATTCAACTTTATTTAAATACTTTATATAGCATAAATTAGTTGTAAATATGCTATTTATAAATAATAAGGTAACTTCGAAATCAGACTTTTATTCAAATCAACAGTCAACACGAACTCGATTTTAATAATTCCAAAGCGCATTGCCACTTTATTTTAGTGAATTAAATGCCTTTTTTTGTATAAAAAGACGGAATTACCTTCACAATGATTTAGGGAATGGCATAAGCGGAAACTTTTTTGATGTCAACAAAAACCATTGAAGGTTGTCGACTAGGTAGTTCATAAGGGCCTTTGGAACCGGTCTCGCACTGTGTTGAATTGCGCCAAAGTTTATTTAATAAATGGTAAATTCTATTACAATACAATAATGAGGAAATAAAAGATACTCGTACTTACACAGTGACGAGGCAGTATTAATACCGCGATGAAATAATTGCCATTAATATTATTATTCATTACACCCTTATGTTAAGTAGGTAGGTACTTATACCTATGTCAATACGTTATCCAACATTTGTAAGTAAAACGAATGCTAACTTTATCAAGGGCCTTAGTGATAGTTTCGATTTTTTATGAGCATCAAAACAAATTAATTTTATGATTACAAGTATCTCCAATATTATTAACACCTACGAACAGAAATTTTATAAAATTGTATTTTATAAATGGTACTAATTATTCTTAGGCAAAATACAACTACTTTGAGGAATAAAAAAAACACTACAAATACTTATCCTGAAAATCATGTTCTCTAAGCACGTTTCGATACTTATGGAACCTGAGCATACTCAGGAGATGTTGACTTTATAACAAACTCATCTATATACAATGTTATGCCAATAATCAGAAGACTGATAATAATTAAGAACTGTGTACTAAAGATGCAGAGGACTTTGCAAAGAAACCCCTGATCCAATAAAACCGTGCCGCTTAATTCCCTGGACCTTTAGTAAATAAATAACATCCACCGCTGTGCTAGGAGAATCAAAATGGTATAAGCATAACTGTAAACCCTACTCGAGGACATTATACCGCAGAAGCCATAAAACCTATCCTTTGATGTGCAAAGGATTTTGCACTCACATTCTGAACCAATCCAGCTTCGACACCTACCGTTTATCACATCAACGTACTTATGACAACCGTTCCCTTCAATTTATGGTAAAACCGAATCTCCTACTTGCTTATGTACATATAATTTATGTTAGAAGTTGACATAAATACAACTTAAATCGTAAAAGTCGTATAAATTATAATCGGTAGAAAGATAAAAAGAAAGTTTTTATTTCGCTTTTTTCCCCATAAATTTTACGAGACCTCGTTTTTATTAGATTTGTAATCCAAGATATTAAACACGGGTGTTATATAGTACAGCATTATATCATCTGTGTTTTCTTTGAGATGACCCGATGATTCTTGGCGTGGCGACGCTTCGCCACGCTACATGATTGAATTTTTGTATTTCGTATGTAAGAATAAAAATGAATATTAATTTTGTAATAAAACAGTCATTATTAACCGACTTACAAAAAGGAGTGTTTATCCATTTGGTTGTATTTTTTTTTTATTTGAGGAACAAATTTGTAATGCTTTTAAATCTTTTCATTATGTAATATCTGCAATAACTTACAGGAAACAATTTCGATGTTTCACATCTGCCAGGCGCCCCGTGACGGCTCACACATTTTTTTTTATTTAACAGGTTAATACTTATCCTTTGTTTAACACCGCATATAATATATCTTGTACCTTCTTAATTATGGTAAATGACCGTTTAATTTTATCAAATTATTTACAATTCATAATGATATATTTTAGTTTTTTCTGTTTATTAAACAGAAAAAACTAAAATATATCCTTTATTAATTTTTTATTATAGTGTGTCCACTTGGCGCGCGAAAAATGTTCGCGCAATTTATATTTTTGCTTTATAGTCGATTATTACTAATTTGAAATGCCCGTTTAAGTTAAAAGCAGAGCAATTGTAGATTTGACTCCGCCTGCTACGTGAAGGAGGAACCTGAAAAAACCAACTAGTTTTTTAATTAGTTTGGATTTTTAAGAAATTTTCAGCAGGTAGGTCATTGTTCTTATGATATATTACTTCGATAATTCGCTAGTAGTATGTAGTTTTCCATTACCAACATCACAGTAAAGGCTGTCGACTACTCTATTTAATATTTTTAGGTTACTGACCATTGGACTCAGTCCTCAAAACTATAAGCAGAGCGATCTGAGCCGTTACATTCTCAAGTTGCACTAATTGAAATAGGTAGTTTCTTTTATTATACTGATATCAACGTACAACCTATACGCTGGGGTTAGAATTTGGACAGTAGGTTTCTGTCATGACGTAATCGTGCATTAAGAAAGGAATTTTCGTAAACGCACTCCTAAGGGGATTTAATAGGGGTTTAAAGATTGTATGAAACTCTTATCATTTTTTTCAGTTATTGCCATTAAACTTTGTATTTCGGCTCTTAAATTAAATAAAGAAATATATGTGCCACAGCTTTTGGAATCTCTACCCAAAGAGGGTCAAATAAGGATTAAAATACGCCGAAAAAATCAACGCACAGCCTTAACCGCTGGTCCTGGAAACATGAATTTTGGAGGGTGTTTTCTTCATGATGATAAGAGTGTAGGTATCCATTGGGAAAGGATACTTTGAAATTCCACCCCTAAGAGGTTGAAATGGAGGGCTTAATACTTATAATAAAACTGTCTGTACTACATTTAATATTTTTGGGAAAATTAATTAGGGGAAAGTTAAATATCGATAAAGAACACAAACTTTAATTCTCTTTAATTTTTGTCTGCCTGTCTATCTGTCTGTCTGTTAGCGCATTATGCGGAAACTACTGAACGGATTTAAATGCTATTTAGTATAGCTATAGCTGATACTTCTGGTTAACCTTAAAATTATTTTTATCGCACGAAACAATATCGTGCGGGATAAGGGATGAAAGATGACTGATTTTGATAAATCTTTGTTTATTGAAAAGGTCATCAGTTGGTTTGGTGAAGATCTGATGAATATCATTAGCCATACAACCTAAAACATAAAGTTGCTTTATATGTACATACATTCCACATATTATATGAGGGTGTGACAACTTCATAAAAAATTGTAGAAATTCTCCTACAAACCTCAAAATTTGATCAACCATCCATTTACGGACTTTAGTGTTGCTTAAGAAGCTTAAACGACTATTTTTGGTGCTGCTTTAAGATCACTCATCTCTAGATTTTTAGCAGTAAATTGTGATAGAGACTGAAACATATGATAGGTAACATGCAACCTGAGGTGGTGGCGTTTACGATTGACAATGTTGATTACGAAAGTTTGGATTGCTGTTTTTTTTGTCTTAATGAGATTTCGAAAAGAAATAGCTCGCTATATCTATATATATATAATGAAAATGGTCTTCGTTTGAGGCTCAATCACGCCTAAACCACTGATCGTATCGACATGAAACTACCACCATTCGATGCGAAATTTTTCCTAGATGGTTTATGGCTATCTATTTTTTGAATTCCAATATTCCTTCATTTTTTTATTGCTGTTTTACTTTTATGAACATTTATCCCGCTAATAAAAACAAAAGATAAGCATTTTCTCTTGATTCTTTTGTTTTCATGGATTTCAACAGAGTGTATTAAACGGATTATGGTTTTTTACATTCAGCTAAGAATCTACTCACGGTAGTGGAGAACGGCTGGACCAATTGGGCTTTTTTTTTATCTTCAGAATTGTCAGGAGAAAGTTTTGTATGTAAGAAAATTTTAAAAAAGCCCGATAAAAAGTTAAAAATTTCGATGATAATCGAAGAATTCCCATCTGTATAGTCACTCACCACGAAATCTCGGGAACCATAAGACTTAGAAACGTGAAACTTGGTAGGAATATTACTTTTGCTATGTAGAGGTCAGCTATGAATAGATTTTAAGAAATTCATTCCCCAAAGGGGATTGCGGGGGCGTTAACAATGAACAATTCCCGTTTTTAAACTATAGCTCCTATAGACTTCAAATTTGGTAGGAATCTTCTGTAAGAGGTGTAGAAATAGGCTATGAACGAATTTTACGATAGCTCACCCCACAGGGGGTTGCGGGGGTGGGTATTAACAATTAATATTTTTAATTTTCCAGCTAAAGCTCCTACAAGCTCCAAATTTTGTAGGAATTTTCTATAAGTGATGTAAAAATGATTTATGAACAAATTTTACGATATCCCACCCCAAAGAAGATTGCGGGGGCGTTAACAATGAAAATTTTCAATTTCCAAGCGATAGCTCCTATAGACTCCAAATTTAGTGAGAGTGTTCTATATGTAATATAAAAATGATCTTCGAGCGGATTTTACAATGAATCACCTCCAATAAGGTTCGCGGGGGTGGGTGTTAACAATAAAAAATTTCAATTTCGAAATATAGCTTCTAAAAATTCTAAATATGGTAGGAATCTTTTATTGTTCACATAAAGAACATCTCAAAATGGATTTCAATAAAGTCTACTTCCGACAGGAATTGCGGGGGTGGGTGTTAAAATCTAAAATTTTTATTTCTAACCTGTAACTTCTACAGACTCCAAATTTGGTGGGGATCTTCGTGTATGTAGGGATATTCGTGTATTTCCTTACAACAATCGTCTTTTTGGCAGCGGAGAAAAAGTCATTGAGAGGTTTCAAAAACTTAACTTTACATGTAGCTATCCAATCAACGGACTAAGAATTTTACATTCATTTTACTTTTGCAGACTACATAACCGACGAATTCTTTTATTGCGGGATCGCGGAAATGTAACAGATTAAAATGAATGCATTTTCCAAGCACATGAGATGTGGAAAAGAAATTTAGTTACTTATTCCAATAGAATTCATAAAAAACATGCACAATTAATTTTCTATAAAAAATTGATGTCACGGAGAAAATTTTAGTTAACAGAAAATTCGTCGCACTTGAACCTAGACAGATTTCAACTTCACATATGAGACTTGCAATGACTTTAACTTAAACTTTCAATGCTCATTTCAAATTTTTTTCTTCATGTCAATTATTATTAATTTTTGGAAGAAAGGCACGGAAATGTTATAATGATTGCACATTGAAAGTTACAATGAATATTAGTGAGAAAAATCACCTGGATGAAAGATACAGGCTAAATCGATGGAATTTGGAATTTGAGTAAGTCTAAACAATATCGATGCTTACAGTTCTATCCGCGGGGCCTATTTATGTTCATACAAAAATAAAAAAAAAGGAGAATAACAAAAATATGAAAAAAATAAATAAAAATGAAACATAAAATGTAATTTATTTCCTTTTTCAATTCGCCCAGCGTAGCGGGCGGGAAACGGCTAGTAAAAATATAAATTTAAACTCCTGTCCGACTGATAAATACACCCAGCATAAACCGCTTGTCCTAGAGACCTGCATTTTGGAGGGTGTATTTGTACTTAATGAAGTGTAATGACTAAGAAAGCATAACCACTCAGAAGACAGCAGAAACCCACTGACTTAAGACTTCACGTTGCTTTATATGTACACACATGCCACGTGTAGGTGTGAGAGCGTGACCACTAACACTTCATAGTAAAATGGTAGGAATTTTCTTGGTTACCATTCTGCATACGAAACAACAAAGAGTACGATTTTGACTTGTAATTAAAGGTTTACGATTCGTCTTTGGTTAAGAAGCTTAAATCGATGTAAGCTAAATTCTCCTTCAATCTTCAAATTTTAGTCACCAAATTTGACATATTTTTGACTTAAGTCAATGTTGCTAAACCACTTTTTTGGTGCTGCTTATAAGTCACCATCTCTTGATTATGAAGATTGCCCGCATGCCTATTTACTGGCCTACAGTTTCTGGATTGTTAGAAAAGTGTTATTTTCAAACGAATTAGAAGCAAAACTTGAGAAATTTAACATGGATATAGCGTGCATCCTGGAGAAAGACATTGCAAAATTTTAAGCCTGGTAAAATCCAACTGTTCCTACGCGATTCTTTAAAATCCTAAAATAACGCGGGCGAAGTCGCGGGCAACAGCTAGTTATTATCTATATATACCTATATTTATAATAAAACTGTAAGTGAAAGATTTCTGTTAATATATTTTGAAAATTTTGACCGGGGCATGTTTTATAATCGATATTGAATCCAAAACAGATATTTATTTAATTTTTGTCAGTCTGTCTGTTTGTCTGTCAGTCTGTCAGTCGGTCTGTCAGTCTGTCAGTCAGTCCGGCCATCACGTGAAAACTACTGAACGGATTTAAATAAAAGTTGGTATAGTGGTAGCTGATATTCCGGGTTAACATATAGGATACTTTTTATTTCGATAAACAATAGGTTTCCCTCGGGAAATGGGATGAAATTTTTTATCAATTTTACTTTATAGCTCCGTTAAAATTGAACCGATTTTAATAATTATTTTTTTATTTCAAAGTGTATACTATCAAGCCTGTTTTGTCTAATTTTTATGGGGACCTAATTATTAAATGAAATGGACGGAGATAAAGGACATAACTCTTAACAGATAACAGCAAGCCGCAAGGCGTATGGGACAGCGATCGAATGCATGTGTATCATCTTACTAATATTATAAATGCGAAAATTTGTGAGGATTGATGGATGGATATGCTTTTACGCCAACCGATTTGGCTGATATTTGGCAGAGACATACAATATAGTCAGATTTGTATCAAAAATTACCGAGGAAACCTAACCAACCAGGCCATAATGACGTCACATAATGGCTGTGTTTTATCTGCTTAAAAAATGAAATAAATTACAATCTCCCATGACCAATTATAATTTATTTTTTTCTGTTCTATGATTATATTTTTAAATATTGACAGATAAGGGTAAACAATGTTGATTAAAATGGGCCCGCAGTAATTGCAAATTTATCTGTTTGCTTTCAATATATCTTCCTAAGTTCACTCTATATAGCTTCTCTATCTTCTTTACATATCATAAAACAAAGTCCCCCCGCCGCGTCTGTTTGTCTGCCTGGGCGCGAAATTTTCATACGGTTTTCACTAATGAACAAAGTGACTCATGAGGAAAGTTTTAGTGTATATTTTAATATGGTTTTCTGTAAATTGGCTGTAATATAACGATGTTTTCTAAAGATGTCATCCCCACTTGGAGCTTTACTGGCGTACGCTGCAAAAATGATTGATCATACATAAAAATAGTGTACTACATGTTTAAAGTAATCATAATTATCTACCAAAATATCCGCGAGGCTATGTCTAACTGTTTGGTTAAGTCACAATAACTGTTTTTTTACTAGAACTGTTTTGTAATTCAAAACACGGGTACAATCGAAAGATGGTGACTTTCCTGTCATGATATTAATCCTTATCCAAATAAATAGTTTACAAGTAATAATTTTGATTATACACAAAATTCCTGTTAAATTATTCAAAATGAACCAATCGCTTAGAAGGTGCGACGGGTATAGAAATGCAAAAAGCAATAAAATTGCCGCAGGCAGCCCGGCCGCGAATAATATAGTTTGGAAATAAAAGGTAGGTGGCGCTGCAATTAGTAATAATAAAAAGATCCTAAGGGCACCTCGCTACATATTTATCGTTGGCAACGTGTAAAGGTCCTATTTATACAATAGATCAGGATTTCAGCAAGTCAAGGTCGTTTGTTGCTGCTTCTGTCGTTTTAAACTGTCTACGAAGGTACAAATTCTACAAAATTCATCAAATTGAAATCGTTTCTCATATATCTTTTTTATTTAACAGTGTCAATTAGCTGTGCAGTGCAATAAAAGGGTGCCAAAGAGTCGGAAAATGAATTCGGTAGATGGATCTATGATCACTGCTGTTAGAAATACTGACCCGCAGTAGTCCAAGAAATTTGTTGATTAGTAGTAGAAACCTACCACACAACCCTATAGTCAAATTATCCTAGTTAGAACTGAAATAACCTATCAATTTCCGAGATAAATATGAATGTACCCTAACAATTTGAATTCTAACTTACTTATAACAAGTGTAGTTTTATCAATTTGTCGCTTTTCCTTCTGCACGATAATTGGCCTGTTATAGGAACTATTATTGTTACTCTAATTAATATGTTTTAATTATCTTATATGTACGTTCGTATCACATATTACGTTGCTAACGCTTAAAATGTATTATTCTTTTAAATTCCTTTTGTTTTTTATAATATTCTGGTGATTATTTCCCCTGTCCGTCATTCCAGGTTGATGATGATGTGTAGGTACGTTTAAATGAGCAAGCATCTCAAATGCACTACACTTCTAGCGCATGGTTTCCCAAATACAGGAGGTAGCGGTTGGCATGCACGGTGTGCTACCTTAAATCGGGGACCGCGGAAGGATTTCAAAAACCTTACGCAGAGCCCTTTACTGGCACCAGTGTGGTCGCAAGGCGTTCAGTGTCCAATAGCGTGCAACTAAATATGACTTAAAGTCACCGGAGCACAACACTAACTATTTAGCTGGCTACATTCCGGACTGGTTTTCTGCCTCGTGTCATAATTGTGCATATCGAAGGGTTTATGCTGAAACTCGCATGGTTAACCAGCTACGTACTGAAGCGGATGTAGAACTCAAAGCGTTAAGACAAAGAGAGCACTGATGAGCCCTAATATTTTGGCGTATGCTTTTGAGAAGAGAAACCGCGTCACCAGTTTTAACCAAACCAGTTTTATACCTGAACGATTTTCTAGTTCCCCATGAACGAACTCTCTCCGATAGTCTTAAATCAGGACGTACCTGAATTCAGAAGATATTACATTCCTACGTCTCCATATTCCAACGTTGAGTCAGCAGCTTTTTTAAAAAAATTTTAAAAAAATATTGACAATGTAACCTGATTGCATTGCACTGACGCTGCTCATCTCTCCGGACGTAGACAAATACATACGAGGGGATTACCCAGCCTGGCCCCCCTGCTTATTGCATACCCTGGTCGGTACAAGCATCAGGTGGAACACAGTCTAGCACGAATTTGTCATTGTACAAAATTACCTGGGTGTTTCGTAAAGATATTTAATCGAATGTTTTAATAATTCATGGCGTGGAAGCGGAAAGCTTTGAAAATGACCGACGTACGGATAATTTCCACAATTAACATAAGAGACGTTGTAATGTACGCTTAACGCTTCGCGCTGCATGTTGTATGCGCTCATGCAACATGCAGCGCGAAGCTAGTCATTTGCATCAAACATTCATCTGTAAGGTTGAATGCGGTGTCCTCACAAAAAAGGCAGTGGAATTATATTTAAAAAGATTCGCTACGAATTGTGGGAGTGATGTAAAGCGTGTGGGTCTTTTTCGTCTTGGCTAAAGCCAATCGAAGATTTGAAGCACAAGTAATTCTAGTTATTTGCAGTCACAATATATCTTTACTTTAGACAGGGTTAAATAAAAAATACTAGAAAGCTCTCAGCTTGTAGTTGTTTAAAAAAAAAAACATTACACTTAGGTACATTAATACTAACAACTTTTGTTCTACGACTTTTAATTAGCTCCTTAGTTTGTTAAATATTGAGATACTCTACTTGTTACTGCAACATCGAACCACTACTCTATCGTGAACAGTCGTAAAACAAAAGTTGTTTTCGGGCATATTTTCGTTAACCCTGTATAATAAATGTGAAAGTGTGTCTGATGGTTTGTCCCTACCTACTGCTTGTATTTTGTCAAATTCACAAACTAACCTTTAGACTAAATACTATATTCTGGGTCAAAGGCCGTGGGTTCGATTTCCACAACTGGAAAATCTTTGTGTGAAGAACATGAATGTTTTTCAGTGTCTGGGTGTATATTCATCAGTCATCTCAGTACCCATAACACAAGCTACGCTTACTTTGGGGCTAGATGGCCGTGTTTGTATTGTTGTAGTATATTTATTTATTTATGATAAACTATCTCAGTAGGTATATGGGTCGGAGAATGGACGGTTTTTACCCTGTTTTCGTAGCATATTTCGTATTCAAAATTATTAATAATACAAAGTTATTAGCTGTTTCCCGCGTCAACGTAACGTAAGCTCTGAACGTAATATTATAATTATTTTCCATTGGCCGCCTTTGAAAACTTCTATTGTGGCTTAACTATGATAGTTAGATATTTAGGGCCTCATGTATTTGTTATAGGTAATAATGAGTAGGTACTTTAATCGTCTAGTACATAGTTAAATGTACCTATCATGAATAGTCTTTACAGCGCGCGCCAAAAAAAGATATATAGGCAAAATTTTGCCTATTTGGGTTACATTATTGCAATCTGGGTAAAATTATTAATGTCATAGTGTTATGAAAATTATAATATTCGTTTCTTTTAAGTGGTTTCTTTATCGGATGTATACATCATAAGTGAGAAACCGAAAAAAATAATTATAATCTATGCTGAAACTATAGGTTTCTGAAAACTTAATTTTCTATTGGTAAAAGAATTCTGAAAATCGGCCGATAGCATCAAGAGACCATTCATTATTCGGTACAAACAATAAAATCTTTCTTCTTAATAGTAAAGGTCTAATAAAAAATATCGATTACATTAGTACCTAGGGCCCTAGGGATAAATTGCTAACGGTTCGCCTGCAGTGCGTAATATCTTGATATTATATTAATCATGAAGCTGTGATGGCCTAGTGGGCTTCGGCTTTCCATTCGTGGAGACCGAGTTCGAATCCCGGCCACGCACCACTTACTTTTCGGAGTTATGTGCGTTTTAATTTAAGCAATTTAAATATCATTTGCTTTTTACGGTGAAGGAAAACATCGTGAGGAAGCCTGCATTCCTGAGAGTTCTCTATAATGTCCTCAACGGCGTGTGAAGTCTAATAATCCGCACATGGCTAGCGTGATACGAGTATACTAGGGCCTCTCAACCCTTCTTATTCTGAGACCTGTGCCCTGTAGTGGGCTGGTAATGGGTTGATGATGATGTTATTAATCACACCTTTAACCTACCTTAAACTAATAATACTATAAAAAAACCTTTAAAGCCCGCGTTTACAAATAACGTGGGAACCTTTTGTTTTGCTGTGTTAAAAAGTAGGTAGTTAGTGCGTGACGGAAGGACAAACAAACAAATAAACAATGACACTATCGTATTTATAATAGTAATAAGGATTGTGTTAAAGTTTGTCCATATGTTTCGATGCGTAAGTAAAATAGTTGTTGCGCAATCCCGCTTAAATGTCTGAACAGATTTGATTGAAAAATTTCACACAAATAGACAGACTATATCTAGGGCTACATAGTTATAAATAAATTACATCCCCAGCCACGATATATCAGTACCTCCCTAAGGGGAAAACCTTGGGTGGATAAAAAAATACTTATAATCTTAATAATATTATATTGATTGCATTTCCGCATAGGACGAAATTGTAATAAAGTAGAACCGGAAACTCTGATTTGAAAGTTTAATAAAGAATAAGTAGGTATAAAAACCGCTCGCTTTTACCTGAATGAACATGATAAAACTAAATGCAATATTTTGCCAAGTTTCAGTTAGTTAGAAACAGGTATAACGGCGACCCCATATCAAACGCAATGGTGATTGTGTAAACTTTGCAGTAAGTTATTGAAACTACCGAATGCTGCACTAAAATTTCATAGAACTTATGGAAGGAAAACTTGGTCCGATTCAAAAGTAGCAGAACCTCGATAAACTTAATAAAAAATTTAAATCAGATATACCTTAAAAAGATTTTCAGACGCGCGTCGCAAGTTCGTGTGATCGTACCTTTATCGTTGTTAAAGTACTGACTGCATTTAGCGTTCTTTTTAAACTTAGCTCGGTTTCTTTTTGTAGTTTGGCGAAGTTTTACCTCCCTGTAACATTTTACCGTGGAGCATTTTCCACGCGGCAATCACATCGAGTTAATAAGTTTCCGTTTCGATGGCTCCTGCGTTTTAAACTTTTAGGATATGAGATAACAAGCTAAGAAAGGAGACGTCGATTTGGCTAAATCCGCGTGGAAATGTTTGTAGATCTTTCGATCCTTTTACCCAATCATTTATAAATTAGTTTAGTAAATGTTGTTTTTTGTTTTAGTTTAGAACACCACACCACAAATTCACACTTAACGCCATTTTGGCGCTATAAGTTGTGAAGCTGTTGTGTTGTGAGCTAAAATTTGAATGACAAAACACTAATGTTAGTTCGAGAGTATACTATTACTTCGTATTTCGAAGTTGCCGTATGTGTTAATGCGCCACGCGCCAGTCCAGTGGTAATAATAATAATAATATGGTATCTTTATATTTTTTTATTCTGATGGTCACGTGATACATCAGGTTCAGTGGTGATACACTCGAAGATTGTAGCGGGCTTACCTATTAGAGGAATGACAGTTACATTAACCCATACCTCTAAGATTTTATACACGGCATCGTACCGGCACGTCTTTGACGATAGGGTGGTAACTAGCCATAGCTCTAGGGCAAGGCTCCCAGAACGGACCAGAGAAAATTCAGAAATTATAAATAGTCTTTTTGCCCCCGCTGGGCATATCAATAGAAGCCGGGACCTGGCACTTAAGACTACAGCACTGCGCCGGGGACGTCGGTGAGGGCAAGCGAATTTACTATATAGTTTAGATTAAGTATGTGTAGAAAGTTTGTTATTATACGAAGGGTATGGAATACATTCGTACGGTGTAGGCCGTGTGATTGAACGAAGCGAAAAGCCAACACGTGGTTGAGTACCAATTATCGAGAAACTCAAGGCTCCCGATTGTAATCATTTCTCATACAAAAAGTTCAAATAAGCACGTCAAAATAACCATACTATAATGATGTATTTTAAGACTCAACAGAATGAAACATTTCTTTTGATAACACTTTGTTGTCACAATATTTTTTTGCTTTCAGTATTTTTGCTATATTTAATTTTAATGGCGCCTCACAATTCATTATACTTTTTTGATAAAAACAAATTTCTATCTAATGTTTTTCAAAATACATATACTACCGTAATAATATAATTACTAGAGATGGGCCGAATGTAGGTTCAACCGAATACGAATGTTCAGCCGATAATTGGGTCCAAAATATACTGAACCGAATGGGAAATTATTTTCCGAAAAAAGTTGTTACTCAAAGCAGTGTTCTTAAAAATTGACAATTTCAGAGAAATTAAATTTAGTTTATTTTATCATTTGTAAGAAAAACGGAGAAGTTTATTTGATTAAAATTTTATTTAAATTGATTGTCAAAATTAATCTTTTTTATTTTGTCAATAAATACTTGGTACAAAAAGTAGTGTTCTTTCATTTACAAAAAACTATGTACAAATTTCAGGAAAAACCACACTTTAGTAATTTGTTAACGTTACTGTTCAATAAAATGTTTTTTTTGTCCGTCAGGAAAATTAGACAGATTACTGACGTTGAAACAGCAACACTTGTTTACTTTGCGTACTTTCATAGTGTGATGTCTTACTGGATCTTATTATGGAGCAAAGCTGCTAATTTTGAAACTATATTCATATTGCAGAAAAGAGCTGTACGGTCAATATATAAACATAAATCACGTGAATCAAAAAATATCCTTTTTGAGAGATTCCGATGCGTGCGATGCATGGACGGTAAACGCCGAACGACGGAAATATGTAGTAAGTTTATCGGAATTGTTTCTTTAAGTTCTATGAAACATTCCGCGACAACATACGACTACTTTTTGAAGTTGACTCATTCGCGGACGAAGTCGCGCGGGTCCGCTAGTTAGTAGTTAGTCTATATTAACAAAAAGTGGATATAAACAGTCGACTTACAAGAAATGGTCGTCAATAAGTGACATCTGCATATCGTCTGCGAAAGGTGCAGAAGTCATTTGTGGGATTGAGTATACACTTTTATAACATGACTCCTAAAGTAATTTTGGACCTACCAATGCAATAGTTTAAAGAATGTGTTACAACACATTTATTACAGCGAGTCCTATACAATTGATTAATTTCTTAATGACAAGGTTGCTTGGAAGCATCCGGCTCCGCTTTCATCTCTCACAAGATAGAAAAATGAATTTTAAAATGTAAAATGTAAATTGTTGGAAAAGAGCAACTGCTGAGTTTCTTGCCGGCTTCTTCTTGGTAGAATCTGCCTTCCGAACCGGTGGTAGGTCACTACACACAGACAGAGTTGACGTTTCAAAAGTGCTTATATTAGGCCTACTCGAAATAAATGAATTTTGACTTTTTGATTTTTTTTAATATTTTTTTTTTTAATTCTTTATTTATTCGGGACTTTCCTTAACAATAAGAATGTCAGCCCCATCGTTCCCTTTACAAAAATTTATACTTCCTTTCTCTTATCTTAACTTAAAATCTAATAGCATTCTGGCTACCTCTGAATAAGGCGCCGCCAGGATACTTTGCCAAATCCCCACATCATGAAGATTTACTTTAAATTTACATATTAATTGGTCTCTCATTGGCCTATTCCGAACACACTCCCCCAACAAATGCAAGACATCTTCGTCTATATCACAAATTTCACACTTAGGTGAACTGACCCTTTTCATAAGATATCCAAATTTGTTTAGGGGAACATGTCCAGCACGCAGTCTCAATGCCATCACAACTTGTTGGCGCTTCAATCTTACCTCGCAGAACCACGGGACATGAGGAGGCTCGCATTGTATGCTTTTAAATTTTTTTTAATATTAATAATAATTTTAATATTCGGTAATTATTCGGCCGAATACGAACATGACAAAAATGCCGTAAAAAATATGTCTAATTATTACTATGGATGTGTGATCATATCTAAACGAGTTTATTCGAATTAGGTATTCCGTACTACGTAATCTACTATTAATTGCATCGTACCTACGTTCAACTAAATTATTGTAATTTTATTATAAGGAAATGATGCGATATAATACCTATGTATCTACTCATCTATACCTACTTATAATAAAGTAACGGGTCGAATTATAGTATAGTTTAGATTAAGTATGTGTAAAAAGTTTTTATTATACGAAGGGGTATAGGTAGGTAGAAGACATTCGTACGGTGTAATTGAACGACGCGAAAAGCCAACACGTGGTTGAGTACCAATTATCGAGAAACTCAAGGCTCCCGATTGTAATCATTTCTCATACAAAAAGTTCAAATAAGCACGTCAAAATAACCATAGCATAATGATGTATTTTAAGACTCAACACAATGAAACATTTCTTTTGATACCTATGTATCTACTCATCTATACCTAATTATAATAAAGTAACGGGTCGAATTATCGTAAATTGAAGATATTTAGAATGTTTCGGAGGGCATTATTTATTTGATAATGAAGCTAAAACTGTATTTTTATTTTCATTTTTGCGTGTATGTCTGTATTCTATCGCACCCCACGCTGAAACGACTGAATGAATTCAAATGAAACTTTTCATGATTCAGGTTTACACTACGAGGTATGATACTTTTTATCCCCAAATTCAGCACAGCAATATTTTTTTTTTGTAGTATCGGTTTAGTTCTGCCCAAATATCGTGAATCTGATGTATATGATTGGAATAATAGTAAAGAACTTCTCAGCAGGCAGCAGTAATTTCATTTGAGGCTTAACGGGGTATACATAATGTATTGCCACATTTATGAGGACTATACCTACTGCTAGGACTGAATAAAAAATCTAAGAAGTTTTCTTCATCAACTTAAATTGCCATTGTGATTCTTTATTTAACGATTAGGGCCCACTATTCTTTGTTGGTGATGGGAGCTGAGACTGATGGATACAAAATTCTCTTTCAAACTTCCAAATTCGGGGACCCTTCCATTTAGTGACTTCGGTCAACGTCGCTTATCCAGCGCTATCGTCCGTGGATCGTGGGTCCTTGGGGCGGTCATTTGCGATTGGCAGGCAATGTTTACGTGATTTAATGTTTTAAATAGCGGATGATTAAACTTCCAAGACCAAAAACCGATATAGCCCATGTTAGAAAGTAGCTGCGCTGCATTGCTATCTTTTATATATGTATGTTAAATTATATCTTTTATATCTTTATCTGTATAAAATTGCCAGAACGATTGTTAAAATCTTTACGCTTGGTATCTGATTTATTGAGGAAGCTTGTAGACTGTGTAACAATACGCTGCCTTCCGTTATTTGTGCAGGCGAAACCGCAGGGCACACCTAATCATTAAATATAAGGAAACTCTAAAAGTAGAATTCATTAAACTTATTCTACTATATGATTATATTTTTTTGCACCTTATCTACTCGTATATCTAATTTAATTAACAAATATTATAATAATTTATTTGTTTAATGCCTAGGCACTTGCTGTTCTTATCGTATGAAACTGAGTCATGATCAATCAACCTTTAATATGCATTTAATTAACTGTACAGTACGGGTCATCATCATAATCATCAACTCATTATCTCTCAGAGCCAGAAGGGGTAAGACCGTAGTCTACCACGCTGGCCAAGGCTGGCTGCTGATTGGTGGACTTCACACCCCGTTGAGAACATTATGGAGAACTCTCAGGCATGCAGGTTTCCTCACGATATTTTTCATCACCAACAAATTGCTTGCAAAGTCAGTAGTGCGGCATCCAGCAACCTCATTATCGTCAGCTTGTCACACTGCTGGGCTAAGTGATCCTCTCGGAATAGAAAGTAGAGAGATTTAGACCATAGACCCGCTTTGCGCTCTAATGCGGGTTTGGCGGATTTAATGATTATTATCAAATTGGTTTATATGACCAGGACTACCAGCTTAACGTGCTCTTTGAGGCAGGGAGGTGGAAAATGCCAAATCCAAAACTGCGGGCTGGTGTTAAAAAATTCCTGACCAAACAAAATAATAGGACCTCATGACCTTTAGGCGAGCACGCTAACGAACAGACGAACGAGACTGTATTAATTAATGTAAACCTCGAGAAACGCTTATAATTCCCCTTTTCCGAATGAAGGGTGGGGATTTTATGAAACGTAAACATGTAAACATAACACCCTCTTGAAAGAAATGCAACATTGTTAAAAATTTCAAGTCAAGCTTCGAGTTAAATCAATCAAATAATTTTTTGAGTTTTGCGGATACAAACTTGCTAAAGCTTTACTTTTATACCTTGGTATAGAACTCTTAAATGAATAATATTTAATGAATCATTATTACAGAATTACCTTCTTCTTTCACTTATTTGTACATATTTGTAATAAAGTTACTTCTTACTTGGAAAAACTTTAGGTTTGTAATTCCAAGTCCATCCTACCAGTCTAAAGTAGACTGCAATATATATCTCGCAAAAATTCGTTTATTTGTTTGTAATAGATAAACTATAAAAAATATTAATATCGGTTCAGTATCGTGGAAAAATAATTTTATAATTAAGGTGTTATTATAATTTGCATGCCATAGAATGGCAGATTGTAGCACGTAACTTGTTATGTTTTAGTATAAGATCAAATTTGTTAACCTGCAATCACGCAAATAAAGATTTAATATGAATTCGTATATTTTTGTCACTATTAGACAGCTATTTAATCCAAAAGTAATATAGGTTTTATTTTATATGTAATAATGAGGCTTTAATTTTAAATATTCATGTAAATTCAGCTAGTTAAATGCGCAACCAAGCTGCTATATCCTTTATTACATATCATATATTAATATATGCAGCTGTGCAGTAGATGCCACCTGAGTGCGGGAGGGAAGTTTACGTCCTACACTATACGTTAACGCGTATGAATCGCGGAGTTCAGCTTATACTACCTCATACACTCACATATGTATTTAAATGTGCCAACAAATACCCCCTAAGTAGTTACTACCGATAGAAAAGAAAAACATCCTGGCATCGTATTCTCCAATTACTCTAACCGAGATCTCACCTTGCCGGGCCTTCATATTTTTTCCGCGCAACACCTAAATTACCTTCGGACCTAATAGTTTTCACCTATTACCGTGAGCGGTCCGAATTTATCGCTTTCGACTGTTGATTTATCTGGGAGCCCAGCGGATTAACTACCGCTAACTTGGCGATAGTTAAGACTCCTATCTCTGATGTTTCAGAGAGAAAGCTCTTTCCTTTTATCTAAATTGGTGCGCTACCAATAAAGATCCAACGGCGTTTGTCGTAAACCATTCGCCCCATACGCTTCATTATGGGACAAAGTTTTAGATATGATGGTACCGTTTTATTGTCCACCGATGTCGCGAGATCGCTATCGATAATGGGATTCGGAATTTCAGGCGGACACTATGGACACTGAACCTCTTGCAAAGGAACGAAATAACGTACTGATTCACTGTTTTTTTTACTGATACCGACTTCAGCATGTGTATATACCTACTGATTAGCTTAATTTTGCTACAATTTAGACCTTTATTTTAATACGCAATTCCACATACTGCAGAGGAGCACTGATGTCTTGATCATCGTACAATTTTTTTACTTTTTTTTTTTAATCATCCTCATCATCATCATATCAACCCATTACCGGCCCACTACAGGTAACGGGCTCCTGTCACAATGAGTAGGGGTTAAGGCCGTAGTGCGCCACACTGGCCGAGTGCGGATCGGTGGTCTCCACACACATTATGGAGAACTCTCAGGCATGCAAGTTTCCTCACGATGTTTTCCTTCACCGTTGAAGCAAGTGATATTTCTAATTACTTAAATCGCACATAACCCAGAAAAGAGATGCGTGCTAGGATTCGAATTCGGCCCCTGAAAGTGAAGTCGAGCTCCTACCCCACTGGGCTATCACAGCTAAAATTTTTTTTTTTAAAGTAGCAATATGTGACGGGTCAGGGTGGATGGTCTGATGTTGAGATCCGTTCATTTTCCGTGCTAAAAGTATCCTATTCCTATGTCTGTTTTTAGGGTTTAAGGCTTTTAGCTATTTTCCCAAGATCGGTTTTGCTGTTGCGGATTGCAACATAGTTTATTTTTTTTCAATCTCGCGGGAAGGGTCCTCTGGTGCTTTCCAGAGATAAAACCTTAATGCCTCAATCATTTTATTTTAATTTTATTAACAAGATAATATCTTATTTCCTTATACAGGGTGCACGCTATCTCTACGCAACATTCTAACTACAAACTCAATTAAAATATTAATTATACTAATTCACTGGCAGCTAATGTAACTTGTGCGAGGTACCCTAATCAGTTATCACTTTAACAAATGCATTTATGATGCCTTTATAAATCTGCTTGAGAAGTACAACTATAGCAATAAATTTCAATATACACTATACCTACTATAATATAATATATATACAAATATAAATTTTCTTAAATTTGGTATAATTTTGCTTATAATTTATTAATAAATGACACCCCGTATGTTAACTCTTTACCAGAGATATTATATAATGTCACGGAAGCTGAAAATATGCTGAAGAAATTAGCTTAAGAAAAATTGTAAAAATAACAATACAAGTAGGTATTGTCTTCTATTTTCTATCTTTAACTGCACCATGATTGGCCCATTTCTAATTTTATATATTGGACTGGGACGCATAACTCTTTCTAATTTAATTTGTCATAAAAATTGAAAGTTTCCCTACCATTCAGGGCCGTAGTTTGCGAACTACTTTTAATCCATTCTCCTTTGAAGGGAACTTTTAATTTATTGTGAGTGCTAAGTTTTCCACGACCATTTCTAGATACGTACGTCCAAGTTTACCCTTGTTCCATCTACTGATGTAATCGTTTGGTACGAAAGCGATTGGTTTCTATCAAATTTAAAAGCTATAGACATAGATTTTGAGTCTGACATCAAAATTTATTAATTGAAGGAATGGTAAAAATGTACACGAAATTTGGGCGAAATTAAACTGAAACTATAACCTACCCAATACAAAAATAGTAATTGTACCCATGTCCATCCTCGTAAAAAAATTTTTTTCTTATTACTAGTGGTCATTGAGATTTTTTGTACAATAATCTGAAGTATTTTTTAACTCTATTTGTAGACGTTACTTGTTTTTTAACTATATTAGTTGTTTAGAATCTCTATTTAAAGAGAATTGAATTTTGTTCCATGCCGCACCGATATTTACCTATATATATAAAATCTATACGTACTTCTAAAATCATCTTGTAGAAGTATTGATATGATTTTATTATTCTCGTTTTGTGGGCACTATGTATAGGAACTTCTTGCATCTTAAAGAGTTCTATCTTGGACAACATTATTAGTCAAGAAAATTCCATATTCATGGACAAGTCTAAATCTGTCAGGTACGTACTATTTTTAAAGGTACCTTGGCAGGTAAATTATGGAATGTGAGTAAGCCTCCATTTCCGTTCTTTAAAGTATTGCGGTTGTATTTATATTAGTATACTGAAGCTCTTTTTGGACATATCAAGGTACGGGCTCAGGGTCACCAGCATTGTAAACACGGGTGTGCTGATACCTAATAGTTAGTTTAAGTACAACCAGCCAAACAACCATCCTGGCTAGTTTAGTTTTGTTAAAATAATTAGTATCCATATAAAAAAATTGGTTTCTAACCACGTTATAAATTTTCCACGTAGTACGACACTGTAAAAAAGTGATTATATTTTCTTTTTGTCCGTAAGGTCCCCGGAGAGCGGGTTATTCCCACAGTAATATCAGATAATTAGACTGAGCCATATAGCGAATAATGGCTGTGTACAGCCCTTCATTTATCGAACCATAATATACCTTATTATAGATATCTTATTTCGCCTCGGCCCTTCAGCTGAACACTGAAATGGTCCCAGTGTAGTAGTTTTTCATAAATAGATTAAAATTTCCACAGCATATAATACTTGGACTAATGAGTATTTAATCATAACATTCGCAAAGATTTAAAAAAATATAACATATCTTTTTTAATAAAAAACGAACTACGAAACGAAACGAAGTCACGGGAAAAAGCTAGTTTCCTATAGAATCAAAAACCACGACTACCAAACAAATTATTTGATGGCGTAATCTCGCTCTAATGCTCTATGGTCTGTTTCTTTTTGAAGCCAAACACCAGCTCGTAGGGACGGGTCCCTGACACAGTAGCGTTAGCATAGATAAAATAGAGCTAAGGCCCACGGCTATGCCCGAAGGTTGTTAATTAGATTTTGAAATGGCTTGAAGTGCTTTCCGAGGCACGGTAGAACGGTGAAGGCCAAAGTCAATCACCCATCCATTTGCAGTACTGGGTCTACGTTACGCTGCCAACTAATCGAGTCGAGTCTATCGCAAATAAACTAACACCACACTTTAAGAACCGCTTATTTTTACCTACATATAAATCAGCATAATCCTCTGACATTGTAACTTTGCGACCGTTTTATGTATGACAGAACTATGTCAATCTAACTTTTAAGATTATCACTTCCTGGTTTTCTACTATCTTACCTGTTTAGTATTGAGCACCGCGCACACTTAAATAAATCTTTAGCTTTATATATCTCGCAATACTAGTTTCGTTATATAAAAGGGAGAACTCCCACACGGAATTTAGTTTATTACAATTTTGGCTCATAAGCGGATGCATCAAAAATAATAAGCTAGTTCCCAGTGCTAAATAATGTTAATAATGTTAATGAAACCCAAAATAATGTTAAGATTTTCTCTTTCTATAAAAACCAATACATATTGCATTGGTTGTTTTGTTTTGCTATTTAAATCACAGCTAATGTTTAAACTGCCTTTCCACCAACACGCTTAGACCAGCATGAAGATTCTTAGCTAAAAATGTCTCTTAAATAAAAAGGAGGAGAGCAGTGAAAAAAGTGCTTTTACTTTGTAGTAAAAATACATTTATATCTTTTAAGCTACAATTAATGTGTCACACCGTAAAACAGCTATCATATAGGTATAAGCATGTAGCAAGCATTTAAAGCTGCCGCTTCTCTGCCAGTGTCACAAGGACTTTAGCGAGATGGCGTCGCTACGGCGCGCTTTCCCCCGCTACCGAAAAAAGTTGCAAGTTGCTGGGCGGCGCCGGAGAACATTCAAATTTATCGATTGTCCCGCGGGCCTCATTACGGCATCCCTCAAAACTTACCCACTCACTAACCTAGCCCTTCGCCGACACTATAGCCACATTACTTTTTATCCCCAGTTGCCGCGCCCGTATCTTTTTTTTCATCGACAGTTATTATTGTCCGTTAAAGTTTAAGTGCTCGGCTGCTAACTTTCGATGCCTTCGTGATTTACGAGGAGCCGTTTCGAAGTGTTTTATCGAGCATAAATGTAAGTTCGCTACTTGTCGGGATTGAAGGTCGTTTTACTCGATCCGTTATCGCCACTTCAGTAGGTCAATGTTTTATTATCAATTCGTTCCGAATGTAGATTTTGCACGTTTGTTATCTGAGTGTTAAGTGGGAGAGCATATATCTTGCGGAGGAAGGAGGTATGTCGTCGAACAGTAGTTTCGCATCTGCGGGCGGTGGGGTGGGGGGCAATGATCCATTAATCTGGCAGAAGCCCATGTGGCGCCACCGACATACCTGCCGACGCGACGCGCGGACGCCTACCTAACGACACAGATCGTACATTTCAACATGTGCGAATATGTACCATGGAATTATCATGTTCTCGTATTGATAAAGTGTCGTCGATCGCGTACGCTGCTATATTCCTTGCGAACGCTTAGTTTCACTACGCCATAAACTGTAGGTATGTGAATAGGAATCCGTCCAGAGCCTAACTCAAGGTTCTAAGTGGCAAAGTTCGAAATGTTTAGCTAAATTTATTTTTCTAACTCTTACAAGATAGAAAAATTAATGTATAATTTTAAGAAGATTTTGGAAAAGAGTAATAGATGTGTTTTTTGCTGGCTTCTTTTCACTAGAATCTGCTTTCTGCATGGTGGTAGTCACTGAAAGCAGACAGGTTTTGGTTTTGGTCCAATTTTCAGTAAGAATATCACTGCTATAGCAAAATGCTCTATAGCGAGGTACCTTTTAGAACTCAGCTATGTGCCACTAAAAATCTGAATTGGATTTCACAAGTCAAACGACATATGCCAGCTTTAAAATAAGTGTAACCGCAAATATAGGCCATATCAGCGTACACTAGACAACACTAAGTTAGTTAGATTTTCTTCTATCATTTTAATAAAAACAAAAACTTTTGTTTAACAACTTTTTCCTAAGACCATTGATATCTGTAGGCAAATATCTGCACCTGCTTAATAAAACAACCGGAGTCATTGGAGTCACGGATAGCTATGGCAACCGCAAAAAGGTTATGCTCCTATGTACGTTTGCACGCACACACATATAAATGCTATTTCAAATAATCAAGTACAATTAGTTTGGGTTGTAATTTACTTAGGTCATCAGTCTCCTTCATAATATGAGGACCGTACTCCACCACGCTGGCCAAGGGCGGATCGGAAGACTTCTCACGCCTTTGAGTTTATAGAGAACTCTCAGGCGTGCATGATTTTTCACGAAGTTCCACCTTTAAATCATGTTATATTTAATTCCATTAATTTAACACGGACATAACTCTGAAAGATAGAGTTGTGTGACGAGGATCAAACTCAATTTTCCCGATAGGGACGCCAAAGTCGTATCCTTTAGGCTATCGATTTTTAACATCACTCTTATATTAAGATATAATTAATCGTTACAGATCTAGTTTGGGAAATACTTTTGTGGGTGGCTGGAAAGGGGTACAAGGATAAGGATATAAAAACAACTCAATATATATAACTTTTGACGACCTCCTTGGCGCAGCGGTGAGAACTGTGGTTTTAAGTTGGAGATACGGAGGTCGATTCCCTACAAGGCAAGAGTCAAAAGGAATTTTCTAGACAAGCGCGCCCTAACTTAGACCGTATCATTGCTTTACATCATTGAAGACGCAAGTCTATCTACGAGTAGTATATAAAAAAAAAGTTTGGGAATTTATAATTTCTGAATCTACTCTGGTCTGGTTTTCTGGAAGACTAGTTGCTAGTTATCACCCTACCGACTAATACCTGCCGCTAAGCAATTAAGCTTTCCGGTACGATGTCGCCTAGAAACCGATAAGAGTATGGTTTTAATATAACTACCATACTCCAAAACAGGTTAGCCATCTCTGACTGCAAACCTGATGGTAAGTGCATCAGGTGAGATTGTCGCCAAGGGTAAACTTGTAGTGGAATAAAAGAAATAACCATACAACTGGAATACAGCGGAATTTACATTGGCATGAACAATAATTAATTTTAGAAGATATGCAGTGTGGCAATTTTAAATCTACGCATATTATATTACCTCGGGCACAGTAGCTCCTATCAGCTAAAGTACGGAATGCCCGTCACCCGAGTAGCCGTATGATAATTACGGCAATTCGCAGGCAGCAATTCTCTAAGTGGAATATTTTACTGATCCTCATGGCGTTTCGCAAGGCACGGCCACCTTCTAGCTTTATTTATTGAGACATATCGCTCGCATTCGTTATTATACTACCCATGGCAACTTTACCTATTTCACCAATAGGGGATTTACGGACAAGGCCACTTGTAACGCTCAAACTTGAATACGCATGGTGTGATTTGTGTTATCCGGGCTTAGCAAATGTGAAGAAGATCCAAGAGCCAGTACATAACTATCTTCTACTCTCTAAAGTCCTAATGCTGGGTCTCGTAGGAGAATAGGTTTTGGAGGATAAATACACCACGTAAATCCAACGTGTTAAAACAAGTTGCATCGAAGCGGTGATAGCCTAGTGGGTAAGGCTTAGGCTTTTCATTCGACGAGACCGAGTTAGAGCCCCGGCATGCACCACTGACTTTTTTGAGTTATGTGCGTTTTTAATTCAAACAATTTAAATGTCACTTGTTTTAAACGGTGAATGAAAACAACGGTGAGAAAACCTGCATGCCTGAGAGTTCTCCATAATTTTCTCAACGGCACGGCGTGTGAAGTCTATCAATTCGCACTTGTCCAGCGTGATAATCACGGCCTTTACCCTACTCCCGGAGAGAAGAGACCCGTGCTCTGTAGTAGGCCGGTAATGGGTTGATGATGATAGTGATTCACAATCCGTATGACTGTATCTGTAAAAAATCGTACGTGTACCTTAGGTAGGTAGCTGATTTATTGAGGAAGGTTATAGACTTAGTAGTACACTGCGTCCCGTTGTTTATGCGGGTGAAACTGCATGGGTCAGTTAGTTAACGATTAATATCACTACGGCACGTGACAAGTGACAATAAACTGAACCGCCGACTTAACGAGACGAACGGCTGTGCAAACGCCAATGTCCTAAACCCATGCTGATACTGCAATTGATTTGAAACTTCTATTCCTAGCAACAACCGGCCGACTCGGAAATCTAACACCCAGGATTTCGTCATTTGTAAACAAGCTAACCAATGAGGTAGTTCAATACGACGACAATTCAGGTATTAAAAATGTGTTTCCAGCATAATCCTGAATCAAGTGTAGGTGACGAAGTGACTGGCCTACAGTCATGATGCAGTCTAGTCACTAGTCACGATGAAACTCGTCCAGATGAAATTTACCGAACGTTTCAGAACATAACGCAAAACTGACGTTTGAAATACGAACACCCCCGAATTTAAATGCAAGCTTACACGATGCATCACGTCACCGAGTGCGGAAACAGTGGCGTCGCCTGCCACCCATTCCACGAAAATCTGTCGCCATATTTCAATCGAGGAATTGACATATAGCTTTTGGAAACCATAAACTTTTACGTTAAAACTTTAACCTGGCATATTTACCTAAGAAATTCTTCTGTACAGATAGCGCGATGTATTTGACGAGTAAAAACTAATAGATAGGTCATGCTCCGAACGGTGTGGAAGTTTTCACATAAATTGGCGGTCATTCGACGCGAATATGCTGACTGAGGGAGTAACAAATATGCCAAGTTAGGTTGTTATAACAGCGATATGTAAGTTTTGTGATACTTCGCCATTAAGTTTATGGAAACGACAGCCGAGATTACATCGCACTTTCTGAAAGCTTTGCGTAATTCTTTTCTATGTCCTGTCAAGCTGAATACTTGTCATGACGTTCTGATTCCATTGTAATTTAGGGAATGTCATCATGCGATTACATGGCATGTCAATGAAATCGCACGGATACTAAATGATACAAATTCTCGATGAGCAAGTAAAAGCCTATTTACAACGAGCGGTTGCCCGCGAAATTCGTCAATGTTAATTGCGGTCTCTACAAATCCCGTGGAAATCATTCGGTTTACTGAGATAAAAAGTACTAAGCCTATGTACTCTCCATCCTTTCAACTAACTCTCCTAACAAACTTACTTCTTCATATTTGCAATATTAGTAAGAATTGGGGTCTGGGGTCTGGGGTTTGGTTTCTTGTATTGTATAATAATAATGATGAAGCGGCGACAGCGCATTGGGTAGAAGTTCGATTTCACTTTCGAGGGCCCGAGTTCAAATAGCACGCACCTTAATTTTTCTTAGTTATGTGCGTTTTTAGTAAAATATCACTTGCTTCAACGGTGAAGGAAAACATCGTGAGGGAACCTGTTCTCAAAGGTGTGTGGTGTCCACCAATCGGAACCTATCCGGCCTTAAACCCTTCTCATTGTGGGAGGAGACCCGTGCTCTGTAGTGGTCCTGTAAAAGGTTGATTATAATCACCATCATCACGATGGTGATTATAATAATTATACCAATTTTATTTTTAAAAGGTCGCACTTAGTCAACTTTATTAGCTTCCTCTCTTCCTCTGTCATTGAAAGCATCGTTTCTGTTCTTAATAAAGAATACAATTTAAAATTAAACAATAACTACGCATCTCACTAACACGCAAAATATACACGCTATACGTATTTATTCTGAAATATTTTTTTACCGAATATCTCATTAATAAAAACCTTCACATTTTTAAGTTCCACTATGTAATCTTTATGCTGAAAACGTTAAGAAATTTTTGAACGTAATCTGTCTAGCAGTGTCCTAATTGTAATTTAATTAGGGAGCAGTTTTCTCGCGGCAGAAGGCACGACAATACCGCGTTAAAATGATTAATTTTTGTAGAACCGCCGAAGGTGTCGGCCGCGAATACTTCTTCTGAGCGGACGATTAATCTTGCTTCATCCAAACACCATTCGCACCGGCATTGTAAGACGATCCCGATATTTTTTCTGTCTTACACAATACCATTAAGCAAGTGCTACCGCTAGTTGGTCGTGCTCTTCCCACCGTCTTGTCGAGCCCATTGAAGGATTGAAAAGGTGTTTGCGTTCCGCTTCAAGAAAAATACATCTCCCCTCGAGTTTTAAGGAAATTTTCGTCATCACTTAGGCATCGATAGTTATTACAGCGAGAATGAAATGTTTTAATTCCACAACGTCATTGCCTCACAATGAATCTTACATAAAGTAAATTTTATACAGTCATCTTTTGTTCATTGAACCTTCTAAAAAGCGTCCATTTCAATGCAATTTAACGCACATATTATTTCTTTTATTAAAGTTGCTTAGTGCAATTTTTGAATACTTATGTACTGCACTTCTTCATGTACTTCGTACATAGTTCAAAGTAATTAAACGAAATGAAATTCTTATATCTATCTATTTTATACTTTATATTAGCAACTAAGAATATAGTATATTAATTTTTTTTACGTAAATAATGCTCTTTTGAGCAAACTATAAGCAATATATAGAGCTATTTATTAAAAAAAACACCACACCACACTTCGTTCTGAGCAATGCTGGTCAACAGGGGTAAATATCTTGCGATAAAAAAATTCCCTGGCAGAAATCGGGACCCATTGAGCACCCACGCACTGACCCTTAATACTGATTCCGTGTGTACCGTACCGTATGCCACTAAAAGTTACCACTAAAAGTGCCACTAAGAAACTGAAGAAGGAAAACTATCAAATAGAGCATTCTTTTTTTTTTAATATCTGATACCCGTTTCTTATTCAAAGACCTTAAATCAGGTGAGTTACGCTACGCTGTGTTAAATAATCAATTAATAGAATCGCTCTTTGGCAATTGGAAATTCATAATTTTTCGGCATAAAAATACATGCCTATGTTCCTCTCCGACCCATGCGTGTTGCTCCGTTAAAGCAGAACAAACCAACAAACACACTAATAATCAGTTTTTTATCCCAATATTAAAAAGTGCTTGTATCGAAACGAAAGAAAATCGTTATAAAATAATCTTTGGAATCATATTTAAATCATAAACAATAATATAACGCATATTGGCACACTGTGGAGTATCTTAAGCGGGGTCAAGAGCGGCGACTGTCAGATTTAGACCTGGGCACACGCCAACTTCGCGTTCCTGTTCCCTACCGCTCATAGAGATTTTGTTTTCTTTTTATTGGTTTTTTTTTGTCTACCATAAACCAGCTGTGTGATGCTTTATTACCTATTACGAAATAGCTAATGAGCTAACAAAATTGCAAATGTGTAACTTAATCTTGACTTAAATTTCTACGTACATTTAGCTACAACTTGCAACTAGGATATAGTACAATAATTTCACACATTCCTCTCACATTAATTTTAGGTTCCCTTTGTTCATGTGATCACATTATCAATTACGAAGCCCACGTACGCTCACTGTGCTTATCATAATTGCACTGACTGTTAAATCCCCACAAGCACAAAAGGTTTTTCCTTTTTAGTTTTCATCTATATTGTTGTTTTCAAGAAGTTTTGGGGCCTCAAATTCAAATTCAAAAATGTTTTATTCATGTAGACCTTATTACAGGCACTTATGAAGCGTTCATACATTTAACATATTACACTAATGTTAGTGATGGTTATATGGTGATTCGGTAACTTAAAACTAAAGCTAAGAGGGTTCCACAGGTTTCTAAAGTCTTTGCTAGTGAATTTTTCATATAAATATAAATAAATAAATAAATATACTACGACAATACACACATCGCCACCTAGCCCCAAAGTAAGCGTAGCTTGTGTTATGGGTACTAAGATGACTGTTGAATATTTTATATAAATAATATACATAAATACTTAGAATATACATATAAACACCCAGACACTGAAAAACATTCATGCTCATCACACGAACATTTTTCCAGTTGTGGGAACCCACGGCCTTGGACTCAGAAAGCAGGATCGCTGCAAACTGCGCCAATCGGCCGTCAAAATATCGGATGAAACCTTCATAGATTTCATCCGATATTATAGTACAGTATAGTACTTAGTCGTTAAGTAATTTTTGACGGACCAAGCAGGTGGCCCAACTGATGGTAAGTGGAAATAACCAGAGCAAGACTTTGCAGGGCATGCAAGGAACACGTCCTATAATGTGCCGCCCTGTGTCCATCAACCTGAGACGTTAACCCTCATGTTCCTTTAATAACACCGGCAACCAGGCCCGTCAGAACGGGTCAAAGCATTGCATCAAGCCGATTGGCGGCAGAAATAAGCATAGCTATTTTCCCGGACGAGCTTTGGCACAAATTGCTTTACTGCTATTAAATTCATTTATTACATAGATGTGTGTTAGCTGATGACTGCGTTCTCACCTGGTTGTAAAAGAAACTGTGTAAATAAGTTATAATAAATTACTTCATAATTCCCTAAACTATAAAAATATTGTATTTATTTTAATTTCAATATAGTATCAAACACGTGATCAATTTTTAATAATTATAAATATATTTTAATGGTTATGTAAAAGTGATATTTAATTGATAACATTAATAAAATGATTTATAACTATTATTTACACAGTAACAATATACTCGTACATATGATTGTAATGAAATAGAAAGATTATTGACAACTGTCAATAATCTTACTCATTCAACGATATAAAAGGGCGGAGCGCGAATGTAAGGATATTATTGTGTTTTGAATTTTGACGTGAAATAAACGTCAATTGTGAGTGTCTTTATTCTCTTGTTTTCCTGACCATCTAATTGTTGTAAGTGTTGATGCAGTCTAAAGTGGTAGCGGATTAGCCCGTACCCCTAAACGATTACTACGCGGAAATCGTACCGGAAAGTTAAATCGCTTAGTGGCGTTTTTTTTCGGTACGTTTATACTTAATGACGTCCAAAACCTCAAGACCAGGATCCTCTGAACCAGACAAAATAATTACATCATAAATTCCCAAATAGCCCCTGCCTGGAATCAAACACAGTAGGTTGGCAAAATCTGTGTCTTAGCATTAGTTATTCAAAATCGTAACGGGCTCAAAATCAACGTAAATTTAAAGGTCCCAATTAAGCTATAAGATTATCAGTGAAAGGTCAACGTGAAATGATTTGGAATGACGTATTCAAATCAGGTCGCCACGGATTCCGACATCAATTCAATCAAATTACGAAAATTTCAATGTTTTATTAGGTTAAACTTTGCCGTGCTAGGTTTAAGTGAATTTGTTTATACTTAGTTATCGCCTTTTGGAAAAGACATCTTGCTAACGTTTCAGTAAGTCGAATAATTGAATTTGTCAGTGTCGGTTGACGCGGTGGTAGGTTTTATTCAGAATTTTCAATGCTGTCACGTCTATTACTCCCCCCACCTTGCTCCCTTCCCTATTACATTATCGTGCTTCACAGATTTGAATTATTTATTGTTTGACTTCACACTTCGGATTACTGGGATGCTAAAACCGCTTTAGATTATGTTTTAATTCCAATAAATTATATTTTAATATACTAGTATATATACAATACTATAAACAACATGTAAATGAAAACTGAAATAATACTTCACAAGCATTAGAGGTACATTATGTAGTATCTCTGAGACTTATCTGTGAAACCGCAAACCTAATAGTTTTTAAGTTAACCACTTCCGTAGTTCTTACTGACTTCGCGTCGCGTAGCGTAGGTACTATGCCCGTGTCGGTCTTTTATCTTCAATAGGGTTGTCATAAGTAATAAATTATAAAGTTTTGAATTCGATTGTATGGAAAAATAAATAAACTTCTTTCGATTTAATATTTTTACAGGGTAATTCCTTATGAAATATACTTATGCACCCTTCAATCGTATTTCGTTATTAAGTAACACTTTGTATACTAGTATATATACTACTAGTAGGGATAAGGATACCTTCGTTGTTGTTGTGTATACGGCACACTGTATAGTTGTTCTGCCCCGCACGCACGCGGCGTTCGGGGTTTGGATTTCGTCTTCACGTTCGGAGGCTGAGTTCGAATCGCATCACGCACCTCTAACTTTTCGAAGTTACGAAGTAATTAAAATATAACGTACTTTAACGGTAAAAGAAAACATAGTGCAGAAACCTGCGATTTGATGCATTTCTACTGATTTTACAAAGATTTTAACGAATTTTAGAGATTTTTTTTTTTCATTTTCCCATTTTTGTTTCATTACCGTTGCCTATGCAGCGATTTTAATACATTCATTAAATTAATAATGTGTTATAATTTAAATATCACTTGATTTAAACGGTGAAGGAAAACATCGTGAGTAAACCTGCATACCTGAGAGTTATCCATAACGTTCTCAAAGGCGTGTGAAGTTCACCAATTCGCAATGGGCCAGCGTGGTGGACTAACTAAACCCATTGTGGGAAGAGATCTGTGTTATGATGATGATATTTTAATAAAGTGGATTGTTTCAAGCCTACAACCACTCATGAACCAGAAAGATATACTTAGTCAATGAAGGAACAGTTAAATTGATGTTCGGTGAACATGGTTAAGGTCAAAAGCTTATTTACCTATTACGTTATTTACTATTGGTGTACTTTAGAGGGAGGGGTAATTATACCTTTCCTTCTAAAGTTGGCCGGTTTTTTATTTAATTTTTTGGGATATATGGTAAAAGGAAGTTGTAATGTCATACTAGACATAATTATTGTAATGCAGCTCTTATACACAAAAATATAAATAGTATTAGTCCATCTCTACTGTGTGAATTACCAATAAAACGAGGCGTAATATACCTACGAGTATCTTGCACAACCCATATTCAGTTCATCTTATATGCGCGTTACATTTTCGTATGCGCATTTATTTGAATGCGACGCATTATGAGTGGAAATCGTATCAGAACCGCTTTGAAAATAAGATAAACCAAAATATAATATAGTGTAGATTTACTGGTAAATATTATACGGAATAATATAAAAATACCACATTACTAAATTTGTTGAATTTATCATAGATAACAAGAAGTTTAAAACGCAGATATCTTTGGCATGAATTCTACATTCATTTGTAAGAAAAAAGCACGGTATAGCTCAATTGTTAATTAAAAATTATTATTAGTTTTTAATGAAACGCTGCACAGGCAACGGTAATGAAACAAAAATGGGAAAAAATAAATGCACCAAATTCGGCCTCAAAACAAACCTCAAACCTCGGCCGATTTTGAAAGGAGCGTTAGTGCCCTCAGTGATCCAATTACAAACCCAAGGAGTAAAAAGAAATCGCATTAATAGAGGAGTGACATTATTAAGTGCTGTATATATTTCAATGAATTTTGAAGGTCTGTCATCCACTGTATTGCGTAGTTTTCCTTGCATTATTCAATACACTGCCGTTTAAATCATTTTTCTTCCACTGTTGTTTCATGAAATATTCCACGCCTGGAATCGAATAAAACCTTGAAATAAATTTATTTTAAAATAACGTTTTACCTGCAACCTATTTCGAAATAACTATCAACCGATTTAAAATAAGGGGGAAGCGAGCATTTAGCAATTTACACGTAAGTACATTTAGCATGTATGGTGGTAGATTTGTTATGGTAATGTTTATCTATTGTTATAAAAAAATTATTGCCTTCGCAATACTGGAAAATTAGTTGGTGGATAGATTTGAGATTTTTTCAAGTTTGCGTCACAGTTTTGTGTCACAAGCTGTGGCAACAAGTGTGTTTAGACTTAAGTTTACAAGATTAGAGATTAGAGAGCCAGGGCGCTATATTTCTTGCTACGCAACACAGGTTACTTAACCAGCAAGAGATATGAAATACTTAGTTCCTTACTATATATACCTATTAAAAATGCAAAAGTTTTGCTTTCCGAACCAAATTCATAATTTAATCACGAGTACAAATATTTAACGCCCGATGAAGTGGGCACAGGGCCGTGTTATAAAAATTTTGAGTTTGCTTGGTTTAACGCGCTAATTTCAGGAACTGCTGTTTCAGATTAAATTTTTTTGTGCGAACTATTACTTCTAGAACGACGACTATAATCTAGTCCCTGCATCACCTTTTTATCCTATAACTTTGAGACATAGAAAGTTTCTGCAATCTTTTACCACAGAGATTGGTAAGGCTCTTTAAAATAAAGGTGATAGACATCTTATAGGTAGGCAAGCGCGCCACATTGCTGCATCATTTCTTTCCAGGTGTGATGGTAGACTAAATTGGTACAAGCATGTTAACCTAAGGATTGTGAGGTACTGTAATCGGGTCAAAAGTTAGTGGTACATTTTTTTATAAAGTACAAACAAGGCCGGTGCTACGAAATTAACAGTGTCCACCATGCCTCAGGGTGCACGTAAAGTCCAGGATAATCGTCAAAGCCGGCGAACTCCTATTGCAGTAACGTCGTCTATGCTTTTAAACCCTCTTACCTACGTGTATGAGGGAGGAGACCTGTGCCCAGCAGAGAGTGCGGTGAATACGCAAGTGAATCCAGTACTCAAACTCGTAGGTCTGTCGAGGGAGAGACAGAGTATTTAGTGGGTGCAAGTCCTAAATAACTACTCCGTTTCTCCCAACGGAATGGTATACGTCAGGCTTTTTGCCTGTATTAAAAAAAAGACCTGAGCCCAGCAGTGGGACGTTAGTAGACTGAGAATCATGCTGATTTAGCTTAGGTTAAAAAAATATATAACCTATTATACTAAAATTTTGCGAGTGTCAAACCACGCAATGACAATAAACTACGGAAATCATGAGCCATTGATTTCGAAGATTGCGTAACACGATATTATAGCATGGAAATTCGACAAAATTTAAGTCTGTGGAGCATTAAAGGGGACGTCGTCGGAGACGGTTAATTCACCCCATAAGGGTCGATGTGGCGCCAAAGATCCTACCGTACACAAATTTCTAAATAAGATCTCGTACGAATTTTGTCTCCGTCTTTTGAATCGTGAGCATTACAATTTATAGGTGCGTAAAAAAGTCCCTGAAGTAATAATTGTTTAAAATTGTGTTAAAGTTTAGCTTAGGTGCCGAATTTTAAAGCAGTTAAAAAGAACTGAAAACTGCTAATTTAAGAAAAACCAAAAAAAGTTTATATTGCCGAAAGCTGCTATTAACCTATCGACCTATTATTGATTATTTTTAAATTACTTTAAGGCCGTTGTAGCCCGACCACGCTCGCCAATTGCAGATTAGTGGATATCTGTGGATAGCATGGAGCACTCTTAAGCATGCAGGTTTCTTCGCGATGTTTTTCTTCACCGTTATAGCGGGATATATTTTGATTACTTAAATTAAAAACGCACATAACCCCGGAAAATAAAACATGCGTCCCGCAGTTTGAACTAAATGACATTTACCACTAGGCTATCACCGCCTATAACATGTGGGATATGTATACATATGGGAGTTTTATTTAAGGATTTGCAAAATACTATTTTTGTGTGCTCAATTGGAACGCCTCGTGCTACAGTTAACCCACTATTCAAGCAAGTGTGACGGCTACGATAACTTCAAGCTCGTGTGTTTCATTACTTTTGGTTTGATCAGCAGTGCTATTTGCATATTGTTAACGTTCTGTTTTTTATTAAGTATAATCTTCCATTTTGGGCGTCAAGGTATGTCGTACAAACAGTCATTTTAAAATATCGAAATATACATGATTTATTCCCGATTCAACGATTCAGTATCACATTAAACAATATAAACTTTCTATAGGAATATGCTGCAATCTTATAGAACAGTTGTCTCTAGCTGACTCCATAAACAAATACAGAAAAAAAAGAAACAGAAATTTCTTCAAAAATTCTGCGTTACAACATAAATTATTACGTGATTACCTTAATACAAATGTTCCAATTATAGTTGTGAAAATTCTTGGTAAGGGCTTCTGGCGACAAATCCATCAGTGTCGACAGGCCATTTGTTGCGCCTGTTTTCACGCTTGATAAATCGCGACACTTGTCCGCATTTAGTAGATTTATACACAAGGGCAATAAAATACATTGTAATTGAATATCAAAACTAAAATTACCGCACAATCTGAAATCACGCATAGGTCACGCATAATTATCTTAGCGATTTGTTAATTTAGATTCACTAACATAAAACTGACATAAACTAGTGGCAACTGCATGAAAAACTTGAAAGCATTTATGTAATTAAGTAAGTATATTATGTTTCTTTAATATGATTCCTAAGGTAATTTTGGATCTGCCTTGCCTGCTTGATTTCTTTTAAACAATTAGCTAAATATGAAATGAATGTTAAATTGTAATTCATTGATATTAGAAAAGAGCAAGTTTCTTATCGTCATCTCGGTCGATTCTGCCTTCCTTATTTGAATTCCATGGTACTGTGAACATTAAGCTTAATTTGCTATAACCCGCGAAGAGCTGGCATGTCTTCAATTTTAACTTTTTTAATCTAATAACCACAATACACCTCACAGATCTTCTAAATGCACTCTCAAATTAAGTTTCGTTCCAAAACCGGAGCTTTTTCATTAGGGGCTTTACAATGCACAATCAATATCTTTCTTTTTTGTTTTATCAGGAAAATACAAATCTGACAGCACTATCTATAATATTGTCATTGACAGCAATTTTAAAACCATCCTGCAAGCATAATTTAATAAAAGTATTACATGTACCTATTGTGTATCACTAAAATGAAAATCGACATACCTATTCATATCTGTCAAAGTCAAAACATAAAAATTTGGTTTATCTTTCTTGTTCTGTTTATTCTGACTGATCTCTGAAACGCCTATATTTGATCTACTTTTATCGGCGGGCAGATGATAACATAGGGAATAACATGATATACTATTTATTTCGCAAATCTTCCCCAGACCACGTTTTAAAAGGTTGGAAAATTAAAACTTATAAGGTGGGCTCGTGAAGATCAGTGAGTTACTTCCCTGTAGGGATGATACGAGGGTTCGGGGATTGTATTAAATGTTCAAAACAAGATCATTATGATATTAATGAAATACTATAGAGGTATTTGGTTTATTTTAGTCAATGGTTTTTTATACTTTGCGTATTACAAATTGTACGCAGACACGATATCTCGGAAAATCGCTCGTTCATTTTAAAATCGCAAATAATAGCTAGCTGAACCTGCGGCTGCGCCTGTGTATATCGGAGGATGCTTGAAGCGCTATAGCCGAACATAGGTAACAAACAAACAAACAGACACACATGCATAATTATAATACAAGTATGGATATCGGAAGGTCTCAAAACATTGCTTGATGACCTCAGCAGAGTTTATCTACAGGTGGGTCTGCGAATGAGCATTATTATAAAAAGAAGTTCACTCGAAATTGAGGAAACATGGTTAGGTAGGTCCAATTTCGAGAAAGAGTTAAATCGCCGAACTTAACTCGGATGGGCAGCGTTCGGGACCAGAGTTATCAAAATAGCTGAAGGAGTCGCGAAGCAGAAGTGGAAATGGGCGGCGCACATAGCTCGTAAAACCGATGGACGTTGGGGTCCCAATGTACTCGAATTCCGACTTCGCAATGTACAGTGCAGTGTTGGTAGACCACCCACTCGGTGGATGACATAAAACGAGCGGCAGCTATAAGCTGGATACAAGCGGTACAAAATCGCAGCGAGTGAATATTAATAAACCTATGTCCAGCAATGGACATCCTGTGGTTGATGGGATGATTATGATGGTGGTATCTGGAAAATAATACTTGCGGCTTCTTTTACGTCTATCTTTGAGAAAGAGCCACCAAATACCACTGCGCCAGGGGTTGTCAAAACTTTACATGGAAATGAACGATACGAGAAAGTGGCAGTTCTCACAGGGCACGCAGAAATTATTTATGGTCTCTTTTATTGCTAAACTTCATTCGTTGCTGTGGTTGCTTTTATTCCTCAAACGGAAAAAGTTGTGGGATTTTATTACCGGTGTGAGATAGGACACGTTATTGCACTAACTTTGAGTTGGAATTAAAATAGATTTTTTTGCGGTTATAGCTATAATACTTTGGCAATCCACTGGTTTAAATTGAAATAACGAACTATTGACCTATAATACTCGTAGACATTTGGTTTGTATTGTATGAAAATTAAGCTTAATTTGCTATACTTAATACCGCGAACAACAGGAGAATCTGTATGGTGTAATTTATAATTTCGAGAGATGTTGACTTTACAATGAATAATTGTTAAGTCAACAATTATAGTACATTTGTTAAGTATTTGACTATACGATATTACTTAACGAGTTTCACACAATTTTGATTTTTAATTTGATTATTAGAAATATCGATATCTTGAACGCATCAAATACCTCCATATTCGATAGTTCAGATTACTTAATATAGTTTAACCTTTAGATTGCAGTTTAATAGTGTTTAGAGATTTTATTCTTTTTAAGACTTTGAAATCCTGACAGAGTCCTAACCACTCTTTACGACGTCAGTTACGATTAGGTTTCTTGGAAGCAATCGGATTTAATTTAATCTCAGACGAGGCAAAATAATTTTTAGTAAATTGTACGTTTATGTAGAAAATAGTAGCACCTGAGTTTTTAGCAGGTTTTTCCTCGATAACATATTCTGCCCTCTCGAATTGGTGATAGCGTCACTAAAAGCAGACATAATTGACATTCAAAGATTCTTCTAAAGAAGGACTAACAAAATGAAATAAATGATTGTTGAATTAAGAATGTTACTAGACATCTCACCCAAAAGGTGTCAAAATTGACGTGACCTTTCCTTTTAGTTACCTTAAATTTATGAGTAGAGAGTTCATGGTTACAACTAATTATAACAATTTGTTATGAAGAATTCGTAAGTTGAGTAAGTTGACAATCTTCTCATGGTCATTTGTTTGTTACAGAATTCAATCCGGCACAACCTGTCTCTTCACAACCGGTTTATGAGAGTCCAGAATGAGGGGACTGGCAAGTCCTCGTGGTGGATGATTAACCCGGACGCGAAGCCGGGCAAGTCAGTGAGACGCCGAGCTTCATCCATGGAGACGTCCAAGTCTGAAAAACGAAGAGGCCGTATTAAAAAGAAGGTATTTTAATATTAGCCATAACTTAACTCTTAATTTAACTTAACATTTTGCTTAACCTGGCAGTTTCAGCTGATCAAACCTACAAAAACATTTTATAGTAAAGCGAGAGATTATAAATAAGGCGTTTTCTACCTTCTGTAGAAAAATTCTAAATATTTTTATTTTATTCTAGATGTAGATCTTCATAACCTGCCCAGTAACAACGAAAGCATTTTATACAGACACAACTTTGTAAGCTATTTGAAAGGCCCGAAGCTTTAGTTAAAATTGGAATGATTCAGATATCTCCAAAGTAGTAAACGATATATTTTAATGTGAAACATTTATCCAATATATATTTTTACTTCAATTTATATAAGATTATCTTCATGTATGGATTCCAACATTATGATATTTTCGTAGTTTTAATTCCTTATCGTATGGAGTTCTTCGAAGGTGTTATTTAAATATTTCGCTTTATTAAACACTATCTTAATATTTCAACAGCCTGAAGCCTTAAGAAATGGAATAACAGCTGACACTACTCCAAGCCCCAGTAGTTCAATATCCGAAAGTCTCGATATGTTTCCCGATTCTCCAATACACAGGTAAAAAATCCTCCGTATTACCCTGAGTAGGTGCATAGGTCGCGCTATAGTTATTAATAGAAATTTTAAACTTTTCTGTTTTATTTTATCTAGTGTAAATGCTTTAAATTATAATCTACAGATGTGTCAAGATATGATATGTTTTATGTTTATGCCAATTATGTTAGCGGACAAGACCGTGAACTGCGATAGTAATCCGACTTTAAACATATAATAATTCACCTTTACGAGAACGGAGTAATGCAATTGTGGATTCTGCCAAATATCCTAGTGCACCTAATATTTACGTCCTCTGATACAATTTATGGCGTGAAATCCACTTTACAACAAAAACTACTACGTTCGATATAAAGCAGCGTTGACCACGCTAATAAAAATGAGTTATAGGAACACTGTTACTTTACGATAAAAGGTTTTAAATCATTCACGACCATTAGATGAGGAGTTATGCGGATGCTGAATCTCGTCATTCCTCCAATATTCAACGGTTTTATTGCCGAATATCTGTCAAAATTACGGACGTAATTGACATTTATATCGGTTATTTTTTGGGCTGAATGTTTGCCGTTCAAACGGAAGACCTTAACAATTCTCGTCAAATCATTTTTGCCGAAAATGTCTCTTTTCTGACCGTTTTAGCTGTTATGATGATCGCTTCATTTGGCATTCATGTTAGCGGGCCGCGATAGAGGCATTAGATTTGCATGCCATTTTACTTTATAGTATATACATAGGATTATTCTTAGATAGAACTAGGTCCTAGCTGAGTTTTATTTCTGCTAAGGATTTTCATTATTTGCCACTCAAGTATCGATAAATCAGTGGCCATGACACGATTATTTTATCGGATTGTTTTATCTTTGCTGATATTCATGGTCATATGTTATGTCGATATTTCAGTTATTAATTATTTTTTTGACGCTTGTTCGCTTTTCCGTAGCAGCATTTTACAGTTATCTCCGGACTTCCGTCAGAGGACTTCATCCAACGCTTCGTCGTGCGGTCGACTGTCACCGATCCAGTCCCTAATGCCCTCGCAACCGGATTGGGCCTCCGATTATACCCCTGCAGGGGATTATACTCCGAGCAATGACTATTGCCAAACCGAATACCCTAATACTCAAGACGACGTGTTAGCTGGAACACTTGCAGACTCAATGAAGCTACATGGAGCAGATCCATACTTAAATACGTAAGACTTTATAAGTTTATGTTTAAGATTTGGATTGTTAGGTATGAAATCCAGATATCCCGTTTACATTTTTAATGTCCAGTGGTAGGAGAAACTTCTAGACATTATTCTATCTGCAGCAGTTGATAAGTTATAATGAATAATTACTAAGATCACTTAGTTTACGGTAGACGTATTTTTATAACGCGAAATTAAAGCGCGAAAATAAATTTTAATATCTTTGCTCTAGTTAAAATCATTTTGAATAGTTGCTACCTATTACACAATACCATTACCAAAGTAAATGCCTAGCACTAGAAAGCTTGATTTGATTTAGATGCGAGTAGAATTTTAAATTTAAGACTATGGTCTCATACGTAGCTCAGCTATGAAATAGTTTAGTAGTTAGGTATGTCTTTAAGAGTGTTTTATTCCATTGGTAGGTACGTTCCAACTACATCGTCATCTACAGCGACTGGGAATTACCGTTATTCGTATGGGTCGTGTCCTCGACATCCGCATGGTGGGTGCAACTGCCCGTCACTGTTTCCCGCGCACCCGGCGCACCCAGCTCACCCAGCGCACCCACACCAGCACGCACTTAATCATTTCGTTCGACCACCACCGCCTGCAGACCCTGCTGATATTATGCAAACCGGTAAGTTGCTTTTAGTCACAATTATTGTAAGTAGGTAAGTATCATTTAAAAATCTTAGAAGATTATTCACTGACCTTAATAGTAGGATAATACTTTTAAATTTTCTTATTTTAGTGACGGTCGATTGGGCACAAGCAGTGGACGGCGACCCTTCTTTCTGAGTCCAAGGCTGTGTGTTCGATTCCCAGAACTGGAAATTAGTCAGCTATCTTAATACCCATAACACAAGCTAAGCTTACATTGCTAGATGGCGATGTGTGTATAGTTGTAGTATATTAAAAAAAAATATATATAATATATTACTAATTAGTAATAAAATTAAATAAAACTTTTTTAAATATAATAATATTGAAAGAGTGTTATTTACAACATAGTGTGACCTTCACGAACTTTTCATTATTTGATTAAAAACGGCATGGTCATCTTTTGGAGTCCGAACCTATACCATTTTGCTACGTATGTATATTATAAATAATATACATATAGTGTCTATGTATATTATTCATAAAAAAATGTAACGGTCATCTTAGTACCCCCACGCTACGCTTACTTTGGTGCTAGATGGCGATGTGTGTATTGTCGTAGTATATTTTTAAATAATCTAACCAAGCAAACAACAATGACGCCCTGGGATCTTACGCTTAGATACTGATCTGGTAGGTACCTAAGGGTTTTGTAAACTGCAATAACTTTGTAACGTTAGTGCTTACTTACTACGATACTGCGTACTTTAATTTGAGACTATGTATGATTTCCAGGTGGGATCAAATTTAAAATCCTATAAATTGACCAGTGGATAAACCACTGATATTGTCAAAAATAATAGACATTGATTTTAGTATCCTATATTATTTATTATTATATGTTTTCAGTATTTCTTTTTGTGTATGCAGAAAGCAGCCAAATGGAAATGGTGGCGACATCAGATGCTGGGTTACTGAACGGGGGCTTAATGGTGCAAACTGGGGCTATGGTGCCCACTACGGTGATGGGCCAAATTATGGGTGCTCTAAACCCGGGACTCGCAGAAGACTTGAACTTGAATATAGAAACATTGGAACACGGTTTTGATTGTAATGTGGATGACGTAAGTTACATTTTAATTACAGGTCGGGTTATGAGAATAGTGCCAAAAATAGAAAATATGTTTTTCTATTTTACCCAGGACATTTCAAAGTGTCATTTCATTTCAAAAGTAGCTGGAGCATGTGGTCTTCACAAGTCTGTAGCTAGTTCGTCCAGAATGCTACCGTAAAAATGCTCTTATTGCATCCTTAGGCTAGTTTAAAGTAGGGGTGTTGTCGTGTAAAAACCAAGTCAGGTGACCTAGAGAGCCAGTCCACATCCCCAAATGACATAGAAGGCGCCCGGGAAACAAGGCTAAAACACTGCGTTCATAAAGGCGATTGTGACGTAAGAAGGTGTCCCATCTTTTAAAACTATAAAAAGAAGATTTTTTTTCGTCTCTTATTTCATCCGCGTCAGTTCCGGGTTGCCACAAAAAGTTTTATTTTAGTATAAATCGCGCTGGTACCTTAGCTATATTAATTTATTAGTAGTCACAGACGCTCGATACTTTAATTTAACTAAACTGTATGTCAACATAGCCTGCTAGAAAGGTCCAAGATCTTCTTCGTAACGTCGTCTAGATAAATAATTATTTTTGTAAGGAATAATATTCTAATAAACTAATATCTGCAACTCTGACTTAGAAAAAAATAAACCTATTTTGGTCCTATTTGTGTGACCGACTCTTTGCTTCAATGTTCTTTTTGTTATTTGCTTATTTTTAAATTTTGTTTGGTCCACTAAAAGTTCCTGAAACGAGTAAATTCATTTGTCTGTTTGTTTGTATCTAAGTCTGTTGGCATTGTCCTCAGACTACTGGACCAATTAATTGTATGTGCTTTTCAATACCAAAACAATGCCCATGTTATACTGTAATGGGTGGGAAGGAAATTGCATATTTTTCATTTAACTGTGTTTAGTGAGAATGAAATTTTTTCCTTTTTTTCAAAACTTAAAATAGCTTTTAATATTTCTAAATAGTGTTTTATATATTTATGTAACTGCCCATTATTATTATTAATAATTGACTTAGTTTGATAAATAAAAAAAAATTCTGTAGGTAATCAACCACGAACTCAGCATGGGCGGCGCTTTGGACTTCAATTTCCAACAACAGAACACCTCGATGGCGGCAGAAGCAGAGAACCAGTTCGTGGCCCCAGCCCCACCTGTCCCCACCACTCTCTCTGGTGGTGGGACTCCACACACACCTTACTCCGCAGCCCCCTCTTGGGTCCACTGAACCGTAGTTTACAATCAACTACTTACGTGCGCGTTTAAACATTAGCCGTCATAATTCAGTGTTTATTTTATGTTATATAAATAATTTAAATATGACGCAAACAGAATCTGTTCAAGTTACTTGCTGTACTTTGACTACCACTGCAGATGTTATTTTTCTTTACGATGTTAATATTAAAATTGTATTTAGTGTTAGTGCTAAGCGGAACGTTACCGATCGTTGTTAAAGTGTCAATTGTGTTAGTGTAGGCTTTAGTATTAAGCTAGGTGGAAGCTTGTGATATTCAAGTAGTTTATTTATCAGTTCTAAGGACCGAGAGGGGGCATGAGGATGGAGTTTTTGAATGGCTAGAAAAGGTAATTATCATGAAGTTCATCATCATTCTTGATTTAAGCTAATAAGATTATTCAATTTATACATTGACTCTAAAAAAGTTGCTTAACTTAAAAACAAGACACATTAAATTCAAAAATAAAGCATTAAACTCCATTATATTATTTGATAGTGAAAAATAGCATTAAGTTATGAAACTCTTCATCCGTTTAGGGATCTTAAATAAACGTGAAGTTTTTTTTCCTGTACAGGATTCCGATCTATCGATTAGAATTTTTTTTTTTATACTGAACACAAAAAAAACCAAACAGTGCGTGTTGTCCGATGATTCGAAACATGGTTGTTAATATTTATTACTATCTTATTGCTAAAGCTGGACGAATTGTAACTGTAGCGTGTTTAAATTCCTACAAAAGACCTAATATGTCCAACAGTGGACATCCTATGACTGAGATTATGATAAAAAAAACATTTTGACAAAAACCCCACTAAAAGAAAAAAGAAAATTATTTCAAACAAAAATACTGCCTTTGTTGAACAACTAAAAAGTAAGAAATAAATATTTTCTACAACATTTTAAAGTTTGTACCAAGTAAAATGTAAAATGACTCAGTCTACATATACTGTGTATACGGTTTCCTACGGTAAATACGTTCATAAGAAGGAAAGTCCCTAGTCATTTTCTAAATTTTTCTTGGCACCGACCTAAAAATGTTTATTTCTTGCTTTTAAACAAAGTCGGCTTTTTATGTAAAAAAATGTTTTCACCTCTAAGGTATAATGTACCAAAAAAAAAAACCATCAAAATCGGTTAATAATTAGCAGAGTATACTTATAGATAATAAAATACAGTTAAATTGACCTCCTCCTTTTTTTTAAGTCAACCGACTTACGCGGAGGCTTTTGAGGAGGAGGACAATACAATACCTTATTTACATACAATCCTTGAAAATGACACCCATGTTGTTAAATTTATAATCTGACCAGGTGGCTTTCTTGGATTTCAAAATTATTAGAATATTCGTTCTTATACACCCAATAAACCTTGAAAATGACACCCATATTGTTAAATTGACCATTTGGCCCGGCAGCCATCTTGGTATTCAAAAATTATATCATATTCGGTCTTATACACTTGTATACTTCGAAAACTACATCAATATTTTTAAATTGTCAACTTTACACAGCGGCCATCTTAAATTTCAAAAGAATCCCCAGGTAGGGTCTCATTGTAACTTTAAAAGTGTGTTCAAACTAGATATACCCAGCACTTTATATCTAGAAGTTCCAGTACCAACCAGAGGAAGGCTTCGAAGGTCACCTTCAGGTTACAACCATAAATAGGTAAATATCTTTCAAATTGATTCACATTCACGTACTGCATGTACGTGAATGTGAATCAATTTAATCTCATCCATCCGTGTACGTACTGCGATCTTTTTAGACACCAGCGACTGATGAAATTCGGTACAGGTCTGCTCTGGACAGCGGCAGATTGCCGCCTACGGTTTAACACATATATTAAATGAGCGTCAACAGAAGTTTGTAATAAAATAACCCTTATTGAGCTTTATTAAGAATTAAGTCCAAAGGCAAGTTATGTGGAAAAAATGCAGTTCATAATTTATTTTATATGATGTACAATTTTAATAATTTTTCATGGCAGTTTTTGAGATTAACATATCTTCTGTTTAATGGTATTTTTTAATGGAATAAATTAAAAGTACATAAACCCGACTCGTCAGTTTTCTGTGGAGAGGCGACAGAAAATCTTTTATACAGCATTATTATTAAGCATAATAATTTTCGGAAAGTAAATTAATTCCACCGGTCAGATTAGGGACCTATCTTTGTGTAGTTATTTTTATTTGTGTTTTGGTTTGTTTATTTTAGCCAGAAAGCGTCTCCCAACGGGAGGGACAATCTTATTCTGATCTGTCGTCCTCCACCATACGGCGTTAGCTGACATAAAATAATTAAAAAAAAACATTTTTAAAATTAAAAAAATGTCTTTTATGAAAACCTTTTTTAAATTACAGTATCATGTCTAATAATATATAAAGCGTTCACATACATTTTTAAAGTAACTATGAGAACGTTAACGTACAATAGAAATGCAATAAATTCCTGTAATATCAGCGTTAATCCTCCAAAAGTTTTCCGGTTGAGTGTCCAATAACTCAGACCCGGTATCAACTATAACTAACTTGTTTCGTGAAAACAACGGACGGTAATCTGACCCCGTTTTCGAGTATTTAAGACCGAGATAAGAAAATTTGAAACTTGCATTTTACTTTCCAGTCTTTTATAATATTTTCCAATACATTTTACTCTTTGATGGTTGAAGGGAGGAGACTTGTGCAATGTAATGTAATGTGATAATGATGGTAAAGCAATGTAGTTTTAAACTACATACTATTATTATTATAAGTTTTATTAGTATTTTTACCTACCTGTCTTTACATACTATTATCATTATCATATGATATCAACCCATTACCGGCCCACTACAGGGCACGGGTCTCTTCCAACACAATGAGAAGGCCGTAGTCCCCCACGCTAGCCCAGTACGGATTGGCTTTCGATCAAAAAACATAACCCACAGACCTTCGCAACTTGTATTTTCGCTTTAGATAATCGGGTAAAAGTAAGAAAATCCTCGTAGAAAATATACAAAAATTTACGCTCACGCTGTCTCCCATTCCATTTTATGCCGGTCGTATTACAGAAAAATGCTTCACTTTTTGCTCCATCTCTTTGTACGTGGATTATGACACGCGATCTCCTTAATTTATGAGCAAATGTGTGTAAGAAAAAGAAAAAAAAAAGAGATAAACGGGTCGCGAATGTTAGCTCCTGGCGCGGTGGAGACGAACATCGACCAACATAGTTTAAAAAGCGTAGTACACACATTAGACTGCCTATGTTGCGTTAATAACCCTAGAAGCAAAAAAAAGGGTGCTGCTATAAGAGTGAGTAAGCTTATAAATTAGGACCTACCACATTAAATCAATGATAAGTGTAACCGCTCTGGCTGTGAGTTTGATGTGTTTGTGTGTGTGTGTGTGTTTATGGCATCGTATAACCCGAACGAATGAACCGATGCACAAGAATATAAAAAAGGTTTAATAAATAACATTTTTAGTTTGCTACTTTAAACAAGAACTTTAGGAGAAGCGGAATATAAAAAAACATAATTCGGTTATAAGGGCTGCCGATAGAAGTGGGAACTGAAAACAATTGAAAAAGTCGGTGACGCGTAATTTAAAACGCGTAAAAAAATATAATCTATCCAAAAAGTCAATCACGCGGACCCATAAGTTTTGAACTTGATTTCAGAAATCAAGAAAAGAAGTTTCACGTAACAAATCATGGCGAAAATATATAATTTCTGCACCTTCTATTTTCGAAAACGTTGTAATACAGCAAAAAATACATAGTCAGTCCTGACCTTTACCTTGCTATAGACGTAGAGTGCAAATTATATTGGGTTCTGAATGAATAATAAATAGATCCACGGTACCACTCTTGAATATAGTAGTCGTTAGTATACATCCTCAGTAAAGATTTACTATATATATATTTATACTACTATTATAAAGATATTTTTTGTTTGTCTGTACCGAACAGACTCCGAGAGACTTTGACCGATTTTAACTATTTCTTCTCCAAAATGCTGTTGATGCCTGTTTTCTGGCTTAACACCTACGCCTCAGATTGATTGAGGAACACAGCGGCACGTTGCGTGTTTCTTGCATACACTGCGAAGTGTTGAATAAATAATTTAAAAAAAACATGCAATTTGAATATAATACCATACAAAAACGTTTATAATAATTGGAGTAAAGAATTGTTAATTTTCAGAAATATTAAATTTAAAATTTGTGTAGTATGAAAATTAAGCTTAATTTGCTATAGTCCGCGAAAAGCAGCAGAATCTGTATGGTGTAATTTATAATTTCTTCAATCCTTACATTCCACACCAAACAGATCTTCGGCAATGTACCCTCTACGCACGTTTCCCTCCGAAACCGCAGCATCCTCAGGAGATGTTGACTTTACAATGAATAACTTCTATGGTTTGTAGGTATTTAACGTTTTTAGGTATTTAACTCTGAGACAAGCTATGTAATGAGTTTTAATTAGATCCAGAAAACTTCTCATTTAGTAGTGGGGGTTATTTTAACCGGCGTGATACAGTTATTTAAAGCAGTATTATCGCGTAGGTAAAACTTAAATAAGTTCAAAGCAGTTACAAAATCATTTGAACTGTAAAATCTCGGAATTACCTGTAAGGATTCTTAAAGTTTTCTTTCGAAACATTTGGTTGGTTTTTGTTTTGCTATTTTCTTAAGTATTGCTTGTTTTCTTTAACGAGGCAACACTTTTTTGTAAAAGCTAAAGTAGGTTATAATTTATTTTTTTATTGTATATCCTTATGTAATTTCAATAATCCAACCCAAAGTAGCAAAAGTTTGCCTTTAAAATTCATTTTTTGGCGTGCTTCGAGAAAACTAAGTATTTTGTGATGGATAAAAATCAGTCAAATTTTCATTTGTCGGTAGCCCTATAATTTATAAATCAAAAAATATTTAAGGGCCACCCTTATACTAGCCAATAAGAGCAGTTTTATCTTTAATAAACATTAACAAATATACAGTTATAGTGGCTGTTTCGGAAGGGTGTTGTTTTAAACGGCTTTATCTCATTAGATATAACTTTACTTAATTAGGTAAACACTAAACGTATGTTACGTATGTGTAATATTACCCTGTAATTATAATAACAAATAATTCTTATATCGATTCAATAAATATAAATGAACATAATATTTACGTTTTAAGTTTGGGACTTGCTTTTGGTAAAAACTTCCAACCCTGTACATCTTATAGCATCATTCGATAGATGACTAAAATTAATATCCTTAGAACTCGAGATTCGTACAATAAGTTATAGTATATTGTTTAATTAAAAATAAACACTATTGATTCTCTACCTAAAACAATCAAACAATGCACCCCTAACTTCCGTGGATGCCATTTGTCATTTGTGCACTGGTATGAACAATAATTATAATTAGATCTCCACTGAATGTGGCTCGGTAGCTGCACCCGTGAATCAATTTCACCACTGAATGCTCCTATTTGTTCACTAATGAGGGAAACCTTAGTAATTAATCATATCATTTCAGCGTAAACGGTGCCCGCCGCTTGGTGTCGAGCGATCGCCTTCAAATAATGGAATATCACGAAAAAATCCAGAATACGACGGTAGATTAAACCCGCTTCGTTAATGACTTGTTTTTTAGGGTTGCAAAGAATACGTCTTTAGCAGGTTTTTTGTTAATCTTTTAATACTTTTAAAGCTAGAAGTTAATGGGGGGAACGTCGGCCAGTTGAGCGTTCGGTGGTTAGCAATTAAATAGTTTAGCTAATCGCCCGCCTTGGAATATTTTTTTACCAAACCTGTGTCATTATAATTTAAATAACTTGATGAGTTGGTTTTCAGGTTTTCATTACTATTAAAAAATCGGGTGATATTTAGTGTTAATTTTGATTAACCACTAGCTGTACCTATTTAGGTATCCATTCAATCAATCTGATGAAATGGATTGTCCATTTCACCAGATTGATTGAATGAACGTACATCTTAATCACTCACTCACTTTCAAACTAAAGTTAAAAAATGTTTTGTTCATTCAGAACTTATCACAGGCACTTGTGAAGCGTTCATAGATATAACATGTTAGGTAATGGTGATAACTGCATTCATTAACTTAAAACTAAAGCTAGGAGGATTCCAGACGCGCCCTGGTCTAAGGAAGAGCCAACATCAAACTAAGCCTGGTTTTTTTTTGCCATCCCAATCTCACAGTTATATTTAGCTATGAAGTTAGAGCAATTCATACCCCCACTTTTTTATTATACATGTAATCCTTGATATTTTAATAGGATTTTTCTATAAGCTTATGTTTTATTTAAACTTTGAACTTATGGAGCGACATCACAGGGATTTAATCCGGTAATTTGTTATAAAATTATGTATAAAGTGTGGCAAATCGTGACGCAAATCATTACATTGGTCAACATACTTTTTTATATTAACAAGCTGATTTCATAAAGCGTCGTTTAAATTTCTGAACTCATCGTGTATTCCGGTCGGCTAGCGGCTTAATTAGGTAGGGCCCCACCTTTACACACGATTTCACGGCACTTGTTAAAAGTTTTCAATTGCGTTACGAGGGGGCCTTTATACAGAATTTATTCATTATATTCTAGGAAACCCCCCAATACCCCCTACTTAATAAAACGCTCCTTTGCTCTTTTTATTTCCTCTTCCCTTAGTGTCCCCTTCTACTTAAGTTTCTTTTAATATTTAACTCGTGCAATCTGAAATTATACATCCGTATGTTTTCATTATTATTATTTTTTTAATGAAAAATAATGAATCAACTGATGGTGATAGATTGTAGATAGGGATGAACTTGAATGTTACAAAAAGTTATCTGTGTGTAAAATTAACTACGGAGTACCTAATATAATCGTTAGAAATACTAAATCGCTCTAACACGAAACTCCTTAAGGATAATAATCACAAAACAAAACGAAAATCTTTCACAAACAACAAATAAAAAGGTAGCTCTTATGTCTTGCCTATTTTAGTTATTATATATTCTCGGCTATAGTTTGTAAATTAAATATGAAATAGTGTCCAGCGTGGAGAGACGCTCTAAATTCCTCTTTCCTATAAAAGATTGGGACTATGGGACATCTGTCCCACACCGCCTAATATTTTCCCGCCTATTATTGTGACAATAATAGTCTCTACTAAACAGATAAACTCAATAACAAACAAGTTTCGGAAATCAAACTTTCGTGATCTGTTATCAATCATGTATTTTTCATATTAGGCTGTCAGAGGTAGAGTAAAGGGATACAAAACTAGCAGGCGTAAGTAGGTACATCCTTATCTAAAATTCTCGCATATTAAAATATTCTGCGCAAGCTTATTATTATTGGGAAACTTTTAATTTAGTTACATTATTAAAAGTTGCGAGATCTTAATCTGAAAGCCAATCAGGTTCACGATCAGGCTGCATCCTACACTCAACTTTACATGTTGATGTTTATTTAAAAGTTGCGACTTATGTTTCGCATTCTAACCAAGTCTGAGGGATGAGAGCCGCATATCCAACAAGTTGGCTCTTTATTGTTTGACAGCTTAGTAACGACTTTGATCGGTTATTTAAATGAAGGCAACGCAGTTATGGCTGTCAATATTACAGATTTATATGCGCGCGGCGTTTTCCATAGCCTTTTTATAAATTGGACCGGCGTTAAATAAGACTTGCCTATCCAGTTTAGCCGATGTATATTTTATTGACGTAATTTTGTTATAAGTAGATATTTGTAAAATTATATAATTTAAATGCTTTAAACTTTACCTACGCTATTAAAATACCTTAATCACCAAAATATTAAGAAGAAGAAATAAGAGCATTTTATATATATTATTTTGGCCTATTTGGCAACAGATATAACTAAATTTCGCTTTATTCAGGAGCATGCCTTACCGAAAAAAAAATACTAAACAAGTCGGCCAAGCAACGGCGGTTACGACCAAGTAAAAAACGCACTGAATTTATAACATTGTCCTACTCATTAATCGACTCTAGTCTGTGGAAAAGAAAGCACCAGTTACTTATGGAGATGTTGACGTGTAACGCACATATATTACATACTAACTTTTACAAGGTTAACTTGGTCCGTTCGCAACGACAACCACAAGTTTGGAAGACAGATTCAGCGGATAATCTGATCTTTTTTCCAACGTACCATTTTATTCATTTAATAAAAAAAAATTGTACCTAAATGAATTTGAATCCATTGTTTCCATGCACTAAGCAGTAGTGCAAAATCTTCTTCAGTCATTATATTTATTTATATTTGGCCTCCGGAAATTTGATCACATTTCAGACTTCAGTGTATCGGAACTAACTAAAATGGCTTTCTATAAGGCATCGGCGTAATCTGCATGTATTATTTATCCTCTACTCTACTCTTTTTCTTCCTTGGACACCACCCTACCTTAAAGAAAGATTCAATTTTCTTGGCCCGTGCACATCCCAAGGCTCTCAGCGATCCACCCGAGAAAATGTGCTCAGAATGGTGAAGTGTAACTCTAGCAGTTATTCGGAGTCCTTTACAATAAAAGCGGCAATGCTATGGAATGAACTCCCTGATGACATTCGGCGCTCTAAATCCCTTGCGATTTTTAAAAGTCGTGTAAGGAGGCACTATTTGTCACTATAAACATGTTAATATTATATGTATATGTGTGTGTATTTATGCATATTTATATATATTATATTATTACATTTATTATTTTATTTAATTATTTATGTATTTGTATTTCTTTTAACTCTAAAATATATTTTTTATTAATCAATAACTATAACCTAAAATAAACTATTTAAAAAGTAAATAAAATCTAAAACGTCCTCGAAACCACCGCAGCGAGGCACAGTTCCTAAGATGCTGGCAGCATTGCCCCTTTGGATGGCCAAACTAATTCGTTGGCCAAGGTAACTGCCCGCTCTAGGATCACCGGTAGACTCGATAACCCTTTTCGATAATTCTTTGAAAAGGGCTCTTGCCTCCGGACCCCACGGTCCCAATGTCTCTACTCCAAAAGGCACAAAAATGAAGCTGCTATCCAGGTTTTCATATTTACGCCTCTTGGCCTGCTCGGCACTGGAAGCAGCCGCACCTACCATTGACGACATATATACATTTATGTATATATATATTTTTTATATATATAATTGCGATTTCCCGTCTCTCATTGCCTTATTCCAATAGTTAAGGTAGCCTGGAAGAAATCACTGTTAGTGATAAGGCCGCCTTTTGCATATAATTAATGTTAATGTAAGTGTTCCTGTGTGTGTTTCCTTTATTATGCAATAAAATTGTTTAAATAAATAAATAAAATAAATATATTATTGACGGCCGATTGGCGCCGCAACTTGCTTTCTGAGACAAGGCCGTGGGTTCGAATCCCACTCCCGATTTTTTTTTTGTGACGAACATGAATATTTTTCATTGTCTGGGTGTTTATCTATTAAGTATTTATGTATAATATTCATCAAAATATTCATCAGTCATCTCAGTACCCATAACACAAGAAACGCTTACTTTGGGGCTAGATGGCGATGTGTGTATTGTCTTAGTAGGTATATATATTTATTATTATTTATTATAAAAGCGCATACTTAAGAGAATATGAAGATATTATTGTAATGGAATATTCTATATGAAATTGGATTACCCTATTCTGTTAACAATTAGGCATCTTTTAAAGCTGGGATATCGCTCTATCTAATATTCTTATTATTATATGCATCGGGGTTTCTCGCTATCCAGTGCCCCGTTGGTTTATTGGTTAGAGTTTACGAATACGGTTAATAAAATAGTGAATTCTATACTGACTCGGGATACGGATAGGTAAGCTGATTGAAGCAACACTATTCGGTGTAAAAGTTAGTCTGATTCTTGTTTGAAGAGGTTGAGAGAGGATTTCTTGTTTTTATTTTAACGTCACAAAATGTTTTTCCTGTAGGTAATATTTCAATTTCATAAAACACTCATCAGCTAAACAATACTTATAGGTAGGTTGTGTTTGATGTTCTCGACAAGCGTAATGTAATCTTAATATCTACGAAGTAATTTGTGTTCTGTGACGAAATAAATGACAAAACTCCTAAGGGTGTTTGCTTAATTTAGTAAACGCAGCATTCGAAATCTTCCGTTGTGTCGGCGGCAAATTGGATTACGCCTGTACTGACGCCTTCACTGCTTACGATTTGATGATATTAAAATATGCCAAATGTTTAGATAATGATACACAAATTTGGGTAATCTTAATTTTGAGGGACGAGAAACTGTATCAGTAGGAACTTAAAAACGAGTATATATCGAATTAGATTGCATATATTGCAATAGCTAGTTAGTGTACTCAGGACACAGATCAGGTTTCTATCGACTGATATTAGTTTTGTTTTCAATTTAAAAAAAGTAACTGATTTTTTTTTTGATTGGAACAGCACGAGAACTCTCCAGTTAGCTTGCAGACGTTTTGGATTAATTTTCGGTAGAGATCAATAAATGGCGTTACTATGGCATAATAAACAAGATATGATTTAGTCATTAAATACTATACTCCGCGTAAAGCAGGAGAATCAGTATTCAGTTTTGTTCAGGGATGATGGCAAGAGACCAGACGGTATGACTATAGTACCGTGGTCGATGGAGCGTGCGCTGGTGTGGTATGCGAATTGCGTTGATACGTTGGCAGCTTCTCACTTGCCGAGTACGTCCCAAAAAGCGGCAGCAGCTGCCGAATCTGCTCAAATGCTTAAGCGCCGTATATACTCCGTTATTTGTAATGACTTCATTTTTGCGGCGGTTGCGTTTGAGACTCTAGGGCCATGGTCTTCGGACACGAAAAATTTTATTAACATAGTGTCACAAAAATTGATCCTTACGTCTGGTGACCCAAGAGCTGGCGCTTATTTAGCCCAACGGCTAAGTCTAGCTATGTAAAGGGACAATAGCGCCAGCATTTTGGGTACCATGCCCATAAGTGAACAGTTAGACGGCTTATATTTATTATAAATATTAATTTTTGTTTGTAATTGTTATGAGAAGAAAACTTTATGATATACTATTATCGTAGCAGACTTTCCTCCCATTTACCAACTTATGCTATAATTTTTAATTAACATAAAAATACGTGACCTAATTTCTTCAATCTTTATGCTCCACACCAAACAGATCTTCGGCATCCCACTCCCACATGTTTCGCTCAGACACCGGAGCATCCCCAGGAAATGTTGACTTCATCATCATCAATCATCGCGCTGAGCAGACTTGTTAGTGATTGCAGTAGATGGTAGTAGAATCATTGAGGTCGCTGCTCCCCATAATCCGTTAGTATATCCTTAGTGGCCACATACGACATCACTTGGCATATTCTAATTTTAATTTTATATCTTCGTTAAAATAGGAATCTGTTAGATATTGGATAGAAGCAGGCGTTACTTTGCGGATAGTATGTTATGAAAATTAAGCTTAATTTACTATACTCCGCGAAAAGCAAGAGTATGGTGTAATTTACAATTTCTTCAATCCTTATACGTTTCGCTCCAAAACCGGAGCATCCTCAGGAGATGTTGACTTTACAATGAATAATTAATTGTTCAGTGTTGTTAAAGTCACTTAACAATTTTTAATATTAATTTTCCTAAGGAATCTGTTACAATAAATGGGATTTATAAATTTTTTTAACATCTTTATAAATTAATAAATTTATCGGTTCTGAACACACCAAATAAATGAAATAAAAAACCTGTTTTGAAATAATTTTGACGTTATCGCAATGCACTGACGGGGTTTCATGTTCACATGCTAAAAAATATTGCGTGCTATATATGAAAGAAATAAATAAAATGCTAAAAGCTCATTGGTATGCTTCAAATTCAATCTACAAAGTTCTACGCTTTAGTCGTAATGCGATAATTAACGTCCGATATTCGATTACTATTAAACATTTTTATTAAAATAATCTTCTCAAATTAGTGTATTTTCATCGGTCCTCGATATGTCTACAAAGTTTGAACGAAATCTGACCGTTTAAAGTGGGTCAAAATAGCGTCCAAAGAAGTCGGTTACAAACATACAAACATACTAATGAAGCTATAAAGCTTGTAAAAAAGATGATGGTGGTAGATATTGTCTACAAATAAACCGACTGCCTTTCAACTACAAAGTTCTGCTCTGCAAATACTGCTTACTTACCGACCTACGATGAATATGGTTGACCCCAATGTTACTAACGTTTCTGGTATAACACATCCTGTTAATAGCGTTATGCATGAAAAGCGTCTTTGTTGCTCGTGAAAGTGTCCACGTGGCGAAATGCGAACAGGGCGTGGGGCGTTACGCTCCGCCTACATGCAACAGGTACTTACACCGCACGCCTCTCAGGCCGACCTGACTCGCTTTTCGTCGGCTAAACTACCATATCGCGTACATATTTGAAAACACTTTTACAGGGAACAGGAAATAAACCCTTTTATATCACGTGTATTAAACCTTACGGAAACGAATCTTAGAAGAATACTGTTATCGGCATATTTTCTGCCATAACTAAGAAAACGGATCTCAACTTAATCGAGAAAAATGCAACATTTATTGTAAAATCAAATTTCTGGTGTGTAATTCAAAATCCTAATTCCAAAAAGGTCTGGTGGGAATTGGCTTGCACTTCATACATTCCTAAAAGCACTGCCTACCCAATTTTTTTGACATTACTTTCCACTTTATGCCATCTTCCTGCCTACCCTGGTCAAAAACTATATGCACGCCACGCTGCTGCTGGCAGTTCAGGCCGTTTGCTAGTGAAGTTCTTCACTTTTGAAAGGTCAAGTATTTCTGTTTTAGTGATTCCACTGGTTCGGAAGTAAGATTTTACTGAACCACCACTAGATATAGGCGCCTAATAGAAGTTAAAAGGGTTTTGCAGTAAAATTTTTAATCATTATCCTAATACTATTCCGACGACTATTCTGACATTACAAGCATATTCTCAGATACAGTAAGGGCCTTTACCCACCAAGATGCTACAATGCGGGCTGGCGAGCAATAACGGTTATTGTCACAATATATCAGGGAAAATTACCTCCAGTATCATAGCAAACAGTTTTATTTTCACTTGGTCCATATTCTTTATCTACAAAGGAGTTACTTCTAGTATTTCCTTAGAGTGCCTTAGACTATATAAGCACTGTGGTCATTTTAAAACGTGCATTTCGTTATGCTTTTAGAACTTGTGCTTTTAATGAGTTTCTTATACAAAAATTACTCGTAGCCAGTGGCATGCACTGAGAATATGCACAGTGTATGCAGATGATATAAAGTGAAGAAAATCTTCAGTACGAGTTGTAAACGAAATTAAACTCAGTTAGGTACCTACAACTTACGTTAGATTCATCAATTGGATTATGGACTTAAAATAATAACCATACAGGTAAGCTCGTTACCATCTTAGACTGCATAATCACTCAGCAGTTGAGATTGTACTCAAGGGCTAACTTGTAGTGGAACAAAAGAAAAATTAAGAAATTTTACCAAAACTATAACTTTGACCCAAATACTATATCTAAATCCTTTTGCAATCGCCATAAAGGAAGCGCGTTCTAAATAACGCGGGAGTAAAGAGACATTTCAGTATGAATAAATTTACGCCAACGCCCCCTCACCGGAACCACTCGATAACCAACGGCGCCTATGCTTTATAACCCGTGACTTCCGGTAATAGATTTATCGTCACACAATCTGAATAAAAAGGCGGAGAAAAGACCTATTTATGGAATTTATGCAAAATGCCTATGGCCTACTTTTTTCTTTCCAATCTTTAGGAATTAAAGAATTATTTATTTATCTTTAAGAATAATTTACATATTGACGTACGGAGAAGATGATCGGATATCATAAGAAATATTAATAATCATTAAAAATATTCCCACAGAATCTTTATACATTTCTAATATACCTATTTAATCATTAAATAAATAGTAACCATTTAAACGTCAATCAAATTATCTAATTTAAATCAGTAGTACATTTCGATAGTGTGTAAAGTATGTAATATGTGACATTTCCGTGAATTGAACATTGATTAAATTTTAACACATTTGAGAAAAAAGAAAAAAGTGTGTGTGTGTGTAACCTTTACGCGCGATTGAAGAAAAACTTTTATTATTATTTATTGATGAAAGAGTAAAATGTTCCTGGGACTCCGCCATTTCATTTAATATTCACTATTTCATTTTATATTCTATTTAAAATTCATTAATATCACTTTCATATTTTGATTTAAAATATATTCATTTGTAAAATAGAATAAATGAGAGTCAATGTCAAATCATGTCTTTGTCATTGAATATTATAGAATGTCGCAATAGTTAGAATATATATTAATAATTTACTTAAGTTTAAATTTAATTACTATTGTAATAAATAAACAAGTATATTTAGATATTAATAAAAAAAACTTAGCAATTTAATTTTTTTTAAACTAAAATTTTTATTCACTTTGCTATTCACAATTTATCCGTTTGAAAATATTGGAAATAAGTAATCCTTATTAATTATGATATTTGCCACTAGCTGGCGTATAAGTTAAGAAGCGTGGAGTATATGACATATACTTACAATACTTACAACCAATCCAAATTATTATTTTTAAATAGCGGAAACTACACAGACGTCTGACGTAAAAGTTACTTCCGTCAGAAAAAAATCTGAGTTACTCCCTAGTCGCGCCTTAAGAAGTTTTACTTAAAAAACGTAATGAAATCATCAAGAAACAGTTTAACAATAATTTAAATCATTTATATGGTCCGACTTCGCCTCGTTGTCAAAAGATCTTGGTTATTAAATCAGGGTTTCAAATGATTTCTGTTCTCATGTCGGGAAAATTATGTTAGCTATTTAAACGTTTTTTACCGTCAAGGTATTTCGAATAGCTCAGAGTTCGGATATTCTAATTCGATCTCAGGTCAGGCTATAAATTACCTAAATTACATTGTTAACTATATTGGTATAATTTTATGAACTACGAGTATATCACAAACATAATGTGATAATTCATCATCATCATCATCAACAGTCTATAGCAGTCCACTGCTGGACAAAAGGCCTCTCCTAACATGAGGGTTTGCCCATAAACACCGTGCTGGGCAAACGGGTTGCTTATTGCAATAGCTTTTAGTAGTAGACAGGACTCTGGTGCCCGTCCTCTATTATACTCCCTCAAGCCTCGATCTTGTATTATCGTGAAATCCCAACAAACCGTATTCACATGTTCCAAGATCTATCCATCTCTCCTTTGAGCAAGCCAGTATCTAGCAGTGGGATACAGATATTTATAGATAAGGGAATATCGATCTCCGAACTATCCGCTGATATAGTAAGTATATGGTCGTCGACAAATCAAAAAGAGCAAAGTTAACCAAAGTTTTACCTACCTTGCTTTCATTCGCAATATCATACATTAAGCCTTCGCCTAGACATGGTTTATGTCGGTTTTATTTCGGGAAAAGCCAATTATCCACATCACATATTAAGAGCGCGCACTTTATTCTGAGCAATGAACGGAGAAAGTCCGTTACATTGCTGAATATGCGACAGATTTATCGCGAGTGTTGGGGATGCGACTTTATAATAATATTTTATCGAAAAATATATCGATAAGTTTTTAATTGAGTCGTGTTTATAGATTGTAGTATTTGTCTGCACAATTTATTAGCATCAATAGCCTTTAATAGTTTCTGTTAAACTTTTTTTTTTTATTGTTTGTTGGTAACAAACAAGCTCTAATTTAACATGTAGTAGCACGAATTGTCACACTTATATATGGTATTAAAATTTTGATGTACGGAATTTCAATTAAGATACATTAAAACAAGATTTTTAAGTCTGTCTGAATCTAGACACTGAGTCTGAGAAACGATGATAGTTAGAAGCGGTTATAGCGCAGTGGGTAGGAGCTCGACTTAACTTTCGGGGGGCCGAGTTCGAATCCCAGCACGCACTTCTAACTTACGTGTGTTTTAAGTAATTAAAATATTACTTGTTTCAATGGTGAAGGAAAAAATCGTGAGGAAACCGGCATGCCTGAGAATTCTACATAATGTTCTGAAAGGTACGTGGAGTCCACTGGGCCAGCGTGGTGGACTTAATCCCTTCTCACTGTGGAAGGAGAACTCTGCCCAGTAGTGGTCCAGTAAAAGATATGATGACGAGGATGAATCTAGAGTAATATTATTCCAATATTTGAAAAGTACCGCGAAAGTAGCTTTAATTAGTCCACAGTGTTTTACACACTCTTGACCTTTGAAAGAGCTGTCAGTTTAAGTGTGACAAAAAATACATAACTAGACCAGTGTTATGCCTGGTTTATTAATATGGGGTATGCCTAGTATTATCGATATTAAATGGTATCGATAGCGAGTCCAACACTATGAGGTCGTCACCTGGGACGAGGGGTGAGGGGCGCGCAGACTCGGCGTCGCTGTGGCGGGCAGGTTACGATTTACACTCAACCAACTCAGCAGAAACTCTGCGAGAAACGCTGATAATCCACATCTCACAGACGCTGCGTGAGAATTATATCGGGATTACTATGAAATGAAACTTGTCAGATATAAACTACTCTGTTAATTGTACCGTTATAAGTTTGTACTGTTAATAGTAGCTATACTATTCACTCAAATTCGAATTCAACTCAAATTCAAAAATGTTTTATTCTTGTAGACCTTGTCACATACACTTATGAAGCGTTTATACATTTAACATGTTAACACTAATGTTAGGTGATGGTGATAGCTTCATTCGGTAACTTGAAACGAAAGCTAGGAGGGTTGCAAACGCGCCCTGTTCTAAGAAGAGCCCACATCAAACTTAGCCAGGTTTTTTTTTGTTATCGCCATCTTACAGTCGAGTTAATGTCTCGCTATGAAGTTAGAGCAATTCAAGCTTTCTTATTATACATATAACCCTAATTTTATATTTCATCTGGTACCTAATTTGTTATAAAACAATATACAATTACCCTTGGATGAATTACTAATTTTATGCCTATTGCCTCGTAAATCGCACTACAAGTTTATTTTTACTTCTAATATTAATTTTATTACAGTCCACTTTCTTTTTAAATATGTTATATTTTTATGTACACTTTTTTACAAGAGAAATTTACTCAAAAATATAATTGAAGTTTACTACAATAGTGATAAAAATAAAAAAACTTATATCTGCATTTAGAAATTCATAATCAGCTGATCAAATTAAATTCTACTTCAAAAAAATTCAAAATTAAAAATTAATTTATTACTTGAAATAAAATATAGGCCTAATATAAGCACTTTTGAAACGTGAAGTCTGTCTGTGTGTAGTTACTCTACCACCGGTTCGGAAGGCAGATTCTACGGAGAAGAACCCGGCAAGAAACTCAGCAGTTGCTCTTTTCCAATATCAAAAATTTACATTTTACATTTTAAAATTCATTTTTCTATCTTGTGAGAGAAAAAAACATTGTGATGATGATGAATAAATGTGTTTTAACACATTCTTTAAACTTATGCATTGGTAGGTCAAAAATAATTACGTTAGGAATCATATTATAAAAGCGTATACTCAATCCCACAAATGACTTCTGCACCTTTCGCAGACAATATGTAGATTAGATCAGATACTGCATTAAATGACTGCAATTTATTGAATTTATACCGTCGCCGCATCTTGCCATTAACACTCGATTTTGTAACCTTCTTATACACCAATCTATCAGTTTTTGTATTTATCTTTCGTATTTGGTTATTTTTTTGTTTCCCTATTGGGCTATACCTAGCCATTGGACAGAGGTCACTGTTGTTAGGCGAAAAAAAAGTCACCGTGTACATAGTCTTCAATATAGATGGTGTCACGATATAGATGGTGGAGAAGTAGAACCCGGAGTTTTAAGTAGTTCACCATCTAAATACGTCGTAGGTTGTATATTTTATTTTTACAAAGGTATAGGTATAGGTTAGTCTAGTGACTACATGTTCGAACTCGACAGGACGTACTGAAAATTTACAGCAAATGTAATTAATCATAATTATTAAACTTTTAACCTTTATTAACATTATCTATCAAAGTATATGAAAGCATATAAATGAAATTTAAGTAAAACATTCAGAATAAAGGGTTTTTTTATGGTAGCACGGTGGCTATAGATCATACACGTAAATTATAGGTATTTATATAGGTTATGTACAGATACAGAAGATTGGTGCTTGAATATTCTAACCAATGTTTTTTTTTGTTTCAGATATAGAGAAGATATATCTTCGCTGAAGATTTGGAATTATATTGAACCATTCGTTGTTGAAAAGCGGATTCAATTCTCTCAACACGAGAATGTCCGTTGGACCGCAGTGTGCGAATCAACACTGCAAATAAAGAGACTGCTTCTTAAAAAGTTTTATTTATGGAAAAAATTAAGTGCGATGTTGAGATTTTGAGATTTTTGGAAAAAAACATTCAAATATTTGGTAACCTCGCATATTATGTTTTTAAGAAAGCGTTTAGATAAAAATATCAAAGCAGTGCTAAATGGACTTTGTTTCTAGCTTTTCATGAATCAGCAAAATATATATTAAGCAATTATGTATACCTACACAGATTTAAAATTAATGAGTGCAGTATACTTAGACTGATTTTATTCCCAATGTTGGAATGATTGTCGTAAGATATAGGTACCTAACTAAACCAAGGAGTCAAAGGCTCTGTACCTATAATTGCCATTATTATTTTATATAACTATTAACTAAAAATCAGTGTACTTCAATGCCTCTTAAACGATTTCGTGCGGGCCAATGTTATTTATATTAAAGTAAATCGTTTATAATTAGAGTAAAATATTTGTATAAATGTCATCAAGTACAACTTGCGTAATTATGTAAAACGAGAAGTTTTAGTTTTAAAATTATTTTACCCTCATTTTGTTAAGTAAATAAATAGTAGGCCAACATTTATTTATATAAGAAAACTGTTACTCATACAATTTCTTATAATGCAGCGACTCAATAGTAGAGACTCAATGTAATAGTTGTATCCGTGTAATTAAAATATAATGCCAGTAGGTAATTTAATTAATTAAAATTACACATTGCTCAATAAATCCTGCAAGTTTAAGCTGTATCTTTTGAAACGCGGCAACTTGCAGTCGTTAAATACTTAAATTGGTCGACATCTGTCATCTTATTCTGTTATCTTGAAAAGCTGGGCGCGTTTAGTGTAAAAGATGGCTTCTTTTATTCTATTCCATTACAAGTTAGCCCGTGACTGCAATCTAACGTGGTAAGTAAAGATGCAGTCTAAGATGGTAGCCAGCTTACCTGTTGGGGAGTATCATTAAACCCATACCCCTTATCGGTATCTACGCGGCATCGCGCCCGATCGCTTAATCGCATAGCGGCACGTTTTCGTCGGTAGGGTGGTAACTAGCCACGACCGAAGCCTCCCCCAGACCAGACCAGAGAAAACTCAGAAATTATTAATTCCCAAATTGCCCCTGCCTGGAATGGAACCCAGAACTTCCAACTTGAAATCATAGCGCTCACCGCAGCGCCAGGTAGATCGTGCGATTGCTTAAAAGCAATTTCACAATCTTAGGTACAGCATTAAACCGGCTTGTTGTCAGGTATACTAGGTATGTACAATTAATTGCCAAGCCGTGATTTTTAAAGTCGTAAATTATTGCAGTGCACTCCCTATTCCCGAAAAATTATATAAAACTTGTGCATGCCTTGTATTACCTACACAAGGAATGCGCTTGTTTGGTACGTCATTCCCACTTAGAAATCAAATAATCGATTTTATTTGAATTGATTGTTATTTTTTAGATGAACCAAAATCGGCACCATCATTTTGAAATCTATAGAACAATCTTATGGAGCATAAGCAAAATCCTTTATAGTCAGATGTCTAGTCCCAGATGTTAAATATTTCGAATAAGCTACTTCGTCAACTAAGAACAGTAGGTAGTTACTAATAGTTAAATGCGAAGGCTAACCATAAAACTACTCGGACAAAGCGAGCTAACTTGTAAATTATGTCAGTAAATAGTACCCCTACTACGATTTTATACATCTCTAAAACCTAATTTTTTTATATAATAAAGTCAGAATATGAACAATACCTTCTTATTTTAAAATTCGTAAACTCTGATTCCTACCTGTTTTATACGGGACGGTCTGCTAGCGCCTAACGTATTCAACTTATACTAAGTTAATTTTTTAACAAAATTAAGGTACCTACCTATTATGCAATGATCACGACATCGAACTCCATAAAAACCTCGTAATAGGCGTACTGTTTGTGATATATTTATCCATTAAGTGTTCAATTTAGTGAATAAGTCAATTCTTGTAATATTTGACGTCCATATACCTACGAACTTTAAGAAAACATTAATTGATTTTGCGTCGTAACTCCATTGTTGCGTATCTTAAATTTTATATTTTATATCTCACAAAAGCACAAATTCTCTATAATATTGCAATCGTAAAGCACGTGGAATTCGACACACTAGAACTGACAAAATCTCACAAATAACTGTTGAAGAGTGTGATACGATTGCATGTTTTGGAGGGTTAGGGCATAGATCCGCATATGTAAACCATATTTTACATTCTAATATTACTCACATATTATATATGCAGCTGATATTGGTGCTATAATAAGATAATGTACTCCGAAACCATTCTAAAAAGCGTGCTTTTAAGTCATTATGTTAACTAAAATTCGTAAAACTTACTTGCTATTAAATTACGAAGTGGCATTGCGGTGTGCTGTAACCATTTTTAAATGCTATCTATATATATAAATATAGATAAATAAATTAGAAAAAATATTGGGACATCGTGTGCATGATATAATATTGTTTTTATTTTTATATAAAATATTATAGTCTATACAGATGAACTGCTTTTATATTGCGGCTGCGTAGTAAGCAGCTCGCATGCAGTCGGTCTGTAAAGACACCTCAAAGTAGGTAGTAAATCCATAGCTTTTTATATTTTTTTCTTAGCTGACTTAAAGTCACCTTCGTCGTAATTTTGTTTTCTTAAATTTTTATATTCGTAATAACCATTGCCAAAAGAAACGTGTAATTATGTAACCTACTCGTTGGTTTATGTATATAATTAATTTGTATCTAATATTGTTTAATGGTAAAATAAAAGTTAATGGTCGTGTTGAAATAATTGTACCTGTAGTCTGTACACAAGTTGATCTGGTAATGGATCAGAACTATGACTTGGTACCCTAGATCTACGTATTATAACAAAGACAATGTTGATAAACAGATTTGAAGTTATATGCGCGCGGGGCGTTTTCTCTGTTTTTGGATATAATGCACTGCATGCAGTAATGGCCGAATCAGGTTTTTTTATGTTCTTAATTCTGCAGAAGTCTCCTTGATACCCACAAGCATCGGCAAGTTAAAAAAGTGGCATCAGTTAAACCCTTGCGTTGCTTTTTTTAACTAACATACAATTTAAAATAACGCGCCCGTATTAGTTACTACGCAATTAATTATTCTTTTAGGTTACTGATATTAAATATTAACGCAAGTCATGCCCGTTTTCACTAAACCTAGGAATAGCCCTAATCTGATGCCTAGTGATCTCGGTGATTCCGAGAAAAAAAAACGCTTATGTAACTAACGATGTTTGGCGCCAACTACACCGATTCGGTAAATCGTAAAAAAAGTTAAGAAACTCGTACACACCAACCTTAAATTCACACGGATAATGAAAAATATGATAATAAAAACACAAAATACAACACCTTGTGGCAAGAACCAGAGACAAGTTGAGTTATATATGTTGGCTAGTGAAAATCGATTGGTGAAAGGTACATGTATGCCTAAGAATCTTCGTTGATTAGGCGTTACTTAAGCATTTCCTTGATCGCCGTATGTGAAAACGGGCATAAATTTTTAAAGTTCCTGTACCCAGAGGTGTCCAATTTTACGTCACAGATTCCAATAACGAACAGAAGTTACGATATCAATATCAAAGATTATCTTAAAAGTTTTTATTTACCTACCTATTTCCTATTTAGCCTTATGAATGAATATCGAGGGATCTAATTAGTTTATCCGACTGCTGTGAATACGCCTTCTCTGTCTAAGGAAAGAGGGATATAGACCCTACCCTAGACTCAATAGGTGCTTTAGATCCAGCTCTGTGCTTACCGGATCGACAAGTACGACGTACAGAATGACCAGCCAATTTTGGCGGTAGGTATCGCATAGTAGAAATGAAGTTAGTTAATTATAAATATCATATGGTTGTTAACATTGTTTAATATTAAGTTAAAACCTACTTTATAAGCAAGCAAGGGATGTCAAGCCTTGTGGTCAATTAGCATGGGCCGTCTATGTTCAAATTTGGATATAAGGACGCACAAGAGCAACTTTTGTCTCCGCAACCGTTGAGTTTTCGAACAAAAAATTCTTCTTTTTCCCGTGCCGTGCTTTGGCAGGTGAACAAGTAAAACGTATCCCCGATCAGTGGATATAATTTGGAGATATTGTTTTTATCTCCTCCTGATGCTAGCCGTGCAGGGCTCATAGTAGAAGACAAAACAGTTGCGCAAACAAAAGTCACTAGTAGGTCGGTAGATGCACAATGTCTTCGTGCTTTTTAGTCTTAAGCTTTTCGTAAGGAATTCGATAGGTATTTGTCGAACATTTACCTAAGGATTAGATAATTGTTGTATGTACCTAAGCACTCTTTTTGATGAACAAAGAAATAATAAAACACTGAGCAAACTTTTAGACAAAATAATTGACTCTATACCAGTTTAGTGACAAAGCTATTTATATAGATGTCTAAATAAGACGTTGTATATTTTGTTAAGTTTTCTAGTTGGAAATTTAAACTCCTTAATACTTAATTATTGGTAATTTGTCAGTGAGTTGTGATATTTTGTTGACAATTGTAAGAATTATTTTACTGCAAAAAATTCGTTTTTGTTATAATTTACGGATAGATTGAATATAAAATATTATTAGCAAGTTGATACCACCTGAAGCATAAGCCATTTCATTTCCATTCAATAAAGATGTCTCTATTGGCACGGAATACACAAACCTAAAAAAATCAGACGACGGTGGCTTATGGCTCGGTTAATGTACGACCAACTTTAATTTTCATGTTCATCATGAAACTATGAATTCGTACATATTTTATGAAAAGTTGCACATGTAGGTCCGTTCATATCTTTTATGTTACTGACTTATTTTCTAGATATTTATTTTTAAAACGCTTCCGAATTTATATCTGTTTACGAGAAGATTTATTATTTTATTTTTTTATGGTACCTATCGGTATGACCTACTTAGGTACCACTATGAAGTTTTTTTTAGTTCTATTTTCTGTCAGCTTCATAATACTTTGAAGCTTCTTATCTATTATAGGATTCTTGTTTAGTTTGATATAAATGGGCCTTGATCTGCAGTTTGAAAATTATTATCTACCTAGCCCCTAGACACATTTCAAAATTTTGTTTTATTTAAATATGTTACCATTTGACAGCCATATCTATTCAAAATAATCGATGAAATTTTGAGTAATTTTGTTATTATAAAAACCATTAGAAACCTAAACAGTGCTTTTAATTGTTTAAGCGAATAGGATACGTTAAGATTGGGGCCAATAAACCCCTCAGACATCTAGTACCTAATTTATTTTGTAAAATGTTAAAGTTTTATATGTTTTCATTATTATGTTAACGACGTCACTTTCTTTTTGGTTGCTTAATTTTAATGTAACGATTTTAATACAAAATGTCAAAGAATTAGTTAAGATAGGAAAATTATGTGTTTAAATGTAAATATATAGATGAAAACATGTATGTAGAAATACATAAATATTATTTATGTATTAAATTTGATATTGTTTTCAAAATTTCATCAGCAGTATTATTTCCATCCTTTTTCGCAAGTTTTGAACCTTCCTTCCTATCTAAGGTGAACCGTCGTAGCTTAAGCATAAAACTATCTGTGTAAATTTTAAGCTAATTTTTTTGTCAACGATACATTAAAACTCTCGGTCTATCTCGGAAGATGCTGTTGGCAAAAATAATTTTGTTTTTACGGAAATATTCCAAGCATGGCACGTGGAGGCGGCTGGCGATGACCGACGCGCGCCGCTGCGCATACGTTTATTCCGTCACATCGAGATGTGTCCCATCGCCAGCACGTTAGCGGCGTCAAGCATTAGGTTCATCATACGACTAACCACAAGACGCGTCTGTGTACGGTGGTCAGAATATTTCCGTACATTTGTTTCTGTTGTGAGACGCTTCGCCGCGTCGGGAGTCCCGTGGCTAGAACGTAAGGACGCAGGACGCCACGGTGTGGCCCTCGCTTGAGATAATCCTTCATTTACGAATCGAGGAAACTATTATAATTAAAATTGAGTTAACAATGAACGACCAGGAGGTTTTGAAATGAAAAACAGTATCTAAATCGAAACTATAATGATATTATGACAATAATGATCAAAATGAAAAACAGGACGAAAACATTTTGAGTTTCAAACCAACCTTAAAACACATTAAACTATTCGCATTATTCATTTACATAATAATAGATAGGTAAGGCGATTCTATTATAAATAGAATAGCCTGGATAGCATAAAAAAAGGTAGGTCCATGAATAAATAACATGAATTGGCTTATAAAACTATACTATTTTAGTAAAAAGTTAAATAAGTACCAACGGAAACAACGTACGTGTATTTAGTACCTACCTATAGACCCATAGTAACAGCTCTTTAAAATAGAAAAACCTGCCGTCAATTTAATTTACATGAGACCCCAGAACGTCTCGCTTAAGTCTCTTGTATACAAGGACGTAATACCAGTAGTTATGTTATGGCTGACCCGGATCCCACTATCCAATGGGAATCTTTTGTAATGTACCTACCTAAAATTCTTTTGTTATCCTAAGAATAACATTTACCGTGCGAGGTTTAATTCAAACTAATTGATTTGGACCCGTTCTTTAAACAGATTCTTGCATGTGTCCATCGGGTCTGAGACCTAATGTATACAGAGGAACACTGTCCCCCTGTCCCTGAAAGCTAGGCTGAAGTCCTAACCACAAGACTATCCTAAACGTCCGATACCCATTTAAAGAACAGACCCGTGCCCCGATGTTCACGGATTCTAAGGATGTACGCACGCCCTTTGTAGGTACTGCTGCAAATTGTATCGGAGCGGTCAATCCACCCAGACAACGGTTACACAAGGGAGCCATTCTTTAAATGCTAGTGAGTTTCGTTCCTTATAACGGTACCTAGATATTAACTTTCTCTCCAAACGTAAGCGATTTTCTACAAATTATGTATCTTATGGTTACCGAAAAATTTGCTGGTAACTGCAATATAAGGCATAACTATAGCCTTAAGTCGAAGCGTTGGGAAACTTAAATCCCTACCTTTAAACGTGCACATTATTACGTCAGAAAGGTTGTTTCTTCCACTGCTCCTGATTAATTACGCAACCTGACAAATCAGCTTATTCATAACTAAATAAAAACTGCTATTTATATACCGTAAGACGTAACTAAAGGTTTGGACTGCAGTACCATACCTACTTCCCACTTCGCTTACTGTAGTTAATATATTTCAAAGTATGAATAGAAATTAAGGAAATCAGTGGACAGTTTGATTGGCCTTCTGAATTTCAATCAACGGAAGAATCTGCTGATAAAGTAAGCACCCCCTTATGGCCCCCCCCTTAAAAACGTGGCATAACGTCGCAGTGACAGGTCACATGATAACTAACAGTACCATTCAAATGTTAGAGCGTAAGGAACACCGCATAACTATTCCGAAGTTATGCCACGTTTTCAATAAGGCCCCATTGGAATGTGCAAAAAATATATTACAAAATTTGTGTCGGTATGGATGTTGCACATCAGGTGTCAGAATCGTCGCACTCCTCAACCATGTCGCTGGGTGGGGCCGGAAATCTGGGCGGTCCCCAATTGAGGTACATACTGTCCGTATATATGGCCAAAAAAAATGAAAACAACCACCTGGAAATGAAACATGTGTGAGTACCAATTACCTCCCACCATCAATTTGTAATAGGGCAGCAACCTTCGGGTAGAACCCTCAACATTTACAATTTTAAGAAAGTTTTTTACCATCGTTACATGAGCAATATTTTTTTAAAGAATCTGTATAGGTATCTATATAAATAAGTAAACCAATTTCCAAGCGTTAGTCTCGCAAAAACTCTAAATAGTTAGACCGAATTTGATGATAATATGTGTTTGAGTGGGTCCAGGTAGTGACCTCGGATTTACTTTCGGAGGGCCGAGTTCGAATCCTGGCTGTACGCACTTCTAACATTTCTAAGTTATTTGAGAATTAACCTATCACTTTCTTTAACGGTGAAGGAAAACATCGTGAGGAAACCGGCATGCCTGAGAGTTCTCCATAATGTTCTCAAAGCCGTGTGAAGTCCACCAATCCGCACTTGGCCAGCGTGGACTACGGCCTAAGACCTTTTCATTCTGAGCAGTGGCGTGCACTTCGTACATGCACAAAAGCACTGCATACCCTAAAATTTAAATATAGCTCGTATAAGAGTTGGATTTTTTCCATTTTATGCAATTTTCCAGCTGTATGCATACCCTGGTAAGAAACCCAGTGCACGCCACTGATTCTGAGAGACCCGTGCCTTGAAAGGGGCCAGTAATGGGTTGATGTTGAGTAGGTGGACTGGCGCTGCAATCAGATTAAAGGATTTTTCTTCATCTGCCAGGAGGGACATCCGGTCCGCTATATGATCAATAAAATAAGGATATGTACTTTAACATACCAGGCTAAGCCGAGGGCAAAGTGTTTCATGTAAAAGCTTTGTTTTTTTCGATACCAGGGATCCCACGGTCCACACGGCACTGGCAAGTCGTTCATGTGAGGTTGGCAAAACACTAGGTAATAAAAAGAAACAATATTACCTACATCGCATATTTGTACCTATGCTAGGATTTATTTTAATGCGCTTGACTGGCTATGACACCTGCTAATAAGTCATAATGCGGCCTAAGACGAGAATTAATTTGAGGGAGCCTAAAGGCTTGAAAACTTATTCCAATGGTTTGCAAAAAGAGAACTTAAGCGAAGAGATCAAATATTGAAGTTGCCATTATGATCGCCGACCTTAGAAAGGAGATGGCACTTTAAGAAGAAGATATTACTTACAACTTTAGTAAATGAATCCAACATTCAAAAATATTGTTGATAAACATGTCACCAAGATTTTTTAATGCTGGATGGATCAACTTAAGTTAATATCTTACAAAAACTCAGTGCCATTGCAAATCAGTCTTTGTACGTCGTGCGTTGTGTCAGTGACCATTAACGAAACATTACCGCTGGTATACCTAGGTACCTAAAGCTTGGAGTCACTCATTGGGCGATGAAGAGGGAATTAGCGCTCTTTTTATTTGACACCTACAATAGTTTTATCGTATGTCGATCAAGATCAAACCTAACTGCCTAAAAATGAAGGAGTTAGGTATCTTATTTTTAATACTTTTCCATAAGTAGGTAGGTACATACTTATCTACTGAATCAATAAGTGGTTATCGACTTGTAAGTTTCACAGGTACGTACCTACCTATAAGGCTAGATACTTCATGTGTAAGAACTAAGTAGGTCCTTAACTGATATTATACTGATTAGACATAGGATAATTAAATACTCAAAGATAGCGCATTCTTACTTGGCCAGCTTGAAGTTGGCTCCCGAAATTTTATCTGCGCCTACCAATCCACACTGAATCAGCGCGGAGGGCTTATGCTCTAAAACCCTCTCTCCTATGAGAGAAGAGCCCTGTGCCCAACAGTGGGACGTTAAAAAGGCTTAGGGTGCGTATGTACTTAATTACCTATAACAGCTTTAGATTTCGGGGATTCACTAGATCGTTAGCAGGAACAACTGTCCAAGGTGCTATTTTATTGTAGATATACTACAGATGCTATTAAAGTCACTATGTATGTAATTGCTTACTATACTATTTATTTATTTATTTCTTTTACATCTTGTTAGTTCGGCAGGGCCACTTACACGTACTTGATAGAACTATATAATTTATGGATAACTATAAGACAAATGAATGTTAGATCACATGAACATTTTACGCAAAAGTTGAAGAAAAGGTTGCAAGGGAAAATTTGCTACTCCGTACGCCCAATATGACAAAAAACAACTGTGATATATGCCTGTGAAACATTACAAAAGACATGATATTAATATAATGTAGGTAGGTACTATAAGCATAATAATCGTTTGTTTGCTACACATATCGCCTAAGTAGGTACCGTTTATTTAGGTACCTACCTACTTCAATGTTATAAATTTTATCTCCGATATTAGCTACTTCTGTCAATAGGTACAGCTTATCATCTCTATATCAAATATGAATTCATACATAGATATATATTTAAACTTGCTAACTAGTATGGAATAATGTTACCAGTCTTGATTTGTGGACAGAATCTTTCTACCAAATACTTCATAATAAAATTAAGGATTGTTACTGAATCAAGTAAAGTGCAAAATAAATGATATAAAAACACACCATCCTTCGAAGAATCTGAAAAGAATAAAAATAAATATGTTTACATAAGTAGGTAGGTACTACTACACAAAATTATTTCATAAAATTGAAACAATAAAACATTGATATTGAAATGTTTTTCGATTTCATATATGGTATATAATACTTTTCCCATTGATATATAATAAATGGGAATCCTGCCATTTTGTTAAATATGCGGCACAAACAGTTACGGGATGGTTACGCGGTGACCTACTAACAAGTTTATTTAATTATTTTGTTTTATTAAACTATCTAAAACTAAGTATATTTTGGAGTACCTGATTTTGTTGCTAATTTTCTACTTTCGGTAAATCTTGCAAATCCTTTATAGATGGCTGTTAATTTTGAGCGCATTTTGCCCTGTTTTTGTCAGATGACATCCTAAAACAAGTCCGAAGCCATCTTAAACATATTTTTAAATCTTATTTGTCAGTTGTGATGCTACGTGCCGGATAAATAAATAGGTTGTACCTATAGCAGATACATTTATATCCGATCACCCATCGACGCAATACCACTTGTGGGGGTGTTTGAGATCTGTTTATAATTAACTCTATAAATATTTATAAGTGAATTTAAAAAAGACGCTTATATCTTTTCTGTGACTTTCGAATAACTTAGCATGTTTCGTATGAGTTTCGAAGGTCAAGTTTTTAACCCTTAAATGCATGATTTTATGCATGATTTTATTTTTAGACCGAGAATAAATATATTTTGGAGCCATGAATATGCTGATTTAGGGAAAAATAATAAAAAAAATAGTTTTTTTTTATTTTCATAGCTATTTTTATTAAAAACCATTTGTTGCAGAACTACAACACTATGCACTCACTAGACAATAACTACATTTTTAAAACAATTTTTGGTTGTGGTAAGACAAAGAGCTACTCCACACTTCTCACACCTGTTTTGCGTGTATCCCTTGCATCCAGGCATTTTGCATCTGCTGCGAACACAATTACCAGGCCAGTGACCAACATTATCAGTCCTTATGTCCTTAGGAGGAATATGTTGAGCTGGTCCTCTCCTTTTTTTTGCTTGTATTTCCATTTCAACACTGTTGCTGGTACTTGGCCTTCCTCTTTTGTTGCAGAGTTCAAATGAGTTATTTACTTTGGCTAATACCTCAGCTAGTTCCAGTCTATAGTTACATAGGTTTAGAACTGATGAATTGGCTTCAGTTGTTTTTAAATTTTTATACACAAGCCAAGAATTTATTACCGTCATGTCCAATAAGTGGTAAAAGATACGAAGATACCACTTTCGGCTTCTCATTGCAATTCGGTACCTCCCAATAAAGCTATCCATTAGGTCCACTCCGCCCATATGGGCATTATATTCCTTTATTATATGTGGGCATGAAATTTTAATTCTAGTCTTATTTGCCTTGTCAAATCTTTCTACTTGGCCCACAGGTTCAGCTCCAACATATGAAGATAGAAAAGTTACAACTTTATTGTCCTTCCAAGTAACTGCTGTCAAATCAATACCGTCAAATTCAGTCATCTGCTCTTCATAAGTTCCACGAGGAACAGATTTCTTCATCATTGTTTTTTTGTCCGGCAGTTTGCAGTTCACTAGCCTGTTAGATTGCACAGTACCTAGGCTATAGATTCCTTGTTTGGCAAGATAGGTAACTAAAGGTACAGAGGTGTAAAAATTATCAAAATAAATTATATGATTTATATGCCTTGGGACACCTCTAGCAAGCCGGACTACAACATTTCCCACTGGCCCAAAATCTGGTTCATCTGGAAGCCGTTCATTCTCTTGGCCAGTATATATTTCAAATTTATGAGCATAACCTTTCACGCTGCACATCACATATAATTTAAACCCCCACTTATGGGGCTTATTAGGTAAATACTGCTTCATGAAGTGTGCCACTTTCGTGGCACACATCTGTTCATCAATTGAGAGTTTTTGTTCCATAGGAACTAAAGCAAATTTCTCATTTAGATGGCTAATTATAGGCCTTATCTTATGGAGCCTATCATGTTGTGGGTGTTCCTTGGGTAAATGTTTCTCGTTATTGTTGAAATGTAGAAATCTACGAATAGTCTCAAATCGGTTGACAGTCATTATGTCCTTGATTGGTTGAAAACCTACAGTATTTGACCAGTATAGCCGTACATTGGGATATTTTATAACAGACATGTATATCAGTATCGCCATAAACTTTCTTAGCTCAGTTTCAGATAAATTTTTATTGTTTAGTCACATTTTTTTGAACGGAATACAAATTAGACTCTTCCACAATCCTTTGAACTATTTCTGATGTAATAAAATGTGAAAAAATACTATAGGGAGTACCAGTAGTAGCCTCATCCTTCAGTTCAGGTGGGTATGTAGTGTCTCCATGAAAAGCTGTCTGGTCAGAATTCAAAACAATTTTTTTTACCTTCCATACGAGTCCTCTCATAGTTGCTCGGTGACTTGTTGAGGGGGATGGAACCTGTGGCACTTGATCATTTGCTGTAGCTTCATTTATCAATGGCGGGTCTCCTGCCATGAATGGATCATTATCGGGGTCATCATTTTCCTCTTCTAATGGACTCTCAAGATCGTGAAGCAAATCGTCTCCATTTTCATAAAAATTCTCATTACCTTCTGTATCCGAGTCCTCAAGATCATCTTCCGAAATCTCTCCATCATTTATTAGAGCTAAATACTCTTCTATTTGCTTTTGATTCAAGTATGGCATCTGAAAACCAATAAAAGTGATAGTTAGTAACTAAACAGGGACATTTTCTAGTAAATGCATATTGTTGCAGATTTACAACAACAAAATAAACAAAATTTCCGAACACACCAAAAGTTTTTTTTATAACTTATAAATTGTACTGAAAAGAAGATGAATTATTACGTAAAATAACTAATTTTGTTTGAACGTTCCTTCGAAAACCAAATAATTACACTGCAAAGCAAATACACAATTTTCATCCGCTCCAAAATTACGATCGGCTTTGATTTGTCAAAATCAATTTAAATTTGACAGTCGTGAAGAAAAAAAGTGTGTTGCCACTCGATTAAATATATCACCATGATAGTAATAATCCTGCAACAGCATGCATTGAACTCATACTAATAATTTTATGGTCGTTTGATTGGTATGTTGCAGTTTTACTACTTTATGCATTTAAGGGTTAAGTTTCAAGTTAAAATATTATTAATTTGTAATAACATATCTGCAATACCTTAAACCGTTCTTACGATATCCATTTAAGATAACAGCATTAATCAATAGGAGAGTTGAATTGTAAGCAGCTGTTTGCCTAACCAATTACTTTTTTTAAGTTTAAGCAGTACCTTAGCTTTTTTAGCAAGGGCACCAATTTAAGGCATTATATACCGGTAGAATCATAAAAATATATCAATGTTTACCTACTATTAGGTACATTTATTCGCAGTAGAATCTACATTCCTGGTAGTTACGATTAACAAGTTTTTTTTTTACTGCAAAACTTCTTAAAATAAAGAATTTCTTTTTCATAGTAATATATCAATAACTGACGGACCAACCAGATGGCTCATCTGATTTTAAGTGTAAACGGAGCAACACTCAGCAAGGCGTGCATGGCACAAGTCCCACAAAGAGACACCCTGTGTCCATCAACCTGCTCAGGCGTAGGTGTTAAACCCTATATGCCCGCAATTACACCGGCAACCACGTCATTCAAACCTCACACGGACTTGGTCTTTTTAGAAGGATTCTACTATGTAGCTTTATAACACAGGCAAATGATTCTTATTGAAATAAGTTGAAGCAATAAAAAACTCAATTAATTTTTAAATCTTTATTTTCTTATTCGACCTTATCAATTAATAGATTCTATAACTTAAAGGTCTACCTATTAGTAGGTAATCCGATTCCATCGTTAAAAACAACGCCAATTTTCATGGAAAGTTAAAGTAAAGGAACCTTGTATTGATCTTACCCCTGTATTAGTAGGGTGTGGTGGTAATTATGAAGATTTTAATATTTTAACTAAGAAGAAAGTAGGTTTTGTCGTTCTTCTACCTTGCCTCAGGTTTGGGAAACTGTACCAGTCTTCCAATCCAAATACAAAGGTTCAATTCCTAACAATTGGACCTCCGTGACGAGTCCAATTGTTAGGAATGTTTGAAAAAGAAACCATATAAAATAAAAGGAAATTATTAAAGTATATTGAAATATTGGATATCGCTATTAATGTGTTTTACATTAATAGCGATAATTTGCAGAATATTCTGCAGGAGTCGGGACTTTATATTTAAAGTTGTTAGCGTATCATGTATAACATGGGATGGTATACATATAGAGCCTTAACCGCCGAATTAGCGTAACCGACACATAAAATTTCTTCCAAAAGGTTTATTTAAACATAAAAATAAACCATCTTTTGTAAATTGTATTGACTTGTCTGATATGCTCATTCGGCGGTAAAGGCTCGATATACAGGGAAAAATAAGATATACCAAAAAGCTCTCGGTTTTGTAATTCCTATAATTTAAACCAACAACTTCTGTTGGACGACTTTTCAAAATTCAATTAAAAAATAATAAATCTTGTTATTTCGGTAAGTGCCGAGGCCGATGTTACAGAGAAGTACAAGTAGAGTATAATTGTAAAATATTTATGTACTAGTTTTAAATCACAATAAATATATAAGCTAAAGTACCCACAGTAACGCGAGGGACCGCTGGTCTCGACACGCTAATAGCTTGCGTACATCAGTGCCAGTGTGCCGATTCGCACGTTTGTTCGTAGTTTCCATTCTGCTTTAATATTTTTGCTATTTTAGTGTAACAGTTATTGATGGCAACGGTTCTATCTAGAAGCATACATGCTGAATCTGCACATTATAGACTAGGTTGTTATAATTAGATAACGCAGATGACCTATTGCGCATCTCCTATCCTAGACCATACTGTGAATTCGTTAAAGGAGTTTCCCAGAACACGAAGCGAGTTGCAACACTGTAGCTCATTTCAGAACAAGAATTGAGTACTAATGAAGTCATCCGTATGTCCATCCTGTTTGTAATTCAGTATTAATGATTCGGCCCATCGGCGGATTTTAGCCTTAGTTCTGATTTTCTATTACATTCTAGTTGAAACACACTTCACCACAGTGACGTAAACTTCATGGTTTAAAAATGTGCATCACAAAATATATTTCGTCGAATCAGCGCCTTGGCTTGTATCTTTCGCATTGCAATCATAGCACTCTTAACTACAATTTGTGTCATTCAATTTATATGTGAATGTATTATTACATTCATTCAATCGAAGAGCACAGTTTAGCAGCAGACAAGTCGAAAGGCGTGCCGTACGACCCATTGGAAACAATTAGACAGCCAATCAAAGCCCTCGAAATTGTGTGAATTTATACACAACCATTGATGCGGGTAGAATACCTTGGGCACTGGCTCTGCGTGTTTCTGCGTAGTGCGCGAAGGCCTTAATGAAGTTTTAAAGTAAATAAACATCTCATAGTAAAATAAATGGTGTTGATAATTTTTATCTGTATCTCCCGACTTTAAAAAGACAAGTGTCTTTTTATGTATGTATGACTTATGTGTGACAATCGATCATAACGTGTGATTATAATAATTGGCTGAATTTATGCTATTCTCGATCCAATTACGTCTTAAGCTAATTTTAGAACAACATAACAGGCAATAAGAATGCATTTTAATCGTCACATAGCATTCATTCTACGACAGTATGATATCGTTTATAATACCATAGAGAGTTCATATCACAGATATAGATATACACATATAGTTTTACACATACTAAATTAATTGTTGCGAAAATAGTCGGTTTACATCGACTAGACATAAAACCGGCACAAAGCCGTAGACACATTTAATTAGTGAAAAAAAATTGTCTGTTTACATCAATTGGATTTAAAACCGGCACAAAACCATAGACACATTTAATAGTCAACATTCATTGTGAAGTTAAAATCTCCAGAGGATGCCCCGGTTTCGGAGCAAAACGTGCGTAGAGGGTACATTGTCGAAGATCTGATTGGTGTGAAATATAAGGATTAAAGAATTTATAAATTACATACATAATCACTCCTACTTTTCGCGGAGTATATTTACAATACAATTTATCATGAAATTCCGCAAAGTAAGTGCTTCTATCCAATGTCTAATTCTATATTCAATGCACGATGCATTCAGAATTTGAAGGATGTGCGAAGTATTCTTGTCTAAAACTCTCAGTATCTTATTATTGCATAAATGTTCTATTCAATTAATTCGAGCATTTTCAACAGGACTTGTTTTAATTTTTTTTTGATGATTTGTCTCTCGCAGCGGTGATTTCTGTGGTCTTATAAGAGGGAATCTTATGGCTTGATCCTCGGCAGAGGCAATTTAGGAATTTATAATTTCTGATTTGTTTTCCTGTTTGGTGGCAAGCTTCCTTCGAGGCTAGTTACCACCCTACCGCGTTCCAGTACGATGCTAAGTAGAAACAGGTTAGGCTGCTCCCATCTCAGCCGGCTTACCACCTGGTGAGATAGCAGTCATGGGCTAACTTAATTTTTACTTAATTATTTACTAGCTAACATGTCTTTAGAGAATTCGTTAAGTCCGAGAAGTAATATTAGGAATTAGTCAGGTAAATTCTTATATTTGTAATTACTTTAGGTTTATTTTATGTAAAATGGGAACGGATTTCTGTTATGAACAAAAGTAAGGTCAGCGAGACAAAATGTGTTTACCATTGACATATATTGACGAACGGCTGCCCATTATTATTAAATTTCTCAAAATACTCCGCTGGGTCGGAATTGATTGCACAAGTTGTAAACAACGGCAAATGATCGTGAAAGTCAGAGCAGCTTATCCATAGAGGTACATTATTTACTGTCTCCGAGAAGTCGGTGACCGAAAATAGTTTTTGAGTATTTACCGAAAGAAATCAGATACAGCCCTAACATCACATGCAAAAGTAAAACAAAGTGACTCCTGTAACTTTATTAGGTCCGTGTCACGAAGCGTACTATGCACGTGTCGGTCTTTTATCGTCAATAGGGTTAGGTCATAAGTAAACATACAGAATGTTTTGAATTAATTTGTATGGAAAAATAAATATGCTTCTTTTGATTTATATATATTTACAGTGTGATTGATTCCTTATGAAATATACTTATACACCCTTCAACAGTATTTTGGAATTCCGTTACACGTTGTATATATATCTATGGTGTTCACAATATGTATCTGTCTTGCTGATCATACTTTACGCAGTATATCTTAATTTTTATAGATTCTTAGTAAATGGAGCACAACATTTATTTTAACGAAATGATAAGGCATAGTTATCTGCTCTCCGGTTTAGGTTTGGGAGGCTTGAAACCCATAATTTTCTTCTTTTTCTTCTCTTTGCTGCTTCCGGACTGAAAAGTCTTCCAACTGTCTACCCTATTTTGTCGTGACTCCTGTAATTAAAAAATATATACATTGGCCTTGAATAAATAAAACTTGAAGCGGTGATAGCCCAGTGTTTTTATTTAATTTACACACATTCATTCTCATGAGTGAATACAGTAATACACACCCTCTCTTCACTACATCACACACACAACAGACATACACCTTTATATTTATTATTTTTTATAGAGAGGAACAAGTAGTAAGTTATATATTTATAATCAACCTTTTACAAAAATTATAAATCAATTAGTCTGTGAGTATCTTCCTATTATTATTATAGTCGTAAAAATGTTATAGGGCCCGTTTTGACATTTGTGCAAGACCATAGAATGTTACTTGGAACGAAACTGAAAGAAAGAATAAAATAAAAATCAATTACATACAGAGTTTTAAAAAATACGTTGTAATTTTTTTGGGACGTTAAATAATATGAAAGAATATATCGCGAGTATTCTTTTTGCGCTTACTTTATATAGTAGCATGAAATTTATAATTGTTGCGAAACGTTCCGAAAACAGTTACGTTATCAGTCTTTTTTTTTATACTAGAGCTGTAACCATTTTTTTACTGAATATTGAAATTAAATATTGTGTAGTTATCTTTACTGCAAAGAATGAGCTTGGTTCTCAAAATGGGTTCTAAATAATGAGTCTGAGTTGATGTATCTGACCAAGCGGCACATGACTAAAGCGTCCCCGCGCGCACTGCGCAGTTTTTCGTTCCTCATCTTGTAACGTTTAAGTTTGATATATATTGTTTACTATTACGTTAACTATTATAGCTCTTCTATTTTGGACATTAATTTAAACATAGTGATTTGACTCGATTTTTGTGTTTGTTGTTATATAGTACTAACTCTGTTTCAACATGTTGAAAAGTGGACGTATAATCAACAGCTAGTCACGCGTATTGGTTGTGAAGTTAAAGGAATACTTTGAACGGACGAACACTTTACAATACATAATAATATCAATAAAGTACTGATACAAACTTGAATTGATTTATCGTGAGTATCGAGTCCCGAGTCTTATGGTTCCATAACTAGTTACGTCGCGATGACAAATGTCAAAACGGGCCTATTACATTTTTACGACTATAAGTAATTATAACTGAGGATTCTTAGTTTAGCTTCAGAAGCTTGTAGTAAAATAATTATTTAAGATTTCAAGGATGCCCCATCCTGTTAAATAGGAAAACTTTTTACTATATTGACTTCAGATTTTTTGGAAATAAACATTATTATTATTATATTAGTGTGTACGAGCTGGGCTTCACTTTCGGAGTGCCGAGTTCGAATCCCAGCACGCACATCCAACTTTTCTAAGTTTTGTGCGTTTTAAGTAATTAAATTACAACTTGCTTCAACGGTGAAGGAAAACATCGTGAGGAAACCTTTTGTCGGTCAGTTTTACATAATTAGATAATCAGATAAATTTGAAAAATATCATATCCAGCATTTGTTTGATAGCAAAGGAATCTGTAACCCATATCTATAGTTATTTATACTAATGAATACTTCAATACTAATATTATGAATGCGAAAGTTTGTTTGTTTGTCCTTCCTTCTTTAACTAGGGTAGATCGACAAGCAAACGACTTTTTTTTTTGGATTTTTAATTTTTTACCCTGACAATACTCACATCGCCATCAAGCCCCAAAGTAAGCGTAGCTTGTGTTTTGGATACTAAGATGATGGATATTATCCAGTTGTGGGAATCGAACCCACGGCCTTGGACTCAGAAAGCAGGGTCGCTGCCCACTGCGCCAATTGACCGTCAAATTAGTTGAAAGGATGGAGAGTAAAATAGTGTAATACTCATGTAATGTACCCATCAAAAGTGCCACCTACTTGAATAAAGATATTTTTGACTTTGACTTCTATACACATACATGATTTTTGATCTTATTAATATGAAATAGGTCAATGGGTACCTCAAAGTTTTTGGCCCATTCTTTTTCAAAGGACATTTGCTCCTCCTGTTCTATTTCCGCTTCGCGCTTGCGTTTCCTCTCTTCCATATCTCGGGTCTCCAGGTGTTGACGTTTGCGCTCCATGTCAGCAAATAGCTGGAATATCAAACAAAGTAAAATTTATTTTATATGGAACTCAAGGCTGTAAGTTAATAACGGTTAATGCGCAGTTTAGTTAATAATACCGATTTTTTTATAAAATCGGTGTTAGTAGGATACTCCACCTTAACTGCAATATAATACTAGTATGATACCATGTCTATTTAAACTATGAAAATTAAGCTTAATTTGCTATACTCCGAAAAAACCAGAATCTGTATGCTGTTATTTATAATTTTTCTTCAATTTTTCAAACAGATCTTCGGCAATGTACTCTCTACGCACGTTTCGTTCTGACACCGGATCATCCTCAGGAGATATTGACTTTACAATGAATAATTGTTGTGAAAAATTTGCAAAATGTGGACCTCTTGTACCTTTGTTGCACCTACCTTATCTATCTAAGCCCCTCCCTTGATAAATTTATTTGTTTATTTAGCGGACCCTCCCAATCTTATGTCTATTTTGAATGCTAGTTATCTTTCACTTTAGTCACTTTGTGCAAACTAACATAATATCAATGGCAACATGCCCTTTTTAGGAAATAGGGAATTACAGCACTTTATCTATGATAAACCCCGATGATTATATTAAATGTATCAACAAATCATAGTTTGTATACTCATTAAAAATAGAATAATGGACTTTAGTAGACTGTCAAAGAAAAGTATAGGATCTATGGCGGAAGACGCGAGTTTGACAAGATCGATTGGCGGGAAAGAAAAGTTAGGACGGATTTAAAGTAATGAATTGAGAAAAGGAGATTAAGTAAAGTATTGTGGATAGAACGTTACAAATTGTGAATAGATGATTTATAATGGAAACGACAACAATTACGTAGTATTGTTGTGGCGGAACAAGAGTCGTATATACTGGGTGATGGAGTTGAGATAAGTTGTTAAAAGTTGTTGGTACTATGGTTGTACCTGATGTTGCATCAGATAAGTATATCTCTTATATCCTTTGGGTTATTTAGGTATCATATATGGAGCCCTAGCATTATTTTATACAGATAGCTTATGTGGCAGAGGTTGCTCTATAAAAACAATTTGTTCCAAAAGTCCTGATGTTATAAGTGATAATAGTAGTTATGTTTGACCTGTCTTAAAATATGTCTTGTATCAAAGGGCCTAGCGTTATTACATATGACAATGTTGTAATCGTGTTTATAAGTTGTTTTAATTGATTAAATAAAAGAGCAACGGTAGAGTTTCTTGCCAGTGGTCTTCTCTGCCAAAGACAGCATTCCGAACTGGTAGTAGAGTCATTTGAAGGTAACAAGTAATATATATATAGAGAAGCTTAATATAGAGTATTAGAGTCAGTCGAGTTGTTTTATTTCACTCCTTGGGAAGTTAGGTTTATAGAGTACAGACCCACAACACTGCTCTAAAGCAGGTTGGTGGGCTTTAATGATTTCTTTTATAAAATGAATACTTTAATAGGAAGGAAGAATAATAGTCATGAGAATAAATAATTACTGCTAAGAAACTAGGTATTTAGCTTCAATAATACTGTTAATTAATGAAAGATCTAAGTGCCATCCTGAACATTGTGGGTATTGCAGTGAATATCTGAATACCATGGTCTTCCATTCTTTATATTTTTTTAGCACCCTCTTACCTTCATGGTCATAACGTAAATTGAATGTTTGTATTTGTCAGGGTCATCTTCTGGGATACCTTCAGATGCCCGGTTATCTTTCTTCTGCTTCTTACGTTTTTGCTCAATCTGAAAAAAGAAATTGAAAATAGACAAAATAATTTGTAAATTAACCAAATAAAATTAAAATTTCGCCAGTTATCTAAAAAGTAATATTATGCGCTTTAACTACATTATCAATAAATACATATTTATCATAATATTAAATTAATCTATATGCTTGAATATTGCGTAGCGTAGTGGTAACTTAAAATATTACTAGCACAATGTTCTGCCCTTTACATTTATCCAAAATTAGGTTTGTTTAACTGATTAGATATACTAGGTGCTCATGTAACTTGTATATACGGATCTATTGGAAGACTTTGGCACCTCATTTCTGCCCAAGCTGCCGACATAAATCACTCTCACAATCCCTTAAACATTTAATATTAGTAACACACTATTAGTTTAGTACCATATGCTCTGTACGCTCTTTAGCTTCTTGGTAAATGTCCAAGCATTTTTTTCTTGTGTCTTCACATTCCAATGTTTTCCATGCTCTGTTTATTATCTCAAAGGCCTGCTGGGCTCGCTCAGAGTCATCCTGGAATAAAAACATAGATAACCAAAATATAATCATTTCAATGGAAAATACATGTTAAGTTAACTATTAAATACATGACAATACAAAGAGATCTTTGTATTATTATGATTTTGTTATCTTTCTTAAAATATTCAACTACCTATCTTCCTTTAAATATCTATTGCAGTGGGTATTATATTAACTTGAAAACCAATTTGATTATTTTAATTTTGTTTTGTTTGCCTGAATACTGGTGTGGTTTAGAAAAAATTTGGAAAAACCTAAATAGGAGCAGACAGGAAAATATATTGATAATTTTGTATGGATGATACGACTGTATAACTTTCCTCAGATGGCATTCTTTAGGCAATGTATTATAATATTATTTCAAGATTTTTTGGTAAGTTTTCTAAATGTTCAATTATTATTATTTAGTAGAATTCAAAAACAGCCGATTACTTCACTATTATCAGTTCAGAATAATTATTTCCCACTCTTAGCAGAGCATTTTATATTTTACTTTTTTAAGAATTCAACATATGATGCAATCTATAGAATGATAGATAAACTTAAATAGAGACGCAGCAGTTTCAAAACATCACACTTTTATCTCAGGACCTTCCCTTACCTAATGATTGAGCAGTGCCGGTTGTCACAGGTTATCCACGGTTCCATCTGTGGATAAAAACCAAATGTTGACGGATACACCGTCTCAGCAAAAAGGATTGGATTTTCTTCAATAACTACATGAGATGTTTTAAAGCGATCACAAAAATGTTTATTTCATATAAAAAATTTAAAGAACACAACAGTTTATTTAAAATATTAGAACACTAAATTCATAAGAGTAAGAATCTAATAACCTAGCGCAGTTCAATGTAAACATATGACAAAATAATGTTTGTCTTAGTTACAATTACCTAATAAAATTAGAGATGGGTGATACAAGCTGCATATAAGTACAATATCTATGTATCAGTACAATATCTACACATCAGATAAAAGCTAATTATGTTGTAACAGTGTACCTAGCTCTCTAAATAATTAATATAATAAAACCATTCAACAGTTACACACCAAATTCTTTTTCTAAAAACAGTAATCATTCATTTGAAAAGATGATAAGCATTTTGTTATTAATTAACCACTACATGTATTAATAAGGTAGTAAGTATTTATCAGTGTTGCAGTCAAATTAATACAAATAATAATAAAATATTGCAACATTAGTGGGATGATTTGTAGGTGCCCTTTACTGAAGTTAATAATATACAATTAACAATAATCTAAATTTGGCTATAATATTATCAGCAAAAAGACTATATCAGCTGATGATCTTCTAGTATTAGGAATGCAGGTGGTGTAATAGTACTTGTTCCATGCTACTCCATGCATATTTGTCTGATTTATATGAAAAATAGTAAATGAATATAAGTGTTAAGTATATTTTAATCTTTTTTTAAACCAATCATATGCTCAGAAGAATTCAAGTTACACTAAAGTTTATTTAATATACCTTAAAAAATCACTTTGCACTCTTGTGAGTTTCCAGAGTACCATAGATTTGAACCAATACAAGAGAGTTGAAACAAAAATTAAATATGGGACATTCAAAACCAATACATAGATATGATTTGATGCATTGTTAAAGCGATATTACCCATGCCTAGTTAACTATAATAATAAAAGAAAAATAATTGAAACATTAGATGTTATGAAAATAACTTACAATATTTTTGTCTGGATGCACAAGTATAGACAGCCTTCTGTATTTCTTTTTGATTTCATCTAGAGTTGATTCAGGATCAATTTGGAGTACTTCGAATGGATTTAAATTGAAATAAGTGGAGCCTGGCCGAAGTAACCTCTCTATTTGTTGTTTTGGAGTCAGCACTGAGTCCCGTTTTTCAATTTCTTTAACCTAAAACGGCAATCAAAAACAATGTAAGAAAGTTTTAACGGTTAATACTTTTATAAACTGTGTTTATTGTTTATGTAACAACGAGTAACAAATTTCATGCTATTTCAATAAATTACAGTACCTCTGAATAGAAATCTTCAAAAGATTCTTTGCCACTTGGTGCAGTGGTAGACATTTTTGCTAATATTAAGATTAATAAGACAATTCAATCATCTAATTATATCGAAAGTAAGAGGATAATAACAGAGACCAGAGGTACGAGAAAATTTAGTAATCAATACTTTCTAAAATGCTTTCAATTCGTCTGTCGTACCAAAGACTATAATAGTTTATAGTATGCGACATGCGTCGTACCACAGAAGAAAGAATCGCACAAACTGAAACTGGACTTGCAGAAACAAGGCTAGGGATGCAAGAAGTGCCAAAAAGTATGGATATTAATCCCTAGCCAAAATTAATGGTAAGTTCTGTTTATCTTTTTATCGGTATAGTAAATATATTCCATTATATAGCGTCGGTATCGCCACGCCATCAATCAGGTTTATCTTTCGCCTGTAGAAGTTTCACATCAAAAACATTGTACTTGTGTCTCATTCTGGTAGCCTATTTACTTACAAGTAAACACAACATATGAAAATGTATAATAACACCATATCATGAAAAGAAAAGGTATCGTGAATGAGAATATAATAACAAAATATCTCACACACTAAAAAAATAAATCAAGGAAACAGCAAATGAGGGTCAATTGATCCATGATAAAAATATCTTAAAAGCCTATCATCAAGCCCTTATGAAAAAAGAGTACAAAATAATGCATTTTATTTGCTATTGAAGTCCTGAACCCTTGCATTGGTGTGATTGTAAAATTCTGTCTTTGCCGCAAATTCTGTAATCTGTGGCTAATTATTATACTCTTTAATCGTCGTCGTGTGGTTGGTCACTTTTGACCCAATCCTCAGAACTTAATACTACTTCTGTGTTAGCCACTGCTGTAGTATCATAATTACTTCTGTGATCATAATTCTCTGAGTGTGAGACTGTCTACTAAGTACCAACAGGTCGTCAGGTATTCACATTTTCTTTTCTTTTTAAATTTGGCCTAGGTATCACTAGTTCTTGTTTTAACGTATTGAACCTATTTACTGCATCTGTAAGTACTTATCTTTCTATGTAGGTATCTCTAGTTATTACTGCGGGAACTTTTCAAACCTTTGTTTTCAATTCGGGGTTAACTCATTAAGTTAATTTTATAGGTATCAAATTTAAGACCAATCGGTAATAGTCGTTGTGGTGTCAAAGAGTAACAAACGCCCTAACGTAGGTACAAATTCTAATTTGTATACTGTTATATATTGATACCTTAGGCCCACAAGTAAGCTATCCGGTCCAATCCGAAAAACCAGTTGGCAATGGGTATATAAATAAAAAAAACCGGCTCTATTTACTGTCTCGAAACCTACTTACCTATAATGATCCCATAATAAAGGAAAAATCAATGGTAAATTGTAAAATTATTTGGTGTTCCGAGTTTTGATGAATTTTGTTTAAAATATATCTATAGCACGAGATTCCGTGGTTCTTTGTGGTTTCATTTTTAAAAAAAACATGGACGGAAACCTATTCTGTCTATTATTATCAAAAGGACCATCATTTATTACTGAGGATTATCGAATCTGAACGCATGTGAACTACGTTTCTTTTCAGGATCAAATCAACATAATTTTTATTTGTATTCTTAGGTACCTACCTATATCATTTGCAAAGGAATATTTTTTATTGTGCCTAATGCTATTCTTTTTTAAGAATAGTAGGTATAACTTGGTATTTTATCAATTATCAACCTTGGATCGAAATTATCACTTTATACTAGTATCGATGGTTTTACACTAGCGGTCTCTCGCGACTTCGTCCTCGTATGAGTCATATTCTATCGCGGACTGTTCTTTAGAATTTTTAGGAACTATTCCGTCATATGATGGCCGATTAGCGCAGTGGGCTGCGACCCTACTTTCTAAGTCCAAGGCCGTGGGTTCGATTCCCACAACTGGACAATGTTTGTATGACGAACATGAATTTTTTTCAGTGTCTCTGGGTGAACTACTGAATTATGTACACTCTTGTGTGTGTATATAATTCAGTAGTTATGTATATCTTTACATATTATAAAACACAGTCTCCCCGCCACGCCGCCTCTGTCTGTCTTGGCGCGAAAAAAATGAAAAACGACCTAACGGATTTTCATACTGTTATCACTAATGAACAGTGACTCGTGCGAAAGGTTTTAGTGTATATTTTATGGTTTCTGTAAATTGGCTGAAATATAACGATTTTTGTTATAGATGCCATACCGACTTAGAGATTTGCTGGCATACGCTGCTAAAATGATTGATGCTACATAAAAATAGTGTGCTACATGTTTAAAGTAATCATTATTATCTACAAAAAAGTCCCGCGAGGCTATTAACTGTTATCACAATAACCGCTTTTTGTTATTATTTGTCAATCAAAACACCGGTACAATCGAAAGATGGAGACTTTCCTATTATGATAGTATCCTTATCCAAATAAATACTTTTATAAAAAGACCGATTATGTACCTGCAAATTCCATTTGAAATTTATACCACGTTCTGAACCCGGTAGGTGACGCTGCAAGTAGTTTTTTTTAATATGACGCTAACATGACTTATAGATTTAATATATTTTTTTAATATAAAAACTACTTTTTGTTACTTAAATACAAAAGTTCTACATAATATGCTGTCTCTCACTTTTTTGTAGGCATTATCAAGCTCTACAACTTTTCTCTAGAACTCAATCATAATATATCTCTCATCGTTAAGTAACGTTTTCGTCCAGCCGTTTTTCCCCCGACTTACTGTCCAAATCCGACTAACACGAAAAGGTCTTTTCAGTTTTACATATAGCACTCACAAAAAAATTGGCTCTATATTGGTGAAAGAATTTTCAAAATCGGTTCAGTACATCTGAAGATTACCCCCGACAAGCTTACAAACTGGAAAAACTCACAAACTTTACCTCTTTGTAATATAGGTATAGTGAGAGATATACTGATGTTATTTACATAGATAGATACCTACATATTAACGTGTATTGTGTTAAATATTGGTGCCAATATTGACCAGTTTTTAAAGAGTGCTATTTTCAAAATAAATTATTTAGATAACACAAATAAATTAAACTTAAATAAATTGACCAGCACGGCTAGCATGGGCAGGAGACAATTCTATCCCCGGGGGAAGGATAAAAATGTATCTTCTCCCACAGCTTTATTAACTCTCAGAGCACTGGCGCACAAGTAGAAATAATATCCAAATAATATATGTGTATTAATAAATGAGGGTTTTCTTCTCCTATTCCATGTTCCCGTGCTTTAGCAGGTGGACACGTTCATTATATCAGAGTTTATTATAGCGAGGATATAATCGGGGGATATAAATTTGTCTCTAGCCCTGCAGTATAAAAAACACTGTAAAAAGGATTGCGCTAATGTTGCTCGTTGCTTTTACTTAACATAATTGACACCAATGTTTCCTTTTTTTACAACACATGTGGCTCCACTAAACGTTTTTATTTCCAAATTGGATTTAGATACGACAGATTCTTTAACATCTTTACCGTGTTTCTTATTTTTATTACTGAAGTACATCTTTTTTTTATTATGCCAATTTTATCAGACAGGTAAGATGTTCACGAATAAGGTTATACTTATCACCGGCGCAAGTTCTGGGATCGGAGCGGACACTGCCGAAGAGTTTTCGAAACTAGGAGCAAACATTATAATAACAGGAAGAAACAAGGATAATCTAGACAAAGTTGCTACAAAATGTGAAGAAGCTTCACCAAATAAACTGAAACCGTTGCTGATTATTGCTGACATGAATAACGAAAATGATGTAGAAAATATAATTAAAACCAGTGTTAATCATTTTAATAAGCTTGACGTTTTAGTAAATAATGCAGGTGTACTAGAATCTGGATCAATAGAAACGACTTCTCTTGAACAGTATGATAGAGTAATGGGCACTAATGTACGAAGTCCATACCATTTGACCATGTTAGCTACTCCGCATCTGGTTAAAAGCAAGGGAAATATTGTAAATGTTTCAAGTGTAACTGGCATGAGATCTTTTCCAAATGTTCTTGCCTATTGTATGTCTAAAGCGGCATTAGATCAATTTACCAGGTGTGTTGCATTAGAACTGGCTCCAAAAGGTGTTCGTGTTAATGCTGTAAATCCTGGGGTCATAGTTACTGGTTTACACAAAAAAGATGGATCGATGAATGACGAACAATATGAAGCTTTTTTAAAGAAATGTGCTGATACACACGCTCTCGGTAGACCAGGTGAAACAAAGGAAGTATCTGCAGTCATTGTATTCTTAGCTGGTGAAGGTGCCAGCAATATTACTGGAGCTACAATACCTGTTGATGGTGGTCGTCATGCCATGTGCCCTCGTTAAAGTGATTTCACATTGAACCCCTCTTTTTTGTATAAAATAGTAATAAAATTATAACTTAATAAACGATACTGTCGGTGTTTTATTTTTACTCGAGTGTACATTTCACGTTAAGGTGACAAAAACAGTAATATCTTTCTAAAAACAACTTGAGTTTTAGTATTTTTTGACTCCAATAATCTCAATAGGTACGTTAAGCGCTCACTTAATTATAACATGGTGACGACTGACGATGCAGTCTAAGATGAAAGTACAATTAGTGCACTATTCTTTAGTATAAATGTTGGGCAGTTCATCATATCTATATTCCTAATCGGTTAATCAGTTGCTACGCTTCATTATGCCAGCTGGCTTTGACAAAGATGGGAGCACCCGCAGCATCCCATCAGACGAAACTAAATTACCAAAAGGTACTAGTGTACTACGAGTAACTTAATAATAAATAGAAAAAAAGTAACACTGAACACTAATACAGGTGACTTTTTTCAGACAGGTAAGATGTTTTCGGGAAAGGTCGTGCTCATTACTGGTGCAAGTTCGGGAATCGGTGCTGAAACTGCTTGGGAATTCTCCAAACACGGTGCAAATCTTGTTCTGACTGGTAGAAATGAGGATAATTTGGATATGGTGTCCAAAAAATGTGAAAATATATCTCCCAACAAATTGCAACCTCTAAAAATTATTGCTGATATTAATAAAGAAAAGGACATTGAATACATTATTGAAACTACTATTACATCTTTTAAGAAGCTTGATATTCTTGTCAATAATGCCGGTATTTTAAAATCTGGTACAATAGAAACAACATCTTTGCAACAATTTAAAGACATTATGGAAACTAATGTGCGTGGACCCTATTACTTAACTATACTTGCCGCGCCGTATATTATTCAAAACAAAGGAAATATCGTTAATGTTTCTAGTGTAGCGGGATTGCGATCGTTTCCAAATACTCTTGCGTATTCCACTTCAAAAGCAGCTTTAGATCAGTTTACTAGATGTGTAGCACTTGAATTGGCTCCAAAGGGTGTAAGGGTAAATGCTGTCAACCCTGGCGTTATAGTTACTGACATACATTTAAGAGCCGGCATGTCGCAGCAGGAATATCAGGAGTACATAGAAAAATGTAAATATACTTATCCTCTGGGTAGACCAGGGGAACCGAAAGAGGTATCATCAGTAATAGCATTTTTAGCTAGTGATGCTGCAAAAAATATTACCGGAGCTACGTTGCCTGTTGATGGAGGACGTATAGTCATGTGTCCGTGGTAAATTTATTGAAGTGTAGTTTATAATGAACTCGCGTAAATACCCATATTTTTTATTTTTGTACATTGGTTGATATTTTGATTAAAAACTGTTTTACAAATCAGCATCTCTCTTGAATTATCTTCAAGAGAGATGCTAATTACACTATTTAATTAGTTTTATATCGATTCTGAAGAAAAACAATTATGTACTTAAGCTTACAATTCAGTAAAAGACTAGAATGTTTATATAGTTTATTTGGAAACTCAAGAATAAAATAATATAAATCTCTATAAAGTAAAAACTTTGGTTTTATAATTTATTTGTTTGTGGTCGTCTCTATAAAAAATCTATAAAAGTAAGATAATGTAACCAGAATCAATAAGTCCTCCTATAGTACAGTCATATTAGTAATTTTCTTAAAATTCTCTTAGTACCTACCATTTGAACGATACGTGAACAATTAAAATTTTACGCAGGGCGTAAAATACGCCCTGCGTAAAAGTTGTGTGAACTGTCTTGTTTGAACTTTTCATAAAAAAAAACACATTTAGATACTTAAACATCTTTAGTATAGGGTACTAAGCGAATGCTGTTTTATCATATTTAACCTTTGTTCCACGACTTTTTCTTGAGATAAAATAGACACCACTCGCAACATAAAATCACTAGGCCACACATCCGCAGTTTTAATTTTATGTCAAATGGGTTTAAGATTACTATGAAGATGAAGATCCTAAACAATATTTCACAGACACGCTCACACGTACACACTTAGCTACACGTGTAACATATGTGATGTCAAGTAATCTTACTTTTTTACCTAATATAAAAATTTATAAAAAATATATCATTTCTATAGTGATATCTACTTTTAGTGGTCTCTTTTCACGCTCCTTTTTCAAACATATTATATTTTGACCCCAAAAATAACCTAATCAATTGCCATACTACATACTATATTAAATACTGGTTAAGGTTAAGGCATTATCATCCTCAATAACGGGATCCTCTGATTAAGACTTACTAAGCACGGGCATTATGAAGCGGTTATAACTCAGTGGGCAGGACTTCGACTTCACTTTTCAGAGGGCCGAGTTCGAATCCCAGCACGCACCTCTAATTTTTCTAACTTATGTGCGTTTTAGGCGATTAAAATATGAATTGCTTCAACGGTGAAGGAAAACATCGTCAGGAAACCGGCAAGCCTGAGAGTTCCCCATAATGTTCTCAAAGGTGTGTGGAGTCCACCAATCTGCACTGGGCCAGCGAGGTGGATTACATCCCTTCTCATTGTGGAAGGAGACTCGTGCCCTATGGGTCGGTAGTGGGTTGATAAGATGATGTCGAAGCACAGGTATTATTTCTCGTAGGGGTGATTTAGAACTCCGACGCCCTGACACTCTTATGCGTGTTAGCAGAATTTAGAAGATTATTATCACAAAAGATTAGTGATGATAACTGAGACTAACAGCAGCCAGAACCGCGTTTTTTCGAACTTTTTAACCACTAGACCGTCGGGACAGTGAAATCCGAAAACGAGCTATCTTAAGTCTATTTATTAAACTATAACAATTGTAACTTTTTGCTAGACAGGTAAGATGTTTTCCGGAAAGGTCGTGCTCATCACTGGCGCAAGTTCTGGAATCGGCGCTGAAACTGCTTGGGAATTCTCCAAACATGATGCACATCTTGTTATAACAGGGAGAAATAAAGAAAACTTGGATACGATCTCAAAAAAATGTGAAGATGTATCTCCTAGCAAGTTGCGACCTATAAAAGTTATCGCTGATATTAAAAACGAAAAAGACATCGAAAACATTATTGCAACTACAATTCAAACTTGTAAGAAACTTGATGTTCTTGTCAATAATGCAGGTATATTAGGATCGGGTACGATCGAAACAACATCGTTAGATCAATTTGATAATATTATGGAAACAAACGTTCGTGGGCCGTATTACTTAACCATGCTTGCAACGCCGTATCTTATAAAAAGTAAGGGAAATATCGTCAATGTTTCCAGTGTATCCGGACTAAGATCTTTTCCAAATATTCTTGCATATTGTACATCAAAAGCTGCTTTGGACCAATTTACAAGATGTGTTGCCCTTGAATTAGCCCCAAAGGGTGTTCGTGTCAACGCTGTGAATCCTGGTGTTATAATTACTGGTATTCATTTGAAAGGAAGCATGACAGAGCAGGAGTATGAAGCGTACAAAGAAAAATGTAAAGTAACTCATGCTTTGGGTAGACCCGGTGAAACTAAAGAGGTGGCATCTGTGATAACGTTTTTAGCAAGTGACGCAGCCAGCAACGTTACTGGAGTAACTTTGCCAGTTGATGGTGGTCGACATGCTATGTGCCCTCGGTAAATATATTTATGCGTTAGTGGTGTATAAAGGACTTTATTTATATTGTTAAAAATCTTGAGATACCGATATTATTTCTAGCTACGTTAAATAAAAAGTTAGCATTCTGAAAGTGACGTATTTTTCTTTTTTAAAATAGATACACCAGACCTTTTAAAATTATGCATTTAAAGTTTAGTTCATTAATATTGAAATGAGATAATAATAGATACAAAGTAGATACCTATGGAAAAGAGCAAAGTTCAAAAGAGGGATAGGTACCTATTTCATACTACATTCATACTTATTTCGTAAGGCTTTTAATCACGATGATGCGAAGCATAAGTTCCCTGAAACGAACCGGAAAGCTATATTGAAGCCGAAGACTGTATAACCTTTTGATTTAAAAAAAGATACCTTACCCCGTTAAATCGAAAAGTGGCAGTTTTGGTTAAGAGGTTGGTTGACGTCAGATAGGTCTTAGAAAATATGCAGAAACTAAAACAACACGTCTGTCTTTAATGTTGAAGCAGATATATTTTAACAACTCCCCATAGGTTATAACGTGGAATAAGGGCAAGATGGGTATAGAATAAAATAAATAATTACAAGGATTGATAAGACATTTATTTCTTTAATTACGCTGAATAAGAGGTCCACATTATGGAGACAACTCATTTCCTGCAAGTGTAGAATACACTGAGGAAGCCGAGCAGGTGCCAATATCTACCACAAATTTCGCGGAGCTTATTCCAGCTGCAACAAGGCGGGTCCCCGCACAAACTTCGAGCGCTGCGGGTAAAGTTGCTATAGCCAAGTTGATACGAGAGATCTGAAAGAGTGAATTTGTATCTTAGCTCTGATCTGATCTAAAACATCTAGTTTCAGTAGGTATCTACCTAGTTATCGCTATCTTCTTTGCCCGGTCTGAAGTAATTCACTAGTGCATAGGTACACAGCTAGTTTCTTAGAAAATCAATATTAAGTCAATGTAGGTTATTGGTAAATGTGTTAAATGCTTATCAATTGTCAATTGCCTCTTCTAAAGATTATGGTCTGATTATAGTAATAACAGCCTATAATCAGACCATAATCTTTAGTGCATACGAACGTAAAGAAGGCAGGTAGGTTTATACCTTGTAGGCCGATTGTGATATTCGCAATTATTATAAACACGCTAAACATACGGGACTCTCGGTCGCTTGCGGCAAAAATCCATATTTTTCATAATAGTGGGACGGTCAGACAATCATTGCGAACGACACATTGTCACTGTGATTCTACGAAAATCATGACAATCTAACCCTGAAATAAGTACTGAAGTAGTGTGACAAGTTATCATCATAAACTAATAGATCTACCTATTTTATATGCCATGCCACTAATTCATCCTGGTAATGGATTTCTAAAGGATACTTTTTATCTGAGACCCCAAAAATGTTCAAAAAAAGTTCCTGCGGGATTTGGAAAATAGCCTATGTAATGTACCTACTTCATACAGTTCAAATAATTTTATATTATCTAATATAGGTGTATAATTACTAATTAGACACCAATAAATTAATTAGCCATACAAATGCCCGTTACTTGCCCGTAACGTAATATTGTTAAATACCACGTAAGTAGGGAGGTACTTAGATAAATGACAGCAGTGAGCGCGGACTATTGTCTACAGATCAAAATCAATGTGCAACAACGGTTGTTTTATTTTTGGAGTTGTTATATTCTAAGGTTTTAAGATAAAAAGTTTTCAGTTATGTGAAGGTCCTAAGGAATGAGAAAAGTTCCAAATAACTCTGCTTTCCGATACAAGACAGCGCTTGCCATTGTAATTTTCTTCGTTTCGACACAAGATGGCGCTACGCTATAAAGTTGAAGAATTAATTTTAATAAGACTCCTTATTTCTATGCATTGATAAAATACGTTACTCTTTTGATTAATCAAAAAGCAAAAGGATATAATTTGTACAGGAATATAGATATTACATATTAATATAACATTATATATTGCACATTTTATGATAACAAGGTTTCAGTTATCTGGAGGTCTTAAAGAATGAGAAAAGTTCCAAATAACTCTGCTGTCCGATATAAGATAGTGCTTACCATTGTAATTTTTATTCGTTTCGACACAAGATGGCGCTACGCAATTAAGTTGAAGAATTATACGACTCTATATTTCTTTGCATTGATAAAATACGTTTCTCTTTTTATGTATCAAAACGTAAAAGGATATTATTTGTACCGGGATTTAGATATTACATAATAATAAAGCAATATATACGGCACATTTTATGATAAAAAGGTTTCACTTGTCTGAAAGTCCTAAAAAATAAGAAAAGTTCCAAATAACTCTGCTTTCCGATACAAGATGGTGCTTGCCATTGTAATTTTCTACGTTTCGACACAAGATGGCGCTACGCGATTAAGATGTAGAATTATTTTAATACAGACTATATTTCTATACATTGATAAAATACGTTACTCTCTTTATGTATCAAAAAGCAATTATTATTTGTACAAGGATATACGATAATAATAAAACAATATATATTGCACAGTTACAGTAAATAATAAAAAAGAATATCAATGTGCCTAAAAAGGGGAAGCGGAATCAATAAATAAAATGTTAAAAATTTGAATGTAAACTTGTTCGGAATAATAAATCCATAAAAATTTGGTCCTAATTTTTAAATCTTACTGTAAAAGCTATAACCTTGCACATAATTTCTTTAATCAGAGGGCGGGCACTGGGCATGTCCTTTTTAATATATAATGAACGATCATATACGATATAATGAATGATACACTTTATATTCGTACTCCAGTTGTTTGCATGCACGAGCACACCCGTAGGGAGGGTACGTAATTTAAGGTTTTGAATAGGTGGTTTTCCCAAGGTGAACATAGGAAGGTAGGTACTTCATTTTATATCAACTACTGGAAAACGAATGAGGTATTTGAGTATTATGAATATTCAATTTGGGACGCATTATGGCAACGATGTATTTGTTCGGCACGAAACTCACCAATAAACCACTTAGTGTTAAGAATACAGCTCCCTGAAATTCAGTTCTGACAGCTACGCCTCCGAAGCATGACCCCGTAGCCAAGAAGCCTGTACTGATTCCCCTGCAGTTTTTCAATTCATCCACAGCATTGCTTGCAAAGCTAGTAGCGTTCGATGACAGTTCTTTTAAGTTCTCTATCATCTCTCCGATTTCCTGGATTCTTTCATCGGCACAGCTTTTAGATTTTTCAGCAGTTTCGACAAAAATAACGTCGACTTCTTTTTTGAATGACTGTAAATAAATAAACAACTGTAATGCGGATATTTTTTTCCGACCGAAAAAAATAGTTATCACGTCAACAAGTTTTTCTCACACGTTAGTGATTATAATATGGAGGGAAAGCGTGCGTGGAAGCAGTGGCTAGTTTCGCCTATCAAAAAATAAGTGCCAGCAAGCGATTTATCGTTCTGGTGTGATGCCGTGCAAAAAACATAGGAGGAATGGGTTTAATCAAACATCTAACGGTTAGCCCTCTACCCCACTATTCCCATAGTGGGAAAGGCTGGGCTGCATTATAAGTTACCATCAGATGAGATTGCAGTAAAGGACTAACTTGTAGTAAAATAAAAAATTACCTCTACGCAAGTTCTGACAGCAGCTCCAGCGCCGGTGAATCTATCAGTGATGCTCTTAATCATATTGTTGACTCGTTCTCTTAGACTCATCAAGTCGTCCATAACTTTTTCTGCAAACAATTTCGCTTGCTCTTGGAGACCATCGTTAAACTTTTTCGTAGCATCTATAGCTTCTTGGGCAGCATTCTCCAGGTTTTGGATTAATTCCTTGACAAGTAATCTGGTGAAGTTGGTATGTAGTATGTTATTATTTTGTCGGACTAAAGGCCTCTCCCAACGGGAGGGTTTACCCATAATTACGCTGACGCTGAGCAAACGGGTTAGTGGACAGGTTGGACGCAGTAGAAAGTAGTAGTAGTACAGAGGAAGCTGCTGTCCGTTCTCCTTTATATTCTTTTTAGTAGCTTCGTACGCGGGAAGGGAGGAGAAAAAAGGGCGAGACAAAGGCTGTATTCCTAACTGCTGTCATCACACAGCGTTACTTTACTTAGCTAACATCAATCCGTGTAATCAGCTCTTAGGTGTTAAACTCCCCTGCCCAGTGGGCAAGAAAATGTAGGACAGAATAGGACAGTAACGCCAAGAAGATTAATGATTTTAATGAAATAGGTACCTTAGTTTATAACATGACTTCAAATTTATACACATTAAGGCAAAAAAACCGTGACGTCTTGAATGCGTAGTCAATGGTGTTAAATTTTGCGTCTTCAACGACCCATACTATCAAGCACGCTAGAGTCTTGTTATTGGTGGTATGCAAGAAGCAAAATTTTGTTTGCTATTTGGGCTATACATGCTTCTTTAGAGAATATGGCAGAGTCTTTATTTCGAATAACCAATAAGTCTGTAACTTCGAAAAAAAGAAGCTAATATTCCGATTATTTTAACATCATAATTTATCCCAAACAGAGGTATGTAACTCTTTTGTATACGGAAGGGCCGATAAATTTTTTACCGGGCATTCATAGATGGCTGGCAGGGCATAAGACTTGTAATGCTTCTACTGTACTGAATATACAGTGAATGGATTTTGATGTTCTTATCTTTTTCAGATTGATAGAAACATTACTTTGCAAGACAAATTCTATGTAAGGTGCTTTACATCTCGGGAAAAAGGAACGCAGCCATTCTGTACGGATTAAGTTATCAGTAGCAGCTATAAAAGTAGTCTGTAGGATGTGGCAGGTGATGAAAATGCACATTTACTATGTATTTATGCAAAGATTCTACTTACTGTGTATTACCAATGAAATCAACCTCACGTCTGTTTCGCACCAGCAAAGCATGATCAGACGGATTTCCCAAAGAAGAGGAAACCTGAAAAAAATGAGTTCGAGCCTAAATATTTTTTGCAGGTCGGTATCAAAGCGGAAAAATATGCTCGTGGAGTTATTATAAACATCTATTATATGTTTAATATGGTTGTAAATAAAAAAATAAAAAGCAAACTTTATGTTTTTGAAAAATTCCAGTCACCAATATGCAAGTCCACAACAATCCAACGTGTTGTAAATTGAACACGTTGGCGAGAACGATATAAAAGATTTAGGAACGCGTGGTATTAAATAAAATCTAACTACCTAGTTAGATTTGGTTTTTGGTAGAAGTTGGCGTGCGTAAAAAAACATTTAAATTTTACAGGATGCATTGGATATATAGTCTTGGACTTGTCAATGGACAATGGCATCGGTTCAGTCATAAAAGGTGGTGTTAAAAACAATATATAGGTACGTTCAATTTAACTCACCAAAAACACGAAGAAAAACAAAAAAGTTGACTTCATTTTTACTTCACTGCTTCAGATTTTTGGAAGTATGGTGGTTTACGCTTAGATTCTATGGTTTTTATAGAAAACTATTGCAAAATGCATTCTTTACTACTAAGCTACAATAGCTCTCAGTAAATATAGATATCTTATCACATTCATGGGAAATTAAGAGCACATTTGAAGTAAACATAACAGAGCACAATAACCTAACTAATTAACTATTAACTTATTTACGTACCTAGTTTAATACCCAACCAGGTTTTACGTGGGAATTATAAGTAAATAGATAAGGTAGATATCTAATAATAATTATTGAATACCTAAATTCTAGCTTTGCCCTTTTCTCTGCTCGAATGAAGGTAGAATGCATGCTCGCAGATAATCAAAATTTAATCATCAGATTATACCAATAAGGGGTAAAATTTGCATGTCTACATTCCAAAACACAGCAACTGGTGAAAGGATAAGTTAACCCCCGATTACACTTAGGTATATTCATCATCATATCAACCCCTTTACCGGCCTTTACTACACGTAACGGATGTTCTCCCACAATGAGAAGGGTTTAGGCCGTAGTCCACCACGCTGGACCAGTGCGGATTGGTGGACTTCACACGCCTTTAAGATTATGGATAACTAACTCAGGCATGTAGGTTTCCTCACGATGTTTCCTTCGCCGTTTAAGCAAGTGATATTTTAATTAGGTACTTATAAACGCACACAACTTAGAAAAAGAAGACGTGGGTGCTGGGATTCGAACTCGGTCCCCCGAAAGTGAAGCCGAAGTCCACACCACTGGGCACACGCAAAATCGTTCTCCCTGCTAGTACATTAGATATTATTTCTACAAAATAGTGGGATAAGATAAACATTTTATTCTTGCCCGTGGAGAAACCTAAGCTAGTCCTATTTGTAACAGAAACCATTTTTATTAATTTGTAAATTTTCGTCGTTTTGTTTCAATTAGTTCTGGGTAGTATCCAAACATCTGGACCGATTTTGGCGTTGCTTTTACAGGAAGGTACGGGAATAAACAGGGTGCTAAAACTTTTTATTTCGGAGGGGTGAAATGGGGTTGAATGTTTGAAAGTTTTATGTTTTCAAAGTTGGGGACATTAAAATGAAGATCACAACTGATTTATAGGATGATGGTGCCCGCTAAAAAAGTGTCTCGATAATCTAAAACGTGAAATGTACGTTGAAAAAGTGTAAGTTTTAAAAGATTGTATGAAAAATGTATGACAGAACGATTGTTTTTGAAGTAATCTTGTTAAAAAGCTAATATTCGACTTTTCCTTGTTAAAATAACAGTTTTGCGCAAACCTTGAAGCAATTAAACATGCACTAAAATTATCTCGTAGGTACATAATTATCATTGGCTCAACTTTATTAGCTCTTATCGCACTAGACCTTGAAGCAGGAACAATAAACTATAAAGAAATACATATTGTGGCTCCTATTTTGACACTACAATATTTAAATAACTACGGTAAATAAATAAAATTAACTTCGCCAACCTGTAAACAGTGGACATTTATTTACACAATCTTATTGCGTAAGTGTACCTATTTTTATACATTTAGACTTTTATTGCACAATCTTTGAAGCAATACAAGAATCACACGAGAAAAACAAAATATTTCTATATAAAAACAGTTGTGTGCAAAGGCGGTCTTATTGCAAAAGCAATCAGACAATCCTTTGTGAAAGTATACCTATTCATATTATATGATATAATAATACACAATAATACTTCTAGGCATTCTCCTGCGTGATCTGTCCAGATATTTTGTCACCTCAGTCAAAATACTTACGCATTGCACAAGACTGGCACTAGAATTTGTCAGACAAAATTTGCTAGATTTAAACGATCCATATATCTGAGTTAAGTCAAAGTGGGTACCTACACCATCAGGTCACCTCCCACCAGGTCCCGGGTCTGGTGGGAGGATTTGTCCGTGGCTGGTTACCACCCTACTGACAAAGATTTCAGTGTTCCGATGCGATGTCGCGTAGAAATCGATTAGAAGTATGACTACCATACTCCCTAACATGTAGCCCGCTGCCATCTTCCCTTACCACCAGGTGAGACGACAGTCAAGGGCTAACTTGTAGTTGAATAAAAAATTACCTATTTGGGTAAAGGTACATCTTGGAAACGATCTTGAGTTACCGACGTCCTACAGTGTATTTATTCCTGCATTTTGGAGACGCAGGCATGATACCGCAGGAAAAGGGGTTGACGTATTTCACTATGGAACCTGGCTTACCGTGGCGTACCTGGCTTAATGACTTATTTTCATTTTTTACCAAATAGCGAATCATAATGTGATTTTTCATGGTTTCAAATATATTAGCGCCTGTTAGAATGTGTACGATAAATATCATAGACTATATCTTTACTTTGTAACTGACATTAGGCGTAAGTAAATTTTACGGTTTGTAGGACCATAGCACTATTTGCTTATAGGGATGTTCCCAAATTCCTTAACTTTATAACAGGTTATAAAGTTGTGCTATCCCTCCTAAACGTTCATTTTTACAGAAAAGCGAACGCATTCGCATCAATGAATAGATAGTATATAGGAAGTATCAGTGGCGTGCATAGTATAGAGGGTATGCTGATGATATGAAATGAAGAAAATTTCCAGTACGAGTTCTAAGTGTTTATTTAAGGCAACCCTATTGTAGATAAAGGACCGACAGATGCATAGTACCTAAGCTTCGCGACGCGTACGTAATAAAGTGACAGGAGTCACATGATTTTAATTTTGCATGCCATGTTAGGGCTGTATCTGATTTTTTTCAGTGAAAACTATGGCAGTGGTTTACTCACTCGGGTTCGGAAAGTTGATAAAGCTATGGAAGAAGATTAAATTTTATCCTCTAAACGGGGAGCAAAATGTCCCCGGTCCATGCTAGCCGAACTAGTTCGGGTTAGCCAAAATATTCAAAACCCTTTCTTTATCTTACGAGTAATCAGAAACTCTACTTGTATGAAGTCACTGCGGCCACAGCTAGTGTTTTTATAATATATTTGGTATGTTTGCTGCATACAAACAATACTGATTATGCGCGCCTTTAATGTCGACGGCCGCGTCTTGGCATCACTGATGTCAGGTGTTGCATAATCGAGGAGGATCCGTGAATATCGTTCTGTTTTAAGATTTTTTTTGCTTTCGTTCTCAGTAGTACAGTAATTATACAAAAACAAAAATAGTTTTTTATTTTTTATGGAATTACTAAAATGATTTAAAAAAATACTTGTATTCGCGTTTCGGTGTGATTTGTTCACTTAGGATTGAAAGGAAACAAAAGTGTTTAATATTTTTATTCGGTCCAAAAAACCGAAACGAAACTTAGTTAAGTTTGTTTTTAAAAAGGGGTTTTTTAAACTATGATAATTATGTAGAAATTATTTCATTAATTTTCCTTTAGGTTACATACACAAACCCCTGTCCATACTACGTAGTAAATTAACTCGATAAGTGACGATAAACTAAAATTAAACCAGTGTAAACAGTAGTGCCTATTGGTAAAAGCACATCCTACTAAAATGAGTTTTACAGCTTGTATTGAAGAGGGTATTTTCTTTCATATTTATGGGCTTTATATTTTAGTGTATAATGATTATTTTTCAATATCCACCAACGTCCCACGCACGCAGTGGGCAGCGACCCTGCTATCTGAGTCCAAGGCCGTGGGTTTAATTCCCAAAACTGGCAAATGTTTTTGTGTTGAACATGAATTTTATTCAGTGGCTGGGTGTTTTTTATGAACCTATATTATAAGTATTTATGTATATTATTCATCAGTCATCTTAGTACCAGCTGTACAAGCTACGATTACTTTGGGGCTAGATGGCGTTAGTGTAGTGTCGTAGTATATCCTAGGATCCACTTAATTTTTGAACACAAATGTCAATATCCATTAATTCTTGTCTCTCCCGACCCGAATCTATGACCCGTCCGTAATTGAACTTGCCAACCACTGGACCACAAGAAACATGAATATGATACTAGTCCTTTTCCATCACCTATAAACACACGTCGCTGTGCATGCAAGAAACATGTCCTGCATCGTGCAGCCCGGAGTCTCTTAAACTGGGGCGTAAATGTTTAGACTTGTGTGCTTGTATACCGACAACCGACGCCTTCATCATATAGCATTTCATTAATCCTGCTTGGGGGCAGAAATAAGCACGGTAGTACTTCCCTGACCGAGCTGTCACAAAAAGCTCTACAATGTTCTACTTTTTGCCTAGCATTTGTTTTATTCTACTTATGTAAATTAGGAGCAAAAACCTCGTTTTCGTGATACATCTTAGGTGCCAACACGTATCTAATTACGGGGCCGCATCCGTAATGTGTAACAGCGAGCCTTATCCGACTAAAATTATGCAAAAATATTTTGTCGATATTTCTTCATCAACATCTAGTCAACCGATTGAAGTCCTCTGACGACATATATATGTCTTTTGTAGGGAGTTCAAAAATATACGGTCCTGGTCACGCTTATTTCCAGCGACTCGTTTTATGTTTTGGGGGCCGACCAACGCTGCGTTTACAAGTGCAGGGTTGCCATTCCAGCACGTTGAGACCCCAACGTCCATCGGTTCTCCGAGCTAATTACAAATTCAGCTTCGCGACTCGTTGATATGTCGGTAGCTCTAGTTCTTTTACGGATCTCCTCATTCCTCCCAGCTCTCTCTCTCTCCTCGTCCCGCTGATAGACTCTCTTAATAAATATTTATCAATCCATTAATAATAGTAATAAACTAAAATGTGATAGAACGTGACAAAAACATAAGATACCTAGGCATTTATTATATGTACAAACAATTAAATCAATTTTATATCGATGTACTTACTTAAGCAATCTAAATATCGATTTTATCCTTGAGTCGTTTATCCTTTGTCTTTATTGTCTCGTTACGGTGTGAACTTCTTAGAAGGCCATTGCAATTATATATGACCTATATAAAAATGGCTATGTTTATTTAGACATCGTCACTACGAGTTTTTGAAATATTATAAAACACGTCGCGTCTTGAAAAACTCAAGAAGAACCCCCTTAAAGATTCTACATTCGGTTTTCACGAAAGATGGAGTGATTGCTGATGATTTTAAAGTGTCCATTATCTAAGGAGTAAAGTTGATAGGCTGAAATGTGACGATGCTTGTTAAAGATTTTGGCAAAAATCATAAAGTGATAAGAATGAACACACAATGATTTTGAAAGTAAAGGTTTAAATTATATAGTTCAACTTTAACATAGATTTTATGAAACATTTTATTTTAAATTAATAATAATAACCATGTTATTTTGTCCATTTGAAGATATAATGTTGAGTTATAAAACACGTAATTATTTTACCTATATACCTGGTTGGGTATTATTTTAATTGCAGGGTTGCCCGTACGATATGATATTTAAAATCATACAAAACATAATCTGTCTTAAAACGTGTAGCAAAACAGGCTGTAAAACGCAAGTAATAATAAGAATAATAATAACTTACTGAAAAGCAGACAATTAAGCGAGTCAGAAAAAACTATTAATAAATTAATATCGCGGCTTAGATCATCATATGTCAAGGATTTTAGTACAGGTTTATTTAAATAAACTTGCCTTTTCTTCTATATATATATATATATATATATATACACATTACACACTAGTGAACCGCCCCGGGTGCGCGAGTACAATGTAGATATTAATGAGGGTCAGGGATGAGTTATTAATAATATAATTCCGTAGTAAATTATTTTATTAAATCTCGTAAGGTTTAGCCAGCCCTTTGAATTTATTTAAGCGCACATAAATATATTTGCTACGACATCACATTACAAATCTTTCATTTTCTTTCTCGGATAATATGCATTTTTACTACACATAAGACTTTCTATTGAATCAATATCTCTATTTCTGAACACTGCATTAAAATCAGCTGCGTAGTTTAAAAGATCTAAGCGTATAAGCTGCAGGAGCTACTTTTGTTTATATTTGAAGTATGTAAAGAAGCACTAACTAGCTTTATGCCCGTTTATCTGTAACTAATGTCAAAAACGACGGACAAGTCAGTGCCTAAGTAAATAACGCCTATTAAAGAAGAATCCTAGGCATTTGCACCTTTTACCAATCGATCTTCCCTAGGCTACTCTTATTTTCTATGATTCTTGCCACAAGGTTTGTTATTTTGTGTTTGTATTATCATAATATTCCTTCCTTGGATTCAAGGGTATTAAAGAAAGACGAATTTTCTAATATTTTTTGTCATCTGTCCAATGTCAGTTTATGAGTCTCCAAACTTTACGATACCCAAAAGCCAAAAAAGGAAAAAAAGAAAAAGAAGAACTTTACGATCCCCTGAATCGGTGTCTTTTCATTAGACGGCGCCGAACGTTTTTAGACATCACATAAGAGTTCGTGATCTTTTTTTTTGCTCTTTGATCGAAATCACTAGGCATCCGTTTAGGGCGATTCCTAGGTTTCGTAAAAACGGTCATAAGTTCTTAAACGCCATTGGTTGCCTTGTTTTTCTGAATTCTCGCCTGTTGTTTGATGTATTTAGTAGTTCATCCTGTGACCCCAGTCAGGGTTGTAATTCTAACCGGGAGAAGGCACTGAGCCATCGTTCCGCCCTGTTCACCTTACAATCAGAGCGAGACGCTCGATGGAGGAAAACGCATAGTAACAACAAATTATATAAAAAAATAATTAAAGAAAGTTAATAATAATATCATGTCACTATAATATAAAAGCATAGTATATAGAAGTGATACAGTGGGACGACATTATTTGCAAAAAAACTTTTGACACACTTTTAGACCAAATGCCATCTAAAAGAGACCGTGCTCGTCTTCTCGCTCTCTCTGCTAAGGAGTCCGGCTACTGGCTACATGCTCTCCCTTCAGCTAACCTGGGCACTATGTTAGACCACACCACTCTATCGGTGGTGATTGGTCTTAGGCTTGGCGCCTCTATAATTCAGCCTCATCGATGCCACTGCGGTGACAGCGTTGACACCTACGGTCACCATGGACTCTCCTGTTCAAGAAGCGCTGGTCGCTTCTCTCGCCATAGCACCATCAACGACATCATCCGACGTTCTCTAGCTACCGCTCACGTACCAGCTGTATTAGAACCTATTGGTTTGGCGCGGAGCGATGGCAAGAGACCTGATGGTATGACGCTCATACCTTGGAGGCTTGGAAGGTCACTTCTGTGGGATGCAACTTGTGTTGATACCCTAGCTGCATCACACATCCAGGCCACTTCGTCAATGGTAGGTGCGGCTGCTTCCAGTGCCGAGCAGGCCAAGAGGCGTAAATATGAAAACCTGGATAGCAGCTTCATTTTTGTGCCTTTTGTTGTAGAGACTTTGGGACCGTGGGGTCCGGAGGCAAGAGCCCTTTTCAAAGAATTATCGAAAAGGGTTATCGAGTCTACCGGTGATCCTAGAGCGGGCAGTTACCTTGGCCAACGAATTAGTTTGGCCATCCAGAGGGGAAATGCTGCCAGCATCTTAGGAACTGTGCCTCGCTGCGGTGGTTTCGAGGACGTTTTAGATTTTATTTAGTTTTTAAATAGTTTATTTTAGGTTATAGTTTTAGTGATACAGTAGTTCGACGCCGTTGATCTCAAGGGAATTGCCGACATCTACGACAAAGTAGTAAAGGAATTAAAAGTAGATTCCTTTACTGAGGCCAGTAGTTCTTTTCCTGGAACCGCACTTTTTATAGTTATTGAAGTACAAAGCAGATTGTGATTGTAAGTGGCAAACCATCACTTATGAGCAGTACAAAAATCGTAGGGTACGCAAGGACACAAAGCGGCACTTTGTAAGACGTGTTGTCTTACAAACCAAGGCCTGTAATAAAACTAACAACCGCGTCCTTCAGGCCAGAACACAGCAATGCTGCTTGGCGCCAGAAATAAGCATGGCGGTACTTCGCCGGACCACTTATGTAATACAGAACTCTACTCTGTATGACTTTCGATATATTATGTAATAGAAGTATATCATTACTTTTCTATTTGAAAGTGCTACTCTTTCTTTAGCAGTATTGATTTTCATATACTTATGTAAGCTTTCATTGATGGATAGAGTATCACTAGGAGAAGGTTCCTGCACACATAAGGCCCCTAGGGCGATGCCGAACCGAGTTAAGTCTTTATTCAAATATGCTTAGTTACAAACAATATTAGAAGCATATTGGCCATTTAATATTATATAATTTCGAGTTCATCTCGAAAAAAGCAGATACTTCTTTAGCTCTTTATCTAATTAATTATAGGATTACTATAGGATAGTGCGACTCAAAATCACTCACTGAAAATTCTGTATCTTGAACTAGCTGTTGCCCGCGACTTCGTCTGCGTTTGATTTAGTTTTTTGATATGACATTCAATTTCGTTGTAGTTCTAAAAAAATTTAAAGTATTCAGTATCGCTAAGCAGACAGCAGAAAACCCCTCATTTAAGAGGGGTTTGTTTGCTGCTGTCCGCTATCCTCTGAGGAGTTCTGTCCTCTATCTCCAACCACATTCATCAGATCAACACAAAGTTTGGGCAAAATTAAACACATATTACAACCTCTATAGTACAAAAAAAAATATTTAAATCGGTTATAATTTTTCGGAGTTATGGTGTAAAATCGTCAAAAACTTTCATCCCCTCTCCCAAAGGAACCGAGCTTAATGTCGAGATAAAAATAATCCTATATTACTTCTAACACTTCCAAGAATATGTGTACAAAGTTTAATGAGGATCGGTAAAGTAGTTTTTGCGTGAAAGCGTAACAAAAACTAACGTAAACTTACATTGACATTAATAATATTAGCAGGGATAGGGACTTCTGTATTTTAAGATATAATATAGTTCATTACCATAAAGCTCCTGCATACTTACAATTTATCATTTATACATCTATAGATTGGTCTTCCTCCCTTTCATAAATTATATTTAGGGCAGTAATTTCATGATATAATGTCCATTATCCAGTTCTGTAGTAAAAATTTCTCGTGGCCATGGTTACACTCTTCAGGACCTGTTAAAGTATAATAATATCCAATAATAATAATAATTCATTCACAAGAATGTTGGTACATTGAGATTTCATAATATTAAATAGAGTCCAGTATTCCGCTTTAAAAATAAGTAGTGTGCATTGATAGGAAATATCTTGGATTACGGGTCCAAAAATCCTAGCGAATGTCGACAACACCATGAACAGGGTATTGTACGACACGAATGAGAAGAATATTCTTTATTTGTATATTGCGGTAAGGAACGATATTCGCATCCTTTACTGATAGAGATAAAAGGGGTTGGGAGGTCGATCGGAGAACGAGTCAATTGTGTCATATACTTCTGAGGTCACATGATCTGAAGTCTGAACGGGGCATTATTTGTTATTTACGCAGTGGCCGTTATATAACGGATGTACGTCAAGTGGAGCCTCGCTGCAAGGTTATAGATAACATTTTAGACAGGCTATTTAGAATTCTCTGAGCGAAATTCATTACAGTTAGGTAAATTTGTTTTGGATTGTTTGATTTGCATTTCGGCATTTTTTTTACGAAACTCAACATACACAAATTTACCATTTGGATTTCCAAAGATTAAAGTTTTCTAGCAAATAGTGTTTTCACTGAGACGATGTATCGTAGAGTTACTTTTTCATGAGAGCAAAAATGGGTGTCTTTCGTGTCTAAAACAATACTTTTCTTGTGTCCATGGTCGTATTATAAAACTTGTAATTTTATCTTCGTAGTCCACGCAGAGTTAAATACCGTGTGCTGACGGCAGATCAGAATACAGTTATCACCACCCCTCCTCGCCCTGCGGAGGACCATCTTCTGCGATCACCAACCCATCTGCCCAGCGTGGTTATATGGGAAAACCCTTTGTAGAGGCCTTTAATCCAGCAGTGGACTGTTATATAGGCTATGACGATGATGATGAACCAATCAATACATTCGATAACATTATTCATTGAAAGTAATCATTCCCTTACAAAGAAAAACCATAAATTATTTATTAATCCCTGTCCCTACTTCCCTACTTATATTATAAATGTAAATGTAAGTTTGTTTATTACGCTTTCATGTAAAAACTACTAAACCGATCATCACGAAACTTTGTTCACATATTCTTGAAGGTATTAGAAGTAATATAAAATGCTTTTTATCCCGAAATTAAGCTCAGTTCTCTTGGGAGAGGGAATGAAAATGTTTGACGATTTTACACCAGGCTTAGCTATCCTAAATACATAAAGTGCTGCCACATTTATGTGGCACATGTTTTTGAAAAAGAAAAACAAAAGCTGACGAAGTCGCGGGCAACAGCTAGTTATATATAATTCTCCGGGATTAATCCTGCAATTTTGATCATGATGGTACTTACTAAGGATTTACGTCATTAAGTCGATAAATATATTGCGATAATATTGTTTAAATTTGTTAGTCGATATGATTATTAATATTTACGAAGTTTCAAGTTCTTCATTGTAGATCGAAGTTCAACAGATCATCAAGTAATGTAATAAAAGTACAGTGCCTGCGTCAAATAACAGAGCATCAGCTCAATGAACTGACATTCAAAAGTGAGTATAGTGCAGGTACTCTAATGTTCTTATACATTATATTATATAACCTCGACTTCTGTTAGTACCTAGTACAACAAATTAAAAAGGAAGATTAGCTTTCTTTTGGATTTTATGTATCAATGTTCTAGTAAGTTGGCCACATAAGCAAAAGGAATATCAAATAATTTTTCACGATTTTAAAAGTACTTAATGACAATGCATCGTAAAATTCTAAATCCTAAGTACAAACTTTTAATAAAAAGTATGTTGTGAAAAAATCCATTTTTTATTGTATGAAGGATAAATAAACGACAAGCGGTCCCCCGCGACTTCGTTTGCGTCTGAGTCACACTTAACAGAGATACATATGCTGTTCCGGTTCTTTTTAGATCTTAAAGAGGAATAACTCCGTCACACATCATTTTGGCGAACGCACTCCATAAAATAAAGAATAAACAAAATAAAAGAACAAAAATTGTAGGCATGCAAAGGCGTCCTTATTGCTGCAAGCAATCTCATGCAGGCAACCTATGGCAGAGAACGGAATTTAAGATGGTGACAAAAAAAATATCAATTTAGTTTGTTTAGGGCTTCTTCTAATACCGAGCAAGTAGCCTCGTACCTTTAGAGGAATATATAGAAAGAGAGTAAAAGAACATCATCATCTTATAACAGCGGGAATAAAACTGTATCAACGCTTCAAGAGTTCATAAGTTTTATAAGCCTGTGCTGTGAGAGGCTAACTTGAATAAAAAAATGTATTTGATATATTATATTATACGTAAATCATAAAGTTGTCACCCCCCGTTTTCTTCCCACTGGGGGGACATACGAAGCGGCTAAGGGAATATAAAGGAGAAAGGGCAGCAGCATCAACTGTGCTACTTCTACCATATATTGCAATCATTAACATCTGATCAAACCCTCCTATTAAGAGAGGCCTAGAGAGATAATTAGGTGTATACAATAGCTGATGGAGTCTCCATAATGGTTTCAAAGGCGTGACGAGTCCACCAATCCGAACTGGGCCGCACAGCGTGGTGGACTCAGCCTGAACCTGCCTTATTGTGGGAGGACACCTGTACCCTGTAGTGGACTGTTGGAAACTGTTGGTATCTGATGCATATATTGATACTTCAGGCTACCCATACCAAATCAGGGCAAGTCAACTTGTAAGTAAAAAAGGAGTAGCAATGCGTAGGTACAGTGTAAGATAATTAGATTGTCGCTCGGCTATCAAATTCGAGGCAATCCACTATTGACCTAGGGTTTGAACGCCACTGTATTCGTACAATCGTACAATGAAGTTTAAACGTGTAATGAAATCATAGGAAGGCCGTGCATTGTCTGTTTTTTCAAGACGTGTGTATTAAAACAGAAGCACGGCGAAAAGAAATTGTTTGTTGTAACTTTTGTTATAGATCGAAATGTTTCATTTTCTAAAGTCAAACGGGGATACTTTATTCATCGTGTTTGAATGTAGATCACGAGATCCTTTGGGCATAGCGTTTTCAAAGCCTAGATATATCATATAATTATGTTTTTTTTAGGTAAATCAAACTCGATGAACTACTGTGAAAATTAAATCTAAAAGTTTGAGAGTTTGCATTATACCTCCTCGTAATCTGTTTATCTTACGCCTAGCGATAACTACGTTCCTTCCTTTCTTTAAGCTTCCTCGCGCGTTAATGGGGTATTAACCACCTCGTCGGTCTAGTGGTGAGTATTTTCTAATGCATATTACGAGATCTTGGGTTCGATGTTCGGGCCATTTTTTTTATTCCACTACAAATAAGCCCTTGGCTACAATCTCACCTGATGGTAGTGTATGTAGTGATCATGCAGTCTAAGATGGTAACGGGCGAAACTAGTTTTGGGAGTATGCCAGTATATTTAAACCATACCACACCAACCAATCGGTTTAAGTCTTTCTGTCACCAGGGAAAATTTAGAAACTATAAATACCAATGAATAGTACTGGGCTTTTCAGTCAAGATATTCTATGTACCAGTCCGGAGTTCAAAATTCGGCGTTGATTCACATCAATCGCACCCCTGGCTAGGAGAGCAGATTAAGTCGGTCCTGCGCTTGATCTCTTCCCGATAGTGTCGGATTTGCCTTTCCATCGGACTATAAGACCTAACTCTCATAGTCCACTGAACACTGTTTGCGCACACAGTTCTACACTATAATATCTCCCGCAGTTGGAAATCCTCTCAGGAAAAACCACCGTGGCCGAAGCAGGCCAGGAAAACTGATACTCGGGTCATTTTGTGACCTTGAAATCGAGTGCTTAAACTGTTACCCTTAAAAAAGTTTTTATATAATTGTTATTAACCAGTACCGGTATCGAATATGAATAAACATTAGATATTAATTAAACCTACCTAATCGCCTAACTGACGTAGTTACTTTATCGGTTCAATAAAACACCAATTGTTTATAATGGTTTATTAACTACTTCCGATAAAAATGAACTTTAGATAAATGCCACTAATAACAAAGAGGGGGTGTCGTAATAGCATGTAATACTCATAAGGTTACCTGCTATTATTATCTAATAATTCGAATTAATGTTATGCAAAAATGTTATTACAATGGTCTTAGGCCGTTTGCCTGTCGGATGGAAGAGACGAAAGATTTTAACGTGTTAGCAGACATGAATACTAATTTTAAGTTGCACATAATAATATGACATCCAGACTATACATTGGTGGGAATATTCTTGGATCTATACTCACAATTAACAAGACTGGAGTGTCTGTGATTCCAAACTACCCATTATTTCAACCTTACCCAAACAAAAATGTTCAAATGTATCTCTCCGTCTGTCTTGGTTCTGTTGTCTGTATTGGTTTGGGCGGATCTTTGGATTTGCAAGCCCGATTTAAGAGAACTTAAACTGGTAGAAGAAGATACAGCGAGTTATACTTAGGTGTATGCAATTATTTATTTAATTTTTAGTTTTAATTGTCGGACCAAGCAGTTGGCCCACCTGATAGTACTCAGTTGCGTGCACTTCATACATGCGCAAAAGCACTGCCTACCCTAAAATTTAAATATGACTCGTATAGGAGGAGAATTTTGGCCGTATTATGCATACCCTGGTAAGAAAACTAGTGCACGCCACTGATAATACTTACCTAAGTGAAAAACCATTGGCTATGAACACAGCAACACAGCAAGGCATGCCAGGATCACTCCTGTAACATGCTTCCTTGTATCCTTGCTTCAACCTGAGGCGTAGGTGTTATGCCTCATATGCCTTTAATAACACCGGCAACAACACTTAAAACTGGAACACAGAATTGCAACAATGCTGCTTTGCGTCAGAAAAGAGCAAGGCGTTAGTACATCCCCGGACGAGCTCTGTCTAAATAAGATCTACTACTACCGTACAAAAAGCTCTGTTCCTACCTCATGCCGGTATAATAAGAAACTTTGTGGGTGAAATGAAGGCTGGAATATAATATGAAAGTTGTAGTGGCGTTCTTGTTGTTAGAAATAAAAAAGGACAGCAGTTAGATTAATAGTTTTAAATAAAATAACCATCAGAGTTTTTTCAGATACATTAGGCATCATCGAGAAGAATAGACGATATTATTAGAAAAGTTGCATCAGGATCATTAGTAATTCTATCTCATTGTACCTAATCCCATTATGTTTGAAAAATTTACGTTTTTTTTTAGATACGGCTAATATTAAAATATATTTTTAGCATTGGTTTTAATTAATAAATCTGGAAATTACTTTCATTACGCGATACTTCTTTAAAACTGGATTGAAACCTTGGAATAAAACTGAGACTACTGTACGTAAATATAATTAACACAACTAATTGGCTTTCATATTTAATAGTTTCTAGATATTTTTTATCTATCTAAGGTTCAGATCATTGATTTGTAGTGTCTATAAAAATTTTTCTTTCTAAATATACTTACCTTTTATAAATTTTCACAAACATTTTATAACTTACATAAATTAGTATTAAGTGTTTGAGATTGGTTAAAGTTTCATTACTATCATAACCACGGAAATCTTAATAGATGGGTAAGGATTTTTATGATCACAACCGATAGATAGCCTTTCACTGCTGGAAATAGGTAGTTACGTCCAAATTCGTTACGATTCCGCCTTGTGTTCAGAAACTTCTTGGCTATTGTCAAATAAACTAGTGTAAGGTCTACCATTTTTTTCGATACGCGTCGCCATTTGAGCCCCTTGGGAACGCAACTTCTATCAGCCTTTCTCATTATGAACAGCCCATTGCCTCTCTATAGTTTATAGCTTGCTATAGGTATACAACTTGTAATAGAATTACGAAAAAATATCTAAGCATGCATAAGTATATTTCATAAGGAATCATCGTGTGATAATATTAAATCAAAAGAAGCATATTTATAATTCCATACAAACAAATTTAAAACATTCTAAGCGTTTACATACGACAACCCTATTGAAGATAAAAGACCGACGCTCGAATAGTACCTACCTAGGTGACGAGTAGGTACCTTATAAAGTGGCAGGAGTCACATGATTTTAATTTTGCATGTGATGTTAGGGCTGTATCTGATTTCTTTTAATAAAACTATAGCAGTGGTTTACTCATAAACTATTAGGTTTTCAGTTTCACAGATAAGTCTCAGAAAAAGTACACAATGCACTTCTAAACCCTGTGAAGTATTATATCGGTTTTCATTTACACGTTGTAAATACGTTTTACGTTTCGTATCAAACCCCCTATGTCCTTGTTAGTGGCATGTTTTAGAACTACGAGTAGGTTTAAAATGTAAGAATCTAGTAGGTGCTTACTAAAATATCGGATTTAACATTTACTGTTTTTATAAGAACGCTATTTATGCTTTCATAAAATATTATGTTAAAATCTTACCGCATTTACGAATCTCATTATTTTAAATTTATTTAATACGAAAGTGAAATTAAGATTATGTTTAGTTCACTTTAAAATGTTTCAAAGTAGAATCAATTTGGCAAAATGTTTTATAAAAGGAATGATGAAGAAACGGAAGCCTAGGTTTCAATCAACCTGATACGAGATAATAATTATATACTTATGCCGATGTAACTAGTCCAGTCCGATTTCGAGTGTCCATCAAGGATCTACAATAAGCCAAATTTCGTAACAAAATATATTCGAAAGTATATTGGCGGATACTGTACGCTAACGACAACTTAACACTGTACCTCATCGGTAAACTTTCAAATGTGTTAAAAAAACTCGAAAAGAACGCATTGCGTTTACTATTGTAAACTGATGCATATTTTAGCGATAAATTTCATTAATTACGAAAAAAAAAGTATTTCTACTTTATACACAAGGGAGAGATAGACCCCTGGTCCAACACCGATACAGAAGTTCCTGGCACATAAGTATAAGTACTATAACTCGGAGGTTCGCGGTGGTACATGCAGCACAGTTTTTACTATTGGAGTGCCACCCTTGCTAGTATTTTAAGTGTCACTGTAACTGTTCCAAATAAAGATTTATTATTATTATTATTATAAGGAGGTGCGACCCCAAATAAAATTGAAAAAGCCCAAGAGAAATAAACATAAATCAAATGTCAAAAATTTTCTAAATCTTTTGACCACCAGGATTTCGGATCAGTCGGATTATTACAAGCTTATTAGGAGCCAGTCCTAGGAGATAAATGATTATAATGACAATAATACCGAGAACCATGTTATCTATAATTACTATCTTAGGTTCATTTAAAATCTGAAGTTATTTATATGCCTTCCGCTAAAAATAAATAAAATTATTTCTGTTACAGACCGTATCTTGGATCTAAAAAGAATAATAGGTACCTACACCACACCGTACAATTCAGTACGGTGTGGTTTCGTTCTAGGAAATGAACAAATAACAAAATGGATAATGACACGTTTACGATTGTTTGTTATTATAGCAATAACATTGTAATTGCTTGAAATGTTATTAAATAACAAACTTTTAGTAATTGCTCTATTGATGGACCTATAAAATCAGTCAATGAACCATCAAGACTAATACTGCATTCTCACCTTGAAATTAATTAAAAGATTTGAGTGATTGAATATGTGTCACAAATTTGATTTAAGTGTCTTCTTTAATTATTATTACTGAGCATAGTTAACAAAACGCACATTAACATTTATTATGGTCTTGATAAATTTGAAAGTTAAGACTTAATACAGATTCTAGGACCACAGTCAAGTTTATTACAAACATATCTGCATAAGTACAAGGGTTATGAAATTACATTCCAGCTTAGTTTATACTTAATTCCTACTTAACATGTTGTTAATATAGTAAACACTGATCAAATGGGAGCATCCTTTACAGATTATATGTCAATATTATTTTGCTAGAATAAATAAAACTAGCGGACCCGCGCGACTTAGTCCGCGAATGAGCCGACTTAAAAAAATATTCGTATGTTGTCGCGGACTGTTTTATAGAACTTTGAAGAAACAACAATTCCGACAATTCCGATATACTTACACGTTTGGCGTAACGTTTACCGTTAACGCATCGCATGCATCAGAATCTCTCAAAAAGGATATTTTTTGCAGTTTTTTGTTTTTGAGATTCCAATATAAATGAATCCTAGCTAGATCGATTTATCGCCCCCGAAACCCCCTGTATACTTAATTTCATGAAAATCGTTGGAGCCGATTCCGATTTTTAAACTATGATTTTTTATAATTACGTTACTTACTACTACACATGTTTTACTACACATGTTTTTGTACTAACATGTTTTATACATGTTAACGAAATTTAACTTTACGGTTTAAAACATCGCAAAACTAATGACATACAGATAATAGTTTCTATTTTTCTTTTTTATAGTAATGGTTGATGGCCCTGCACGGCTAGCATGTGCAGGAGACAATTTTCTCCCCGCAGAAAGGATAAAAATATATCTTCTCCCACAGCTTTATCAACTCCTAGAGCACTGTGCACTCAGCGCGCAAATTGACATAATATCCAAATAATATATGGCGAATAATAAAAGGGGGTAAACTTCTCCTATTCCCTGTTCCAGTGCTTTAACAGGTTAATAGACACGTTAATTATATACCCTAATCGGGGGATAAAGATTTTGTCTTTTGCCTGTGCTAGCCCTGCTGAAGGAAAGTGAAAAACCATTGCCTATTAACAGGACAACCCTTCACGGAGCATGCATTATGCCACCCTGTGTTCATATACTTAAGGGGTTAATGTTAAGCCTCGTGTGCCTGTAATAACACCGGCAACCACGTCCGTCAGACCGGAACACAGCATTAAAAGTATAAAAAAAAAAAAACTTTATTTTCAAAAAGATTACAAAAATCAATTGCTAGTGGTCTCCACACTAGGTAGCCTGTATCGTGGACACCATGAATGACGTCTCATTTAGTTTAACATAGGACTAGGAGATTTCCTTTTATGATCTAAATATTTATATATTACTAGCTGTTGCCCGCGACTTCGTCTGCGTTTGATTTTGTATTTTTAAAGCATTCAGTATCGCTAAGCATTAAATTAGTATAGTAGTATTATATATATATATATATAACATGTGACTGTCAATTAATTATAGAAAAATTATTTGCAATAAAATAAAATTGCGACTATAATTAAAATCTAAACTATCCTATCTCTTAAGTTGGAACAGACTGCTCACGGTGTGCCAATTTAATTTATAATCGGTTAAGTAGTTTAGGAGTCCATCGCGGACAAACATCGTGACAAGAGATTTATATATATTACAAGCTACGCTTACTTTGGGGGTGTGTATTGTCGTAGTATATTTATTATTTTTAAACCAAGATTTTATTCTTTCATAGCGTCCCAAAAAAAGACTAAAGATAAAATTGAAGTATTCAATAATAACAATAAAAGGACTTTATACTTCCTTATACAGAACCCATAAGAATACGATAATCTCATGAATGATAAAGGAATATCCCTCGTGACAAGAGATTTATATATATTAAGATAGGTACCAAGATATATTTGATATATACATTGAAGTAGGGTATAATAAATAAATATAAATTAATAAATATGTTTGTTCGCATAAATAGAAAAAAGAAAAATATGCTAGTATGTTGTAAAGGGTAAGTAAACTATTTATAACATATTTGCCATCAGTATTTCCTGTGTCCTTGTTAGTTAGTGTTTTTAACCAGTTTGTGATGGTATGATTTGCCTGTTTAATCGTTAGGTGTTTAAGATAACAAGACTTCACAACATAGTTGTAGATTTTCGCATTAACATAAGGTGTAAATCGTCTAGCAAAAGCTGTTTTCGCAACTGGAAGATTGTAACAATACTGCTTGGCGCCAGAAATAAGCATGGCGATAGTAAGTACTTCACCGGACGAGCTCTGTCAATAAAAACTTTACTACTAAGTACTAAAGTATTTCTGCGTAACATTGTAGTTTTATTTTGAGTCTAGCATCAAGTAAGCACATTCTATGCACATTGTAAATCTATTCGCACTTTCTCTAGAAAGTAATGCTCGCGCAGCTGTGTTCTAAAATGTCTGCGTGAATCAATTAGTTATCTTGTAATTTATATCCCATATTCGAGTATTTCAACGCGTTTCAAAGTGCATATATATATAACGTACATCAATCTCGAATGCAAGATTAGCAGTTGCTTTCATTTGACATGTCTAGGATAGTATAATTAAGGAATAAAGGTGGGCGTTCGATTTATTGCGAATAAAGTAGCATATACGATAAAAAAAACTCGGAATAGGTTGACGACCCAATAGAATAGGCCAGATTAAAAAAATTAAGCGCAAAAGTTTTTTATCTAAATAAAAATATATATATTTTCTGCACCATAAAAGAATACTATATTACTACTCGACTACTATTATAGTATTACTCTACTTTTTATTAAATTTTAAGTAATTAAAATATATCGTGAGGAAAAAATCGTGAGGAATCCTGCATGTTCTAAAAGGTGTGTGGGAGTCCACGGGCACGGGGCCAGCGTGGTGGACTATGGCTTGCTCATTGTGGGAGGAGACACAGTGTCTGTAGTGGTTGATGGCCAGTAATGGGTTGATGTGATGATGATGATAAAATAATCAAATGATCATTTTAAAATAGATTTATTCTGAAGTTATATTATTTTAAATACCTATGTATAATTTATATATTAAGTATATAAAGAAACGTATTACAAAGTGCCGTCCTCTATTTTACCCCTTCGTAGAATTTACAAAAACTGTGAAATATTATTATAAATAATATTCTTTATTTACAAGCGAAAGCCAAGTTTTATGCAAATAGCCTGAGAAATTTATGACTTTCATACAATCTCCATCTAATCCCCCATTTAAGTCCTGAATTACAAAACAATCCTTTTTAATAAATGCTTACGTTATAAATCTGTCATATTTTAATTTTCTTAAGTCTAATGGTTATAGATCAGTCTGTCAGGACAAGTCTTTTTTTATGTATGTACAGATTATGCAAGACGCTTGTTTTGGTAAAAGCTTCTCATACATATTATTAAAGATTTCGAATAAGGAAATAAAAGTCTTTTATCAGTGTCACGTCGACTTTATTAGGTACGACAGATTTTGTTTGGGTGGCACACTTTGCATATAAGGGTATTTTATTTTATTCTTCACTAAAAGAAGATGTTATTTAAATTGCAGTCTGGATGGCTCTATCTATGATTGTTGAGTTTTTCTATTCTGGGCCCTGATTGCTTATGGTTAAGCTCATGGCATTTAAATCTAAAATTTAAAAAAAAACTATTTTGAGTTTCGACACCCCTTCATCAAAGTCTTTCACGTCAACGATTTTGAGAGTAAGTATGTAATAAATGTAATACAGAAGCAGCAGTGGCGTGCACAGGGTTTTTGACCAGGGTATAAAGAAGGAATGTGGCATAAAATTGAAAAATCCTTCCTCTTTATGAGTTATACAAAAATTTTGGGGGTAATAAATGATATGCAGTGTATTTATGAGTTTTCTCTGTCTGCCTCTCTCTCTCTCTCTCTCTCTCTCTCTCTCTTACTTTTGTGCATGTATGAATTGCACGCCAATGAGAAGCAGTACCCTATTCTACTTTATATTCAACAGTATCAAGATTTAAAAATATATATTTCCTGTGTTAAATTGCTAGTAGACACTTTAATTTAATGATGTTATTTTTATTTAATTGATTTAAGATTTTAATGAGAAGAATTTCATAAAAATGCAATAAATATTGGTACATAAATGACAAACATGGTTAGGTTAGGAAGATGATAAAGCTTCGTGACACGCATGCATTTTAAAATAACTTTAAAAGGTTAACACAGTATTGAGAAAGGAAGGTGTTGTTGTTATTTGGACATTGTCCATATTTGTACATCCATAAATTTACAACGCAGAGTCTTATGTTTATATAAGAGCAAAAAACAAATTTAGCAATAGCGTAAATTCAAAATTGTATTTTATTGTTAAAGAATAGCCACTTTAAAGCACTAACCACACAGGACTACAGTTGGAAGCGGTTTTAAATAGTTCGATGTTGTATATAGTATCCAAAGAATCGAGATCGTTTTGATATCTCACGATACCAATACAGGATGGTGTTGATGTATGGTCACATCCACAACCAACTTACGAATGGGAATGTTATAAAATCAATTTAGTAATGTTATTGTGAATGTATCAAAATAAAAAAAATGTAAATAATTATCTTCTATTGTTGTAACTGTTGTAAAGTGTAGTTGTAAATCAAATATCTAGCGTAAAGATTTTTTCAATCGTACTGGTAGTGCCAAATATACAATCTACTCCCGGGAACAAACTCCAGTTTCGCCTTACTTAAAATACTTTTGATTCCCTATAACAAATCACAGCAAATAAGTATTGTGTTGCTAAATTGCAGCACCACATATTAGTCGATATCCACCAACACCAAATATGAGCTGACCCAAGTCAGTAAATGGATGGGTGCCCGACTTCGGAAGTTTGAAAGACAATTTGGTTTCCATCGATCTCGGCTCTTATCACTAACAGTTAATTCATGTGATGAAGGTTAACCAAGAATATTTTATATTTAGTCCTAATAATGAAGTTCTCATAAATGTGGCAACACTTTATGTATTCCGTACCGTCCAGCCTTAGGTGAGGCGTTTACTGCTGCCCACTTAAGAATTCAGGAGGTGTATAGGTTATAGTATCACTTTAGTTGGGCAGAACTCAACTGATACTATAACCTACCTATCCAGCAGTGGCGTGCACTTCATACATGTTTAAAAGCACTGCTTACCCCTAAATTACTAATTCTATACGAGTTAGTAATTTTAGGCGGATTTTTGCCATCCCTCCCAACTCGTATTATGAACTGAGATCATGCCAAGTTTCATTTAAATTCGTTGAGTTCTTAGTTTGAGCGTGATTTAAGGCAATACATACAAACAGACAGACATACATACAAACAGACGGCCAGATATTTTTTTTTGTTTTCAGTATCTATTATAGAGAGAGTACCCTCCAAAAAAAAATTTCATAATATCTTCAATGCACAGAATTTGGCCCGTTACAGTCTTATTATAATAGGTTTTATTAATATTTGTAGATAGTTATTGAGTCATAATATTTATTGAGTCTTCAACAGATTATAAGTCGATAATTATATTCCCATGTTATCTTTTACTCCAGCATTACTTAAGTAAATTTAAATTTCATAGTGTTGAGATACTTTGTCCGATGGCAATTATTAACTTTTATTGTATATAATATAAAATCTGTACTATATTAACGTACTTAGATGATTTCTTAATTCTTTCGAGATACGAGTAGGTAGTCGCGCCGTTATGCCTAATTTTAAAATATTAAGTAAAAACCTATTTTTATATCCGTCAGATAATTTTAATTTTAGAACAAAAAATTAAACAACTTTTAAATGATGCAAAATTATTTTCTTCAAATACTAACGTAGCCCGACTTTCTATTTGTTTTAGTGTTCTGCGCAATGCATTACCAGTAACAGCAATTTTAAGAGAAACTGCAAAATATTACGTGTTTACATAAGTTTGATTTATTTGCCTTTTTCTCGGCTTATTCATAGTGCGATACTATAGGTCTATTTTTGTGCAGGGAGTAACAGTAGTTTGCATAATCAGTCATTAACATTATACATTATGATTATGTAAGTGATAATGTCTCAAACTCGAATAATTTTGTATTTTTACGTTAAATAAAATAATTAAAGGTATCCCATTGCGTTAAATAATCTTAAAGTAATGACGTCGTGAATTTTCAGTAATAATTCAAATTATTGAATTAACAAAACATTTCAATAATGTTATGAAAAGACAACATGTGGTATTTACACATGTTGGTCTTTTCATTGTATTTCTCAATTTTTTTCATTTAAATCTTCCTTTAAGAAACTTTAAGCTTAGCTTCAATAATCATAAACAAGAAACTTAAGAGTATGATAGGATAAAATATTTAGTCTATCAAAAATGGTGTTCATCATGGTATTTTTCTGCTTCCGTAAGTGTATTTAAAAAGTAAGTTTTATTACCTAGTTTTAAGCTTATTAAAATAATATTATAAGGGCTAAAGAATTCGAAGTGGCTTTGGGTTCAACAATTTGATGGCATTCCAAGTCGGCATCTACAAAGAGTAGCAAAAAGTCGAAGAAGGATTCCTTTTCTTAGGCCCGAGGCGGCTTTACCGAGAACATATTGAAATTGCAGATGCAGTTATTCGACAAAGAAAAATTTCACAGAGGTGTTTTAAATCTGTGTTTTAAAATTCACCATTGCATATAAAAAAATTATTAACCAATCTGTGATCATAAGAACATTTTTGTTATAATGTTTATATACTAAACTATTTTTCGAAATGACAATACTGGCTTACAGCTCGCTAATCTAGCAACAATAATACATTATAACAAATATATATTTTTGTCAAGCTCATAAGTAATGCCACGTTTCGTTTCAAAATATGAATTTCGTTCTAACATAATATGGAACCCACGGTGTAAGAGTCTTACTTGCGCAACGAGTTGGTCTTTGGTAGTGTTTTCATGTTTTGGTGTTTTAAATATATATTTTTTGTTGTTAATGTCTCAATTGATAATACATTTTTACTTGTATCGTATATATTACTTTGTACCCATTCCTGTGTTCATACATAACCTGCCATGTAGGTTTTAATTTAGCAGAACAGGATAAACTTTCTACTTTCTACCGATAATGCAAGATATAATATTAAATTATCAGAATCTCCGATTTTTGGTTATACCGTAAACTAAATTTACTTTATTTTAAGGGCGGTATATCGTTGGCACGATTTTATACTCAATGAACTTGTTTACAAACCCGTTTTCGCACGGAACGAAATTTGCTTATCGATAAATTACTGCTTGTTCAACAATTTCTTCTGTTTTATCTTCGCTGAAATATTGACTATATAACTTCTGACACGTTTAGGTCAAGACTTAAAATACAAGAGGTATTGCATGTTGTAGTCCAAACTTAAACTCACATAATTACCACTTACAAATAATTGACGGATCAGAAGGCGCACCTGATGGCAAGTGGGAACCCATCGCCCATAAACGAGCAACATTTTACAACAACAAGTTGCTGCAACAACAAAGCTGTGCTCGCATTTTTATGTGAGCGCAGCTCGTATACAAAAAAAACGTATATTACGTATGCACATACCTACACTTGAGAAACATAACCCTCCTTCTTTCGTAGTTGGGTCAAAAAATTAAGAACCTGAGTTGCAAGTGGCTCAAGCTGCAACATTATTATAAAAATTGAAAGGGGTTATTTTGAAATATAGTTAAAATTGACGGACCAAGCAGACGTCCCACCAGCACGGCTAGCATGACAATTATATCCCCGGGGAAAGGATCTTCTCTTTAAATTTATCTTCTTGAAATTTATCTTCTCCCACAGCTTTATCAACTCTCAGAGCACTGGCGCACGAGTGGAAATAATATCCAGATAACATTTGTGTATTAATAAACGGGGGTAGACTTCTCCTATTCTATGTTTCAGTGATTTAGCAGGTGGGCACGTTCGGGGGATATAATTTTTATCTCCCGCCCGTGCTAGCCCTGCTGATGGTATGTAGGAAACCATTACCTATAAACAAAGAAACACTTCTCAGGGCATGCAAGGAGCACGTCTTACATGCCGCCCTGTGCCCATCAATTTGAGGCGTAGATGGTAAACCTCATGTACCTGTAATTACACCGGCAACCGCGCCCTTTAGCCCGCAACACAGCATTGCAAAAATGCTGCTTAGCGGCAGAAATAAGCATGGCGATAGTACTTCCCCGGACGGGCTCTGAAAGAGATGTCGGTTGGTGTTTTAAAAGAGAGCGTAGAGAGGTGAAAGGTTATTAACACTTCGGCATCTCTTTCGGGAGATCGTCACGCACGTGCTACTTTTCGATGTTATGTGACTTCAGGCAATGTTATATATCTTGCATTAAAGGTGAAAACATCGCGAGAAAACTTTTGTGTCCGAGAGTTCTCTATAGTTGTCTCAAAGGCGTATGAAGGCTGCCAATGGCAACCGTGATGGACTACGGCCTAAGCAATCCTCACGGCAAAAGCAAAAGCGGCATTTGTCTAGAACTCTAGATGCAATATAAACGCCACGCATCGGCTGGCTGTAAATCGAGCGCAATGGAGGTATTTAGTCCAGCAGAGTACCAGCGATTTCGAAGACAAAAGTTGGAACGATCTTGATGCTTATCGTGACCATCTTGACGGCCGACTGGCGCAGTTGGCAGCGACCCTGCTTTCTGAGTCCAAGGCCGTGGGTTCGATTCCCACAACTGGAAAATGTTTGTGTGATGAACATTAATGTTTTTCAGTGTCTGGGTGTTTAGACATCTAAGTACCCATAACACAAGCTACGCTTGCTTTGGGGCTAGATGGCGATGTGTGTATTGTCGTAGTATATTTATTATTTATTTATCTTAAAGCAAGGCCACCCTCCAATATTGCCTAAAACTACGTTGACGGTACCCTTACATGTCCTCACTGTGCACGCATATTTAGTGCTCAAATAGGGTATTTAAGTCACATCAGGGCGGATAAGAGAAGCCCTTATATGTAATTTATACTGAAAAACAAAAACAAACAGAACCAGTCGCTATTGCCGCAGGCGGCAGTGAAACATTGATGGTTATTATAATAATAATAATAATAATAATAAAGTTTTTTATTAGAGGCATATAAACCCATATATCAGCTTTTATATACAAAGAAATCTATAATTAAATGCATACATTAAAACTTACATCTAACTGAAATAGTTAATAAACTTATTTCAGATGTCGTTTTATATTATTGCAATGCCTGGTAGTAGATATCTGTTTTCTTGAAAACTTATAGAATTACAACGCTGGCTCAACTTAGAAACTTAGCAAGGGTATATAGTAATTAAAATAGTTATTAGTAATTACAGTTTTCTGAAGAATTCTAGTGCCTACCTACAAACGTACTACAAACTAAAGCAATGTCCGAGTTTAACGACCGCCTTCTTCGGTCAAAAGCGATTTAATTGAACTACCATAAACGGAGGTCCAAGCCGCACCTGCGTGTTAATGCGTGCAGGTTTCCACGAGGTATTTAATGATGACTGAAACGATCTTGCAATTACACGAATAAATTGCTCATTGGATGCCCCACACAGATTCTCAGCAACAGTCTTTCAAATAGTACATATTCTGCATTTATTTTTAAACATATTTGATTATTTATATGTTTTCCTGTCAACACGGCTTTATGTATTTACCTTTTTTTTCTTCTTTCGTTACACACCTATATATATATATATATATATATATATATATATATTCAGAATTTAAATATATAGATATATATATTTTTTTACGTTTTTTACATCTATATATTTTTTCTCTTTTTACTTGCTATTTTTTTTTTGCCACACCTTCGTTTTTCTCGAAAGTTCAAAGGTTGTCTGTTAAAAAATTCTTTAGCATAAAGTCCTCCGTTTGTAAACCATTGTTTTGGTTGTGCAATAAAGTTAATAAATAAATAAATAAAATTATTGAATCTTACAATCCCTTTCACAAATTGTAAATTATGTAAAATGTAGAGAGATAAGACTACGGTGAATTTAAATTTGTCAGCTATTTATTGTTCCTGTTTTATAATTATGTTAATAACAAGAGTTAATTCCCAGAAATAATTATAGTTATGAAAACAAAAAAATCATCTGTAAATTACATAATGAACTAATAAATTTTTGGAAGGAGAAGTTCTGTTGGAATTTTTGATGAACCTACTAAAAGTTCAAGACACTAAAGACGCATTACGTTATTTTTCTTAGTTTCTTAATATTTAAAATATTATTTTAATTGATTGCACTGGCAACTACTGTCATAATTATTATAATTATCCTTTTAATAATAAATAATTAAATAATAAAAATTGTATTAGCAGCCGCACCCACCATTGACGAGGTGGCCTGGATGTGTGATGCAGGTAGGGTATAGACACAAGTTACATCCCACACAAGTGACCTTCCCAGCATTCAAGGAATGAGCGTTATATAATCAGGTCTCTTGCAATCGCTCCGCGCCAAAACAGTAGGTTCTAATGCAACTGGTACGTGAGCGGTAGTAGCAAGATATCGTCGGATGACGGATGAGGTACTTTAAAACTGCTGCAAAAACGTAATAAGATAATTAAATTAGGATACACTACAGCTATAGAAGTTGAAATAAAATTCATAAATTAATTAATTTAGTACGAAACCCAAGAAAAAGCTACTACGTAGCCGCGATTTTAATTGAAAATATAGTGGCGTGAGTTGTTTTTGGCATTTGTTTTAATAACAAAGATCGCTTCGAAATCACGAAGCAATGCAACGACCGCCGGTCACAATCGTTGTTAATCAATCACTTTATGTGCTGTATTTCTTTTATCCTTTAAGTCATAACCTTTCCTATGACTTAAAAAGCCACAAAATATATATAGTAGATTGTTTTGTTAACATGAGCATAAAACAAATATTTTATTTCCGACTTATTAACACTGCTTTTCATTTCAGTTGCTATTTAATGAAACGGTTGTATTGTAAGTAAATTTCTCTTAAAAATAATTTAAAGTGAGAGAAGAACAGTTTATCATATTTTCATATACAATATGCTTGAATTTGTTATGATTTAGTCGATTAATAAGACCGTTTAAGTGCACATTTCATTAAAATTGTTAGTGTTATCATATACGGCACTCTACTCTCCCTCACTCACTCAGTAGAAGAGGTATATAACCTCTTCTACTCGTAGAGTACAGCACATTACCTTTTTTAGAATATTAAGATTTTATGTCATTATTTAATATCTCTCCCTCACAAAGCTGAGTTAACATCACTGACATCCTTACCTAATATTTATCTGAGATCATAGTAACATAAATACTAAAACAAAAACATTAATACTAGTGAGAACATAGTGAGAAGCATACATTGTAGGCCACTTAGTTAATTGTTGTGAGTTTGTTACTGATTAATTAGTTACTAGAATCCATACTAATTACCATAATTAAAACCATTCAAACTCATTTCATATTTCCTATCTTTTTAAATATCTAGGTATGATGAGATAGCTACCCGATTCGAGGGGGATAGTTGCTTTTTAATCTTCAACTTTTGAAAAATTACCGACAGCTTCCATTAAGGCAATTAATTACACGGAAGTAATATTGAGGTAGGTATTTAAGGGTGACAAGAGATACGTTTAATATTTAGTTAGTCGGCAGATACACCCGGAATTGCGGAAAAAACGTTGAGCAAGGCCGTTTTCTTTCTGTTCCTTAAACATTTCTATCACGGATGGTTTATGACTGAGGCAGTAATCTTTGCATTATGGTTTATTATAATTATTTATGACCAATTCATTCAGAGGGTTTAACTTTCCAAATTACTAATTAAGGTTACTAATCTGTATACTATTTGAATTTACGTTTAAACGTTGCATATTTTCGTCATTTATATAAAATCTGGCTTAGTACGATACCCGTTCCTCCTATCGATAAGATCCTACGTATTATCATATTACTGGGGATTCATTCGGCTCAATACGCCATTATAAGGATAATAATCAGTCGGGTCAATGTTTTGCGCGGCATAGTACAAATACAATGGAAGGTAGTTTAAGTATTTATTTTCCTCGTTAAGCAATTCTTGCTACATACACTACATCTACTTCTTTCAAGGCGTCAACGTTTTTCCTTCGGACCTCTTTAAATTCAACTTTTGGGACTTTATTTTCGTGAGAAGAATTTCAAGTGGATTAAATATTATTAAGATTACTAGGCATAGCACTATTTAACTCTTTGAATTACGTATTAAATGAAGAATAATTATAAAAAAAAACAACTCACCCCGTGTTTGACACTTGTGCTTTTTTAATTATAAAACTTTGTTTGCCTGGACCCCAATTCTTTATTTCAATCTATTATTCACACGCTCAGAAGTCAGCACCAACACTCGATACATTTACATTTCAAGCGTCAAAATTTACTTTGGTGCTAGAAATGTAAATGTAAATGAAATACGCAATGTTAAAATTTCAATTCCATTATTTACAATGTACGGTTCCTGTGGGATACTGCTTTTCTGTTATTGCCTCTCTATGTTAACGATAAAGTGGTTGAATAGCTGATATAGGTAAACAGTTACAAAAGAAAATTTTATGTATGGATACTACCCCGACATGTAGTCGTGCATCATGTAGTGTCCCGAAAAGCCTGATAACATTATTAGACATGCGTTATTAAATACCGCTTGGCCTTCTTTTATGCGAAGACATAACCCGGCCAAAGCAAGACAGATTTTGTTATGAACATTATTTAGTAAAGCATAGACATGTCATAGATCCAACAACTATTTAATTATATTAAGAAGCAAGCAGGTAGCTGAACCGACAAGGACTCTCTGATATTCAACGTGCGGAGTCTTCGTGCTGCTAAGATATTAACTAATTGTATAATGCATGCCTCGTAACAGAGAACGTCGGGCGGCTTCGACAAAGGTACCTTTAGAATTTTATTAACAATTCAGCATTAAATAAATTTTCGTCAACACAAGAATTCTATTATTCGGCATATATAAATAAATTGGACAGAAGCAGGCGTTACTTTGCGGAATTCCATGATATATTTTAAAAATAAGCTTAATTTGCTATAGGTACCTACTCCGCGAATTCAGGAGACTCTGTAATTTCTTCAATATTTATACTCTATACGAAACAGATCTGTGTACAAAGGGTACATATTGTTGACTTTACAATTAGGTATTCATTGTAAAGTCAACATCTCCTGAGGTTGCTCCGGTTTCGGAGCGAAACGTGCATACAGGGTATATTGCCGAAGATCTGTTTGGTGTGAAGTATAAAGATTGAAAATTGTTGAGTGTTATAAAGAACGTAGAAGTTTTACAAGCAAATTTTCAACGTAAACCATTGACTTCCGCAAAGAATCAGTTTCTATGTCATATCCGCGGTGAATGAACGATTGCTTAAAATGTTTATTTAAAGTAGCAGGATTCAAAGGAGTTACCAAATCCTTAACATCAGGCTAAGAATAAATTTATACAGACAAAAAAATTTCAAATTTCGAAAAATTTGGATTCAATAATCTGTTTGTCACTTTTATAAATTTTCTTAGACTGACTTGGTTAAGCTTTCATCCAGGTTCTGTTACTATGACTTAACAACTTTTACGTTAAAATTTCATTCTAATGAAACTTGTAGCATCAAAGCCAAAGTCACGAGCATCTGCTTGTAGCAAGGAATAACGGATTCGTGAGAATGTCATAAGGCCATGATCTAAAGTAACCTTAAAGTCAATAATTGTTTTTAATTTCCTTGTTTTAATATAAGCTTTTGTATAAAAGTATTATGTTGAGATTGATGAGCTATAAATTATTGTAGATATATTACGCTCATACGCCCCTTCCTGCACGGTTATATTGAGATTGGAAAACCCTGGTGTACGTGTTTTCTGCTACTTCTACTCGTACTATAGGTAGCTGTATTTCTGGCTATTTTGAAATCCTTGGATAGTAGAAAGAACATTGTCCTGTGATGGGGTGTTTGATCAACACACTGTATTCATGAAATAGCTTATATTAATAGTTTTACGTGGTTTACTTTCCTGACGTAAAATTCTATTTTTGGCACTGTAATAATAATATGTGAGTAGTGTAAAATCTTTGTTGCAGAACTTGTCCGGAGTATGACATGCTTATTTTTGCCGCAGCATGACCGTGTCCCGGCTTAATTGTAGGCACATGTGGCTTAACACCTACGCTTTAGGTTAATGGGCATATGCCGACACTTTGTAGGACGGGTTCCATACTTACCCTGCGAAGCGTTGCTCTGATATGCGATGGTTTTCCACTTACTATCCGGTGGGCCATCTGCTTGGTCCATAAATTTTTGGTTTTAAAAATTATGCTGTCCAGTTCGAGAAGACATTTGTTGATGAAGGTTAGAATCTATCCTTACAATATGTACTTACAAATTAAATGCTTTGTTTGTTGTGTTTTATCTGAACGGCAATAACGATGTCGAACTAAGCAAATCAAATAAAATTGTGTCTGTAGAAATAAATAACATTGTAGTGTCTGTTTGTAGTTTTGATATAAGTGCATCTCAAAGTAAACATAACGATTCAGTAATTTAAGTAGGCATGGGCAATCTGGCAAAAGTAAACTAAACTTCATCCCGTTGGAAACTGGATATTAGAAAATCTGCACGGGCGAAATTTTAGTTAACCGCCATATCTACTTATTATGAAAGCTTATTAGGAATGTTTAGAGGGATAAAAATCTAATAATCAGTTGATAATGAGTGAAAATGTTTCTTCTGTATATGTACGAGTCTCACATTAAACATGTAACTGTTGACATACGCCGCTCGCTCGAAAGTTCGTCTACAGGTAATACACTCAGGGCAAGCAGGTACCTTGACCTTGAGACCTGCACTGCGGATATTTGTTATTTTTCCATTTTTCCGCAAATAACTCTACATTTTACGAATACAAAGACAATCTGTATTACTACGAATTAACAAGCACTTTTTTATATGATTGGCTTACTAGTTACGAGTACGTAGATACTTTTTCCGAGATAGATGAAAATGTGATCGTAGTGCCTTAAATCATCACGTGAAAACAAGTAACGAGTAGGTAGGTATACATACCTAAAACAATTGAATTTATTGTTCGAAATTCTAGGTCATGCTGATTAGACGGTGTACGTCAACGAAACCCACTTCCATGTGGAGATGATAATGGATGTCGGACGATGAACGGTGCTATTATCCTCCACTGCGACTGTGGCGTGATATGGAAGCCAGGTCTGCATCAAGTGCAATCTACGGTCGAGGCCGGGAGCCCGGGAGTGGTGGCTGTAGATCGCATGCCGCATTCAGTGTACAGTCGCGCGCCACAAGTGTTGCGCGCACGCATTGCTCTCTGCAGCCGACCATACTCGCGCATACGTCGATTCGATCACCTTATCGATACGCCTTCCGCTATATCGATTGCCGCACGGAATTCTTCCCAGTGATGCTACCTCAAGCGAACACCAGTGGTTGTACTGCCAGGAAGTTTTAAATGATGTATCAATAGTGTTGCGGCAGTAGAAACAGACTGAACGGGCACCGTCTTTAACTCAACCCATGTGCGTCAGTCCGGTGTTTGTGCCCAAGGAGATAACGTGATGTGACAACGATACTTATTGAAGTGGCAGTGGAATAGTTTTGTGAAAGTGTGCAGCGAGCGTGAGTGAACAGACGGCTGCCGGCGCGGCCCCGGCCGGCGCCCCGTCACAATGTTGAATTGCACCGATCTGGAATGCATCCTGCATCACCATCACTATTATGCACATCTACACCACATTCACCATTTGCAAAATGCGCAGGATTCAGGTGAGATAATCGTTAACAGCGCCTATCGATGAATGCGGAATTATGCAGATTTTTCTGCATTACAAACAATGAAGGCAAAAACAATGTTTGTTTAAAATCAGACAAGAGTGCTATTGATAACAATACGGTACATAGCATACCATGTTACAGGTCATTTAAAATATTATGTGGTTTATTACGAATAAATTATATTAAAATGAGAACTATATAAAATAAGGCAGTACTGACACCGAAGTTTCTCCATGTTTTCGACGTTATTTTGTCTAGTCCTTATATTTAGTACTAGATAACAGAAGAAATCTCACTCTTGCTTTCAAGAAAATGGAGTTTCAACTTTGCTAAATACGTAAAGTTAATATATTATATATATAGTATGAGTTATAAGGTAGGGAGCTGCAGCTTACTAGTAAGAGTAAAATAAAACTTATAGCAGGTGCCAAGCGATTCACAGCGATCGTTTTCTCTATCAAGCTCGGATGTTGTTGAAACAAACCGGCCTAGTAATGCGAAACGCATGTAGTATTAGCTAAGGCAAATTTTAGATAGTTTTGCGTTTCGGTCGTTGTTCCTTATGACTTTCTACAAAATTGTATTTGCTTAGGTTATTACTTAAATCGTTTGTTTTAATAGAGCTAACTTTATCTAAAGATCGGAGTGGAAAAATTTAGGTTCAATTTGTATTCTTGTACAACTTCATATAAGTAGGTATAGGAAATTATACCAACTTTAATATGAATATTTTCTTTCTTTACTTCTTCAATAGCTCACAGAAACCAGTCCCAATTTTTTTTCTATATATATTTTTTTAAATACAATAAAATCTGCCTCTAGCAAACTATTCATAGTTGAAGACGATATTTTTTAATCTGCATCTAGAGAGGTTTTCACATTACTTTATTTATGCACTGATTAAAGTCTATTGATAGTTTAAAATATCTTATTCCTTGGGAACTCTCGTTTATTATTGATCTGATTATTTATTTACAAACATAGAGAGTCATTCATATATCTACGTAATTAATAAAAACTACAGGGCAACACAATCAGCCAGTATTTTATTGGATACACAGAAATGATTGGTGAAACTGTACTCAGTTTCATTCTTAACCAAACTAACTAATTATTTATAAGTCTATCGTCTAACCCAATCCTTCACCGAAAACCTTATCGCTTAGTTAATTTACATTGTCCTATGTAAGTAAATTTACTTTTACAATTTTATGATGATATTAAGAAAATATAATTAGTGAAACGCATTTGGAAGTATAATTATAATGACTCTTCATTACCAAATTATGCGAAAGTAACTGCTGAATTTGATTCGCGTAACTTAACCGCACATTTCGAAACCGAAATTATAAATGTTAGACCCAAGCAACTTCGCAGTTATTATTTTATCGCTAAGCCGTTAAACTTGCGTGAGTTTCAACATTGGCACTGTTTTTCGGCCAATTGAGTAAACATGTCATATGACTCTACGAGAAACATGCCTCAACAACCACTATAATTTTTAATTTATGTATGTTAACGTTTCGTTCCGTTTAGGAAAATATCTATCCTTTACAAATACACGGTTTCGCAACTAAACCGATCTGGCCACATTTTGCTAAGAGATAACTTGGTCCCTTTAGTTTCTACTTTAAGTATTCGTAAAGCTTTTTGAGAAACAGCTTTTCTGGGGTAGTACTGCTGCGATGCGTATTTTTGCCGCCAAGCAGCATTTCTGTGTTCCAGTCTGATGGCGTGGGTGCTGGTGTAATTACAGGCCCATGAGGCACTTACGTACTCCTTAGGTTGATGGGTGGTACTTTTTTGGACGTTTTCCTTGCATGCTCTGTTTATAGACAATAGTTTGCCAATTACCATTTGATCAGCCATCTGCTCGGTCTGTCAGTTATAACTAAGTATAAAAAAAGAACACGAGTGCCACAAAATAATTATTGTCTGCCATTTTCTCGTACTATTTGTTTGGGATTGGGTGAAATAATTGGTCTCGTGGCGCGCATCTCAGGAAATCGAACAAACAAACCCGCACGAAGTTCGGGGCAAAAGCTACCAATCACATAAAATTAAAGATCTTATCTTAATTGTCACCATAAAGTTGAGAAGATTGCCGCTAGAATAGCAATAATTTTTTCATCTTATTAAAATGCGAATAACCTTAGTCCAACTGTGGATTTGAACTCTTGCTTATTTTAGGAAATTTTGATCAGGTCTTATTTTAGTTTATAATATAGAGACCTAAGAGAAAACTCCAAATTCAACTATTAATTTTTACACCTATAAGGTCTAGTCTGCGTGGGCAGTTAACGAAAAGTTTATTGTTTGAAGACAGTTTGGTTCCAAGTTCGTTGCATCTAGACCTATATTTATTTACGTGTCATATGCAACGCTATACGACGTAAGCATGGTTCTAATCCATATGCATCTATATAAAGTGCATTGGTTTCACCATATCTGTCATTATCTCATTACCTTTATTAACATGTTCGAAAACCATCTATACTACAGTGAAAATGCACCATAGTTAGTATAGACAGTCGGTAATCACTGACATTATTATCATTATCGCATTTGTTTCTATCAGTGATAATGTACCCCAAAGTTCTAAGCTTAATTATAGTAATTATGATCAAAACCAGAGATCACGTACCTACATGAAGAGTTTAAAGTGGAGATTCTATCGAGCTCCTTTTTTTTTTAAATAATCAATTGCATTATAGTACTAAGGAAAAAAGTTTAAAATTTAACAATAAATAAGACTTCCGCTAGTACCCGCACTAAAAGCCTTGAAAGTGGGTGTTTATTCATGTTGTTTCTACTTTTTGATCTATACCCTAAGTTTTTTTAGTAGTGGCAAAAGTGCTTCTAGACTAAGCCCATTGGAAAAAATTGAATTTTTAATGTTGGATTGTCAAATTTGAAAATATAGTGATCGTTATTTTTATTTGACAAACAAGGATTCCATTTTTCATTTTAACTTTTGCAATCAAGATAAATAAGAATTTAAACTGCAAATAAACCAGCTTTGAATGCGTACATGTTATGAATCCTAACAAGTTTTTTCTGCATTTATATATTGACACACCCGACACTAAAAGCATTTGCCAAGATATACAAAAAAGCAGGTCTTGACGAATTTTTAAACACATTCGCTAATTTAAATAGCTAAGTTGTTTCCCATTTTAGAAGCTACGTAGGTACCTACTACCTACCTGTTTTTATTGCCTCTGTTTCTTAGTGTTTGTCCTAAACATCTAACCCTATCTAAAGTCTGAGTTAAGTTTTGTTGTAAAAAAAAAAGAAGTTTATGCAAGCTGTGCAGTTATATGGACTTATAATAAGAATATAAATTTTAGGTTAATATGATTTTAGACTAAGTTTCAATTGTAAGTTGTTTTAGTTGCGTAATAAAATAAATAAAGCAAAAAATTACAACAATATACGTACATTAATAAATTTAAATCACGTAGAGAAGTTTGGTATTTTTTAATTTCTGACTTTTCTCTGTTTTGGTTCGGAGGGAGGCTTCAGTATTGGCTAGTTACCACCCTACCAAGAAAAACGTTCCGCCAGGCGATTAAGCGATCCCGTTCGATGCCTTGCATAAAAAGATTAGGGTTTAAAGATCCCTTACAGGTTAGCCCGCTACCATATTAGACAGCACCGTAACTTACCACCAGGTGGGATTGTAGTATAATAATAAAAAATGCACTAAAATCCAAAAAAAAAAAACGACGACGACGAACGACGAATTATAAATATATCACCAATAGTTACATATATTAATACTAGCGAGTGTCTAGTAACTTCGTCTGCTTAGTCATCTGCAGAACTAAGTTTATTCTAATCCGTAATAACTACATTATGCGTGCACGAATAGCAATTTCAAGAAAGGTAACAATCATTCGTTCGTTAAACGGTAGGTTCGTACACCATTTTTAGTTGAAAGCTATTTTTATTTAAACTAATAAGTAAGATAATATGTATAAACTTATTAGATTATGAGTTAACAAAATAATTCAAGTCTGTACTTATTTGTTTATAAAATACGAGTGGTGGCCCGCGACTTCGTCCGCGTTTGTTTTTATTTTATTAAATTTAGGTATGGATCTACAGATATTTTTTTAAGTTGAGTTGTAAAAAATGGGGTGTAGTTTTTAAATAGAAATTTTTCATGAAGTGTAATCTCTATAAAGAACTGTTTTTTCGTAAGGGTAGTATTAAATGACCGTAAATACCCTTCAAGATAAAACTATTTATTTGAATAAGACTTAATACTGTGTTACTACCCACTTATGTTTCTATCGGCGATCTAATAAAATTATAGAACACAAAAGCTACTGTCCCGACCTAAATATGATAATATTCCCTCGAAGATATTTTTGTAGGAAATAATATAGTACTTACATCATATGTATGTATCACCTCCAGTTTTCTCAGCGCACGTAATGAATTTTATAGGCAAATTTTTGACTTTGGGGTAAATAATAGGAATTTACTTACGGATCTCCAATTCTTTCTTAAATAGTAATACTTTGTGATAATTTAACTTTCTTTTGGCGAAGAAATGGCTTGAATGGTCCAGAACTTTTGGAGAACTGAACTGAACTTTATTAAGAAACTTTCACATTTTATAAATTTTAAGTAAATTTCAGTTTCATCAAAAGCTTTTACACGGTCAGACGGATATACCTATAGAGAAAAAAGTGATTCTATAAGGTTATCTACTAACTTACCGTATTTCTAGAATTACGTTCAGAAAATAGTAAACATAGCCTTAAGGCAAGTAAATCATTCTCAGAATACATTATCTCAATCTGACGACATCCTATAATTGCAATTTTCCGCAATAACAAGCGTTCATAAATGAATAATCATTGATTTTTTTTTATGGAAATTTCGAGTTATTTGTGTCAAATATTACGACAGTGCCGTAGTTCATAAAACTAATCTGTATGGGTAATATTGATAAGTTCTTCCTTACCTTATAACACTTCTGGAGAGACCTCTCCTAACGGGAAGATTTGCTGGGCACCACAGTAGACAGAAGTAGCAGCTCAGCGCTCTTGCCCGTCTCCTTCATATTTTACGTTCATTTTTGACGACCTCCCTGGCGCAACGGTGAGCGCTGTGAATTTAAGTACGAAGTCTCGGGTTCGATTCCGAGCAGGGGCAATTTGGGAGTTTATAATTTCTGAATTTTCTCTGGTCTGGTCTGGTTACGACCACGGCCGTGTCTAGTAACCATCCTACCGACAAACGCGTGCCGCTAAGCGATTTAGTGTTCCGGTGCGATATCGCGTAGAAACCCATTAGGGGTATGTCTACCATACTCTCTAAGAGATAAGCCCACAACCATCTTAGACTGCATCATCACTTACTACCAGGTGAGATTGCAGACAAGGCCTCGTATGAAACCTGTGGGAAGACGAGGAGTGCTGACAAGCATATTCTTATCTGCCAGAACCTGCCAAGATATAGACAAAATTAAATAGGTTTCAAACGAATGCCCGTTTTCAGTAACCACGAAAAAGGTAATGCTTAAGTAAGTAGGTAGGCATAATCAGAGAAGATTCCTAGGCATACATTTTCTCCAACCGATTTTCACTAGGCAACTCATAGGTATAACCTAATTTGTCACAAGGTGTGGTATTTTGTGTTTTTAATATCATATTTTTAATTTTATAATTATTGTCGAAATAATTATAAAATTATATTTTGTGTTTTTAAGCAAAAAAAAAAAATTACATTATTTTAATCTGTCAAACTGTCAGTTTACGAGCTCCCTAAACAATACGCACACCCGAAACGGTGTCGTAACTTTAGATGGCATCCAAAGTTGTTGAAACCTTTTTTTTCTTTACGCATTACCCAAATCATAACCATAATGTTATAATAATAGTAAAAGTCAGCTTCTGTAGGGCAGCTGTTTACTGCGAAACCCGAAAAGTATTTTAAAATTTTACACGGTCTTGTTCTTTATAAGAGTGTTTGTAAATACTTTTTATCAAACAAGCTACCACAGAATAGGGAGTGAATATCAGACTCAGCGATAAGGAAGCATGATCGGGTACATAGATAGATAGATAAAGTCTTTATTTCACAAATTAAAAGCGATAACAAGAAATAACAAAACAATAAAAATATAGATAAGGCGGTCTTATCGCTTTAAGCGATCTCCTCCAGACAACCCTTAATGGTAGAGAATTAGGTTAGGGAAAACGGGATAGTGCAACCGGTGATACAATTAAATTAAATATATATAATTATAATATATACATACATATAAATAATATATATATATATATATAATATATATATATATATATATATATAAACATACAAAATATCATACATACACTATATCATATTAGATAAATAAAATTACACAGTACATCTATTTTTTTATAAAATCTGAAAAGAGATTTTAACACCTAACTTGTATTTAAATTATAAATACCGCAGTATTAAGCTACTATTTATTTATAAATAATAGTATCTACCATTAGTTATAGCTCGAAGGATATTCAAATTAGATGAGTATTAGCTGTTATCTTAACGTTCATTATTCATATATACCTACTTATACAAAGTTACAGGCTTGTTTCACGTTGAGCCGGTTCGTTTCTTGCAAACTATCATTATTAACTTTATAATTAAAGATCAATAAACTATTCAAAGCAATGCAAATATCTTCGCAGGTCCCCACAGTTGTCTGCAAATCGAATACAATTAATATAATTTGTAGGTGATTCCAAGGTAAATGCAATAGTCAAGCTAAGTAAGTAAGTACCTACTTAATAGCCTACGTATTTTTAATAAATTATTGCACGGAAAGAAATATTTTACCTTTTCTGGGGTGCTTAAGCAAGAATGTAGGTATTATTTGTTGGCTAAATAAGTAATGTTGTTGTAGATATTATTTCATCGCAGATTGGCGCAAGAATACGTATTGGAACTGAAAATGACAACGGTTGCATAAAGAGTCGACCACACCAGCCATTGCCCATGACAATGTATTGCAGTTTTTTGGCCGGTTTCCATCTGAAAAAAATGCTTCGCTAGCTCTAGTGGTAGTCTGCGACCATTTTTACATAGCGAAACACAAATCATAATTATATTGCGAGCATAAGATATACCTACTGACTGATTCCTAATATTAGTAGTTGATACGTAGTACTATATAATTCTCTCTTCTCAAAAAAGCCACGTCCATCTCTTGCTCGGTGAAAAACAATAATAATATATATACCACGGGAACCATACATTTTTAAGAATTTGCTAGTCCAGACCAAAATATATCTACTTGCTTGGTATCATCTAGATTCGATCAACCATTTTAGCGAGATAACGAGTAACAAACATCCAACTAAACAAAAAAAATCTCTTTTTTTTGTTCTTCTTTTCCTCTCTGGCTTCTTTCTTACATATAGGTGTATATTATATTTATTGTATAAATATTACAAATATTCTATTATATACATATGTGTATGTTTACGAAGTAAGCTTATTTTATTTATTATTTTTTTTTCATTTTTGTAATTTATGTTAATTATTTAAATATTATTTTGTGTACTCCCTAACTCTTCTTCATAACTTAATGTACTTTGGCAGGTTGCCTGGTGGAGATCGTTTTAAAGCGATAAGGCCGCCTATTGTACATTTTCTTTTTTATTTTGTGTTTTTTTTTGTTTGTATTTGGTGTACAATAAAGTGTATTTTGATTTGATTTGATTTGAAACAAGCTTTCGCATTAGTGTAAATCCCTATGGTAGTTACTGTACCATGAAAACTTGCAAAAAAAAAATACGCGTGCCATTGTAGGGTGTATAGGTATTCGAAAATCTCCAGGATGTTGTTAAACTTATGATCTTATAAGATTTTTTATAGTAATAATTGGCGGACAAGTGGAAACCGCCTTTAAACAGAGCAACACTTCGCAGGGTATGCAAGAGACACGTCCTGCAATGTGCTGACCTGTGTCTCTCAACCACAGGAGAAGGTTCGAAGCTTTATGAGCTTGTTATAACATCGGCAACCATTAAAGGAATTTAATCTGAAAATTAATATTTTTTTTTCATAATGTGAATTTTCGTATTTACCAACAGATGCTATTTATATTTTATTCTATTATTAACTTATCTGAACTACATAAATATACAATGCAAATTAACAAAATACGTTCTTTAATTAGTAAAGTTTTAAATATCATCGTTTTAGATATTCGATAGTTATTAGAAGAATAAATAATTGCATCATCACACAAGTTTGATTTTTTAAAATAACTACTAATAAAGCGTTAATAGAAATCGTAATCGATTTATATCGTTGCCCCTATAAACAACAGCTCTACTTTTCAATGTAGTCTTTTTATTTTAGAGATTTCCGATGAACTGATTCATAATTGAATACTTTTAAAATAAAGAAATAAAAACCGCATCGCACTTTTGTATTATTTATTTAATTAGTGAAATTGGCGTAAATTCAATAAATTACTTGAAAGCATGATTTGTTTAAGCGCCGTGGAATGTTACGCGATTTTTAAACCTTTTATTGTGGTTTGGTTTAATTAATTTGTTTTGCGCCACGCCTTGTTTACAAACCTGTTGGTTGACTTGTTTCGTATTCATTTTTAGAATCTTACATTCGTTTCTATAGATAATAACGTTGCCAAAGGTTAGACTGCCACCTATTTAATTGGCAAAAAGCGTTAACGATATGTGTAAAAACTGTATTTAAACGGTCTAGCGATTCCAACTCCTGTGGGCTGCTTTCGGGTAGTTTTGCTATCTGCCATTCGTCATTTTGACATGCTTCGGTCCAAAACTTCTCAGTGCTTATATAAAAAGTATTAAAACGTAGTGTGTTGCCTGTAATAAATAATGGTTTGTAAACATAATCGGTAAGGATGGCCCTCAAATAAAAGCTCAGAGTCACATCTACATAAAATTAGTCTACAAGCGACGTACAATTACTGTACTAGGTATGTAGAATTGGTACAAGAGACCTATATGTGTAGGTGTAGATGATGATGATGAGTTGTAGCGGTAACCTATCAAGGCATTTGAAAATAGATTTCAAAATGAAATCCAATACCGTCTCGAAACCGACGTCTCACGTAATGCAAGTGTATACACAACATATTTATGATTCATTAAATAATAAATATACTTGTACCTATATATAGATTAATGATATGTATTACTGGATAAAAAAAATAAAGGTACAAATAGGATTAATCGGATCATAAAGTGTTATCACTGAATTTATAAACTGCCACATTTTTTTACAGACTGATTACAACAAATAGCAAACTGTAGGTATGTAATGGAATTGCAAAAAGTCAGATCATCTAACACAGGTTGCTCCTTACCCGCTCCGCCTACGTCAATTCAACAATCACTAAATGAATTCATAGGCAGGGTCAAGTGCGCCTGAACTCTAATGTAATTTGATGCCGCTACAATTGACTCGATGGTGGCGGCTAAATCTTACACAGACTCACTTCCTTGCAAAGTATCACATATATTTATTTATAGCCGTTACGACATTTCCGCAGCTTAATATAATTTAAATACTTAGTAAGAACTTGGACCATGGATCTCATAATAAGGCTAAGGGTCACTTAGCGGGCAATGGGGAGAGCTATGCTTGGAGTATCTCTAAGTGATCAACTCAGGAATGAGGAGATCTTTCTCGTCTTTACGGATTTCCTCATTCCTGAGTTATCGACATAGCTTAACGAGTCGCTAAACTGAGGTGGCAATGGGCCGGGCACTTAGCTCGGAGAACCAACGGAAATAAGGTCCCAAGATGCTGGAATGGTCGTGTGGAAAGTCGAAGGGAGACGCTGGACCCAAACGCTACAAGACCGTGTTATTTGGAACTCTCTACATAGGACATGCGGCGACCAGCGGTGGACGTCCATTGGTTGACATGATGAAGTATATTTTTATAATAGCAGTGACAGTCTCTTTAAGGGGGACTGATTTCTATTCCCGGCACGTGTTGTGATGTGTTTTTAAGTAAATAAACATCCTACCTACCTGCGAAGTTCTGTCATGAAGATTAGCCACAAAAAAATACAGGCAGATAAAGTTGATCTACAGTTGAAAGACAGATAAACTTTCATTTTATTTATTTGTATTAAAGATTATTGCAATATCTATTTTTATATATTTAATTCTTAACAATCAAAGAAAATATCGCTTCTGTATGAACATCATTATCTTTGGACCGTTATGTTTTAACTGTATAGCCAATTTTACTAGCGGTCCAGAGTACAAGTTGATAGGTTATCTATTAATTATTTATTAATATTGCATTCAAATAATGTTATAATACTTTAAGATATATTTTAATGCACTTTGGTTTAGATACTTGCGATACACGTAACTTTTATTTAAAAGTGAAAGCCAATATATCCAGTATCATGGTTATAATTTGAAAAATTACATAATAAAAAAACTATTTTAGTTCTAAGTAGTGTTGCCCAAATTCAGTCTTGGTCTTGCAGTCTTGGTCTTGTTCTTGCGTTTTTGCAAGACCAAGACCAAGAACAAGACCGCGTATTTTTAGCAAGACCAAGACCAAGACTGACCGTGCAAGACTTGAGCAAGAACAAGACATAGCCTGCAAGACTCTTGCGTCTTGCAGCTAGGACTTAGCGCTATTTCACGGAGTAGTTAGGTGTAACAGTTCGGTGTATAGGTAGGTAGGTACGCTTAGGAATTCTATGAGACGCAAAAAACTATATCAAAGAATATGAAAAACTGGACCTATGCGCATTACGACTAATACCATAAACATAGCGAATAAAAAAATATCTATTAAAATCAAACTGAGTGCATGCATAGTTATGTTTTAACCATCGGCACTTTGATAATGCGGCATCAAAGGTTTTGTACTTACTTCTCAAAGAAATTTGCCGCTTTTCGGAAGTACATGGTTATGATACACGCGCCGGCGGCTTCTTTTGAAATCTAAAACAATCGTTGCCGCCGCGCCGAAATCATAACATTTGACACTATTCATGCAAAATAATTTCGAATTTTAAGAGTACCTACAGGTGTTCCAAAGAATAAATAAGTTTCAGATTGGTGATTTTAGATTGGTGGATGACGCATGAGACAGAGAATCCGATTTTATCGAAAATGGCCCGTGATTTTCTCTCAATACCTGCAACTTCAGTACCTGCTGAGAGGTTATTTTCTAAAGCATCATTAGTAATTAGAAAACATAGAAATAGGTTAAGTGATGAGTCAGCCAGATGGTTACTTTGTATTAATTCTTGGTCAAAAGAATTGATATAAAGTATCATAACCTAATGATAAAGCTGTTGATTTGTGTTGTATTTTATTTTTTATTCAAATAAATGATAAATCGTAAAACTCTTTTCTTAAATTTCTTATAAGTTGAGGGTTCAATCTCTTTCTAGACAGATAAGTATTGTTCTTTAAAATACAGTCAAGTTATTGTAATTAATTTGTTTTTTTACATGTTTTAGCAAATGTAAGCTTATAAATCATAAATGTTTATTAAGAAACAGTTACTTCCATGGAAAACGACATATAGGTCAGTTGATTTTTCGAATTTCTTATCAAATCTTCAGTTATTTATTAATCTGCTTGATCTTTACTATGGCTATGTTAATTCAAGCTCACAATGTTCCAATTCTAATACGTTTTTCTAAGATTTAAAGTAAACTTTAATAAATAGTAAAAGACTAATAGGTAATTGCAAGACTTGCAAGACTCTTGCTGCAAGACCAAGACCAAGACCAAGACTGGGAGCGCAAGACCAAGACCAAGACCAAGACCAGGTATATTGGCGCAAGACCAAGACCAAGACTGGCTAAGTCTCGTCTTGTTCTTGCATTTGGGCAACACTAGTTCTAAGTTAAACTACGTATGGGTAAATTGCAGGCAAAATAATAAACACAAGTTTTTTTAAGAGATCTATAAGACATCACTAAAATTAAACAGCACTAAACGTAATAGGTGTTATCCACCCACAAAACACAGAACAAAAACTTTCAAAAGGAAATGTTGTTGATGCACGAAGCAATTGTTATTCCTTTATATTTCTAAGCAGAGTGATGATAGTCTAAACAAGATGAATTATATACGAGCAATATTTTGGATAACCATTAATTGTACTTAATTATGTTCTTTATCCAGCTGTTGCCTATAAAGCATATTTTAAGTTGTGCATTCTTGTGGAAAATAATCAGGCGTTTTAAAAATAAGTTTTTCTCTAAAAATAACTGTTTTGTGTAGGTTACTTTAAATGTCCGATTGGAATTAATTAAAAACTATATTGCTGCAATATAAATACCCTTGATGATGAAACTATTTATTTTATTCTAATAAGAAATAATACTGCGATACGAATGTAACCCATTTTTCTACTGGAAATCCAATAAAATTTTAGAACAAAAAAGCTGTTATAGCGAATTAACTAAGATAGTTATATATGTCCCTCCTGGACTTTTTTCACATAATTTTCATGCATCATCAATAGTTTTCTCAGTGAACGCCCAGCTCTAAATTTTGCTACTTTCTAATATTTTGGAATATAAATTATAACCTATGTGATAGTTTAGTTTTCTTTTGGATTAAAAATGGTACATGACTATCGGAGCCTATTGAGTACAAACAAACAAAAACACAAAAAAATCCCCTTTATAATATTAATATAGAGGGATAGATTTGAAGATAAGAGAATTTCCAGCAAGTTCTTGCTTCAAAGTTTCGATATCCACGCAGTTCCTTCATGGATTTTCTATTTCATGTTTAATTGCATTTTGTGGAGTTGTTTAAAAGGGTTTATTAGTAACTAGTTGTTGTCCGCATTCTTTTTCCGCGTTTATTACGGTATTTTAAATATCCCGTAGGAACAATTTGTTTTTAAGGGATAAGAAGTAGCGTTTGTTTCTCTTCGTTTTTTCAACTAATACCATGCCAAAAATTAAGTCGATTGATTTCTAACACTTTCGCATTTATGGAAATCATTCGTAGCTTCTTTAATATACTTTCTGAAAATATAAAATGAAAACGGCCGGAGGATGGAGGATGTTAAATAAAAACAAACAAGAACTAGATAAATACTTTTGAATTACCGTTAAACTAGCCGTTCTGAATTCCGTTTAGTATGATGGAAAACGACTGTCGAAAGTTTACTTTACGGATTTCTATTTATTAGATACGTATATTTATATTCAAATTTTAGTACTATTAGTATCGCTCCATAGGTTCTTCAAGTAACAACCGATACTATTATTATATACATACATTTACACTACTTTAGTAGATATATCTACTCATAATTGTATATTGTGCCAACAGGAATCCTATGTTTAATTGATTTGTAATATTCGTTAGATGGCCACCTAATATGATAACAGACCATTGAATCAAAAATTTTATAGTTAGTACCTACTGTTAAATAAATTGTACCATCCATATAAATGCATATTATGGTATTTAAGCAAACATCATTAATACGACCAACAAATAAATCAGCGCCATTTCTAACTCTAGAAACCTCTCGAATAACAGCGAACAACATATGAACTAACCTTTTAAGAATGGCTGTTTGAAAATGCCTATAAATAAATAAATAAATGTACTACGACATTACACACATCGCAATCTAAGTCCCAAAGTAAGTGTATTTATTTATTTATTTATACACTTTATTTGTACACCACAAATAGTAAAAAAGAACAATGGACACAACAAAAATAAACTTAAAAAGTAGGATACAAAGGGCGGCCTTATCGCTTAGTAGCGATCTCTTCCAGGCAACCCCTTAGGATTAGGAAAACCAAGGGAAACCGATTGGTGGGGTGTATTATTATTATATACATACTTACGAACAATTACACACTAATACTTATCAAGATTACACACATAAAATACTAATAACAATAAATATAAAAAATATTAAACTAATATATACTAAAACATACTTAAATATGAGTAAGAGTTAATCACTGTCGTCTTTATTGCTGTATCTTGTGTTATGGCTACTAAGTTAACTGATGAATAATTTTATAAATAATATACCTACAGAAATAGTTATAATATATATAGATAAATATACCTACAGAAATAGTTATAATATATATAGATAAACACCCAGATACTGAAAAACTCTCATGTTTATCACACAAACATTGTCCAGTTGTGGGAATCGAACCCACGGCCTTGGACTCAGAAAGCAGAGTCGCTGACCACTGTGACAACTATGAATTGGTGACGGATCCCTTGTTGCATTCAACTAAGTTGCACTGTCAAGTCGTCAATACAAGGCTATCTTCTGTCGTTGCGTTGTTGCGTATGCCTGGTGCTCTTTTAACTTTTTAGCACCAATAAGTTTGTGTACAATTTTACTTGTGGTCATTGACCCAGTCAACCGCAGTTATATTATTTACTGTCTATTGATTGTATATCCCGGGGAAAAAAGGTTCCTGCCGAATATTTGAAACCCGAAAATAAACGCGGCGGAAGTCGCGGGCATTAGGTAGTATTATAGTTGGATAATATTTAACGAACCTCAGATCCTTGCAGGACAATAAACGAAGAACAAAGAATTTTTATTCTACCTCTATTTTTCGCCAGCACGTCAAGCGGACGAAAAGCGGAAAAGACGATTTTTTTTCCTCCTCCAGAGATTTATCAACTCTCTGAGGATTGGCGTACAGTTAATAATATACATACGTGTAATAATAAACGGGGTACATTTCTTCTACTCCCTAATGCCGTGCTTTGGTACGTAGACTTTGGTTATTTTATCCTTTGTCAGGGTATATAACTTTTATCTCCTGCCTTTGCTAGCCGTGCAGGAAAGCATTACCTTAATTTTAAATTAATAGTTATTGCAGTTTTATAATTACATGTTTTAACCTTTATTATACAGGACATAAATTATTATTGTTAGTGGTAATTTTTATTTCTATGAAAAACGGTATTTTTTTTCATAATTATGTTGTTTTTTTTTTGCTAACGTTTGGACGCTTAGAAAAGTTTTTTAAATATGTGGTGTATGTCGCCGTTGTACCTACACGTATACTGCTTTAAAAAATATTTGTTTATTTTTAAACACACTGTGATATGTACCAAATTATATGTATTTTGTTGTCTTGCTAAAACAAGCGATCTTTTGCAATGTTACTGCTGTTTCGTAAAGTTTATAATGTAACAAGTAATGTGCACAAAGCCTTATCATGGAACTATCTAATGTGGGTCACGGTGACGCGTGATACTTATTGACTTCAAAATAAGTAAATTAATTGCTAGTTAATTTTGACAACCTTGACGTATATGGTTCAGAGACCGGCATGTTAATTTATTCGTTGGGATTTACCATTCATAAATAGCATACGTCTCTAGTCGCAGAAATAAAATGCTCTCGTTATATGTGCAACACTGCTTTTGCAATTAAATTTGATATGCTAATATGTTTTGAAACACGACAATTTATTGACTTCTAATAATGAATATCTTTCCATATATTATATATTCTACGATACCTATAACGATTTTTGTTTCTATTTGGAAACCAGAAAGTAACCGTTACAATTTTGTTTCTATCGCAGTAAATTTTATTGTGATGATCTGCGAGATATCAAGTAATTATGTAAGAAGCTTAACATTTAAATTATCTCTTTAACCTCTTCTCTATGAAAAAATGATATGACAGAATACTAAAATATACTAAGTATACTACAGTTAAACATAATAATTTGATCATAGACTAATAAGAAAGTTTAGTTTAAAATTTCAATTTTGTGGTATTGAATTGAAGATTTCAAACTTCAATTCAGTACCACAATAATATGTTTTGAGATTGATTTTGAGTCGCTTAAATCGGAGAACATGATGAACATGGGTGGTTATATTACCTTCTATAGGTATATTTTTATGAAGGGAGTTTCGACTTTGACTCTAGCCTTACACTTATGTAGGTAAACAAGGGTTCGTTACAAGGCTTTCGTCGTAGTTAGATAAAAATAAATTTAATCGAGAGTCTAACAATGGGAAGACGGCAATCACCTACGACATCGCCTGTTATATCATTAACGAGCGAACGCTTAAAATGATTGCGAATTTGAGTTCAGGCATTTATGGATAATTTCGCAAGCAAATTGATGGCCTAATTTCATTCAAATGCCATTTGCATATAAGGTTTAAAGTGGTTATATTTATCATTCCGAAATAAAAAATTTTACCTACCAAACAACTAAAAGTGACTAATAACCAAGGTAATGTATAATGGACTCGGTCAGTATAGCTTTTCCGAAAAGTGCTCACTTTATAATGGCTTCGGTCAATAGAGTAAAAATTTATTGCAAGATTGCAATTTAGTCTATAGAGATGAAAAGTGAAACGGAAAAACAATTATTTCGTTTCAAATTTTCATAATTTCGAACGATGTGAGAGACATAGGTCTTTTGTGGGCATTTCCACTTGGAGGCCATTTAACAAGCGCTTTCAATGTGGACCACCAGTCTTGGGACACGCCTTGGGACCCCGAAACCCATCTATCCTCCAGACTACGTGCCAGCATAGGAATATAGTATATATTTTAGTGACCATAGGGTCATTTTAGCTCTGCAACTTGTTCAGGTACGAAGGTAGCTCTGTTTTTTTACGAATGTCATCATTTACGATTTTCTTTAACATAGGTACCCCGAGTAGGTATAGTCCTTTCCATTGCCCGCAAAGTTACTCTGAGTCTTAGCGATAAAAATGGTCGTGTTCTATTTTAGAATTGCAGCGGAAAACTAATTCATGCGGTCTCTGATACGCATTTTACCAGACATCAAATAACTAGCGAGCGTGTAGCGTTCTATAAATAATATACCTGTTGCATGTATAACTTATAAGTAATCTAATACATACAAATAAATAATATTTCATGTCTGTCTGTGATATCACACTAACTACCTCTAATTTCGTTCATACTAAATGCGTCCCGCGGTGAACAAGTCTGTACATGTTATTTTTTTTATATCAATTATGAGAATAGACTTTTCATGGAGGGAAGCACTGCAGGCTGCAGCTAGTATCAGTCAAATCCGCGTAGTAGTTTTTCCGAGAAAGAGTAATATCTGAACATACATTTATACATTTCCAAAAACCCTCACGCTATAATATTAGAAGGATAGTGAGATGTCTATTTAAACGATAGCGTAAATATAAAGGATACGATAGTATATGTTAAAGCTACTTTTTAGAAACGCCGAACCGATTTTGATAAGACTTTTATAAAGTAGCGGAAAATTATGCAAGGTGTGATCTTGTAGGTAGGTAAGTTTTGTTCCGAAAATCCATTAATCATATATCCATAAGGAGTTGGAATGATTGTTGAAATTTTAAACCCCTATAAATAAAACGAATTGGAAGTTAGCTTGAGAAAATTTCACATATAAATTTTACTCGAACGCAGTCGCGGGTAATTGCTAGTAATATCTCATGATCAGTGTTTTTATATAATAGCTCCTTATAAACTGCTAACCAAGCATCAATCGAAACGGCGGACCGGAGTGGCCCGGCGGCGGCGGCGGTGTCTTGGTTTTTGTGACTTGCATGTTTCAAGATTTGTCCGAAGACATTATCGTACATCGGAATGTAAATAAAAACAGTTCCTTAAATGGATCTCTATCTATAAACTAATAATGAAGCTAAATATTTCATTATTTTGTTCGTATCTCGTTTGAACGTGCTAATAACTCGAGCTACAAGTCTGAAATCAAAATCATTTATGCATGTGACAAAATATTACTATTAAGGTATTAGGTAGTTTGTATTGGAATTCTGTCATGTTTGTATCAACGAAAATTGGTATTTATGCTATAAATTAAAATTCCAAAACTATGGTAAAGAAACTATATATCTATATGATATAATATATCTTTTTAGTACATATTATACAGCTTGCATCCCGAAGATGGACAAAGTGTACTTTTGATTACGTAAAAGCGCTAGGTGACGTTGCCGGGATAGAAATAGCCTTTGTATCCTAAGCACGGCTTAACAGATCTTGGCGAAATTTTGCATTGAGGTAGTTTGCATCCTTGAGACGGACATATGATCTCGAATAGCGATTTCTCGGGATATAAAGTATTTCCTCCCGAGAAAACTACCGAAATATACAGAGGCGAAGTTGGGCAACAGCCAAGTAGTTATCAATAAAATGAATACACTGCTTAGGTATAGAATTCGGTAGATTATTTTAGGTTATATTTGTAATACAAATTTACGCCCTAAACTTAATTATCTCTTTTCAAATTGCTTTAAAAAAAGAGGTACTTAGTCGGTAAATTTTATACAATATTAATGCTTGAATACTCATATACAATACTCAATATGTAATTCTATATGGGCTGCAATCTCAAGTTGTATTACCTGTATTATGTGAATTTATTTTATTTTTAGTATATCATACCGCTCGCCAGCCTGACCTTCGAAAGCTGGTTTACGTTTTGTTTAAATCGTTTTTACTTTAAACGAACTTTCGTTACATGTTACAACTAGAAACAGCTTATATTTACAGTAGGTAATATTTTTTATGAACCTAATTAGTAGTCCACCGCGTCTTCGTCGATAAATGTTTATTTTCCATGCAAACTTTTTTCAATATTCTGTATATTAAGCCTCGGCCAAACCTGCGATATAACCCGTTTGCTCGATCCTAGGAGTCGTACTTTAATGGTAACCTCCCTCAAGAATTAGGCTATTACGATTAGTCAACAAGTACTTGTATTGATTAGAGGATAACCAAACACAAAATTAAATTCTTAATTTTAATAATTATAACTTTTACAATAACTTATTTATGTAAAACGATCTATATTACAGAAGAATAATTTTTACAAAGTTCCAAAAGAGTTATTATATTCTTATCGCCTATGGTTATTAGGGATAATAGATCTATTATACAAGGTCGTGTAAAATTATAGTATAGATTTTTTGTGTGCAAGGTACAATTCCATCAAATGCGATTGAGATACGGTTGACGCAAAAAATAAAAAAAAACTTAGTTATTCGGTTTCATGACCTATCAATTTAATATTTTATAACATACCTACTCGTAGATAATCTTCATATCAACCCATTACCGGCAACTACAGGGCACGGGTCACCTCCCATAGTGGGAAGGGGAGTAAGGCCGAAGTCCAACACGCTGGCCCAGTGCCGATGCGTGGACTCCACACACCTTTGAGAACATAATGGAGAGCTCTCGGCCATGTAGATGTTATACCAGGTAAAATAAAGGCATCTACGTATTGTTATATGTTTTAATCGAATTTATGTTTTCAAAGTCTTTAACGAAATGCAATAAATATTCCATAAAAAAAAATATTATAAAAACTTTACTGTTTCTGGTTTAACGCATTTTTTGTACTTCTGTATTTTGACATAGGTTATTGTAGGTTATTTTTGTTTATAAATATTTTAATCAATTTTAATTTCATTTAACAAAAGATGCTAACTTAAAATTTTAGTAGGGTGACTTTGTACAGGTAATGATCTTATTTTAGTCTAGCTAGAATACAGAATTTCCAATTAGGTCATTCTCAAGATTGCTAACTACATGAGTGCCAAATTTCATCAAGATCAGTTCAGCGGTTAAGCTGAACATACGTAACAAACAAACGAACAGGCAGACACAGTTTCGGATTTCTAAAATTAGTACTGATTATTAATCTCCTCATAAAACGCTGTCAGTGTGCTTATAAACTAAATATACCTTTAATATACCTTTAATAGTCGGATCTATTGTTTTTTTGTAGTACCCATGTACAAGTCATTAATGCCAATGATCTATAAAACCTTGACTCGATACAGAGCGCGACAAAAGTAAGTGGTGCTCTGAATAAGTCGAATTTATTTAAGTGGGTTTTTCTAGACGAGTACATGTAGGTAGAGTTAACAGCTTTGTGTACACATATTTTATGACTACAACCCAAAAAGACGCGCTATGCCGCCTAGCAGTTTATTTGTTAGGTACTAATTAGGGGGTGCCTGACCACTAAATCGCTTGGCGAAGAAACCAATTAGGGGTATGGGGTTTGATTAATAATTCCATTCCCCTGACACATTAGTCCGCTACCATCTTAGACTGCACCATCAATTACTTCCAAGTGAGATTGCAGACAAATGCTTACTTGTATCGGAATAAGAAATTATAAAGAAAATAGATATTACAAATTTACCGCTTTACTGTATTAGAAGAAGATGTGTGAACGTGACCCATGAATATATTTTATCTAAACCTCAATTTTTTTCCAATGTTACCAGTTTAAAGTTGCTCATTAAATTGAAATTCTTATACACTTCAGATTCTCAATGCCAGTAGGTACTGTTACCGATAACAACGCTGTGTTAAACATAAATTATCATGACTATGGTCTACATCTAAACGGCTCGAGATTTCTATTTTGGCTATAAAATTAGTACTGACAGTATCATTTATTGATATATCCGTAGATAACAATAACTTAAAAAAAAGTACATAACGAGTGCAGAGGTTTTTATGCTACAAAAAAGTTTAGTCCACTATTTTTTTTTAAACGAATTATTTTAATCAATAACTATAAAGTTTTTTTTTAAATAAGAGGTGATAACCAAGAGTCAGCTGTTAAGATTTTCAGTTAAAAGGGGCACGAATCAATATTTAAATAATAATTCACACACAATTTAGCTTGAATACACTTGAGTGTAGGTGAATTTGTTGTTATATCAATACCCTTAGTTATGGAAGGTATATTTAAAGTCAAATATTTCTTTATTTAAATAGACCCGGCCCATAGATGGTACTTTTGATGCGTATATTACAAAAAAAATGTTTGTAGGTAAAAGAATATTGAAAATTACACTTCTTGAAATTATAAACGTTTCATCATCATAATGCCAACAAATCGACGTCCAATGCTGGACATAGGTCTTTTGTAGGGAGTTCCATATATATAATCATTTAATCGAGTGCAATAAAATAAAAAAATATCTATATAAACTCAGCAGATTGCTCTTTTTGAACATCATTTTACAGTTTACAATCTTTAAAATTTTCTTTGTATCTTGTGAGAGATGACACTTTTATTATTAAAAATTTTTCTTGGTTTATAAAAGTGAGCAAATATTTCATGTTTTACTTTTGCGATAGCCACTTAAGTATTGCTAAATTTTCTTTAGTAAACTTAGAATTTATATGTACAAATGGTGTGATTTCGGAACGAGCGTATGTGTACGCTGTGGGTAAAAGAATTTAGAATGCCTCCATTTTTAAAAGTTAGTTTTAGAGGTTTTTCGTGGACTCTGGAAGGATATTTGGTACTAATACCATACTTGTATTGAATACTCATATGGTTGGTATCGAAACCTTTGCATGTTTCTTAGCATTTAAAAAAAAATAAGAGGCAAGTAGCCCAGTAACGTATGTAAAAAAACTTCAACGATTTTTATTCATGAACTCTAAATAGGTAGTCTTTAAAATTTCAAATAAAGACAGCTTATCAAATCAAAATTCGCAAATTGCCACATACACGAGAAAAAGATAATGTAAAATAAATAATGTAGGTAACGCAAAACGGGGACATAATCATTGCCAATTCTTACTTGGCTTAATAAGTTAGCAATCTTTCATTACATCATTAGGTAAAAACTAATATTTTAATGTAAAAAAAATATTTAAAAATTAATAAAACAAATATCTTAATAATATAAAATATCTTATAGGTATATATTTTTTTTTCAACGCATTCATTTATTTTTTTGTAAAAAAACAAATAAAACACTAACAACACTAACACTTTGTATACACTTTGGCTAAGAAATAACGAAATAAGACATTAAACTTATTTCAAAAGTTATAGTTTAGGTTTAGGTTATACAATTGAAACATGGTACGTACTTGATATACATATAAAAATGGATAAAATTCTTTTTTCACATCCTGGCTACAACATTTAACAACCTGTTCTTAAGGTGCATAAATCGTATAAGCAACTGAGCAGGTATATGCGTGTAATATATAAGTAGGCGTATGATCAAGTTCAGTTACTGGAAACTTCGCTACCAGAGCATTATCAAACAGACGTTGGCCAAGCCATGTTTATATAAAGGTATATTTGCTACATAATTACTCGAATACTATCTTGACTTGTGTTCGCTTAGAAGACAAATTAGGTTGGTGTCTGACAGCGAGTACTGTCGCAGTCGTAGTTTAATACAGAGCCCTTACATTTTTGTCACGGCTCTGTATATTCCTTCAAGTTCTCTGTAATTTTGTTGACTACGTAATTAATTCAAATGGGTGTGACGTTTATAATGTGAGACCTTATCTTTAGAAAAATCATAATAGCAGAGGGTTAAAATATAGTAATACTATATATATATTATATATATACTTTGTTTAAGCAACGATTGTTTCCAATCCGGTAATGTTTGTATACTTACCGTGAGAAAGTTGAGGACCTATAGACAAAGCTATACTTGTGTAACATTCATATATGTAGTGTGGGATTTTAATATTAAACATCAAAATATTATAAAACAACTATACCTATCAATTGTAGGTTGATAAAGAAGTGTTTAAACTAATAATAAAAAAGTTAATACTGAAAAGTAGTGAGATTCCCTATTGGAAACTAAGTATTGGATACTAATATATTTCGCTAAGATTTGTACCTAGAACATAAATATAAATATATTACAATACACACACCGCCATCTAGCTCCAAAGTAAGCGTAGCTTGTGTTATGGGTACTAAGATGACTGATAAATTTTATGAATAATATACATAAATACTTATAATATACAGATAAACACCCAGACACTGAAAAACATATATATAATATTTATTCACTACACCTAGCTCGGATGAGTGCGGATTGCGGACTGTCTTAGTTTTTATTTTCGTTCGTTAACAATTATCCTTCGTAAGTTCTTTGCAGATTCGCATACACATTTGTCCACCTACCCTACGAAGTTTATTAAATACGGTATAAGTATTTATAGTGAAGTCGTAATAACGAATACCATGATAATTGGTTAAAGCGATAGGATCATGGAAATCATTTTGCTCTGTGGGATACCTGTTCTATGAAATGTCATGATGTTTTCGTTTTCTTGTATTCCTCTTTACGTCAAAGCTGTAAAGCAATGTACACGTTCTAGTTTGTAATTTGTTTCGAAGAAGTTTGTTATGTTAGCAACGTGAGTTTTCATACAAAGCATTTCCGCTTTAATTATATTGTAATATTATAATCGATTAGAAAAATATTCATTTCTATTTATGAGTTGTTTATTTTCGTTTCCTGGAAGAAATCTCTATGTAATGATAACGCATAACAAATTGTATATCTGACTTGTTTTATTGTATTTTCCATTAATCCGCCCTGGCGTCCACCAATCCACACTGGGCCAGCGTGGCCATACCCTATCGAGATATTTACTATGTGCTAATAAACAAATATGATTTTGACAATTCGCTACAACTAAGTTCAGACTCACCTGCAACTGCAATGGAAGCTCTATTTATCGTCAAGAAGATATAACTCTTTTTTTTTCATATCAAAACATTTCTGGTTTATGAAATAAAAGAGTAAGATAGGTAGTTAGAGTTTCTTTTGCAAATACAGGACAAGTCTATCTAGTAGTAGCTCAGTTTTACCGAAATGTCAAAAAGTTGACTTTTTCATTGGCATAGCAGAATAAATGAACTACTGGTTCTGTTGCCATATTCGTTAGAGTCTCTACAGTGGCACCCTCGCCGATATTTTTATTGTTTTGTTCCGTTATGAAGGGTTAGTAAGCGAGTGTAATTTAGATGCACACCTAACAACATCAGCGCTCGCCGCAGGATGTCAGTAATGGATCAGTTCTCGTAACTGCGGTAATAGCTGCTAACTACGCGGCAAACGGGCTGAAGCACCTTCGTTGTTAACTAATTTGACGCTAGCTGGTGGGCCAAGAAAATAACAGAAAACGAAGCCAAGTACGAGCCAGATTCGCGAAGACCTGAATCTTTGTATACCCGCAGAAAATGGGAGGTTCCCATGTTACAGGATGGGAGGAGGTACAGCTATAACTCTAAAAAATAATTAATGGTATCTCTCTAAATTTCTCCTTAACTAAATATATATAAACATGGTAATTAACAAATTAATTAATATCAATTAATAAAAATTTATTACAAAATACACACATCGCAATCTAACCCCAAAGTGAACCTAACTTGTATTGTGGGTACTAAGATAACTGGTAAATATTGAGGAATAATATACATGAATGCATTAAATGCACAAAATTTTCCCAGTTGTGGGAATCCACTCAACGCCATAGACTCAGAAAGCAGCATCGCTGCCTACTGTCATCACCAAATAAATCGATAGTTGTAGCAAAAAATTTGTTTTTTTAAAGGCAAAAAAACATCCACTTTCCTCATAGCAGTTCTTTCCTAATAAATTGTCCTCATGCTGCTATGAAAAGTTAACTATATTTAGGTATGTTGCGCTCATTTACTATCGATAGTACTATAATATCGATAGTATCTATACTAAAGTTAGGCGGGAGTTTAGTGTTAGACGTTGAGGCGTCCACATCGATATAAATTAGTCACGCAATTGAATAAGAAATGTTTGGCAACAAAAAACGTAAACATCTCACAGACGGTGACATCATTTGGTCGAAAGAGACCGAATGTTGCGACTTCCGATAAATGTAAACAAGTTTCAAATAATCAAAAGAATAATCGAATTATTTTCAGGACGTGGCCCTTTGTATTCAAATTACTAATAACTCAATAATTTATTAGGTCTTTAGGTTAAGTGTTAGGTCTATGGCTAACTCATGGATATCCTATTTCTGTAGACTCTGTTGTGTACCTAGTCTAACTCTCTTTATAAATAAATACAAAAAACTTATTGTTATAATTTTTTTTCTTAACTAGCATTATTGTTATTGATTTGATAGTTAGCCCTTGACTGTAATCTCACTCTGTGGTAAGTGGCGATACAGTCCAAGGTGTCTCCGGGTTGGCCTGTTTTGGTGGAGCCATGCTTTGATGCTCTCTCTCTCTCGCTCTCTGATGAGAGAGTTCCTGTGTTTTATATTTGGGTTTTGAATTTCGTATTCTTTCAAAATGGAGATGTACTTGAATTATGATGAATAACGAAAAATTCTTCTTAGTCGTGCAATCTTGGCAGAGTGGTCGTGGCTGCTGAGGTGAATTTCATGGTGTCATTGGATTGCGCGGTTTCCCGCGCGAGTCTTCTCCCTTTTCTTTTTTCTCTTTTGGCGTTTGGTACCGTTTCGAAATCATTCCACCACAGTTGTCTGGGTCAACGATTTTACCGTATCTGTCCAAAAGTAGGTGACCGCCCTCTTGCCCTTTTTCCTTCAACCTGTCCTCATCCGAAACGAAAAATACGTTTTAGAATACGATCTCCGCCCAGCTTATATTTGCAAATCCGGTGATCTATTGGTTAGATGTTTATGAGGCATATTAAGATACATGGTGAAACCAAAGTCTATATTAAACTTGTACTTTTCCTGTACATTATGACCTTTTGTTAGTGATTTTATGTGGCAGAGTTTTGATTAACTAACTGTTAAACTTTACTTATGGATACATAAGTTTACTAAGAAATCCGTGTCGTAAAACAAAGGCACATAAATATATTATCGACTTAAAGAACAAACAATATTAAATGAATAGATAATAAATTGCAACTGAAAAAATAAATTGCATCATTTTATCCATTGATGAGATAAGACTTTCAATTGAGAATTGACCAACGAACCGTGATAATTGTGGTGAACGGTATGAACGATATCTATTCTTATAATAAAGAGAGAAAATCCGGACTTTTATAATAAAGCCATTATATTGTTATCTTTATTCGAATAGTTGTCTGAAATGTCATACTGTATTTAATAACTTAGAAAGGGCAGTTATTGAAATCCATTCAAACATATCCCATATATCAATTAACGCATTAAACGTTGCATCGTACTGGTACGCTAAATCGCCTGGCAGCAAAGCATTGTAAGTAGGGTGAAAACTAGATGCCGCTGAAGCCTTCCCCTCAAGAAAAACATCCCCCGTATTCTGTAACTCTTTGCACAGTTGGTGTTATAAATAAAATTGGCAATGAGTATATGGAGCTGTTTAATTATTTACTGAATAATGTCAACTGCAAACATCTGAACTCCAGTATTCCATTTCACACGCAAAGAAATAGCCTAGAACCGCCCGCCTGTAGTACCGCCGAAAGCATTCACTTGCGGCTGTACTATGGGATATTACAAGTGTAAACTATATATAAATAATACGTATATATAAATACTAGCTGATGCCCACGACTTCGTCTGCGTATGATTTTGTTTTTTGACGTGGCATTAAATTTAGTTGTGGATCTAAAAAAAATTATGGTATACAGTATCGCTAAGCCTTAAATGAGGGGTTGAGTCTGCAGTCCGCTGAAGAGTTCTGTCCGCTATCTCCAACCACATTTTGGGTAAAATTAAACACATATTATATAGTACAAAAATAATTATTTAAATCGGTTATAATTTGTCGGAGTTATGGTGTGAAATCGTCAAACACTCAGCCCCTCTCCCAAAGGAACCGAGCTTAATGTCTTCCTATATTACTTTTAACACTTCCAATAATATGTGAGAAAAAAATCGCTTGAAATTATTATACGCTGCTTCATTGTAATCAATGGTTCACCTCGACTGGTCCTCGACAGGTCTGTGTTGCAATACAATGGGTATACTGCAACGCAGATTTTCAGAAGGGACCCAAAGAAGTATTGAAGTGCAGGTAAGCACTTGTAAAAACATAGAGCCTATTCGGCAGTTACGTCAAGACTCCAGACACCGGCGATGTTCACAATAGCTGTGAAAGTATAATAGAAAGTGCAAGTCGGCGGGTCAGTCTCACGTACAAGTTATATCAGACGGGGTTTATGTAACTAATATTCATTTTTCTGGGTAATCAGAGCATTGCTATGGTTACTGTTTTGTCTCAACGAGCTTGAAGGTCACTGTTTCGTAGGTGGTAGGTAGGTAGGTGTTTAATAAAAAAAATTTTACTTATGAATAATTATTGACGTAAGTGGTACCTTCTCATTATTTAGAAATAACTAACATGGCTACGTACGCGTAGGTTTGCCCACAAAGTTATTTTAAAGTCCACTTCAAATATTACAAACAGCTTATTTACAAATGGTTTAGTCAGTAAAAAAGGGAAAACTCTACATCGCGTTAATGTTTTCAAACTTATGAGGGTATATGATAACGTTGTTATTGACGTAAGTTATACCTTCTCATTATTTAGAAATAACTAACATGGCTATACGCGTAGGTTTGCCCCATAAAGTAATGTCAAAGTCCACTTTTAATATTCAAAAACAGTTTATTTACAAATGGTTTAGTCAGAAAAATAAGCGAAAACTCTACACCGCGTTAATGTTGTTTTCGACTTTATGAGGGTATATGAAAACGTTGTTATGATGTACGTTGTTCAAATTAAAAGTCTTATAATGCTCTCATAGTGTTGTTGGGATGTAGGTAATTAATTTGGCCGCACCATCACATCATCAACATATCAACCCATGACCGGCCAACTACAATGCACGGGTCTTCTTTCACAATCCTAATCCAAATTCTTTTTCACAGTTTCGGCCTATTTCAATTCTACCTATACTTTCAAAAGTCATTGAGAATGCTGTATTTATACAACTATCTTCTTTCCTTTTCACTAATAATCTTTTAAGTCCCTTTCAATCAGGTTTCCGTCCTTCCCATAGTACAGTTACAGCACTACTTAAAGTCACTGACGACATTCGGTTTGCTATGGACAACAAACAGCTTACTGTTATTACGTTGTTGGATTTTAGTAATGCGTTTAACTCAGTGGACTTTGATATACTCCTTGGTATTCTTCGCTCTCTTAACATATCGCCTTCTGTGATTAACTGGTTTCACTCTTATCTTCATGGACGCCAGCAGAGAATTCGCACGGAAGAGGCATTTTCTGACTGGGCTGACCTCTCCGCTGGTGTTCCTCAAGGTGGCGTGCTTTCTCCTCTTCTTTTCACAGTCTTCATTAACGAAATTACAAAAATTATTACTTCTCACTACCATCTTTACGCTGATGATTTGCAGCTTTATAGGCATGCAACTTTAACGGATCTGGACGCTGCAATTTTTGCTATTAACGAGGATCTGAATGCAATTAAAGACTGGGCCGAATCGTTCGGCCTACTAGTTAACCCAAATAAGTCACAGGCTATGATCATTGGTAGTAGACAGCTAAGGAGTCGTGTGACTTTTAATGATTTGCCTCCGATTTCTTATAACGGTATACCAATTGTGTATTCGTGCACTTCTAAAAATCTAGGACTTATAATTGACAGTAATTTAACTTGGTCAGCTCATATAAACCAGGTAAGTAAACGTATGCACTATGTCGTTCACTCATTGAGGAGGCTGCAGAATTTTCTTCCGCTTCATACCAAAATTATGTTGGCCCAATCTTTATTGCTTCCAATACTTGATTATGCCGACGTCTGCTATTTGGACGCCACTGAAGAGCTACTCGACAAACTTGAAAGACTTCAGAATTTGTGCATTCGCTTTATCTTCGGATTGCGCAAATTCGATCACGTTTCTGATTTTCGTCGTCAATTAAAGTGGCTGCCAATTCGTTTTCGCTGGAATGTGCATATTTTAACTGTCCTTTACAACATCCTATATAATTCTTCTTCTCCTGAATATTTGTGTGAGCGTATAAAGCTATGTCTTCCGCCTACGAGACCCTTGCGGTCTTGCGTGTCAAAAAATCCTCTTGATGTCCCTTCATATAATACTATTTTCTTCCAGAAATCTTTCTCCGTCCACGCAACACACCTTTGGAACTTACTACCAGAACATATTAGACACTGCCGATCGGTGCACTCTTTTAAACACAATGTAAAGGAGCATTATCTATCGTTGTCATAGTATATTTATCACTGTTTACTTATTATAGATATATATTTATATTTATATTATATAAATATTTATTATATTATTTTTATGTATTTTGTATATATCGTATATTCAAATGTTATTGTATTAGTATGTAGAATTTTGTTATTATTTAGATATATTAAATATACTTAGTAGTTATGAAGTATATTGTACCTTTATTTGACCTATACCACAATTAAATCTTCTTACTCACATCTTTCCGGGTTGGAATGCCGTGACGGAAGGAATTTTCAGTATCTGCCCGAAGTTAGGAAATTGGAAGTGTTAACACTACCAATTACGTCCCGTACCAAAAAAATACGTCACATAACATATATTTATATTGTGTGTAATACCTTAGGTTTATGCCATATTCTAGCAATTATATTAAAAAAAGAGAACTTATGCAATTTGACCAAGCACGTACCTCAAGGAACTCACTCATAGGCACTCTTTAGGCAAAAATGTGTAAAAGAATATCAATACCTTTAAATTCTCGGCTTAACACGGAAACCGAATCCAGGTCCGCCTGAGACCTGACCTGATTGGAGATGTTACTAACAACAAAACGCTTCATCTATTTAAACTATTTATAGTATGGATTGTATAACTATGTAATTAAATTTCAAAACTGTTCTTTTTTAACCGTATTTTTAAGTTTCTTGTTTTAACCGAATAACCAATATAAATCTCCTCTGCTTTTTTTTCCTAATTCAAAGGTTGCCTGACAAAGATCGCTATAAAGCGATAAGATTGCCTTTTGTATTCTACTTCTTTCTAAATTTTTCTTTTATATTTTGTATATATTAATGTTGTGGTATACAGATAAATAGTTTAATATTAATAACAATAAATATGTATAACAACATAACATAAACATTAAGGGCATGTTACATTGTTATTAGGGTATATGTTAGCAAGTACAAAATTTGGGTATGACAAGACTCTTCTAGAATAATTTCATAAGTATACATTTGTGGCTGGAATAATTCAGTCAAGGTTCCATGGGCGAAAATATGAATTCTTTATGCATTCCGGTCAAAACTCGGTCAAAGAGATACATATATCGAGTATAATAATATTATTATTGCAATAAAATGAGGGACTTTAATTAAGCGAATAATACGATATTGTTGTTGATTTAATAACTTTTGTTTACAGGACATATAAGATAATTTTATTAGGTATCTACTTATTTATAAATCTTTAGTTCAAGGTGCTCGTATCAAGTTAGCGGTTATTTTTTAGGTGAAGGTTGTACGATGTGCTTGAAAGTAGTAAACAATGTAGTTTAGACAGACGTAATTTACGTATGTCTTCGTATGTATGGGCAAAGTGACCGTCTGCAATTACATTATTCTTAGCCTCTTAATATACCCTTGCTGGCCACAGGTCTTGTCTCTCGTAGGAGAGAGGTACTCGTATTGCCAGGTCATACCCACCACGCTTTTCCTAACGACTAACCTAACCTAACGACTAAATCTTTTTCGGTGTATTTAGACTAAGGACTAAATACACCGAAAAAGATTTTGATTTAAACCGTGTAGAAACCAATCAGAGGCATCCGTTTAATATACCTGCTTTCCCCCTAACAGGTTAGCCCGCTACAATTTAGACTGCAATTCACTGCAGCTGGGCAAACTTAAAGGGATTTAAAAATTATTATAATTAATAATTTTTAAATCCCTTTAATTAATTATAATAATTACTTCTTAGAAATAATATCAGATGATTTTACAACGCTAATCGCCTAACTCTGCTTTTCTGTGCGGGTTATGATTGTCTTAACAGAAAACTTGTTAATTACTTGTTAACCTTAAAAAATTTTAGCCTGTCCCAGCAAATGAATCCAGCACCTTAAAATCCTTATTCAAACATGCTTATTGGATGAATTAGGCATTTGGTTGTTAAATACAGTAAAGTAAATTACCACCTCGAAACCTGATTACATAAATGCTTTTAAAATGTGTATGCAATAGCAATTGTCTTACATTTTTGTGTACTTAACAATAGTTTTAAGGTTAATGTAGTAAGCGGTTGTAGTTTAGTGGGCCTCGGCCTCCCTTTCGGGGGAACGGAGTTCGATTTACGGCACGCATCTTTAGCTTCTCCGGGCTATGTGCATTTTAAATATTTGCAATTAAATATCGCTTGCTTTACGGTGAAGAAAAACACTGAGAAAACTTGCACGCCTGTGAATCGTGGTAAACCCTTCTAATTCTTAGAGAAGACCCGTGCACTGATGTGGACCAGTGATGGGTTCATGATGATGGTTAATGTATTAGAATGAATAAAATCTGTCAGTCTGAATGCATCTTATATTATTGGAAATTTCGACTTCGGTTTGGTTTCACTCCCTAACGCTTTTGAGTGCATGGTCTTTTTATAAGTGGCACGTCCACGATCCTCGGCAGGGGCAGTCACAGTCTGATGTGCCTAGTTACCACCCTATATTGTAAAGCCGTGCTGCCAACTCTACCCTCTCTAACTCTAACTCTCTCAGTTCTTTCGGTGCTATTCTGCGTAGAAAACGCTTAGGAGTTTGGGTTTTTTATAACTGCCATACCCCTACCATCTTGGACTGCACCATTTCTTCTCATCAGATCAGATTGCGGTCAAGGATTAACTTGATGAAATGATATATATTTGAAATAATAAAGATGTGGAGGTGACGAAGTCTGATATTGACTAAAGTTTAATAAATGTTATTCTTAATGCCCTGGATGGGCTGCTTAACATGTTTACCACAGAACGGGAGAAATTTGACGGGAAAAATAATTGAAGATCGCACCGGATGATATTTAGTATCCGATGTCATAATTAAATATCTAACCAAATTAAAATTAAAATTTGAGTTTACCACACTCGTACGCATACTCGTCATTTTCATTTTTTTCAATAGGGCTGAGACAGGCTGCAGACCCTAAACTTATTGACGCATTCGAGATGTGTTGCTGGAGAGAACTTCTATGGATCCCTTTGACAGCATTTTGGAGATCTATACTTGCCAAGCTGAAACAAAGTTTTATAGTCTCAAGCAAATTCTTCAGTATTTCGGACCCATTACCAGAAGGAAAAGGGTTACGTGACAGCAGTGCGATGCGTTGTTGTTACCAGATTCGCTGCACTTCTGACACCACTGTCTAAGAATCTCTCTTCAAAGTAGCTGGCGATAGAATGAGATAGCGTACCATGGTAAAGCGGAAAGTTGATGGAGGTGGTCATCACTCTTAGACATAAGGAAGGATAGTGAAGAATAAAATTAATAAAATTCCAATAGAATTTTATGAATCCAAAGATATTGTTTGTCAGAAGGTACGAGTATGTTATAACTGTAAGCATATGAACGGTGGACAAGGTCGGTGGACGACTGCTGGTATTTACATGCATATTAAAATCAACCATGAAAATACCTGTACAGTACAGGTGTTTCTGTTTCATTATGATTTCATTTAAACGTTTAAACAATTTCAATAACCAATTGCAAAGAAATACCGTACCGATATTGTAATATGCGAAAGTGGGTATGTTAGTTTACTCAGAGGTTTGTGTATTATCATACACGGCGCAATTCAGTGTTTTGTATACTTCCCCTTTTTAATAAACGTGGTATGACATTGGAATTTTACGCAGTATTAAGTCACGTTTAGATATTTGAAAGGTTCTGTCAGCTGAAGTAAAACCAAACACTGAATAACTATTCCAATGTTATATGACTTTTACTAGCGGACCCGCGCGACTTCGTCCGCGAATGAGTCGAGTTAAAAAAATAGTCGTTTGTCCAATATAAATGATTCCGAGATTCCAATATAAATGAATCCTAGCAAGATCGATTTATCGCCCCCGAAACCCCCTGTCTACTAAATTTCATGAAAATCGTTGGAGCCGATTCCGAGATTCCAATTATATACATACAAGAATTGCTCGTTTAAAGATATAAGATAAATACGGCGGGGGCATGATAGCCTGGAAAAAAAATAGTAACAGGCTACACCGAAGGCAAAAGACCTAAAGGCCAGTCCCCAAATTGATGTACACAGGGCGGCATGTTGCCGGACGTGCTCCTCGCATTGTGAGGTGTTGCTCTGTTTATAAATTTATAGGCGATTGTATTCCACTTACCATCAGGTGGGCCATCTGCGTAGTCTGACAATTATCTATACTTATAATAAAACTGTAACTGAAAGATTTCTGTACATTTAATATATTTTGAAAATTTTGACCGGGGGATGCTTTATAATCGATACTGAGTCCAAAACAGATTTTTATTTAATTTTTGTCTGTCTGTCTGTCTGTCCGGCCATCACGTGAAAACTACTACTACGGATTCAAATAAAACTTGGTGTAGTGGTAGTTGATATTCCGGGTCAACATATGGGCTACTTTTTATCCCGATAAACAATAAGTTTCCTCCGGGAAATGGGATGAAAACTTTTATCTATTTTACTTAATATCTCTGTTATATTTGCACCGATTTTAATCATTCTTTTTTTATTTGAAAGTGTATACTATCAAGCATGTATGGTCTTATTTTAATAAGGATCTGATAAATATTGTCGGAGATAAAGGACATAACTCTTCACACATAACAGCGAGTCGCAAGGTATATGGGACAACGATCGAATGTAAGCGTACCATAAAGTTTGTGAGTATGGATGTAGGGATGGATGTATGTAGGTATGGATCAACTAAAATACCTCGTAAAATAATAGTCGGTACATAGCTACCCACGATGATTATGATGTTAGCATTAGATATATTCTAGCTTCACGATTGACTCATACGCTGACGAAGTCGCGGGGGTCCGCTAGTTACTATATAAAAAAGTTTTACTAAAAGTTAGGTAGCCTTTGACTACAATATCACCTGATGGTAAGTAATGATTCAGAAAGATGGTAGCGGGCTAATCTGTCAGGGATATGACAGTTACGTTAAACCTATTTCCCATATTTTTAAAAGCCATTGCCCCGAAACTGTAAATCGCTACGTCGTTACCGTCTGTTTCGGTATGGTAGTAACCAGCCACAGCTGATGCCTTCACATCAGACCATACAGGAGAAAATTCAGATATAGGATATTAATTATCCAAACTGCTTGGGTTGGGGATCGAAGCCTTATAAGCAGAGGCGTGCAAAGAGTTTTTGACAAGGGAAAGAAAAGCACTACGGGTTTTACAAAATGTTTAGGTGAAGCAATGCTCTATTACACCTATGAAATACACACACATCGCTGCTGCTTAGTCATGAATCGGTATCGTAGTGTTGGATTCTATTGTTGCAAAAACCCTAATAAACTCTGAGGGTAGGGTATGCAGTACCTTTATGCATGTATGCAGTGCTCGCCATAAGGTCACCATGCTTACAAGGTCACCCCAGGGATCTAAAAGAGTTAATGACTGTTTTTTCCCACAATTCGATAATAAAAGAAGTACGTAAGGTCAAGATTTAGTCTGTCTGTTATTAATTATATGTTTCGGCAGATTAAACACACACGGTAGTAGGTATAACTATGTTAGGAACAGTCTTTTTTTGGTTTTTTTTAATGCGACTACAAGTTAGTCAACTCTTGGAGTAAAATGCATGTTTAAAAATTCCGTTACAAGGAATTCACTAGGTAGTCATACCGATAACGCTCAGTTGCGACGAAACGCTCATTGTACCGATTCAAAATATATTTCGACTCATTAAAACTTCTAATATATTCGCATAGTACGCATTCATATTTCTTTTTATGCACACTAATTGTAGATTGGCTATTAATTGACGACATTGCTATTGTAGTTGCGAACAGTTGGTAGACCTCGCGAGCAGTAACTTGTTGCAACAATTAATTTGCCATTAAGTATGCTACGCTTAATATGCAAGTAACATATCATGGCAACATTATTATTTTTGTTAAAAACATTGTGACAATAGGTCTACTTAGATTTAAAAAAAAAATGTTGAAGTACAATAAATACCTTTCGTTCTACTGAATTTTATAAGGTCTGTATTTTTATTCCTATAGGTAAGTGATCGTAAAAAAAATCCTTCTAAAGTATATGGTAGAGCTTATTCATATATTCTATAATTTTATGTAGATATCGCTATGCAATGGAGTTTCAAAATATATTTAGTGATTTTCACGTCGAATTCCGACGTAAAAACGCAAAATAATAATGGTAACCGCTTCCATTTTAAATTATAAACAGGTTTCCTGTATATTGGCCAACCTGTTTTCGCGAATTATCAAGTGATGCCCGAACTACCAGTTCTTGTGCAAGAATAACGGCTTCTTCCGTCTTCAAGTCAGTAAAATTATATTTAGTGGGTAAATAGTTGTTACCACAGAGTTCATCCTTGCAGAATTTCTGTTATCCCAGGTTCTGCGTTACGTAGTAGAACTTATAATAAATAATCATTCATCACCATCAAATTTCAAAACATCAATAAATAAAATATCACTTGCTCATATATATATATCAATAGTCAAGGAAAACATCTTGAGGATACCGCTTGCCTGAAAGAAAACGTTCTCAAAGGTGTGTGAAGTCTACCAATCCGCACTTGGTGTACTCCAAAATCCAGAACGGTAGAGTAACTAGCATTGTACTGATTACATTTATAAGTTATGCTGTTAGGAAATTTTGAAGGCAAATGTAATTAAGAGGATGGTAGCCAGCGAAGCGGATCCTAAATAACCTACAACTATGATAGTATTAATTTATGGACCTTTAACTTTATAAATCAAATACTTTTAAATAAACGCTTAAATACCGTACATAACCCTGCGGGAAGAAGTATTTAAAAACATTTGTGATATAGGTACTTCTTTATTTTTTAATGAAAGCCAAAATTCCAATATTCGTTGATGAATAACGCGATATTACTTAGTACTAATTTGGGATCCTATTTTCAAAACCTGTCAAATAGATACTTCTTATATTTTAGAATCAATTATAAAGTACAAGCTGTTGCCCGCGACCCGCGAGTTGATATTGTTTTTTGACGTGGCATTAATTTTTTTTAGAATGAAGGGTTAAGCCTTGAATGGAGAGTTTGCTGCTGTCCGCTTATGAGTTCTGTCCTTTATCTCCAACCACATTAAACACACATTATAACCTCTACCTCTAACAAAAATAATTATATTAATCGGTTATATTTTGTCGGAGTTATGGTAAAAATCGTCAAACTCTCTCAAAGGAACCGAGCTTAATGTCGGGATAAAAAGTATTCTATATTACTTCTAACACTTCCAAGAATATGTGTACAAAGTTTCATGAGGATCGGTTAAGTAGTTTTTGCGTGAAAGCGTAACAAACAAACTTACATTCACATTTATAATATTAGTAGGGGGATTTAACTTGAAAACTTAAAGTCGTAAAACAAAACTTTCTTACATCGCCTCCTAGATTAAATTGCTAAAACCTTTCTTTCTTTTACTTGAAGAACATGCACTGGAAATTTCAAATTGAACTAAAGTATTTTTACTTAAAGAAGAAGGTACCTATAGGTATGATATATTTTATTTCAAAAATCATTTTATAGTTATGATAATATAACGTACTATTTTCTTTGACTGACATGAGAACAAAGAGCAATAATTACAAGATAAATTAATAATACGTAACTAGTTATATTGTTAATTGAGAAAATCTCGTGTGAAAATTGTTTTCTAGCGCAACTAGAACGGTTGATTTTAAAATACCGGTTGACATGCGTGGAAATTGTTACCTTTACGATTTGCATAATCTTTGTAACGGTCATGTTTTGTTAAGAGCTTTTGCAGATTAAAGAGGCAGAGTTGAACTAAGGGCCTTTATTGGTATAACCACAATAAACGAATTACAGTCATCAATATCATTAATAACCCATTATCGGCTCCTCCCGGTCTCCTCCCAGAATGTAAAGAGTTTAGGCCGTAGTACACCGCGCTTGTGAAGTCAGAATTGGTAGACTTCAGACGCCTTTGAAAAACTTATGGAGAAATTTCGGGTATGCAACATTGTTTTTCTTCACCGTTAAAGCAAGTGACACTTCATTGTTTAGAATATACTGGTACTTAAGTAAGAGGTGTGTGCCGGGGTTTGAACTCGTCCCTAAGAACGTGAAGCCTCTAACCACTAAGCTATCACTGCTTCACATTATAGTACTATAACAAGTGCAATGGCCACACTGTATAACAGCCGTAGTAAAGTGGTAGGAAACCAAGAATTACCAAAGTTAGTAATATATTACCGACTTTGGTAATGTGGATTATGTATGGATAAATCGTAATAATATGGCTGCTGCTTCTCTTACACAGAAAATATTCATTTGCTTTCTTTTAAATTATTAATGTTTCTTTTACTGAAAAAACTTCTTTCAAAAAATTGTTTGTAAAAATTTGGATATGTTATATTTAATTATTTTTACTATATTTACCTTTATAAAATTCTAAACTAACCTCGCTTTGAATTTTATTGAAAAGCAGTAAAATGAGTACCTACAGGTATTTAAATATGTCTTCATTATCATGCGTTCTTGTTTCTAATGCCATAAAACTACTAATAAAATTATAATAACTTTTATAATTTTATACGATGAAATCATGACCGAAAAGTACAAATTTTACTACTTCCATGATTTAACAGTTAGTAAGACAGTATTTATAATAATGCGAATGATTATACAATACTTACGCAGTTATTAAGCAAAAAGTATATAAAGGTCAATACCTTTATCTAAAAAATATTATATCATACTTATGCATAAGTGAAGTGAAGTTTTACAAATGCATGTGGTATTTAGCTGATTTGTTTGGCTTCGGTGCCCAAAAAATTTCCGAAAATTATATAGATCATAGATTAAGTGAAGATTCATCCGGAACGCTGCAAATAATTATTATCTTAATACCTATCTTAAGTACCCGGGAGACATATTGTGTTTACAATTGCTTTAAGTACTGGGATCAAGATCTATTCAATAACATCGTATACAACATCATAACAATAATATTGTACGTATAAAATCAATAAGAAATAATATTATTATTAATACGCACATGTCTCGGTTATTAAGCAAAAGCGATTGAGCAATTTTGTCGTAAATAAATTATTATATCATACTTTTGCATAAGTTATGTCAAGTATTACAAATTACAACGTGTGTTATGTATGAAGGAGGCCATCATCTTTTAGTCACAGCTTTTGTGTAAAAAAATCTTATCATTATAACCTATAGATTATATAGGTAATATTTAAAGCTCATAGCATGATGTTTGATCACAGGACATATTGTTTAAACAAACGCTATTTATAAATTGTTGACTAATCGGTATCTATCTTACCTGTTAAAAGTCTTAGTTTTTTAAGACCAGAGTCTTAGATTTTATAACCATCTGTTGCGTTTCGGTACGCACAAAAACTTTAATGTTACCTAACTTGTGTAACCTTTGCAATGTAATGCCGCAGCGACTAGTTAGTTATATCTACGTTGTGTTTTTTACTGATGGCAGAAATGCACTTGACCACAATCTCGCATTTTAAGTGGCTACAGACTAGACAGTCTAATATCTATCTATAAACGCTGAAATCATAAATATCAAACTCTTTTATAAGCAATAATTAGTTGTAAAACATCACTGCTTTAAAAAAAACACACTGTTTGTATTCGATAATTGCAAATGCCGGAGTTTAGTTAAATACAATACTTGCAAATACCTTAGCTATGCTGGAATTCATTGGACTGAACTGCAGATCAAGTGGTGTGCCCTCATATATGTTAGCAAAACTGTATTTGTACACACAAAAGCGTATTTGCTCCGTTTAGTTTTTTAAAAAAGGTATCTTCATTCAGATTGGTATAATCTGTGGTCGATTAAGTTAGAGGGGAAAGAGTCAAGTTACTATGGAAGAAGATTAAAATTGTTTGATGTTTGTGTTTATAATGTGTTATGTAGTAAATAGAGATACTAAAACGATTAAACATTGTAAAATATGAATATTAGATGTGTTTTATATAGAAGATGCTTATTCGCTCTTGATTTAAAGCTTAGGTGGTAGGGAACACGGAAGCCGGAAGGACATTCTGCATCTGTGCTGTGCACACTAGAAACGAGGAAGAGTTTCGCAAATGCCATGGGATGTCAACAAAGTAACGTTGGAGAAGCGTTTAGCGACTTGAGATCCTGGGGCCAGAAAATTCTAAAATCGTTTTCGGCATGGGGAGGTGTAACAAACAGCTTTAAAGAAATTCATCGGGATTTTTTATTATTTTTAAATGAACAGTTGAGAACACATAAGATAAGAATGAAACTTTATCATTTAATTGTATCCATTTCGTTACATGATTTAAGGTTTCTACTTAAGTAATCAAACCTAAGAGAAGCCTTTAAAATTTGTATAAATATGTTAATTTTAAGACAATTTAAGCGCAAATTAAAATAAATTTAATATTTTAATTACTCTACTTAGTGAAAGGTGTAGAAACGAAGTGGATAAGTATACAATTAATATGTACATCGGGCAGCATCAGACTATACATTACAATACTGCAATCAAGGTTTACCTATTTAAGTTTATTGCGAAATAATCAAATATGTACCCACTAAGCGTACAACGTTGATTTAAAGTTCAGACTTATCTATGTATTTGGTGATATCTTTTCAAAATAGAATAGAGCCGTTTTTATCAAAAATAATTTTTGAGTCAAAATAAACTTGTAGAGCAATTTACTTGGTTGCATAAAATTAGTAATTCATTTTAGGGTGATTGTTTATCTTTTTATAATAGATTTCCAGATGAAATCCTTGAGATTTCTTTCAATAAGGTCAAATTTTATATAAAGCGTAAGCTTATAGAAAAATCCTATTATAATATTAAGGATTACATATATCTATATATATGTAAAAGAGAAAGAGTGTGGGTATGTTCCGTATAGGCTCCGAAACGGCTGGTCCGATTTCACTGAAACTTTCAGGGAATCTCCAGATTGACCTGGCGAGTAATCCTGTAAAGTTTTGTGACGATCGGAGCACTCCTATTTTTGAACGGTCAAACTGTCAAATACAGCTTTTATTTCCTATGATGATATTCTATTATTAAAAATTTAATGATGTAAGTTTATTGTTTAAATAAAATAAAGCAAAATCTAGCCCGGCGAAGTGGGCTGGGTATGCTACTGTATGATATAAACTGTGAGATGGTGATAACAAAATAAAACCTGGCTAAGTTTGTTGTGGGCTCTTCTACCTAGACCAGGGCGCGTTTGGAATCCTCCTAGCTTTAGTTTTAAGTTAACAAATGCAGTTATCACCATCACTAACATTAGTGTAACATGTTAGTTTAGAAATATAAATATAATTGATTGAAGTATGTAGGTACATAGAATTCGCCATCTTTTATTTATTTCAATTTAGCCATCATTTTAAGCAATAAAAGTTAATTTGACAGGCAAGTAAATAAACAATTTGCAATTATTGATACGCTTTAATAGTAAATAACGCATGCGCTTTGAAGCAAAAGCAAAACTAGTTATAGATAAATAAATTTAAATACATTTCTGTTACAAATCAACTCGTGCAATTAACCGTCTTCCTTCAATTATACTCGATTATTACATTAACTTGTTTAAATAGTGGTTTAACGTAGTTCGTCGCGAGTCATCTGGACAAGCGTTACGTAAGTAGGTACTTTCACTGGTTCTTGGCGGTTTGTGGATTATTTCAACTCGTACTGCGAACGCATTTGCGAACTTGTTTCGTTGAAAACTGCAATTGTCGGTCGGACTCCGAGTGAAATTCGCTAAGCCCTCGTGATCCACATACTCTTACATGTTTAGTGGGTCGCTATTCGTTCTCGTTAGCTGATATGGCCGCCTTACTTGTACAGCGCAAGTGGTGACTTGTATATAATAAATAAATAAATATACTACGATAATACACACATCGCCGTCTAGCCCCAAAATTAAACTAATATGCAGATAATCAGTGGCGTGCTCTTCATACATGTACAAAAGCACTGCACACCAAATTATTTTATATGACTCTTATTGGAGGAGAATTTTTCAATTTTATGCCATATTCCTGCTCTATGCATACCCTGGTCGAAGAACCTGTGCACGCCACTGCAGATAATATATAATTACTACTAATATACAGATAGCTCAGACACTTAAAGATTTTAAACTAAGATTTTTGTGGTTAATCAACATTTCTTAAATATAGTTCAACGGGTACTAACACGATAATATTATTGGTCGATATATCGACAAATCCAAAAATATTATCGTGGTATGTACCCGTTGAACTATATTTAAGAAACTTAGACACTGTTCATCACATAAACACTATCCAGTTGTAGGAATCGAACCCACAGTCTTGGACTGCCACTACGCAAATCAGCGGCAACTACTACTTCTATAGTAGTAGTATCGCAATGCGCGACAGGAACCGTTTATAGAACAACACGTGTACGAATCATCTTTCGGAGTTCTTTTTTTTACAGATATTTTTAACTGTCAATTCTTAAAGCTTGTGCACTGGTGTCTACCTGAAATAAAAGAAATATTATCATTATTGTCTTGTTGATAAAATTAGTAATGACGACATTTATCGAAGAAAAGTTACCGTCCATTGAACGTTGGGGTCCCAAGGTGTTAGAGTGGCGACTATTCATGGATCACGTCTATTGATGATGACAATAACTGCGCTTCGTTTGGCTTGGCTGCCAACTTGAATATGTAAAGTTATGGAAAAAATTCAAACCAATCATCGACTTTTTTGTGAGTCTTGCAAATATGGATGCTTTATTTTATATTCATATACTCTTCTCTATTGGTAAATAGTTCCTTAGAGTCTAAAGAACATCTTTCCGTCGTTTTGAAACGTAAAATCTCTGGAAGGATCCCCCTTCTATATGACAACAAATACTAATAAAAAATTATAAAATAAATGTTTAAGGGGGCTCCAATACCACAAACATGATTTACTTGCCGTTATTATGGATAATTAATAGTATGGAACACTTCTTCCCGAGTCCGGTTAGCACTTGGCCGCTTTTTTTTTGTAGGACTAATGCTGCGATAAAAATATAAAAATACACCCTGGCTTTTCTATACATTGTACATATCAATAAAAAAATCTAACTAATTAGACAGGGCCTTTAAAAGCACTTTGGAAATTCTGTCTGTTAGTTGTGACTAAAGATAAGTTAAATTTTGCACTATAGTGATATTTTCCTCTAACGCCTGGGAAATTTTATTAGCACAATAGTCTACAGCATTGCAAGTTAATCATTATATTAACTGGTAAAATAAGAGTGAAATGGAATAGGTGCTTGTTTTTTATGACATGCGGACTAGAAATCAGTTTTGTGTATTATTATGACTCTTTCCCAAGGACTGACATTTCTGACGTCACTAAATATGTAGGTAAATAAGTATTATGATGTCAATTTAATGGAACATCCGAAGCCATAGTGTAAGTTATCATGGCCATTGAAACTGACATAACATCCACTTAAGCGTAAATTTTACTTTGAACTAAGTTTTTACACTAGGGGCACAGAGGGCGACTGAATAAGAAAATCGTTTTCATTTGACACTTTTTGTCATCTGGCCCTCACTTGGCCCCAAGCCTGCAATCTCATCTGGGTCCCAAGTCTGCTATTACAATTGTGTGTCAGTGGTACAATAATCAAAATTTCTAGTATCGTGTATTTCTTTCGCCTGTCGTGGGTGTTTTTTCAAATTGAAAAAACATAACTTAAAGAACAAAAATTAACGGTACTTAATTTATTCCTTTAGTTTCTTCACAATGGGAGATGATGTAGCATTAGCAGATATTGGATTAGCCTGTGTGGAAGTCATATAATATATTAGCGGTCCCTCGCAACTTCGTTCGCGTATAAGTCAACCTTTAAAGACATACGTATGAATTTGAAATATTCCTCATTAGTCCTATTTGTAATATAGCCAATAAGCATCCTCGATAAATGGGCTATCCGACACTGAAATCAATTTTAAATTGGACCAGCGGACCAGTAGTTCCTGAGATCATCGCATTCAAGTAGACAAACAAACAAACTCTTTAGCTTTATATATTAGTGTAAGATAAGATTTAAAGTATATCCATAATCGGTACCGGAGCTAAGTCGATTGGCGTCACGTCTATTAGTATGCTAATTGTGTTTAGGTTTCATATTAATAGAAGTTTCACGAGATGGTTTTAAATTATTGCTTCTAACTAGGTTGCTCTTAAATAGCTATATCTAATAACAAAAATAATACCCGGTTCAGTTTCTTTAAGAAGAAGCCCACACCAAACATAACCGAGTATTCTACAACGGAACTTTTTGAAATTTCAGTGTTAACCTACGTTCTAACTATAGCAATATTTTTCATCTGCCAACAGAGACACCAAGACATTATCTCAGTGGACTACTGATAATAAAGAGGGCAAAATAAAGGTTCGACAGCGGTTTTTAATAAGCAAATTCAAAAAGTATCTTTATTTTTGTTTTTAAACCACTGCCAGCGGTCACTTTTAGGTCTTTACAATGTCTCATTAAACTAATTTGCTTATAACGATCCGTGACCAATTGTTTATATTAACTATCCATGATAACAATCACTCTTCTGGATCTGTTTATAAATACAAGTGTATTGTTTATATTTAATACGTACATAATTTATTGATTTTTTTCCTTTTAAAACCTTTGTATGTTTTTTGTATGAGTCAGTAAAATTAATTTTAAAAGCTTTAACCCTTTTTAAGGCTTAGGGTATTTTGTTTATTTGTATTGATTTGCTCTAAAGTTATAATTATAAGAGCAAGTTTTATGTTATGCAACATTAAATAGAAATAATTAGTGGAAGTTTTGTGTGATCGATTTTCTAGGACAGTGACGTAAAATATATAAGTACTTGGAATCAGCGTGGTGGACTACGCCCTAAACCCTTCTTAATGCGGGAGGAGACCCGTGCCCTTTAGGGGGCCGTTAATGGGTTGATATGATGATGATCCTTAAGCCGTGTCAAGAGTTACAGGGTGTTTGGCATATTAAAATATGCCACCTTACCGTACTTTAATGTATTAATTACTCTTCGCCGGATATGCTTGATACACTTCGTAACACCTAGAGAACAATAAAGCTTTCAATGTAATCTGAACTGACGATCCCATACAAAAGACCGAGAGAACGAAAAATTTAGAAGAGTCATAAAGTAAAAAAAATCAACTTACCTATGTTGATTATATACGTTTTATTAAAAAAACTCGTGAGAACAGTTGGTTTTCCTGAAATAAAATTAGCCTCTGTAACACTCCGTCCTTTCAACTAATTCTATGCCGAAAATCAAGTCGACTGGTGGGTTAGTTACTGCTTAAACGTAGGACAACCAAACAAATAAACAAACTCACTTTCGAATTTATGGATAACAGTTTATATGAGATACCTTGACGTCCAAAAATAAGGATTATAATTTTGAAACAAAACATTTAAAAAAAACACTGTTTTATGCGATGGTATAGTAAGCAGAAGCATGCACAGGGTTTTTGACCAGGGTATGCATAGAGAAGGAAAATGTCATAAAATGGAAAATCCTTCGCATTTATGAGTTATATCCAAAATTAAGGGAAGGCAGTGCTTTTGTGCTTGTATGTAGTGCACGCCACTGATAGTAAGCTGGCTGTTATCATAAAATCATAATTTCTGCTCACATCATCTGACTGCTCACATCATCTGACTGTAGTAGGGGGATCAAAATGCAGTGGTGTGCAGTTCATATTATATGCATCGAAATGCGGATATTAGGGTGGTAGGTAGTATGACAATAATATACCTATATTCTTCTTCTTAGTCGTTTCCGTCTTGACAGACTGGTCGTGGTCGCCATCTAGCCATACCTATATTAGGTATATGCAAAAATTAAGTATTTTACGTTCCTAACTACTGTGCGAGTATTACATAACATTTTCTATCATAATATCATGACGACAGTTAATTATCATATAAATTATTGTAAAGACATTTTTATGTGTTATGCATTACATTTTGCAATGATTAATGACTTTTACATGTTACCTACATTGCAACATTTTACATATTCAATCAAGTACCTGCATTGTGGCCTGTAAATCATAATACATATAGATTTACTATTTAGGTATTTACCTATTTTCTGAATTGTTAGTACACTCGCAATCGAGGAGTAGTTTTCGAGTATGGAAATATTTGAACATCGGAATAAAATGGATCTTATAAGTATTAAATTAAAGCTGAAATTTGCCGACAATTCGTTAGCTCGTGTTTTAGACCGAACGATTGTAAAACAAAAATCAAATGCTTCTATTAGAATTGCGAGTCTAAACGACTGACACTAGGTCTATTCTACTTTGGCGATACAAAGTTAATCAAAATCTTGTACTAAGACTACTGTAATTTACTTGTATGAAGTTACATTTTTATACTATTATTCTGAATATTTTAGACCTCGTTTATTGATTTTTTTTTGAGTCAGTAAATATTTTTATTGATCTGTCACTCGCTTTTTTTACCACCATTGCAAGAAAGTGTATGATGTAAAACAGTGTACCTTTTTTACTTCGATAATGTCATACATGTTATCAGTCGTCATAAAGTGTCTGTTGAAAGAAGATCTTAACTGCTATTTGGAAACCTATTGACGTTATTGGGAAAATTAATATGAGTATAATTATCTCCGTAAAGTAATAAAAGTGACAGAATATATTATTTCAATTCTTGGGAGCGAGCCACTGTAAATCTTATGTGTTCGTTTTGCTGCATTAATAAAGGGCAAACAAACAAACACACTTAGGCATTTATAATGTTAGTAGGGACACATAAGTGGTTTTATGAAACTTAATCAAGAAAATTAATGAATTATCACTGAGTTAAACGTCTCGGGTTAATGCAAAGAGCATTACAGCGCCTAATAGCTAAGGTATTTGTATCCCATTAAATCAACGCTCATGTTTGACCTACCCCATTGCTCAATATAAACTAGGCACGTTCTCTCATTCCCAATGCTAATACTAACGAACGAATACTACTACTATGTTTTCCAAACATTATTTATTTTAATAATATACTTATCTGATAATCGGAAACTGACCTGCTTGCCTAGCAAACCATTCAGATGTCCAGGATAATCATAATGTATCTCAGCTGTGTGATCTCTCACAGAAGCATATGCAATATACTTTACATACAACAAAAAGTACAAAGATATAACTGACGAGTAGAATATTGACGGCCGAGTGGCGCAGTGGGCAGCGATCCTGCTTTCTGAGTCCAAGGTCGTGGTTTCGATTCCCACAACCGGAAAATGTTTGTGTGATGAACGTGAATGTTTTTCAGTGTCTGGGTGTTTATCTGTATATTATAAGTATTTATGTGTATTCATAAAAAATATTCATCAGCTATCTTAGTACTAGTGTTGCCCAAATTCAGTCTTGGTCTTGCAGTCTTGGTCTTGTTCTTGCGTTTTTGCAAGACCAAGACCAAGAACAAGACCGCGTATTTTTAGCAAGACCAAGACCAAGACTGACCGTGCAAGACTTGAGCAAGAACAAGACATAGCCTGCAAGACTCTTGCGTCTTGCAGCTAGGACTTAGCGCTATTTCACGGAGTAGTTAGGTGTAACAGTTCGGTGTATAGGTAGGTAGGTACGCTTAGGAATTCTATGAGACGCAAAAAACTATATCAAAGAATATGAAAAACTGGACCTATGCGCATTACGACTAATACCATAAACATAGCGAATAAAAAAATATCTATTAAAATCAAACTGAGTGCATGCATAGTTATGTTTTAACCATCGGCACTTTGATAATGCGGCATCAAAGGTTTTGTACTTACTTCTCAAAGAAATTTGCCGCTTTTCGGAAGTACATGGTTTAGATACACGCGCCGGCGGCTTCTTTTGAAATCTAAAACAATCGTTGCCGCCGCGCCGAAATCATAACATTTGACACTATTCATGCAAAATAATTTCGAATTTTAAGAGTACCTACAGGTGTTCCAAAGAATAAATAAGTTTCAGATTGGTGATTTTAGATTGGTGGAGGACGCATGAGACAGAGTATCCGATTTTATCGAAAATGGCCCGTGATTTTCTCTCAATACCTGCAACTTCAGTACCTGCTGAGAGGTTATTTTCTAAAGCATCATTAGTAATTAGAAAACATAGAAATAGGTTAAGTGATGAGTCAGCCAGATGGTTACTTTGTATTAATTCTTGGTCAAAAGAATTGATATAAAGTATCATAACCTAATGATAAAGCTGTTGATTTGTGTTGTATTTTATTTTTTATTCAAATAAATGATAAATCGTAAAACTCTTTTATTAAATTTCTTATAAGTCGAGGGTTCAATCTCTTTCTAGACAGATAAGTATTGTTCTTTAAAATACAGTCAAGTTATTGTAATTAATTTGTTTTTTTACATGTTTTAGCAAATGTAAGCTTATAAATCATAAATGTTTATTAAGAAACAGTTACTTCCATGGAAAACGACATATAGGTCAGTTGATTTTTCGAATTTCTTATCAAATCTTCAGTTATTTATTAATCTGCTTGATCTTTACTATGGCTATGTTAATTCAAGCTCACAATGTTCCAATTCTAATACGTTTTTCTAAGATTTAAAGTAAACTTTAATAAATAGTAATAGACTAATAGGTAATTGCAAGACTTGCAAGACTCTTGCTGCAAGACCAAGACCAAGACCAAGACTGGGAGCGCAAGACCAAGACCAAGACCAAGACCAGGTGTATTGGCGCAAGACCAAGACCAAGACTGGCTAAGTCTCGTCTTGTTCTTGCATTTGGGCAACACTACTTAGTACCCATAACACAAGCTATGCTATTTATTTATTATTATAACGTGAAATTTATGATATGGAAAAATACCGAAATAGTTTGCTTGGTTGTTACCAAAATAAAATAATTAAGTCATAAAATTAGGAAGTCGTTTTATTTCGATGAATGGTCTGTGTATGAAACGGTTTGGTGAGGAAAAGTTTATACTGAATATGGACGAACGTAATATTGCTTGATTAAATAAAGGACCTTCCGTATTAGTAACAATTGCCAAATAATTCAAGAGTTTACTTATTAGGTACATCATAATAATATAATTGGTTTTTCATCTCGAAATATGCCTTCGACAATTCACAATAATTATAGGGCCTTTTAGAGTTTACCTTTGCAAACGATGATGCTGCATTAATACTGAGCTTTGTATTTTGAAATAGATAAGAACGTCCATTATTGTAAGTATGTTAATTAACAATACATAGTTACAACGCACTGTATAAACCACTATAAGATGCTCTACGAAAGCTTGAGGTTACTTGAAAATAAATGTATACAAAAGATACAAATAAATCAATTTTTAATTTCAAAATGTGACTTTGAAGAAACAACTAATCTATGAGAAGATCAAGTTAAACGGTATAAACACATTTTGAATACATTTTTTAGAGTGTATTTTCAGTTCATGAAATTATTGCAAAGCATTCATTTTATGAACTCTATGGTGATATAGAGAAAGATTTAGATGCTCGCCCCAGAAGGAGACGTAATTTATTTTATTCTTTACACACTTTCTCTTTTAGGCAATGTGACAACATAATAGAATTTTCTGTTTTTAATGTCATCTAAATCCACAACATTAACACATTTCGTATTCGAGATGCGATCGAGTTTATATACAATCGTACTTACGATCCGGTTGTTTGGATGTAAACGCTGTATGCACCATTATATGCGCGGGCGCATTAACAGAATCGCAATAGGATTAACGGTTTTCTGTGATACTCATCTGATTACACTGGCTTTATTTTTCTTTTCATTTAAATTTCTAATCTGGCTAGATGATATACGAGTACGAGTATCAAAATTATCCTTATTTCTAGCACTGTCAACCATTGACCACAAATCTTAATAGGCAATAAAGCAGTTAGATCTAATCATTGAAATTATTGTAGTATCGATTATTTATCGATATTCGATGCCGTAATATTGGTAATTTATTTAAAAGTCGTATTGGCGCAGTAAGACCGTCAGAGGAATTTTACTCAACGCAACGTACCTACCTACGATCCTATAAAATAGAAGTGCACTAGGCAACATGTACTACGGAGAACTTGCAATGTAGGTTATTATAGAATTACTATAATCAACATTTGGAATTTTCGATATGAAATTCCCCGCACTTATACCTGTACATATTCATCAATGTTTCCTCACTTTGCGTTTTTTTGCTGCATTCTCACCTAGTGGCAAGTGATGCTGTAGTGTAAGGTTGTAATGGGCTAACCTGTTAGGGGGTATAGCAGTTATATTAAACCTATACTTACCCCTAATCGGTTTCTACGGGAAATCGCTTTACGGCACTGGTTTGTCTGTAGGGTGGTAACCAGCCACGGCCAAATCCTCCGAACTCAGTAGAAGAATTCAGTAATTATAATTTTCCAAATATACCACCCATTTACCACAAAGCACACCGGGGCGTTTTAGTTAAGCATCAAGGAAAAATAGAATTGTAAAACATTATACGACAGAGTAATTGCGTATATGATTGCGAAGTTTTATAACACGTAAAAACATCAAGAGTAATTATTGCTGGTACGTAATAATTTCATTCTTAATGAATTTTCTGTGAGACTAGGTATCTGCGGCGTGTGAGTTATAGCTTATAATATGAATATTGTACTCTGTACGATAGTTTAAGAATTTCTAATTCTAAATTCACGAAATATCATGAAATCAAAAATTTTCAATCGTATTATATATAGACTTTGTAAATCTAATTATGACGTTAGCTTAACTAAAGAATTTCTACTGGGACATAAATAATATCTAAAGCTACGATTGGGTGCCTAATTTATTTTTTGTTCGCTGGTTAAAAACTAGTGATAGCTATAAAAAAAGCTTTAAAAGTGACTGAATAACAGAAAAAAACACACAAAAATATGATATTTCATGTTAGGAAAAAATTTGCTTCAACTAGTTCAATATTTATGAAATTCAGTAAAAAACTAAAACCGTTAATTCAATCTGTTAGATTTTGAATTTGTCTCCAGGCTTTTATATTACTTTTTAAGTATTTTAAGAAATGACAGTTAAAAAATGTAAACCTGCTTTGAGTTTCTTAGAACTTTCTAAAAGACATTTCGATGATGGAGTGCCTTGCTTTATGTCTAAAATGATTTATCTATACCTATAACATCTCAATAACAAAGTCTTGCTCAAGTGGTGTCATGCAAATTTTTGGACCATTAAAACTGAATATTAATTTATCGCGGATGCCGGACAATGGATTTCAGGAGAAATCCCCGGACGTTAATTCATTCCGACGGGCGTTACTATCCGCGTAGAATTGGAGATATCCTCTGTGTATTTAATAAAAAAATGAATAATTATTTTTGCCGGCTTCGTTAACCATCAAAAAGAAATACGATAGTTTAACTCAAGAATCCGGTAGCTACCGGTAAGTTTGCCGACCTTCCTGGCGCACTAGTAAGAACTGTGGTCGTACAAATGGGAGGAACAATTTGTGCCAATTTAGGAATTGACAGCCGAGTGGCGCAGTGGGCAGCGACCCTGCTTTCTGAGTCAATGCTGTGGGTACGATTCCCACATCTGGAAAATGTTTTTGTGCTAAATGTGAATGTTTTCCAGTGTCTGGGTGTTTTTGTGTACACATAATTGTAAGTGTTTATGTGTATTATAACTCTATAATATTCATCAGCTATCTTAGTATCCATAACACAAGCTACGCTTACTTTGGTGCTAGCAATATTCTCTGTTTGGTGGTCTAGAGCTTCTTCATAATAGTTTCTTACTAAACAACACAAGCATCAGATGTATACTGTAAAGTACCTAAATGTGCATCATTTTGCTCAGTAGGTACATTACAGCTTGTGTTGCTAAAACAACAAGCTTGTTAATCTAACAACGCGCGAGTCCATCCTGCACAACGAAAATTATCTAAGTTACAAGAGCTTGGGTTGCAATTTTTCCGTCAACCGCGGTATCAGCTTTGCCGATAAAAAAATATATAAACGGGAGACAGTGCAAAATGCCTTTTAAGATTTTGTTGTTTTCCGTCCATCTAATTTCTTTAAGTAGATCATTGACAAAATGCCATTGCGTTGGCAAGGATGCATCGATTGCTTGGGTGAAAAATTCGATTAACAGAAAAAATATAATTATTCTAGCTTTCTTTCATACAAAATGTAAAAATATGGAAGTTAGAGACCCTAATTCTGTTTTTGAAGAGTAGGTAGTCATTTAATATTCGGTATCGAGCCATTTAATATTCGAACGCTGTACTCGCCTTGGAGTGACGTGCGTTCATCGAAGAACTGCCTCTATCGTTCGTAAGGTTCAAGGATTATAGTTGTCAGAAGTGCCAACTGTCACGTATATCATATCGGATACAAGCAGGTGCTACTTTGCGGAAGTTCGTGTGATGCAATTAACTTTGCTATAATCTATACGGTTTTATTTATTCCCTTTGTATAAAATAAACAAATTGATAATTACAGGTTGACGCGCCAACTAGCGGATTTTCTCAACATCGACTGCGTAGAATTTGCGCGAAAATCCTTCGTAAAAATGCTAATTGAAAGTCAGGATACTAGTATTTTTTTAGAAACAAAATCTAGAAAATTTTACAAACGTTACGAAAAGTTTAATGTTATTTTAAATATTAAAATTAGTATTCATAGATAAATAATTAGAATAGTTATAGTTGCGGTTATTAAGTGTGTAACTCACACATCTACGTAGTACCTAAGAAGTAAGATGATACTAGCTTATTAGCGAAGTTACACGCATTTTTTTATAGAGAAATATTTCTTATCTTTGTGAATTGCCATAGTTTACTCTAATTGTTTTATAAACAGTTTTTTTAAATAAGCATGTAGAAAAAAGTAACTACTTGATTACTATCTTTCATTGACGATCCTAGAAATGTGCCCGTATTCAAGTCGCAAACTTGTTATGCAAATAAGAAGAAAAGGAACGTTTCCGGAAACGGTGCAAGGTTGTTCCTGTTGCTGTTGAGAGTTGAAAGATGAGTGACATGTTGTAGAAATAATTATTACTCATACATGACTATGTATGTATATTCAAGTATCTACTATTTAGGAACTATCTCACATCAGGACATTTTATATTTCCCCCTTTGATGTAATTACATTGTGACCTTAATCCATCCATCCATCGTAACCATCATTGGTCATTATTTCTACAAAACATACTCTAGTAAGTTTATTACTCGCATAAGGTAGACACCGCTTAAATAGAAATTCAAAAGAGATTAATTATTACAAATCAAATAAAATAGTTATGATAGAAGTATGATAGTTTCATTATAGCTTAAAATCAAAAGTATTTTATTTCAAGACTTGAAGGTAAAAGTAAAAATGCAACTTTCTAGCTAGCAAGCTTTGTAGAATTTGTAAAAGAATTTGGAAAAGAATGTAAAAACAATATACACGTTTAATTTTTCTGTTGTTTTAAGATGATGATGATAATGTGTAGTTAAAACGCCGTGCATCAGGTTTTGGGCATCGAGTCAGAAAACGTTCCATATTGGTTCTTAGAAGTTATGGAATCCTAACTCCGGCTAAGCTGCCTCTTTTCTACATGCATTTTCCAATGAGTTATATTTATTTTGATGCCACATCTAGCGTATTTATATTATCCCCCTATGCCTTCTGCGAGCGGAGAGGAAAACGAACCACAATCGGCTACTTCCGAACAGTTAGCGTAGGTCAATCTTGTTATAACGTGCTTGTCCTAACGACATGTACCTATGTGTTAGTTTGACATGTATGATCTATCTCGCTTTTAAATCGCAAGGTTAACCATGTGTTTATTATGTGTCACAAATGAACACCTTTACTACCGCGTACAACTGCTTCATATAACTGACAACATAATCGAGCCTCATGTGTTAATAATTGACTTGTTAAACTCAACAGTTTTGTACCTATAGGTTTCCGTACCGTCAAAGGAAACGTATAAAAAGTTATTTTGTAACAAATATTTATTCTAACCGCATTTTAATAACTAGTTTTTAAATTTTTACCGTACAATAAACCTGTCTTAAGGCCGACGAATCAATGTGCGGTTATTTATGCTTCATATTAATTATTAATAACATATTATCAGCCCCCTGCAGGACACAGGTCTCCTTTAAGTAGAGGAGTACGAGGTTCTATACTACGAACGAACTACGACGTAAGTTCGTAGTGCGGATTGGTATAGACTTCACACGCATCTGAGAGCGTTATGGAGAACTCTCAGGCATGCAGATTTCCTCGCGATGCTTTCCTTCTTTTTCTTTTTCGGAAGGACACTTGCCGATAAGAACCTGAGGTGTTGCTACGGCGTCACCGGGAGAAAGGAAGGAGCGCGAAATCTCGCTATGTTAAACGAATAAAATTTTAAAGCTCGAACCACTAGCTCTAAGACATCACCCCTTCTATCTAATAAATACAAGTTATACATGAAGGTACCGGTACCGGTATCGGTATCAGAGTTTACTTGAGAAAATCTGTTACGTGAAGAATAAAGAAATAATAAATAGGTACTTAACACTAAAAAGATTCGTCTGATAGTCGAGGATTATATAAAATGAGAATAATTGTACCTATATGATTTCCGCACAGAAACGCCTACTTGCATCCAAATATGTAATGATAATATCAAATCGTTATTTTTTCAAGACATAAATACCTCTTATACACTATTCTACCTATACATTTAGAACTAGCTGAACCGTGCAACCGTCTGCACCAAATCGATTATTACCGGAAAACACAAATAAAATGACATTTTCTAAAAATTAATCCTAGCTAGATCGATTTATCGCCCCCGAAGCCCCCTGTATACTAAATTTCATGAAAATCGTTGGAGCCGATTCCGAGATTTTAATTATATACAAGAATTGCTCCTTTAAAGATATAAGATTACATTAAAATTGTGCCAACATTACATTGTCAAACTTAATAAATAGCACAGCCATAAAGAATGTTTTTTACTTATGTTGGTAATATTGGCTTAGCTTAGTGTTATTATAGTGTTGACGTCAATAGAAGTATCCCTACTAATATTATAAAATATGTGAATGTAACTTTGTTTGTTACGCTTTCACGCAAAAACTACTTAACCGATCCTCATGAAACTTTGGACACATATTTTTGGAAGTGTAAGAAGTAATAGGATACTTTTTATCCCGACATTAAGCTCGGTTACTTTGGAAGCGGGGATGAAAGTGTTTGACGATTTTACATCATAACTCCGACAAATTATAACCGTTTTAAATAATTATTTTTGTACTATAGAGGTTATAATATGTGCTTAATTTTGCCCAAACTTTGTGTAGATCTGCGGACAACAGCAAACTCCTCAGTTAAGGCTTAGCGATACTGAATACTTTAATTTTTTTTAATACTACAACTAAATTGAATGCCACATCAAAAAACAAAATCAAACGCAGACGAAGTCGCGGGCAATAGCTAGTTATAATATAAAGACTTCATAGGTTAAGTAATCTTACAGCTGAATATCGGAACCTACACAAACTTATGAAATCCCATTTAAAAGTTTCGAGATTAGGTATTTCTAAATGTTTTCTTAATACTTATCTTTACCATTAAAACCAGTTAAACTAAATTTTAATTATTATTAACTGCTAAATGTCGATAAAATATGTAAACACGTGTAGTATCTTCAATTATAATATTATATTATTCTTACTCCTCTGAAACTCAACATAATAAACAAGTAAAGGCATTTGTTGTTTTTCCATTCCTTGTTATTCAATATTCACGCGTGCCAGTTATCAGAGCGCATCCATATCAAAGATGTACAGCTATTATTACAATAATTGTCATTACATGCATAACGTTCATTAAAATTCTTGCTCAAAAGCCAAGACTACACCGGATCTAAAGATAGGCGAATAATCGACGCCCAAAGCAAATGGGTTGCACTAAATTGAAAATTAGTCCATTTTTACGTTTGACAGTTTCTGTTTTATAGTGTTTACCGAAGACCACTGCTTACTATTAGACAAAGTTACGGCTAAACAGACAGCTTTTATATTACGATATTTACTTATATATATATACTTAGGTCTTAATCAGATCTTAGTTGCCCATGTTAAGAATATATATATCTTAAATTTTGTTTAATTTATAAACAGGACTAAATATGTTAGACTATCTACATTAACGATTGCTAGCATATTGGGATCAATAAGAATGACTGAGATTAATAGCTTAGCGTGCTCCGAGTTATGTAAGTCTGAACCAAAAATGAAACAGCTTTCTTCTCAAAACAACGCTTGTATGTATCTACGAGACAAAACCATACTTTATCTTGCAATGTAACGTACATGTTTCACATCACAGTTTATATAAATAAATAAATAAAAATAAAATTCATTTATTTCGACCGACATGGATCATAAATAGTTAGTAAAATACAAAGTTTAATGTTACTATACTTAGCCTAAGGAAGTAGTTAATCTAAAACCCTTCTGGCATGCCCGATTGGAAAGCACATGTACCATGCAGCAATGGCACAGGTACTGACAATCAATCTTGCCAGCAAGTGGCCTCAGAAGGCCGCTGGAACTGTATACATATAGGAAACATATAGGAAACTGCTTTGTAGAACAAGCCTTACTTATGCTAGTTGAGGGAGATAAGGGGAGATTGCTTTAAACATTCCTAATCTTCTTTTAATTTTCATTTTATCAAATAATGTATTGCAATGTGTTTATTATGATGTGTGGAAGTAGTTAGTAAGTAGGTAGAGATAATTTTTACCGGAAGGCAGTACGCGACCTATGCGTTGTAGACTCAAAGGCGCGTGTTCGAGGTTAGCTTGTTAATATGTAGAACGATAGATAATAATGAATTCAATTATCAATGTAAAATGACTTTAGTTATGCATGAAGAACTCTATACATTTACATGCTATTAGTTTTAAGGATCCCTTTTGGGGTTCCATACAAAAATGGTTACCGACGTTAAATTTCGTATATTTATGAAAAATACGTGCCACTTTTTTTCAATTGAAAATAATATACATGCATTGAAAAAGAGGCCAATATGGTACCTATCTTAAAAATAACTTTATTCACCCATGGGAAGTAGATTTTCTATACGTTTTCAAAGAGAAGGCTTCAAGAATTGTACAGTAGGTACTAATATTGAAGGAAGTGAAGATTTTAATAATAATTTATATTATTCTTATAACTTACTTAATCCATCTTTATGGATTAATGTATTTGATATTCGATACAATTTTATTATTATTAATACCTAGTTACTTCTTTAGCCTATATTATTTAATAGGCCTGTTGGACATTGCCAAGAAAAAATCAAAATTATGCGAATTAACGTACTACAAGGTATAATAATGGTATGATAAGGTATGGTGATATAAGCGTAAAAGCTGACTATCTTACCCCACGTCCTAACTTACAAATTGCAATTGTTCCGAGTTCTGTCATTACATCATGCCATTTTGTCAATTGGCAGGTATTGTGGTCGTATCTGAAAATATACTTATATGTATAAATTTAAAAAAAAAGCCGGGGCTTATAAATCACGTTTATTTATTCGCTTCAACTAAGAACACCGTTTAAATGTCACTGCGTGATAAACCTATTAGTACGTTAGGCCATGTTTAATAATAAGTCGTTTATATAGTTTTCTTTCGTAAACCTTTGTTAGGTTTTTTGTTTAAAGACATACAAGTCTAGGGTAAAAGTTTTGTTTTACTTATATACTACACGCGTCTCGATATGCAAATACCGTTTTCTTGCGAAATGTTTTTATGGTAATTTGAATATATGGTATTGTGCAAATTTACGTTCACGTTTTCAGTTCACAATCCTTATTTCATCCAAGGGTGAATACTTGATAAGGTTAAAGTTCAAGGGCTACTCTGAATGGCAATTAAAAAAATCGTGACATGTTCATAAAAAATATCCATTTTATGGTTTACGGCTATCTAATAATAGGTTTATAGGAATTTAGAGCATTTGTATATTAGATGAATATTAAAATATTAAATATTAAATTAGAACCGAAAAATGCTGTGTAATTGACACGAATATTAAGATATTTAATGGCCAAGTATCTTTATTACCTCATAACGGTAAAACGGTAAACGCGACGTTAAGCAAAAAAAAAGTTTGTGTACGTGATAAATTATGCTACAATGCAGGATCTTTATTCTAGCAATGCATCCGAAGCTGCTTCTATTTTTCGAGAAAATTTTTGCAAATCCTACGAATTTTAAGGTGTACAACTTCTTTCGATGTCAAATTCGAGGAAAACATGAGCGCTCAGTTCTATGCTATTTTATATGACAGTTAAATGAATGAAAAAAGACTTTCACTTGAATGAGCATTCACGCGTATTATATCAGCTTGAGATGGAAGTTTTAATCTGGAAAATAAGCAGCATACTATCAAAACGCGAAATTTCCAGAACGCATACCAAAAGATCCGACCTAACATGGCATCCTACAAATATATTAATCACAAAAATAGGTTAAGTTACAGACATAATACAGTACAAAACTATCGTTCCAAAAAACATTTCTAAATGATAGTAATATCCAAAGAATCTGCATTTAATTTCCTTACTTGGTTCCTTACTTCCGAGTCAAAATAGTGGGTAATAAAATTGCCATTCCCAAATTTTGAACGGGAATCAAAGGCCTCCTGCCTACGAGCGGACTCCGTTGCATCAGAGGGCTAGAAGTCGGACAATATTCAGTAAAAAAGGCTAATTAATGTTAATTCATTGCTTATTCATACGGCAAACATTTTGTACCTATATCAAAATACAAATCAAGTAATTGAATAACAAATAACAAAGAATGGGAAAAAGGTTGCATGTGATCGCTAAATTCCATATAAAATTATGAAATCACGATATGTAAATATTTTGTCGAATATAAAAACCTGACAGAATAATTTGAAGATATTCACTAATATTTTAAAACATACATTCCGCTCTGTCAATAATTGTCAAGGTAAATATGCATTACAATATTCGCTTTTATTTTGACGATTTCGAGAAGCTCTTAAAAAGCCTAAGCAACATTGTATAGAGTGAAGCATTTGCAATAGTAGTAGTGTATTAGAACATCATAAACTGGATAGTACTACTTTTTGTTCAAATTCATATCGCCACTGTAGTCTAACTTCAGTTACCGCATCCAGTTAAGGCTTGATCAGAATAGTTTTCAGATTACAATACCATTGAACTGTAACATAGAACGTTAATGGTGCCATACTTTTCAATAAATAACTTACTTAGAAGGCCACTACTTGTATGCCTGTCAATTTAGACGAATTTTAGATTTGTGTACAATAACGGCACCATTTATTGGTGAGATTATTATGAAAAACATCCCAGCTAAGTTTTGGGCTTTCTTCTCGTCATATTTGTATGATATAAGACGCGATTTTATAAGAATTAAGACTAAGTTATATTATAAGTAGGTACTACTTTTAGTTGCCTAATATATAAATAAATAAATTCATAGTCAAAAATATCTTTATTCAAGTAGGACCATAGACGGTATTTATGATGCGTACATTACATGAGAAATGTATACATGGTAGTGGGATTATGGCGATAACCATATTCGTAAGCTTAGAAGTACAGCTGCGACGGTACGTGCACTTGTCTAAGAAGCCTACAATCAAAGCCGGGAGTTTCGGTCTGTTATAACCATCTTACATTGTCTTTTAAAATTATTAGAAGAGCCGATTTTGTCGATTACCTAGTCCTTTATACTATAATAGGACAATAGAATTTTATTTAACCTAGTATATTGCACTGCAAGTTTATTCTTACTCCTATTGTTCAAATTATTGCAATCACATTTTTTCTTAATTTTAGATTTTTTTTGTTGTGTGCGAGACATGTACAACCGCTAATGATTTGGCTTTATAGGTACACTTATAATATAATCGATCTATAGCCGATGGTAATGCCAACAATTTTTTAGTTTTGTCTGTCTGTCTGTCTGTATCTTGGCCGCGATACATTTTTTAAGAGAGTTTATATACATTTTCTGCGAGATTTCGAGCTGCCCTCCCCTGCGCCCCCTACTGCTGAACATAGTTGTAGTGAGTTACAAAATCCACGGTTTTTTGATTTATAATGACTGTTCACCGCGTTAGGCGTTGCGGAGTGAGGATTCCAGCACCTAGTTTTATAATATTTATTTTATCTTGCTTGGTGTATACCGTCATAGGGTAACCTTTTTCCACATTAAACAATGATTTACTATCAAATAAAATAGGTTAAATATTTCTTCGAATGGTGCCTATTAATGTGTTGTAGAATAAACTTCTACGAGGAAAATAAAACCTAGTTGCTTAGAATAAACCTTGATTTATTGTGACAGGTACATACACAATCTACATTGCCATGAAATTACTTACGTAAGTTAATGTTTAATTTGTGTTCAAAAACGAAATATACTTATATTATTTTTATGTCATTTTTACGTAGACTATAATTGTGATGTTCTTTTTTGTATAAATATCCAGTTCTTGCATATGCATGCAGATCGTACATAGGAGCATTTCCTACTGCAAAATATTGTTTATAGGAGGATTTTCCATTTTTTAGTAGGTATACTTGCCTTGTTCCTAAGCTTGGTCTATATATTTGCACGGCATTGAGTACTGGTTGTTACTTTCTTGATTGTAGCCGTTATAACATAAGTAGGTACTCGATATAGATAAAATTATATATTTACATAGAGACCAACCGGATGAAGCAATCGGATCTTATCCTTTAATATATCTATAAGATGCACTGAACGATATTAAATCCCTGGTGGAAGCAGTTGGAAGGAATGATCTAATATATTAGGTTATTGTTTGGACCATGGTCTGTGAACGGGACACCTGGTATTACTACATCTTCTAACTTCAAAAATATCGTGATTCTATGATTCAGTTATTATTTAAACTAATGGATGCCCAGCACCAGCATTTTTATCCTAACATCCATAAAGTCTCAGAAATATCTTTTCCGCCTATTGCCTATACCTTAGCTACACAACTGTGTTCTTTTGACACCGACGTGTCAAAAACGCATTTCACTAGATACATAGAGTATATTAGAGAGATACTCGGAGCATAGCTCTCACCAACGAACGCTAAGTTTTCATGATTTTACATATCAGGCTCTTTGTCTAGGAGCCGTAAACCATAAATAAAAAAATAATATAGCCTTAATAAATCGACAAATTAGAGATAAAGGTACCCTAGGATTTGGGTGAAAAAGATGTTACGAAGTTCCCCGAACGCTGCCCATTGAAGTTTGAACCAAGCTTGTGTTTAAATAGAAAAATATCACAAATCCTAATTATGTAAATCGTTATTCTATTTTATGTTACTTTTGTACTTTTGATTCGATATTTACATATTTAAAATGATGACACTGGGAATAAGTTTGACATTCAGAGCCCTTTAAACTTCAAGCCACTTAAGTTAAACACATTAATTTCTAAGTAGTAAATTACGAATTTTCCTCAATATTATAATATGACGTGAACTACTATGTTTGAAATGGTCATTAACGATACATACTAATCACGCTTTGCACTATCTAAAAAAATTCGCCTTTAATTTAACATTTAAACAGGTGGAATTATTTATCTTAATCAAAAAATAGAACTACTTCTACGTCCTACTCCCCTCCACCAGCCTCTCTGGCCCTTCATCAACTTTCGGGGAACTTTTGTATCGTCCTTATGCTGTACATTTCCCGCCCATCTCATTCTTGACAAAAGTGGTAGCTACATTCGGCTGCTTAAAAAGTTCATAAAGTTCGTGATAGTACCGAATTCGTCAAGAACCAGTTTTCCTAAACTGCACTTATTTTCGAATGAAAATAAGCCAACCGTTTCCATTTTTTTACCTTCCTACCTACTTAGGACCACTCAGCGCTTTAGATAAGTATTGACCTAATTAAGGTATTTTATACGAGTATTTTCAGACTTCTCGGCAGGATTTCACAACATCAAACTTGCTCTGTACGCACATACACTTCGAGGATTCTAAAAAGTTCTTCGCTTCATAACGGATAATTGCTAAGTCTTGCAATTGTGCGTTGTCAGTTGTGTAATCAGAAATCCCGACTTATTCCATTGTTCATATAATTTTATAAATTCTTTGATAATTAACCCGTTATTGTCCAAAGGGGACTCACCGATAAAATTCATAGTCTTATTGACAGTTCTATTGTTTTGTTGGCATATGTATAACAATATGTATTTACTTTATCCTTATCTGAAAATCCTTTAATAGCAACAGTCCCTTTGTAATATTTTATATATACAAAAGACTTACCTACTTACAGTACGATAAATTTATACGGAATGATATAGGAGGGTTATATAACTATAATTGTAAGGACCAGTATGCATCTTCACTTAACTATAGATATCTACTTTTATGGCGATGTTATGACAATTCAACAGTTAAGCGTTACTTGTGAGATAGTTATAGGCCGTGTCACGTAAAAGCCGTTATGACAATTCACCTGCACATTTAGGTTTTAACCATTGCATTTGAATGAGTACGTATATTTCCAATAAATGTAAAATTATTATAATAAAATAGTGAGCAATTAATTGGCATCCTTTGAAAAATTATAATAATCGTTTAATATGCAGTAAGATGGATTTCTCCAGTGAAAGGAGATTGCAAGCAAGCACTAACTTGTATTGGAATTGAAATAAAAAAATACGTCTGAGTTCTTTTACTCGACGCGAGTTACACAACATTACAAATGAAATTCCGTTAATTGTTAACTAAGCTAAGGAAATCTCAGCATAATACACTTTATTTAGTTTGTAGCTTATTCAGTAGGTATTTCCATTGCTGGATTGGAATAGCATCGTCGTCTTTATTCTAAGAAAATCTTGTTCCAACTCCACTGTTCTACCAGAGAATAGCGAGACGCTGAGAATGGCGGCATCCTTATATAGTTGACGTCCAATTAACTTGCACGGAATCATTATCTTCCACGTTTTTCATACAAACCTATAAGGTGTGGATCGTCATTGCAGTGCTCGCGTTTCCTGCGTCGTACCAGGTTTGGTGTGGAGTATTAAGATTGAAGAAATTTTAAATTACACCATATAAATTCTCCTGCTTCTCGCGGACAGTGGCGTGCACTTCATACAAACACAAAAGCACTGCCTACCCTAACATTTTTGTATGTCTCATAAAGGAGAAGATTTTCTCCATTTCATGCCAACTTCTTTCTATTTGCATACCCTGGTCGAAAACCCTGTGCACGCCATTGCTCATGGAGTATAGCAAATTAAGCTTAATTTTCGTAATATGTCAAAATATCTTAATATATGTCTAAATATATTTGTCTTAACCGAGGAAAATAAATGTTTCGTTTTTTGAATTTTAATAATAAAAAATACGAACTAAAAATATACAATTGCAGACATTTGGAATGTATTTCAAGATATTAAAATGACAGTAGATAATATTAAAATGACAAGCAAATCGTACACGTTTCTCGACTCTCGAACAATCCTTTGTTTAACGAACTAAGAACGTATGACTTCATTTTGGGTATTCTGAGTATTACTAAAATAATTTTATTTTGTACCTACTCTAAATTATCATAAAGTGCCTAAATTGCAAAATGTGTAAAAACTTGTTGAATTAATAAATAAGTACCTATTTCTTTCAGTTATGACAACTGTGTCTTAGATATAATCATAAATCAAAGCAAAATTTCTAGTTTTCAATTGCACAAAGAAACCAAAAATATTCGTTGTAATTCTAACTAACGGTTAGATTGGACTTAAATAAAAACTAAATCGAAATAGTTATAAAAAGCGCTGTACGTACCTGTGGAAATCCTATCAAAATCGGTTCAGCCGTTCAGTTAATCAGACCCAACAAACAGACAGAGAGCATTTGCAAAATGTTGTTGATAATATATATTAACTGGAAACATCCACGGGTACTTTCAGTAATCATATCATCCCTAAAACTAAACTATATGACCATATGCCGAATGTCATTTAGATCAATGCAGTGGTTGATAGAAACGAAGATAATCAATCAATCAATCAATAGATTATAACACTCCACTTCTGTACTAAAGGCCTCTCCCAATGGAAGGATTTTCCCATAATCACTACGCTAGGCAGACAGAGATGGTAGTAAAGTCACAGAGGAAGCTTCTACCCGTTTTCCGTTATATTCCCTTAGTCACCTCGCACGAGACCCGAGGAAGAGGAGTTGTGGTGACATTTATAGCCGTGATATTTGACGGCCGATTGGCGCAGTTTGCAGCGACCTTGCTTTCTGAGCCCAAGGCCGTGGGTTCGATTTCCACAACTGGAAAATGTTTGTGTGATGAGGATGAATGTTTTTCAGTGTCTGGGTGTTTATACGTATATTCTAAGTATTTATGTATATTATTCATAAAAAAATATTCATCAGTCATCTTAGTACCCATAACACAAGCAACGCGTACTTTGGGGCTAGGTGGCGATGTGTGTATTGTCTTAGTATATTTATTTATATATTATTTATTTACGTCGTACCTAAACGGCACAACATAGGTAGTTAACAAAGTTTAATAAATATATTAGTACAGTATAGCGTAGATATTCAATAATTATTTATCATTGATCGTTTGGGTAAGGCGCTTACGTAATATTATTACTCCATTACGGCTTAGATTGTTTCATTCTTAGGTGTAACTAATAATAAAATAATTAGTTATCCTTGACTCATAGTTCTTTGTACGACAAAAATAGTTAAACTCCTGTACATTTTGTTTGGATTCGCTGAGCTGTGCATCTTCCTTTTGCGAATGAGTGTTGATATTCTGTGATTCATTCTTTCAAGATCCTGATTTATAACATAATGTATTAATAAACTTCGGGCAGCACTTGCAAGGACTTGCCGTGTAGCTCGTTTTACATAAAAGTATAGATTAGCGATTGCAATCGATTTGAACTGCGTACATTTTTGATAGGTATTTTTTTACCCATTTAAACTCTCATTCACCCTGAAAGCTTTTTTTTAAATTATTGTAACTTAACCAACATAGGAATTTAATACCGCTTTTCAACCCTTAATTCAAACCTTTATCATAATATCAATCTATTACCGGCCCACTACAGGGTCTCCTCCCACAATGAGAAGGGTTTAAGCCATAGCCCACGCTGGCCAAATGCGGGTTGATGGACTTCACACGCTTTGGGACCATTATAGAGAACTTTTAGGCATGCAGGTCTCCTAACGATGTTTTGCTTCACCGTTAAACTTAGAAGAGCGGGAGCTGCGTGCCAGGGTTCGAACTCGTCTCCTCCAAAATGGAAGCCTATGCTCTAACCACTAGGCTATATATATAAATTCTTCTTAGAGAGCTTCGCTTCTTTTATCACCGACGGGCCCGTGATTTAAATACAATTAAAATGCATGCATTTTTATCTGGACGTTAAAGGGGTGATGATGATTATGATGATGACGATGATGATGATGATGTATGAGATACCTATATTATTAAAAAATCATTTAAGTTATGTAGTAAAATACATTATTATTTATTTGTAAAAGTGGTTCGTATTTAATGTGTGCAGAGGAGTGACCAATCATTGTTTTAATTTCTTCTCTACATAATGTTTTCACATAATGACATTGCGAAGGTTATTTAAAAAAATAAACCATTAACTTTTTATGTTATTTTAACGCACATGAATGGTGACAAGGTAATTTTCAAGAGCATTCGATGTGAACTGATTACTTTATTTTATTTTTTTAAATTGTCTTCGTAATTGCTTCTGCTTAGATACTTTACGGAGGAATAGAAATAACAAATTCAAACAATAGTGCATACCCGGGTACATTTTCTGATTTCTTGTGAGATTTTGAAATGTTTTCGCGGCAATAGGTTATGACTACCTCTTTTCTATGCTTAATTCGTATAAGATCGCGTTTATAACATTATAACTGTGGTTTTGCTATACGCACATTTTTAAAGAATTCCATCGCAAGTATTTCTAGGAACGTATATGAAAACATAATATATTAGGTTTTAGTTTTGTTTACCACTACATATATTGATGCGATATCTTTGAAAAATGTTTTACAAAGAGAACAAAGGTACTATTTTTTAATTGACAAACAAAAAATTGTTATGAAATTATACGTTATAGTTTATTGTATAGCTGGCTGTTTTCATTTGCTTTGTACCGAAGTTTAATGGGCTTTATTTCTAAGTAGGTAAGTATGAGTTGCTTATTTCAACAGCTGCTATTTGATTTTCTAACACATAGGCAAATGAAATAATTAGAATAAAAAGAAGAAGTCATAGCCCAGTTGTTAGGAGCTCGACTTCACGCACGCAACTCCAAATTTTTTTAAGTGATGTGCTTAAGCAATTAAAGTTAAGTTTTTTATGCAATTAAATATCACTTGTTTCAACGGTGAAGGAAAACATCGTGAGAAAACTTGCATGCCTGAGAGTTCTCCATAACGTTCTCAAAGGTGTTTGGAGTCCACTAATCCGCACTGGGCCAGCGTGGTGGACGACGGCCTAAACCCCTTCTGATCGTGGGAGGAGACCCGTGCCCTGTAGTAGGCCGGTAATGGGTTGATAGGATGATGATTATGATGGAATAATTCGTTACTTACTTTAACAAGTATCATACTTACGTTGGTTAAATACTATAAGCGACAGTCGACACGCAAGTTTTTTATACATCAACAGATTACCTATACTTTGTCACGATGACTTTCCTAAAGATAAATCCTTTGTATCCTCAATGAAAAACAATATTGACATAAATGTAAAAGAAAATCGTTTTTCTGATGCGGTTACTCGCACTGTGAGATCCACTCATAGTGTATGAATCATACCAAGGTTTAGTCGATTAGTGAAGTTCTACACACAAGGTACTCGTAGATAAAATGTTTTGTAACCATAGTTAGCTATTTATAAGTTTTGAGTGTAAATTTACGATCATTAACTTAAAAGTAGGAAGGTGTCCTGTTAATGGTTGCTTTAATGTAGATATATTAAAATAATAAATTGCTTAAATTTTAGCACATCCTTTAACTTGCCATAGTTTTACCGATTATTTTTCTCATGTTATTTACCTATCTTATAGATTTTATCTAACCTAATGATAATGCATATAATTCAAATGAAATTGGTTTGCGTCGTCTTGCAAAAGCACGAACCTTTTTTACCTTAATATAATATTGAAGCATAAAAACCTTTTCACTTTAGAATGGTTTATGGAGCAAACGGTTAGTCACTCCATACTATTTAGCAGATGACAGTAATTATTTTACCTCTAATGTTCTAAGCGTTCACCATAAAATGTGAAAATGGGAAAAAAATTGTGAGCTAGCAACATTCCGCGGGTGTAAAGAGAGACGTGCGCGGGGCGTTTTCACTGTTTTGGACACAATGCACTGCATACAATAATGGCTGATTGAAGATTCTGGATGTTCTTAATACATTGCTCCAAGGAATGGGCGAAAAATCAACAAAATAATTTGATAGGTGGTACGAAGTTCATCGGGTCATATTCAGGACATGGTCTAATTTGTCATTATGACCCTTAGGCTATAGTTGTCCTACTGTTGGGCACTGGAATCCTCTAATGACCGGGAGATATTTACACTCTAAATCTAACGACTATTGTTACCAAAATTGGTCAGACCGCTTAACGTACTCAAGGAGGCTGAAAGGTGATTCAGTAAAACCAATAATTTCGTAACTCGAGGTTGATACTCAGACACCAGAGTTTCTTTACTGAAAAACCAAATACCGGACAGTTTCACCTCAATAACTGTGAGCTTCAATATAAATTATATTTTTATTCCACTACAAGTTAGCTTGACTGCAATTTCACCTGATGGTTATTGATGATGCAGTCTAGGTGATAGCGGGCTAACCTAGTAGTGAGTATGGGGGTACCCCTCACATCGCACCGCACCGGAACTCTACATCGCCCGTCTTTGTCGTTTGGGTGGTAACTAGCCGCGGCCAAAGTCTCCCATCAGAGAAAAATAATCTTAATACAATTTGATGTGCCACCGTAAACGTGGAATGCTTCACAAGTTTTTAAATTTTCGACGTGTAAATTTTAAATGGTAGTATCAATACTAACTTTTAAAATTTAAAAATTTTGTCTAGCTGTTCGTGTTGTACAAATGAGTATCTGTGGCTGAACGGCTTTTATCAATTCATCTTGGTTGCACCTTGACTTTGGGCACAGAGGTAGTTTTTATCCCAGAGATGCTCATAGATAACTCTTTATATTTAAGCAAACGTGGACTGTTTCTACGTTTCGCTGTACAAAATAAAACTACCTATACCTATGTGGAGGTACCTACTGTATAAGTTGATATTATGGAGAAATGATAATAATAATTAGTGTACTTTTCATCCCATGAAAGTTTTAAAGTCAAATATTTCATACAAAGTCGTGAGCATAAAATATAGTATGTAATAATTATTTTTCTTAAGAAGTGTCTGGTTCTGGTCACCTCCATTATATCCATGAGCTCATCATACAACTTTGTGACCCTAAGTTTGACAAGACCATAACAGGTTTCTTCAAGGCTTACAATGAACCGCAATCAAAGTTTTTGTTTGTCTGGGACCCTTATCACCAAATTATCATAATGATGCTACGCGATGAAAGTACTAAAAATAATGTAGGTTATAACCTACATTATTTACACTTTACACTAGCTACGGTAGTAGCTGGTGTAAAGTGGATTCGTATTAAAGTAGGTTTAAATATAAATTAATGTTTTATAGATTTATTACTTCGGGAAAGCGAAGACCTCTCAAATTCAACTTTATGAGTTCAAATTCTAAATAATAATTATTTGTCATTTACTAGCTATTGCCCACGACTTCATCCCGCGTTTGAATGCTTTTTAAGAATCCCGCAGAAAACCATTCGCTTTCCCGGGATAATAACTATCAGAATCTTGTATCACTATTTATTTTGGTGGTAATTGGTCAAAATGTGTAGCCGGTTTCAAACGTGCTTCTCCGGGATAGTAATAGTAAAAAGGATCCTGTGTCCATCTCCAAGATGCAAGCATTATAAGTATAGGATATTTTTTTAAAGATAAGTAATAAATAAACATACCAGGCATACTTTTGCATTTTTCATATAAGAATGGATTATTTCTTTTTCTTACATGAACTTTAAAAGAAGATTCTAGAAGATGTGGTCACTGTAAAAGGGATTCGATGATTATACTATTTACTTTGCGATCAATTATTTTGTTTTATAGGTTAGCTGAGCTTAGCTAAGCTTTCGTGGAACAGGGTAAGTTGGCTGCTTTGTGTAAATTTAGTGATCCTGCTATTGGGTTTTACGCACCTCAATGGCATGCCTTTTTGTACTTTGATTTTTTACTTCCCGTACGTTAACCAGTTTCGGTTCAAAAAGGCTTTTATACTGGCTAGCCAAATAGATATGACACGGGTGTTCTTCGTGATGGGAGATTTATCATATAACACAGACATATTTTGTAATGATCTTATGAAACATCAAGTATTAGAACACAGATTGATTGCAAGGTTCGAAAAACAAAAAAGTAAATTGTAGTTAATGAAATTCCAAACAAGCTAGTAGCGCTCTTATCAACTGTATCGGCCGTTATCAGCCGTCAATAGCTAGTTTTGTATTGTGACGTGCACTGGACACCGGCCAGATTTTCCGCCGTGGAGCCTTAGCAGGCAAACTCGATCGAAACGAAATTGTAATTAGCGATGTAAACAATGCAAGAGACGCAAGGCGGCATTCGTGTGACGAACACCGCGCTTGCCGCACGCGCGCCTGTACCTGTTCAGGTACTAATTTATCGGTAGTCGCAAACGTTTCGTAGGATAAAGGATCATTCGAAAATGAGAAGTAAAGTTCTTAAGGGTAGGAAAGTGATAATAATATCCCTATCGCAGCCGGTTTGTGGATGATCTTAACATTGCGTTCCCGCGCTTAACTTCGCGATTCTTTTCGTGAGTCTTAATACTTTTTGTAACAAAATTTTAAGTGCCAGTGGCTCTACTTAATCGTTTTCATGGTTAAAAATTTATTTTCGCCATTGTGCAAATACCTTGAAGTATTTGCAGATTATTGTTTTAGGATAATTGTTATGCAGATCCCAATGAAGTGGCTAGTAAGTCTTGAATAAACGTAGCAGAAAACGCGTAAAGATTAGCAGAAATAACGTACAATTAGATTGTCGTGTAAAATATATTTATGCGGTTAAAGTATGTGGAACTAATGCTAGTTTGAGGCAGAACGTACTTACCCTTGCTCCGATTAAGTATAAAGTATTTATATTGCGTGTTATACATTTATATATTATCTTTGTATCAATGTACTGAGGAGGTTACGAAGTTGATATTTTTTCTGTCCCTTTCAAGGAGAAGTTGGCAATGATTTTCTGCCGGTCACGTGCGTCGATGCGTTCGCGGCTCGCTGCATTAGTTATTGATGATGTGAACTTGAACGTAATAAGCCGATAAATAATGTTTTACGTTATACAAATATTCTTCTTCAGAATTAGTTTATTGCAAATAACTTCGAAAGAAAATACTATATATTAATAAGGAGAATGTAATCAGTTAGATTTTATTAAATCCATTGATATAAACTAATAAGAAACTACCAGGGCTGTCAGTGTCTAGAGGGCTTCTTTAAAGACCTGCTTGAAAACTCTTATAATTATTAGTTTAAAAATTTGGCTGCAATGCTGCTACTAGCTCGCAAAAATTTAAAAATTTGTATACACACATACATGACAGGCTAATTTAAATAAATACATTTATGACTATGACTTAGTATGGCTAGTCTAACGTCTAACTTAATTTCAAAATCACCATTAATATATTAATTGAGAACAAAAAATTGCATAATGCGTTGCGTTTCATAAATCTTATATTTTATTTAAGCATTAAGCTCATTGTCTAATTTAAATTATGTACTTACGTTATCTTCATCATGTGACATCCAGTCATGCGACTGAAATTATGAGCAGAGCATCATCAAGTATGATTTGATTCTCATGAAAAAATTACTACAAAACATTACTTCATAGTAGGTAGTTATTTTCACGTCAACGTAGCTCTAACTTGATTTTGTTTCAAACAATTTGAATTAGTTTTTTGTTCAAATTTAACGTCAAACATATGATAACAGCTAGAAGATAGATGGTCATGAGATAATATACGTGACTGATTATGTTCAAAATAATGGAGTGATAATATGGTTCTAAAATAACGTCCTTATGTAAGCAGTTAAGCGATATATAAATAAATATACACAAGATACACATACTGGAATATTTAGATAATAGACAAATTATTAGCAGTAGTGTCGGACATGCGAGTAATTTATGCAAATAAATAATTAATTAGCTAGCTATTTTTAAAATTACATTCCTTCATTTTTGTGAATAGGCTCCTTTTTTATATCCGTAATTCCATAATACCGTTGTGGGAATAAAGCTAACCAAACTATTTTAGTTTATTTATTCAACACGAATAGCAACACGAATTTTTTTTTCTAGAATCAAAAATAGCAGTATTCGTTTCTATTTGATATAGAACGAATGTTTGCCAGAAACGATTAAACTATCGGAAGAGGAAAATTAAGGCTAACTACAAAAACTGCTTTGTTCGTCGGCTACTAAAAAAGTGCAAAACGAAATTCGACCGTTTGTAAACAGTGATTGTGGTGATGATAATGTACGAGTGTTCGCGCGAGTTCCTTTTTTGAGGAGTAAGGAAAACTGGAGGCCGAGACGTATGACGCGTCAGTTGTCGTCCAGCTGACAACCGATGTTATTCCGGTTGAAGGCGGTAAGTTTTCATTGTGTTAATTCAGCATAAATGGATATATTTTGTACGATACAAAGGTATTTTTTTATTTTTTTCATATACGATATAATTACATGTTAACCTCATTTCCCACGAGGTTAACGTAAATGAAAATAAAAATTTGGAGCTCATGCTGTTTTCTGTAAAAGTAGTGCCATCCTTTTTCTTTATGTGTTTTGTAGAAAAGGACAGCTTTAAAAGGACAGCTTTAGAAAAGGACTTTTTAGACTTTCAAATTTATTTTGTTGTTCTTAATTAAAATTCTAAAGAGTTTTCACTGATACATTGAGGCGATCTCCTCCAGGCAACTTTAAATAACCTAATCCTATCACTTTTTATTTCTCTCATGTTCAGCTCGTAAGTTTCTTTACGTCTAACATTAATACCTACTTTGGGAAATATTTGATTGAAAATATTGAGGAATGGTATACAAATGTCAAATCATGTGATTTTTATAGTACCTACCTACCTAGCTATATTTTATACCACCGTCCGATGTTACCAGTGAAATTACAACTGATCTAAAGACTAGCAGCATACCATGCGATAATGACATAATGATTTTAATATGAGTTGTTGAAAAGTTTTAAAACGTGAAAAAAATAATATTGGATAGAAGTAGGCGTTACTTTGTGGAATTCCATGTTAAACAATAAACATTACTTAAGCTTAATTTGCTACACTACTCCGCGAGAAGTTTTCCGCAGAGTATACATATACTCATTGGATAAAATTATAAAATAGTTAGGAAGTATGAAAAAGATAATATGTATAATATTACCTTTAAATTGACACTTAAATCTAACTTAACTTTGAAAATTCTGAGATAAACTTAAACAAACTCCTAATTATTTCGTAGAAGTGCACGTATTTATAACAATTAAATCACTTAGTACCCATTAGAAGGCTATGTCTGAACTAATATACCATGTAATCTAATAATAAATAGTTTTAATACTAAGCTAATGACTTGATAATTAAGGCGAGTATGCAGGAAATATGGCACAAATCTATTATGTCAAATATTCCATATATTTTTTTATGTGAGAAAAAGAGTTGCTACGTGGAAAACACATCCTATCATGGGTTTTTACCATAAAAGGCAAGAAAAAACATACCATAAAAGGAAAATATAGTTATACCTACCCAACATCATCACAGCAACACACCAGAGCCTACTACAGCAGAGCTAGCGCAGGCAAAAATTATATCACCTGGTGGACACGTTAATTATATCCCCTGACAGGGGATATTATTAACGTGTCCACCTGCTACTGCTGCTGCTGCTGCTAGAAGTTCACCGCCGTTAATTATTACACATATATTATTTGGATATTATTTCCACTTGTGCGCCAGTTCTAACACCCGTTTTCACTAACGACGAACAAGGCAATGCCTAAGTAAGTAACGCCTAATCTAAGGAGATTCCTGGGAATGCATCAACCGTTTACCAATAGTTATCACCTAAGAGTTGGTAAAACATTTTATTTCTAAAGTCATCACCTAAATAATTAGGCATTCGATTTAGGTGATGCCTAAGATCAGTGAAAACTGGCATAAGTGCTTAGTGTCATTTAAACAACTTACCATTTTATTACCAAACTAGCGACCCGTCCGGCTTCATACATAATGTTCTACAATGCGTGTTAATTACACCAAATGGCGGGTAAACTACGGATCGGGACTACGAATCTAAACCTTTCTCATTCTGGGAGGAGATCCTTGCTCTGTAGTGGGCCAGTAATGCTGGGCTGATATTAATGATGATGATTAGAACCAGGAAATACGGCTTAACCGGCTCTATGAGTCACGGAAGTCAATTTCGAAGTCACCGGTTCAGTTATTGTCTTAGATACTAAAGCATTCTTTGGAAGAAACTTTATAGTAGAGCTTTTTGTGACAGAGGTCGTCCGGGGAAGTAAGTTCTACCGTCATTTCTCTCTGTGGTTGTTCGAAGTGTTGCTCTGTAAAGCGATAGTTTTTCACTAAAAAAACAAGTTAACCACCAGGTGGACCATTTGCATCCGTCGTCATTCATAACTTAAAAAAAAAAACTTTTTCATGTTTTATATTTATGACACTAGTTTATTGGTAATCACCAAATTATTAATAAAAATAAATCGATAATAATCACAAACGTTTGTTGAAGTGTCAAGCCTATACTTCAACAATGTTAGACAGATTGTTAAAACTCAGCGGCATTTCGTAACTTACTGTACACGGATATCAAGGATTTTCTTTATCGATAAAGAGCTACTTGAGACTAAGTACTAAATATGAAAGTATACAATGATATTATCAAGATCATAATATAAGTGATAAATCTAATATAAGTTAAAAAACGCGATCTTATTTTGAAAAGTTCTTGCCGAGATATTAAGAACACAATCTATTAGAGATGAGTGCATCGGCTGTAGTTTAATTATGAAAATTAAGTTTAATTTGCTATACTCCGCGAACAGCAGGAAAATATGTGTGGTGTAATTTATAATATCTTCAATCCGTATACTCCACACCAAACAGATCCTCGGCAATGTACCCTCTACGTACGTTTCGCTCCAAAATCGGAGCATCCTCAGGAGATGTTGACTTTACAAAGAATGAGTTAAAATGACATACAGATTCTATTGCTGTTCGCGGAGTATAGCAAATTAAGCTTAATTTTTATAATATATTATGGATTTCCGCAAAGTACCTGCCCTACCCGCCTGCTTCTATCCAATGTAGTTAAATTAAAATTTCTTCTAAAGAAAGGTTTCCATGTAAAATTATTAAAAATTTTATAAGATTTAGAATTGAACGTCCTTTTATATGCTTTAAGCGTGAAACACATAACGGAATAAAAGATTACTTATCTGTTTAACTTTACATTGAAGAGGAAATGGGGTATTATAAATATTTGAACCGACTTCAAAAAAAATGTTATTATTTCGAATTGCATATTTACCTACATGTTATATCTTTGGAATAATATAATAGAAATAATGCTTTCACCAATGATTTGAAAAATTACCAAAACATTGGCTTTAAACTTTACATTTAATTAGGCGCGCGCAGTCACTTCCGATTTTCAAGAGACTCCTTAAAAACATTTTATGCCACCCTAATTAGTTATTTTTTTTCGCGTCTAAGTCACTTTTCTTTGTGTTGTAGGTTTGTACTTTGTATGATATAATAATTGATATATATATTTATTTTTTATTTGGTAACTGCTCTGCTCTTGTGTACAACCTAACCCTTAAGTCTGTGTCTGCCGCCCATTGTACCTGTGTTTTATTGTGTTGTTTTTGTATATAATTTAATTTCTGTTAGGTGTACAATAAAGTGTATTTTTATTTCATTTACTTCAAGTTAGGAAACTGTGCAGATTTCATCAAAGATTGGTTCAGTAGTTTTCAAGATGTGAATTCAAGTGAGTTCTTAAAGCTCTTTTTAGTGTTTGCCAATGCTGTAATCGGTTGATAATTAAATAAATATTCTACGACAATACGCACATCTAGCCCCAAAGTGGGCGTAGGTTGTGTCATGGGTATTAAGATCACTGATGAATATTTTTATGAATAAGTAATATAGATAAATACTTATAATAGGTATACAGATAAGCACCCAGTCACTGCTAAACATTAATATTAATGACACAAACATTTTCCAATTGTGGGAATCGAACCCACAGCCTTGGAACCAGAAAGCATGGTTGCTGCGTCAGTCGGCCGTCTTTGTTTGAAAATTTTCTTGTACAAATTATTACGTAGAAAATTTGTACCTCAATCCTCAAGTTTCTATACATGTTTGGTCCCTCTTTTTTGAGTTAAATACATCGGTCGGTACCTATAGCTCGTGATTTATAACTATGAACATATCTCTAAGAGTATTTATAGATATAGCAACAAGTTGGCGACCGACTCGATTCCAAGTTTAGTTGGGTTCTAAACTTAGGCTAGTTACTATATAATTGATTTAGTGAGGAAATATCGGCTACAAACTGAGCTGTATATTGTGCACGTTGGCATGTATGTAGATACTGACCGTGGAATACATGTGGGCTGATGATGATATTTTATTAAGATGATACAAACCTCGTGACTTGACGATATAATAGTATAAGTAGTAATAACTTTTAAAGCATACAAATTAGGCTCTAATACTTTAAAATAATATAATATTTACTCACTTAGATGTGATAAACTATTTAGAGTGACTTATTGAGAGATCTTATCTTATTTATGAAATCAACTATCTTACTTCACGTTGCTAACATCCCTTCTACTGAAAATTCAAATGCTGTCGACAGCAAATAAATCAACCCTAACGAATGCGCCATTATTCATAAGAATGACCTTGAAGGGCCCTTTGCGGTCCACACATGCTTTTTATGTTATTGTCATATTCAGTCCTTCACCATTTGCGACTCCTGCGGCAATATGTGATCCTTACCTTGTCTTACTTAATGAAAAGCAACGAAATTTTACCTTACCTTGTCTTACTTAATGAAAAACAACGAAATTTTTTGTGACTTGACTGCTCACGTTAAATTTAATTATATTTCCGTAGATACTCGAAATTACTTAACATATTGTGAGATCACTAAGTGATCGAAATTCTGGATGAATTTCGGGTTGATGAAACTATTTCGAACTCATACGGGACATTCATTAGGCTGATAAATATGATGAGCTTAAACGTCTTACTTTTTGGAAGACTTGATGGAGTAATAATGATTGAATAATGATTTTGCTAGTGTAGTCCACAAATAACCAGAACAATATGTGTGGTATAAATGCGACACACAGTTCAACGCCCTTCCCCTTTCGTGCAAAATAAGCACACAAAACTCACCGCTTCTACCCAAACCTACACCAATCTTCAAAATACACTTTGCGTTTTTGTTACTCAACTCCATGACCTTGACTGAAATCTCACCTTGTGATGATACAGTCTAAGATGGTAGCGGGCTAACCTGTTAGAAAGTATGCCAATTATATTAAACCCATTCCCCTCTTTGAGAAATATCATTCAAATCGGAACTTTTTTTTCTTTTTCTCAAATGTATCCAAACACAACTTTCCTAGGTGAAGCCAAGTGGGCTCTATTCAAAATGTTTTTACTTATATTGCGCTGTATATTACTTACACCGTGCACGCTTTGAACTGATATAAAATAAATAATTTCAATATTTTTTTATAACTTTCCATTTTATTAGGTCGTTTAAGTGGTGTATCAGTCTGATAAAATGAACGCTTACTATACATACCTCACACACACATCATTTAATAGCTCAGCGTCAGAAACTTTCTTTTTTACTTATTATTTATATTCTTTATTTGTACACCACTCCCAGTAAGGGTAAGGAGATTAGAGCGAAATATTAGTTATTTACAAATTTTCCTGTATTTTCATGTGGTGTCAAATAAAAGGGTATTAATTAATTCATTCATTCACTGGAGTAGAATACAAAAGGCGGCCTTATCGCTTAGTAGCGACATTCTACCAAGTGACCTTAGGATTTGGTCTTAGGGGAACTTTAAATGAAGAATAAATATGACAGTTCGACAGGTCATTACTAACTGACTAACTTACTAAGCAAGATATGTCTAAAGTAACAGTCTGACTAAAGTAATATAACGGAGAACGGACAGCAGCGTCCTTTGTGCTACTACTACAAACTTCTGCGATCTCCGACCCGTCTGAACAGCGTGGTGATTATGTGTAAACCCTCTCTAATGGGAGAGACCCTAAGACCGTTATAGGTGAACCGGTATAGGCTATTGATAAATTAAATTTCGAGATATGCGTTTTAAAAAATCCTAAAACTGACATTGATTGACATTAATTTGTTTGCGTTCACTTTTATCTAATTTTTTGTTGGTTTTGTAATCCTAATACTTGGCTAATTAATAATTCAATCATGTCTTGATGACGGAAAAATATAATATCACACAACATGCCAAAGTTGATAGTTCATTACCGCGTAACTATCATTGTTAAATATTTACTGATAAATAATTAATGATCTAGTTTTAAACAATATCCGGAGTGTTGATTTGAAAATAAGTGCTAAGGGCTATAGCCGATAATGCTGATTAATGAAGAACAACTTTTTAAATTTGTTTCCTGGCCCTCAGTTACGCACTAAGGGAAAAAACGACGAAATTTCCAAGACTACCCGTGCGACGTACGTCATAATGGATGTGATAAAAACATATCTAAATATACTGCCAAATACAGCAAAACAGCGTCAAAATGACATCAAAAGAATGATATCTAGAAATCATAGCACGAATCTCTGTTCATCATCATCATCATCTCAACCAATTGACGTCCACTGCTGGACATAGGTCTTTTGTAGGGAGTTCCACAATGCACGGTCCTGGGCCGCTTGCCTCCAACGGCTCCCAGCTACTCGCCTGATGTCATCTGTCCACCTCGTTTGGGGCCGACCTACGCTGCGTTTACCGGTGCGGGGTCGCCATTCCAGCACCTTAAGACCCCAACGTCCATCGGTTCTCCGAGCTATGTGCCCCGCCCATTGCCACTTCAGCTTCGCAACTCGCTGAGCTATGTCGGTAACTCTAGTTCTTCTACGAATCTCCTCATTTCTGATTTGATCACGTAGAGACACTCCTAACATAGCTCTCTCCATCGCCCGCTGAGTGACTCTGAGCCTTCTTATGAGGCCCATAGTTAGCGACCATGTCTCTGATCCGTAAGTCATCAAGTAAGAAGTAAGAATCTCTGTTATCTGGCAGTAATTCGGTACGAACACACTTAATGATAACGAACGCTCCTTATTATTTCATCCGGCATTATCTTCACTCAGAGTTATTGACAAGGTCAACGCGTCGCTCTCCATTAAGAACGTAAACATTTAATTCGTACAAGGTTGGGTCTAGTACGGTTTATAGCCAAGCCTTTCATCTGTAACGAATGAGGAAAACCTCTGAACATAAGTGACTTTATTTTTACTTTATAAATATGAAAACTGCACGCATTCGTAGTAAAGAAAGAGATAGCTGTGCAATGATAATGCGATTGGAATAAATTGATTTACTCATAAGACTAGGAGGTCATAGGTACTGCAGCAGGAATAACCCAAGATTATTTAAACAGCCTTATTCTGTTGCGACCGGAAATTGAATAATATTCACTTTTTCAATATTCAAGTAAAATATGTGCAGGAACAACAAAAATTGTAAAATTTCACTTATTGCGAGATTCACGAATTGTTGTGTTAGTAAATTTCAACATAAAGAAAATCTTAGGTATTGTTATATTTTTCTTAATAGTCCGTATACTCTTGGGAAATAGAGCCACGGTGCGAAAATATCATTTTTTATTTTTTTTAAACGTCTACAGCTATTGTCTCGATACTATAGGTCGATTGCCATAATCATACTACGTACTATAAAATATGGAAGTCGACATAATTTTCTGTACACTTTTATTGATTGAGCAGTAGGCACCTACATAATAAATACTACGCTACGCCAGTAACATTTGTAGGTAGGTAGCTAAAAGGCAGCAAGATAAAGAGGTTGATAATACTATTCATTAAAAATAAATTCATACTCAGTAATTACATTTTCCTTGCATATCTTTTATTTGTTTTGAAATTTTCAAGATGTCAATGTTTGTGACTCAAGGTGTCAGCTCAGTTTATAGATGTAGATTATATTATATAGGAAGTCCTAACCACTTGAGTTACTGGCAAGCGTTTAGGACTTCCTTTCGGGAGGACTAAGTGTAACGTAACTCGGAGAAGTATTTGCCGCGGAACTAATTTTACTACTTTTAAAGAGTTATGTCGTTTTTATAATATCACCTGCCTTAATGGTGAACAAATCATTTTTAGGGAAGGTCCATTATTGAGAGTTCTCCATAATTTTTCAGCCAGTATGGTAGACTACAGGCTAAGTCATTTTCATTCTGGACTTTGTAGTGTGTCAGTAATGAGTTAAGAATGTTGATGATGATAATATAAGCTATAACAATATGATAATATTTATAAAATCACGCTATAACCCCATGGTTAACGCGATTGAAAGCGCTGGGCACGGCTCTTTATATTATAAGCTTGCTCTATTTTCACACCCTGAAATTCAACTTTACCGCGACGGCACCACCCCCGATGCGTCCTTGATTCTCTGCGTCACTGCCTTTCCCATTTCACTAATTGACCCCATAAAAAAGGAATATTTTGGCGCACCCATTTTACGAATAATATTTTTTCTTCCTAAGCTGGAAGAAAAAATATTAAAAAAAGAAATTATCTTATATATCTTATATATCAATACTTATTCAGTGGTTCTTACGATGACCGTGTTGTGTAAAGTAAAAAAGACTCGATTTATCAAAAGAATTAAATCATTATAATTTACTCCAAGAATTCGTAACATCCTTTCGTGCTTTAAGGTTATCGAATTATTATTAGTGGGTATTTGAATGGATTGTTAACTCAATATTAATTGATAAATCATAAAACAGTTAACTTGAAAAATAAAGTTAGTAGGTATAATAATGAAAAAGAATCACAACATTTATTTTTTAATCTATTTGAAGTAGTTTCTGTAATTAATTATAAATACTAAACGGCTTTTGTTTAATGGAATTACGCTTTCGCTATATACCTCTGGTCTAGCACGGGTTCTATTCCAAGGCGGATAACTGCTAGCTATTTTGTTTTATATGTCATAATTTTCTAATAGTTAACTCCCGTGCGAAGAGCACATCAAACATTCGGTTCCTTGACATTAAATGTATGATAATAATTGTCAAAGGTGGCAACTCCAATTCGCATGGTGGCAACATATAAGGTACCTAGAAGTCTGTTATTAATAATGAATGGTAATGAATTATGATAAGCCTTGCCCTCTGTGATTATCATGTCTGTTGCAAAGCAATAATCAGGTCTAAGTTGCGCGTCGCAACGAAGGCATGTTACTCACAGAGTTAAAAAATGCTTATTCAATGGTGTAGCTGTAATCCATAACGCTCTGTTGCGAAACACAAGTCTTTGAGAATAATGTGGACAATTCTCAGATATGCAGATTTCCTCACACTCCTGAGCGAGTGCTATTTAATTCCTTAGCAATTTATATTATAAATATATATTTAAATTAAATCTAAATTTATATTCTTACTAATAACGTTTTCATTTTGCAATGTGGACCCATAAGATTATGATAGAAACACAATTTGTAGATACAATGAATGTAAATTTTTATATTGGAATTATTTTCTAATTGTTGAAAATGACCGTTATATTTAAGTATTGCTTATTACTATTACCGTGGACACCCTTGAGCCAAAGAGTAACATACGAGATATTAAACCGAGTTGCCCTTATTACAATAAACAAGCAACGCTCGTAGATGAAGGGGTACGAATTATTTCAATAAAACTATAAGCAATATTAGAAAAGCAATCTAGAAAATAAAATAAACAAACGCTTTAAAACTTTGTATTTTATCGTTACTTAAAATTTTATGGCGCAGATTACGTTGCTTACGGTCACAGCCATGACAATGATAAACAAAGTAAGTCATCGTCACTTCAGCATAAAGTCACATTACTCAGTGTGACAACAGATTATATGCTATGTTAATAAAACACACAATAGCAATGAAACTTTGGCACGTCATAATTATTATGATTCTGCTATATCTATTAGATCCTATATAAACTGATTGTTAACTCGTTTCCATAAAATGTGATTGTAGACATGTCAGGAAATTATTACTAAATGCACAAAAAATATATTATTAAGCATATATGAAACATGTACCGTACCTTCTTAATATTATTATTAAGTACAATTATTATTTCTATCATTTATTCTTTTCCTTTTTTTTTTAAATTATTAACAATGCTTAAAAATAAATTAAAAAACACTATTAAAAATTTATAAAAAAAAAAAACTTCCACCCTCCGCTTGCGGGGCTTTTGAATTCCCAAGCAACCGGTGGTCAGGGCTCCAGAGTGAGGAACCTCCCCACAATACGCGCCGTTTCAAGGACTACTGCGTTCTGTATCCGACAATTATTTTTATTATTTTTAATTACTTAGGTACTTAGCATACAATAACATTTGACATGCTAATGTAATTATTTTAGTAGAACTTACATTTTATCATTATTATTTAAACAGACTTTAATTATTATTGTCGTAAAATTAAATACTTTTAAGTATATTATTATAAACGAACAAAATATTTTTTGACAGATACATAAATACCAATAATCAATAATAGTATCGTTAACTGATTTGAAGAAAATATGAAAAAAAATAATATTTATTTAATACTTGTATCTGGAAATTGTGACTTCCTGCCCTGTACTTTGCGAATTTGTCTCAAGTGATGGATTGCAGGATGTTTATGTACATGCGAACTACGTCGTGAGGAAATTTCCAAGTGTTATCTTGTAGTGCTAAAAACGTAATGATCATTTGCTACATTGTCTTCCGCGTTGTTCGAGACTCTAAAGTCTAGAGCCTTGCAAAAATATTACCTACTACTTTCCTTCCTTGAGTTTGTCTTGTCTAATCAGTCAGGGCAATCACTTCCGTGTACTAACTTTTTTGGTTAATATTTTGAAGTTAAAATAGTGTTAGCTAGCGTGTGTCAAAATTAACAATATGATCATTGAAAACATACGAATAGGTAATCATTTTGTGTCCAATTCCAATTTCCTTTTAGACATATAATGTGTAAAATCAAATACTACGAATATTATAAGTGTAATTTTTAAATAACTTTTAATATCTTTATTTATCAAAAACGTGCACATTTCCGTACGGTGCAGACCTGTCTCCTGCAATATTTTAAATATAAAATTTAATTAGTTAATATGTTACTATCATAAAAAGCTGGCCGCGCGTTTGAGAGGAGTGTATAGGTGTTTGTTTATGTTAATGTGTGTAAGGAATATTTTAGATTTTCTCTTAAAGAAAAAGACTCTTATCCTTACAATTATAAATTTGAAAGGTGTTTGTTTGTTGGTTTCTCCTTCCTTCACGCCCTAACTAAGCAACAAATAAACCAACTTTATGTACTATAGAACTTTATCTTTGGCATAGAGGAGTTTGAAAGAACGCAGAGTACCAAAGGCTGCTTTTCATCCCAGCAAAACAAGCGGTTCCCACGATCTTTGTAGAAAAATCGTCATAAACGTGGGCAACAATAAGATTTAAATAAAATTAAGCATAATAACAATACTAAATTTTGTGTTATATTAAGAGCGTTTAATATGGAATTTAACGCATCTGATTTTCATAACGCGCCAAAATAATGAAACGCTATTTACAACTTTTTAGAAATTTATAATTTTGACTACTACGTGTATGTCTACATGTACACTATTTCGTCCTACGTACCTGTAAAAGGTATTTGGCTAATTAGTGATTTCCTTGCAATTGCTTTTCCAACAGAGTGTAAGTGATTCGTTCCTTGGTCTATGAAGAATAATCTGTTGATTGCTATAATTCGATACGTGACTAGCATCGTAAGCACACATCAGACTATATCTCAGTGCTGTTTACGATTAAGCTATTTGCAGTCTAACATCTAAATAAATAAGATTGATATTTGCTTGTTAGTCAGTACCAGTTGCGACCGATTTTGTCCCGTTTTCGTCCCAGTAAGGATAAACAGGAAGGTTTCTATTGAACAAGCCATTTATTCGTTGAACTTGAACCAACAGTTATGATTCATAGTGCAGGTGTAAAGGTCATGCGTCTCTGGTACTTTGTGTAGAGTGTAAGTTTTTGCTAATTAAAACTTATTATTTCAAGTAAATTAAATTAAACGTTATAATTTTTATCCGGAAAATTTATTATTAGTAGGATCCAGGGTGTCTGTTCCATAAAATATCAATGCATTGGATTGAAACGCGTTTCGTTTTCTTCCAGTAAAGATTAACGTTATAGATAAGAAAGAGATGGCCCACGAAAACTTATTGTTTATCGGGATAAATAGTATCGTATATGTTGACCCGGAATATCAGCTACCACTATACCAAATTTTATTTAATTCCGTTCAGTAGTTTTCACGTGGTGCCCGGACAGAAAGTCAGACAAACAGACAAGCAGACAGACAGACAAAAATAAAATTAAAATCTGTTTAGGACAGATTAAAAAAATTCAAAATATATCAAATGTACAGAAATCTTCCAGTTACAGTTTTATTATAAGTATAGATAAATTAAATAAACTGTAGGTACTGTTCTGCCGTTAATGCAAAGAAGAACGCAAGTAACTCAAAAACATTGTTTCGATGATTTCCTCGATTTTGCTTAAAAGTACATTGAAAGAATTAATGGACACACTTTTATTGTATACCACAGAGAAAATTCATAAAAACGTAAATACAATAGAAATAGAAATTACTATTTGGCAATTGAATTTTTCATGACAAAGGAAAAGGTTTTTTTTAATAATGCCGTCGGTTCCGGTTATTAACTCTAATATGTGAAGAAATTCTAGAAAGCCCACCAACCCGGAGTTGCGTGGTGGGTCTGATCTTCCATAAAACATCAACCTCCCCTATGAGCGGGGGGCTTTGCTTTGAAGAGGAATTTAGTACAGTTAGAGGCTAGTGATGATGACTTATAGCTACACGTATACAACAAAGGGGTTATTCTTCCTAAAAGATTTACCGTGTTGGTAATAAAAGATAACGATGTTTGTTTGAGAAAATTGTTGTTTTTCAGTGATTCACATACAGATAACGTATATTGAAAGTAACTTATTGCAAAACTAAAATAAACAGACAGAGTAGGTATATTTCACGCCAAGCGATAATAGTTTTAACGACTGCGAAGAATCATGAAAATTGAATGTGTATAAAAACACACGTTTTAAATGTCATAGTATGGACAGATAAGCTCTTTTAAACTTTTAACTAAAATAATATTCCTATAACATTAAAGTAAGTTATTGATATTCGAAATCAGAATAACGTACCTACATAATTTAGTTTATAATTAAGTTTTTACACTCTTGCAAACATATTCGCACTGGGCCACTGTGGTGGACTAGGACCTAATCCCATAGTTTAGATTTAGCCTCTTGCTTCGTGAGACTGCAGCGCGTTGGTCCTTACGTACGCGTTAAAACGAGAGTACATTTTCGATGACCGATTTTCAGCAATGGTCTTCAATCTCCAGAGATTTTTTCTAACTACGCGGGATATATTATAATGCACATACGTGTGCGCAAACACAGTGCACTCTCACCTCCCTCACTCTCATAGTCCGATGGGACGGCAACTCCGACACAAACGGAAGAGACGCATGACCCAAAGCCGCCGACCGACCGCCAAAATGCCAAACTCCGAGCTAGTACAAGCTATAAATTTCTTGATGGAAAACCACAATGTTAATAACTGGCTCCTGCTGGGAATCGAACCCGGGATCTCTAATCATTAGATTACCGAGCTGGCATCGCTAAGCTCTGCCAAGGAGGTCGAAATTTCCATAAAAACCCATTATTGTGGATATTGTTGCCCTTTGCTCTCTGAGAGGATATTATTTATTGTTTCTTTTTCCTGTATTTATTTTAAAGCAAAGGTTATACGATAGTCAAATTAGTAAGAAAAAAGCGGTGCTACACAATTTTGCATTCAATGCCATAACATAAATTACTATGTTTACCAGTTTAACCTTTGCAGCAATACATTACATATTACATTTCTCATAAATTTTATATTTAATGTTGTCCAGAGTATTTGGTTTGTTTCATAGATAAATATGGCGTTAATTATACCACAAGTAGATTTTATTACTATTTCTGTGGTTAGATGTGACATTTCGACAGTATTATTTAAGAATAATTCATCGAGTGAACAGAGTTAGCTTTTTATTCGGTTAAATTGCAGTTAGTCCGTCTATCTGACCATCCGCCCATCCGTACGTCTATCACTGCGACATTCTAATTTTGAATTTACATATATATGTAAATCTAAAGCTTTAAGATGAACATTTAATTGAAAAACAAATATATTCTTATATGTGGAAGGGCTGCTATTATAAAAGCTATTACGGAGGTAAGCGTTAACGTGCCTACATATTATGCTTGGTATCGTTTAAAAGCTCGTTTATAACAGAAAACAAGACGATTCTTTTTTGAAATTTACATTGAAACTTCATGATTGGGTGTGCTATCAAAGTTTGATTGTGGACACTAGATACATATGCACTTATTTGTCAGCGACACGCCTCTGCCTTTCGCAATTTTTGTACGAACCGCGCTCTACGTAATTGTCGAGAAACAAATCAACTACTCACAATCTTCTTTATATACGTTAAACATGAAGTGAACGTACGTATCATAATAGCCTGTGGGTGTACCACGAGAAATAAATAATAGCAGTCTGTGGCGTACATAGGGATTTTGATCGCTTGAAAGTGAAAAGCAGAAAGATGGCTTAAAATTGAAAATCCTCCTTATAGAAAAAAGGATAAGGATAAAATATTTAAAGGGAAGGTAATGCTTTAATGCATGCATGAAATGCAAGCCCCGGTAGCAATACATATAAATATGACGCGGACATTTGGAATGTAATACGATGTCAGATCGCGATTTCCGTAAAATATTTAGCGACAGCGGGAAACAAAGTGTATAGGGTCAAAGCAATAAATATCAAAGTAAAAGTGTGCTACAAGTATTTTTACAAAATCGTGGAAAAAAACCAGATTTATACAAAGTTATTGGAACCTGAGTGATGAATTCAATTAGTGCGAGTAGCATTTGCGTTCTGACGGTTCCGTACTACCTAAAGACAAACCTAATAAAACGTAAGCCCGACTAGCTCAGTCAGTAGTAGTCTTCATGCTAATGAAGACTCATAATAGCAGGTTAGTGTGATCGTGCCCCATTAGGCGAAATTGTTTTGACAATCGATTAGTAAAGTTGCTTTTAGAGACAATATAGGCCTTGAAAAGCCATGATCACAATATTTCGTTAAATTAAAATGTTTATTTTTATATTAAAATAAGGTGAATTAATGATGTAATATAAAACTAAGCTTAATTCAAGCTATACTCCGCGAAAAGCAGGAGAATCTGTATGGTGTAATTTATAATTGCTTCAATCCTTATACTCCACACCAAACAGGTCTTCGGCAATGTACCCTCTTCGCATCCTCAGGAGATGTTGACTTTACAATGAATAATTGTTAGGTATTAACTGGTCTTGTCATAGTTTTTACTGAAAGAAATCAGATACAGCAATAAGATCACATGCAAAATTAAAATCAAGTTAATCCTGTCACTTTATTGTGTACGCGTCGACTAGCGTAGGTACTATGCGCGTGTCGGTCTTTTATCCTCAATAAAGTTGTGTTAAGTAAACACTTAGAATCTTCAATTCGTTTGTATGGAAAAATTATCATGAGTCTTTTGATTTCGATTATTACAGGGTGATTCCTTATGAAATATACAATCATATCAACATTATTTTGTAATTCTGTTACACGTTGTATGCCTATGAGGCCAACTGTTTTAAAAAAGCGTTATATTAGTTAATTTTTTCTAAATAAATTCGTAAGTTTAGGTGACAAAATCGAATATTATTTGATTAATGATAGTGATTTCACTACTTTTATCTTTTTACAAACAGACCGAAGATTGTATGAAAGCGTGTCAGTCTTTTTTGATAAATAAAATATTACATAAAATTATGTAGTGCGGAACCCCAAAACCGGATACATTAAAAGTTTTGGGAAGTAATAATAAGGTTATTCATATTTTAGCTTCAAATGAGGAAAGCTTTGTTAAGTTCTTATGAATACGATTACATAGCTAAGTGGTGACACCCTTGTGGTTGGAACTTCGGCTTGACTTTCGGGGTAGGTGGAGTGGAACTCCGGCACGCAACGCTAACTTTTCTAAGGTGTTTTCAGTATCAAGAATCAAGATAACATCGTGAGGAACCTGCGTAACCTGAAATTCTGAGGAACCTGCGTAAGTGAAATATAGGCATTTAACCAGTGAAACCCTTCTCATTCTAGGAGGACCGAGGTGACGTCGAGCCTTGTAGTGGACAGGTAATGAGCTGATAATCATTGTTATAAGTAAGCACCATTGGTTTTCTCTGGCTAATTATATTAAATAAATATCTTAAAGTATTTCTACCCGATTGGCATAGATGGACGCAACTTGTAGCATGTTCCCCGAAAATATGTACGCGCGTGACTAATAAAAGTCACTTTAACTTAAATTTTGTAGAGAAATGTAAACAAGCCTTTTTGAGCAGTGACAGAATTTGCACAAGCATCCAAACTTGATCCAAACACTCTGTTTAGACGTTAACAGTGAGTGACAACCCGACATTGTTTGCTTTGACGTCATTAGAGAACAAAAAGTTTTGATGAAAAGATTCTAAATTATTCCAAGCGCGTAATGTATGTACATAATATATTTTGGCTATGTGCCTACGAACCGTGCTGTAAACTAAAAGTATAAGAGAGGCAAAACTATGTACCCCTTTATACGAAAATTGCGCGGACGGAGGGGTACGAAATTACACTTTTTGTATATATAGAGAAGGTGTTAAGAATGTTAATATTTTTAAATCAATAAAAAACCATTACACCCAGTGCCATGCACTGATTTAATAAGTTACTATCGTTGCCATTTATTTGAAACATATACGCATAATATATACTCTTTTTTAAGTTTTTGGATCATAAATTGTTTGAAAAAACAGGCAAATTGACACCGACCGTGTAGCCTTGGCTAAATCTGTGATTGAAGAAGTATAAAGGTCTTTGACAATAGGACCTTCATAATGTTCAAACTTACAATTTAATATATTATGGGCGACCACTAGTTAATATAATTATGTATACAAGTAATAAGTAAAACTAGTTATTCCTATATTATTTGAATATCGCGTATTTAAAATTAAATATATATATATTGCCTCACAACCATATAATTTTCTAGATCTGACCTATGTAGGTATCTTTCCAGTACTCCAGTCTTTATGCTATTTTTATTAGTTCGATAAACCTAATAAATGATTTCAAAATAAACACTATTGAAAGTTTAATTTTTCATCCAAGTTTATTTTTTTTAAATGGTTTTACCCAAAATATTTATAGGCACCCAAGCATTACTTACATAATCCAAACATTCAGCCATTGGTTCTATATATACTGCCGTAATTCGTATAACAAACGAGTGCTTGCAAAGGTAAGAAAATTTATTTCACGTATTTAATGGAGAGCTCAGGGAGAAAATTCCACCGTTGCCAGATGGGGTTATTGATCCTACCTTTAGCTTTTATTGTAATGAAATGTGCTCATAATTTCTTGAATTCATTCAATATTATGTGTATGGAGTTTAAAACAAAGGATTTATTGGCTTATTAATATGAAATGATGATATCTATACTAAGTATTTATTACATCTATACTATACAATATGAAAATATTGTGTAAGCAATACTTGCAACTAGACTCAAACTCAGTAACTTCCCTGAAGGTCAAAGAAATTTATTGACCACTCTTCATCTTTTCACCCTCATTGTGGCATTGAAAAAAATTTTGATTTCATTTTTTCACGTCCATAAATTTACAAATGAATTTTTAATTAGTTCTATCTTCAACATTCCCACAATTTCACTGCGATAAAGTCATAGAATAAGGGAACAAACCGGATACTGCGTGTTCTTTTCCTTTCTATTTGTTAAACGTACATATTTCTTCCCGTTTATCATATAATTTTAGGTATGCTTTTATTTTATTACACAGAATTAACATCAAGTGAGATGAAACTTTTAAGTGAACACGCAATTTCTCACGCAACTTAAGTTTGAAAAATATGCCAAATGGGCCATTTTCGAAATAGCGGGGTCAATTAAACTTTACACAATTTCATAAGAATTTTTTACTAAAATATAACGAAGTCAGTGTCTAAATTACCACTAGCTAATGATTTAATCAATCAACAAAGGTTGTTGATAATATGTTTTTACGTACCTATTTATTTAACATTTTGTAAGTAAAAACATAAGGTTAAATATCCTACCGCATATATTTATACGTGATATACGAGAACATAGTTTAAAAGTGGTTAACATTGACCTTTTCTAGCAAGTGGCGGGCACCGATCCTACTACGTAAGTAACTAATTAATCATAGAAGATGTTATCGGTCTCTAGTATTTTCGTAGAAATTCGTGGTAAAACATTCTGTTTTAGGCTTGCCTAAAATTTTATTTTGACACGTAATACATTTCTAGCATATATATATATATATATCAAAATACACCTACTTGTTTTAATAAAAAGAGAAAAACCCTGATAACCTAAGTTGGCAAAAGTTAGTATTAGGTTAATGTTAGGTTAATGTTATGTTATAAGTAAGGTTAATGTTAGTATTGTAGCATTGCTGTGCGATATTCTCAAAGTATATGTTTAACGCCAACAATATGATCAACGTGGTGGGTTTATGCACTACAACCGTCTTTTCGACGAGAGAATAGGTCTGTGCATGGAAGAGACTTTAAAAATAATTAATATGTTGAGGCTGACGATGATAAGATAAAATAAGATTTTGAAATAAATAGTTATTTAATTGTTTACATCATTTATATAAGGCAAACTAAAGTAAATGTTGTCCGGCTTTTAATATAAATAAAACCTGGAATCTGACAAATGCATATGGAGATGTCTCTTAAAAAGTTCAAAGCTTGTATTATTTAAGCTTACGTTAAGCTTATAGAAAAGTCCTATTATACTCGTAGTATAAAGGACTACGTAATCGATAAAAAACCTTGGGTGTAAATTATTGCTCTTAACAGGTTTCCCATTTAATAATTTAAAATGTCATTGTGAAATGGTGATAACAAAAAAAAAAAAAAAACACTCTGCTAAGTTTGTTGTGGATTTCTTCTTAGACCAGGACGCGTTTGGAACCCTCGTAGCTTAAGTTTTAAGTTTACGAATGTGGTTATCGCTACCGTGTAATTCTTATGTAGGTACGCATCAAAAGTGCCACCTATGGGCCTACTTGAATGAAGATATTTTTGACTTTGACTTTGACATAATGTATGTAGCTAAAAAAAATAACGTTTATTGGCAAAGAACACAGTCCGCGATTACGGAAGAGATACAATCCCGATGGATGGATGGTTGGTATTATCTAGATAATGTTCCTAACCAATCTCTGCTAGATTAAAGTCAACCGATCGTTAACTTCGTGATTTCCTATGTCCAACCGACTTCCAGATAAGTTTTTTTCGGACGTACCTACTGGATGTTAACATAAGATTAACATATTTTCACAGATTGAAAATTCAAATAAATTACCTTGTCTATTTCCCTAACCTATGTACCTAACTATTTATTTTTTCCTTTTTTATTTCAATTCCAAATGTTATTAAAATTAGCCAAATGCAACCATGTAATTTTTGCGCTTGTTCGAATATGCTATTGTCTTTATTCGCTAATTTATGACATTTGAAAAATTTGTAAGCGGATAAGTATAATACAATACTGTTAGCTGTTTATTACAAAAAAAAAGGCATTAAGCGTTTATCTACTTTACCTGAATGTTTGATGTTTAAAAGATTATTAATCGCAACAAGTTCCTATATTTTTTATTTTTACTTTTATAAAGAGAAGAAAATATTTTGAAAAATACAAATATATTGTAATTTACGAAGCAAAGGTAGTTTAGGTTCGGAAAGTGAATTTGAAGTCCTCCGAACCTCTGGGCTATCACGGCTTCAAAGAACAAATTCAAACTTAGTAAATGTCAATCTGGCATGGGAATAGAAAAGTATGTAATAATAATATAAACATTTTGTGTCAGTGGTCAGTTTCAATGGCATGACCTTTTCCGTCCGCGAGCTTTTTGGCAAATTGGCTATTTGTAAACCAAATGATAGCGTGCTCCACCCTAACCTCTATTTGTACCTACCATTAGGCTTATTTATTTCAGGTTCAGTATAAAGTTGATTAGATAGAAATCTAATGACCAAGCCTTAAGCCGGGCCTAACTTGGCTGTAAACCTATGTAAACGAAAATTCCTTACTAAACTAGCGAGATTGTTCGTTCAGCAGGCTGAATTTGTTTTTATCAGTTCTCTTAGTGTTTTGATTTTGCGATGATGACTTTATAGGTAGGTATAACGGATTTGGATGATTATGTGTATCATATTAAAGAATGTAGGACTTAGACTTAGGAATGTTGGATAATGTTTGTGGCCGTAAGTTTTAATAGACGGCAGCAAATCATTCGCAAGTCTATATCTCTAGTACAACGTTTGCACGCTCGTCAAGTTGAGCACCGAAATATCGGAGTAAAATAGACTTTATAATAATTTCAGGACTTGCCAATTCTGTATACCAATTTTAGTTTATTCCGCGTTCCTATAAAAGCGCTACCAAAGGGTACATGAATTAGAGCTTTAAAACAATAAAGATAAGTCCCATTTTACTCTGACTTGAGTTAAAATCCTCGATAACGGCCTTACAATTGCGCGTAACGAATATTATACTATAGGCAATAGTATCAATTATGAAAAAAATCATAAAACACTTTGATTTTTTTTACCACTGTAGGAACGTTACTATGTATAATTACTATCGCTAAAAACAATATTATCATAAAACTAAAGATTCTAGTACCTACTACCGCCATGCTTATTTTTGGGCGTGGTTGCTGGTGTAATTTCAGGCTACGTCTCAGGTTGATGGACACTGCGTGGTGTTGCCCTGTTCATAGGCGATGGGTTTTATTTTACCATTAAGCGAGCCATTTGCTTGGTCCGGCAATTATTACTATAGAAATAAAAAAAGAAAAAAAAAAGATTATTTCGCACACCTTGACGACCTAAGAAGAAGGATTATAATTTTGAAATAAAACATGAAGAGTCCTTAGTACCTAGGTACTTCTAGTGACTAGATTTTTTTGTCCTTTCTTCACACTGTAACTAGGCAACCAATTAACTGGATTTTTGGCGTAGATCTAAACGTTGGCCGGCTTTTAATATAAATAAAAAGTGGAATCGGACAAATGCATAATATATGTAGCTAAAAAATAACGTTTATTGGCAAAGAACACAGTCCGCGATTACCGAAGAGATAAAATCCCGATATTTCCGTAATGTAGGAGTTTTATCCCAGGAAAACAAACGGTTCCCACGGGATTTCTAAAAAATCGTAATAAACGCGGACGATGGACGCATGCAACATTATATTAATACTGCTTAAAGAGCTGGTAGTAAGGCTACTTGAAGTCGATTTTATTACAATTCTGTTATCTGTATAAAAGTCAATAAAATCTTAATCATGTTATCAGAATATGTTGAGTCTTGTAATTGTAATGTTGTTGTTACAAAGTTTAGATAATATCATTATTAGAATCATCTTCTCGTTAATACTTGAGATAATAACGCAATGTGTTTACTGCATAATAATGTTTGTGCTTGTAAGAATTGTATTTGCGTAGAGATTGTTCCGAGATATCCTGACACGTTGTAAACGCGGCGTTAGTACCCTTATGTAACAGGTAATAGAAACCAACTGACATATATTATAGAAGCAGTGATAGACTAGTGGTTAGGGTTTCGGCTACACTTTCGGACGTTTGAATCCCAGTTTTCTAAGTTATATGTGTGGTGGACTACTCTCTAAACTCTTCTCATTGTAGGAGGAGAACTTTTCTTTTTAGTAGGCCGGTAATCGGTTGATATGACAATGCGGTTTAAGCAATTAAAAAATTCACTTGCTTCAATGATGTAGAAAAACATCGTGAGGAAACCAGCATGCCTGAGAGTTCTCCATAATGTTCTCAAAGGTGTGTGGATTCCAGCGTTGGACTAGGGCCTAAACCCTTCTCATTGAGGGAAGAGACCCGTGCTCTGTAGCTGGCCGGTAATTGCTTAATACGATGGTGATGAAATAATAGTATGTTATGTATTAGTTATGTGTCTGAGGGCAAGTGTTTACTTTTGCAACTATTACTTTGATAACTGTAAGTTATAAAGATCTTTCTTTAATATCAACAAGATAGAACATATAATATGAGAAAGTTAAAAGTTTTAAAACAATAGTATTTTCTAAAAAAAATAGAAAATGTTTAAATTTATCAATACAAACCGACTTTATATATTAAAAGATAAAACAACAAGAACATCTGTAATAATATTACCATACTTACGTCAACGACGTTAGAAGCACAATAATTAACCACGTACCTACCTACTCAACAATAATTGTAAATCCATTAATCATCCATTAAACTTCTTAAGTTAATTTGTGGTTTTTCAGAGATGTAAAGTGAATAGCACTGCAACACCAAATTCACTGCCAATGCGTTGCCAGCAGGATTTTTCTTATCCACTTATTAAATAATAATTAATAGGTTGGGATAAAATTTTATTTTATTTTAATGGGCTTATTATTTTTAATAACTCTTGAATAAAGAGATGACAGACAACATAAATGTCAAATATAGTTATAATAACTTAAAATAATACAATACCTATAGATACTTATAATAAGACTGTAACGGGTCAAATTCTGTACATTGAAGATATTTAAAAAAATTGTTTGCAGGTTCCCCCAGTCATTTGGTAAATATTTTGAAATATCAGTGACACTTTCAGTGCAATTAGGACAACTTTACATTAGGTACCTATCAGAGTTTTTGTCATAGGTTTAGACTATGTAGCAGTACGCTGCATCCCGTAATTTACGTGAGTGAAGCCACAGCCTACATCTTGTACAGAAATAAATCAATGTTTTAAGAAATAGTAAAAAAAATATTAAAATATCATATTTTAACAGTTTGCTGGCCTACCCACATTCAATGACAGCAAGAAAACTGTTTACGATTGGTTGGGATTGGTATCGAGAAGAGAAAATAACAATTCCTCTCTCGATGACAGTCCTGGCAACTGCTATATGTAGTACTAGTACTTTATGTGGTTATACGTAATGTAACACAACAGAGGCATATTCACCCAGCAAATCATGTCTTAAAATTAGGATTAAAAAAAAAAAAGTAATAGTAAGAATTTTCTAGGTACCAAGCAATGTCTTGTTAACTAATACCATATTACCTATTGTTTATCTCATAGTTTTTTGAACTATTATTTTCACAGTATCTCCGCAAAACAACTGAGTTCACATTAAGAATACTTTTTGCACAAAAGAAAGATTATTACCGTTATTAAAACAGCGCCGCTTAGGTCAATGTCTGCTACTTAATAATGATCGTCACGAGTTTGCTGTCGAAATCTTAATTGCGGCAAGAGATGTTTCATATATGTACAAGTACACAAAAATGCTTTAAGTAGGTATATTTGTTATAACTAATGCGCACATACCTATGCACGTAGGTAACGAATCTTCGTAATTTTCATACCCATAAGTTTTTATGTACTATTAGCGACTGCGACTTTTTCCGCGTACAATTTGTAAAATTGTCCACAAAAATCTATATTAAAGACCAGCCGAAATGGAGAAGTTTCGGAGATATAAGCCAATTTTATTTCTTTTATATTGTCTTGCGAGCTATGCCCCTTGGTTCCTACAGCGTTAAATGGTAAAAACGGGCTTAAAATATATTAAGAACTAGCCGACCCGCGCAAGTTCGTCTGCACCAAATCGGTTGTTACTATCTTAAAAAACCTAGAAACTAATTTCAGCGCCACGAGGTCCAGTTTTATTGCCAAACTAAGAATAAAATATTATTTGGGCGGCCCGCGGCATTTTTCTTGATTTTTGCATTTCTATACCCGTCGCACCTTCTAAGCGATAGGTTCAATTTGTAGGTATGTAATCAAACTTAATATTTATAAACCTATTTATTAATACTACTGCTTGACAAATTATAAAAAAGCAGTTATTGTTACTTAACCATAACAGTTCGACATATAGCCTCGCTGATTTGTTTGTAGATAATCATGATTACATTAAACTGAAACATGATTACATTAGATTACATTAATCATGATTACATTAGACAGCAGTCTAAGAGATGGGGTTGACAATGCCCATCTTAAAAACCTTAGGCTAGGCTTGGGAATCCAACTCCATCTGGTGAAATACAGCCATAATGTTTTCATCCACCAATCCGCACTTGGCCAGCGTAGTAGACTACGGCCTCATACTCAGAGGCGACCCACGCCCTATTATAGTTATTGTAGTTCATAGTTATAGTAGTAATTCTAGTTATTATACCTACTTTAATATAAAACTATTTATTATAGTTATAGTCGTATTAATTGTAGTACTTTATTAAATATTAAAGCCTATTGTGATCAAATACCTTTTGTTACTTAATTTTAATTAAGTAATTAAGGATATTACTATAAAATATGTGCACGCCATATGGCAAAATGTGAGCATATTACGAAAATAACATTTACTAAATAAAGACTATATCCTAATTCTAGTTTTAGTGAATGGGTCAACAATCAGTGATTATGATGATGATATATATATATATATATATATACACAATATTTCGTGGTAATTACTAGCAATATGAAACCTTCGATATTATAGGATTTTTTTTATCATTAATGCAGTTTTGTGTTATCATATAAGCCAGGGATTGAGATTAATGAGAAATTTTAAGTGCACTCAATACTATGTTTCTGTCTGTTTGCGCATTAGTGATAGTTAACGCACTTTGATAACGCATTCGCTGATAATTATTAAATACATATTTAATTATTTAGTAATGAAAGACCACTAAAGATATGCTGTAAAATGATAGTTTTAAAAGCATTTTCTTTCATATGAATTCTTTCTCCCAGCCATTATGTAAATAGATAATTTAGAATTATGATACGAATAATGAATTACGATATACCATTAAAAGGGATTTTAAATGTTTTAAGTGCCTTTTTTTTTAAAGGTACCTAAAACGAAGGGACGAGATGAAAGAAAAGTGACATATTATTATCAAATATTTTTTTACCGTTTAGTCTACTCATTATTTTGTCTCGGAACCGATATTAAAAATAGAACGTTAACTCACCCATTCACACCCTTAATCTAAGTAGATACGAACAAGCGTACGTGTGTGAATGGAGTACTTTTGGTCTCGTTTAACAATTTACTATTTCTCACCCTCCTGTAAAACATCAATAGTGTACTTACTTGCGTGGTATTTAGAACAACCATGCTAGTTCAAAGTTTTTGTTAAAAGTAAGCTTATAGAAAAGTCCTATTTTAATAAAGAATTACGCTGGGTGTGTATTATTGCTCTAACCAGGTGACTTTTTTAATAATTTTAATTAACAATGTGAGATGGTTATGACAAAAAGAACACGCGGCTAAGTTTGTTATTGGCTTCTACTCACACCAGGGGACACGGCGGATATAAACCCAGTGAGCTTTAGTTTTACGTTTACGTTTACGAATATCGCAAGCATCTCACTAACATTAACAAGTTTTTTATGCAACGTAGGCATGCTATTTATGGTCCTATTTGAATATAGATATTTTTGACTTTGACTTTGAATTTATTAGGTTTGCATACACGGATGGTTAGACAGACATAATGACACGACACGACACAATAGATCCACAACAATGTATTTGGTAGAAATTCTCCATTAAGTCTCCGAAGTCTCGCTTTTGCTTGTAATACTTAGAAATTGTATGGTGTAGGCATAACACTGGTCGCCATTGACATTTCCCCTCCGTCTGGAGGGAGCAACCCCTCAATTATTTAAACCCCGTTGTGACTGCGGTAGAAATCTATTTCATTGTTAAGAAACTGTTATTTTTGCTTAATTCATGAGATTCAAGAACAAAGTATGATCTAAATAATTAAAATAAATAAGTTAGTTTAAACTTATTTATCATCATCATCTTCACCAGCCTGTTTCAGTGGCCTCCTTTCTCATAGGTGAGATGACCTTAGAGCATAGACCCACCATGCTGATCCAATTCGATTAGTGGGCTTTAACGATATTTGGTAATAATAACCGGGACCAATGGCTTAACGTGCTCGCTGAGGCATGGTTGACAGAGCCAATTTTCAACTCCGGCCCGATATTTTAATATTCGCATAGTCATAACACATTATGGCGATACTGAGATTTTTTTAACAGCAAAATTCAATTCGTAATACAAAAATATTCATATTCAAATAGGTTCGTTAACCATACGTTTTTTGCTCATTTTTTTTTTTTTAAACAAACACTTAATCAATATCAAAACTAATAAGCAACAGAAATATTTGCATTTAATCAGAGACGAGGCAAGGCTATGCGAATAGACACGCCGCCACTTGCGTTGGCGTATGTTAAAGAGCTACCGGCTAGATAAGTATTATCATTATCATTACCAGTCCACTACAGGGCACGGCTCTCCTCTCAGAATGACAATATATAGACCGTAGTCCACGCCAGGCCAAGTGCGAATTATCAGTAGACTTTACACTCCTTTGGGTACATTATAAATAGCTCTCAGACATGCCTTATTACGATATTTTCAAAAACTGTTAAAGAAAGAGATATTATTTGCTTAATCCAAAAGTGCCCATAGGCAAATCCGAAAAGCTAGCGGTAAGTGCGTCCAAAATGTAATCGAACGCGTTTCTCTGGAAAGGTGGGCCAATGTCTTACCCACTATCTGAGGCTGACATGCCATAGGACAAGGATTTATTTACGGTTATGTTTCTAGCACGCTTTACTTACTATTATACCTACTCACCTGTTGTGTACAAAACTCGAAATAGCCCTGAACTGTATATCACTTATTACAGTACGCAAATGTAAGTACCTATATTCGAATACCGTCTCGTGCTTATTATGATTTATTTTTCAAAAAAAAAAGCAAACAATTGAACAACTGAAAAGGGAATGGGTATAAACTAGGACAATCAATTGAAATTTGCAGTAAAATTTTCTTCCTACACCTTTGATTGCTTAAAAGATATCTCAACGTAGCGTAAGACTGCCAATTTGTACCACCTAGCTTACTTGCTCTATTATATTTTAGTTTTAACTTCTCCAAAAAATGGAGGAAGTTGTCAATTCGACTGAATGTTTTTTTTAAACGGTTTTGATTATTCTGTTTTTGTTTGGTAGGTATATTTTATCTTAGCGGTGGTCCCATTTTAATATGGTGAAGATTTGTTGGATCCTGGAGAAATCAAGGGAACTCTTCAGTTTGAATATTTTTTGAACGAACCTATACAACTTCTTTCGAAAGCACCATATGGTCAAGTTGAACTGATGATGAAGACCATGGATGTATACAATAATTAGTATGTGTAATACAATAATAAGTATTTGGTCCCGCTTCGGTTATGGTATATGGCTGCTAAGAAATTTATGCTCAAAATAATGTATTATACACTTTGCAGTAGTAGTAGAGTTTTTGTGACAGAGCTCGTCCGGCGAAGTACTATCGCCTGCTTATTTCTGCCGCTAAGCAGCATTGTTTCAATGCTGTGTTCCAGTCTGAAGGGCGAAAATTTGGAAGATATGGTAACTTGTTCATTATGATTTTTTGTTATATAATTCAACTGTATAAAAAATTCAACTCTACTTTTTACGATAAATAAAATACAGCCGGATAGTATAAACGGACATACAGACGGACGGCCAAACAGCGTAGGCTTAGTATTAAGGTCCCGTTGGTACAGAACCTTTAAAAAATATAAATTTGCTTAAAACTTGGTTTTATATTCATAACTACTTACAGTAACGGATGACTCGCAAAAAGGAAGGAACATTGAAGTCAGTCAGTCTAAACAGTCATGCAAATGCATTTTCCCCCACAGTTTCTATGTGGTTACAAATTAATGGATTTTTCGATGTGGTCATTAAGTAGATAAACATGTGTCATCTTTAATATTTTACGCATGATTTACTTGTATCTTAAAATTTTCGTTGACTAAAGTAAAACATCATAATAAGAGAGGTATTTATTTAGGATTTCAATTATCTATCTTGAAACTATGAATAAAGTGCAAATGAATATATGTAAATTGTGTGTTCATATGAATTCGTTTCCAATTAATACAAGTGGAAGTGGATTGGTCACACCCTACGCAGGAACAAGGCACGTGCTCAGACATGTCTCTTGACTGAAACCGACAGGTAAAAACTAGAAGGGGAAGGTCGCAGTAAACCTGTGATGCACGATTATAGAAGAAACGCAGAGAATTGGCCTTAGCTGGTGCGAGATCAAGCACGGGTCCTGCGAGTGGACGAGATCCCTTCCTTAGGACATGAGATACTAGCTGTTGCCCGCGACTTCGTCTGCGTATGGTTTTGTTATTTGATGTGGCATTAAATTTAGTTGTAGTTCTAAAAAAAAATTAAAGTATTCAGTATCGCTAAGCCTTAAATGAGAAGTTTGCTGCTGTCCGCTTAACCTCTTTAGTACAAAAATAATTATTTAAATCGGTTATACTTTGTCGGAGTTATGGTGTAAAATCGTCAAACACTTTCACCCCCTCTCCCAAAGGAATCGAGCTTAATGTCGGGATAAAAAGTATCCTATATTTCTTCTAACACTTCCAAGAATATGTGTACAAAGTTTCATAAGGATCGATTAGTATTTGCGTGAAAGCGTAACAAACAAACTTACATTGACATTTATAATATTAGTAGGGATAGGGATAGGGATAGGGATAGGGATAGTGACATAAATTCGTGTCTACCTGATATATCTGCTATGATATATATTCATCAGTATTCTACCAAAAGATAGTAGAACCAATGAAAATAACTTTGAATCATATCGGGCTGCGTAAATAATATAATATGTCGTTTTTTCTCCTTTATTCGTAACAAACTAGAGTAGGTCCTAAAATATCAGCAGTTGGCTGTTCACAATAAAAGGTGCTCATCGATTCATCAAAGGTTAAGCCAATGAAAGTTTCATGATTTATTACCTAACTAAATTTATAAGTTATGTTTACCATATTTACGTATGTTGTTGTTGCGAATTAAAGCAAGTTATAACTAAAATTGTTTTGACAGCTAGGTTGATCTTGATTGATATATTTTTCTATACATTATCAAGAACTAACTAATTATGTATAAGGAACTCTAAGCAACTGAGCTAACAAGCATCCAGCTATTGTATTCTTATCAATCTGCAGTATCTTTTATCAAGAAATACACAATCCGAGCCTCTTTTACAAGGCCACTGTTATTTAATTACTCGAATATGAATGTTTTATGAATACCAGACGATGGCGTTTTTGCCTTAAAGTTGTTTTTTTATTATCTGGTTACATACTTAACCAGATAATAAAAATGACAATATAGATAAAATAATAAGAAATTTTGATGTGAAATAATGGCCACAATCTAGTTATTTAATTATAGGAATTCTAAAAAAAACTTCTCTATATACAGGGCCGGCATTTTTAACATCACAAATTATTGTTGTAAAGAATGTTTAATTTATTTCATTAATAGGAAGTCTCTACTGTACTTAAAGGTAAAAATAGAATTAATCTTTACCCACATTATATTGCACATAAATATACCAAGGTATAGTTTCAAGTCATGTTTCGACGAAGGTGTATTAACGAGTAGTTGTGAGATAATATGCAATCAATCAGACATTGATCATCAAGGAATGATTTGCATAAAACTGATATTGTCGTACAGTCCGCATTAGAATTAATTGAGCGAACAAAACTTCCATATCGATGAGAGGTTTGCTTCACTGCAGTCGAGGAAAATAAGCTTAGAGATATCCTTGTTAAATCAAAATTAATATAACATATATACATAACACACAACGGGTTTTACTAAACTGCTCATATGGTAGTGCTATGCTATCAACAGGAAAATATGGAAGGCGACTACTTAACCTTTCAGTTTAATTTGCTTCTGCTTACTTATACAAGACATACCCAGGCCAAGTAAAAAGTATAATTTTGTAGCGGTTCAATATTATTAGTAGAAGAACTAGAGTTACCGACCTAGCTGAACAAGTCGCAAAGCTGCAGTGGCAATGTGCGGGGCACATAGCTCGGAGAATCGATGGACGTTGGACGTACCAGCGCAGGCAAACGCAGCTTTGGTTGGCGAGTAGGACAGACGACATCAAACGAGTTGCTGGAAACAAGAGGCCCAAGGCCATAGATTGTAGAACACTCTACCAACACCTATGTCCAGCAATGGTTGTCAATCGGTTTATGTGATGCTGATGGATGATGAATATTATAATAAGAAAATGTTGAATCACGTCCATCCTTATCATACCCTTTATGAATTCTTCTACATTTGCTTTATCCTGATAACATCACAACTACTTTAATAATGTAGCTTGGAATATTCTAGTAACATGTGGAAGTGGTTTTCTCAGTAGCTTACTAAGCAACTACTAGGTCTTAATTGCTCTACTTTATCCTGATAAAGTAGAGCAATTAAGACCTAGTAGTTGCTTTTAGCTACTGAGAAAACCACTTCCACATGTTACTAGAATATTCCAAGCTACATTATTAAAGTAGTTGTGATGTTCTTAGTTGTAGAAGTAAGAATTTAATGATGTATAATTTTACTTTGTAGTCTACATCCTGTAGCCGACTTGAGTAATAAATTAACTTTATAACGGAGGAGACAGATAATGCCATGGCGTAGATTTTGTTATATTATGAAGACAGTATAATTATAGTATGGTTATAATCATGATAACAATTATTTAGTTTGATGATATTATTAAAATACTAGCGGACCCTCGCGACTTCGTCCGCGCATGAGTCAATCGAGAAGCTAGAATAGATGTGATGCTAACATCATAATGATCGTGGCTAGCTATGTACCTACTATTATTTTATGTAGTATACTGAGTTAGTAAGTTGTTTACTATTTTAGTTGATACGTACATACATACATACATACATCCATAAATCCACCCTCATAAATTAAGTAGTATGGTACGCATGTATTCGTTCGTTGTCCCATATGCCTTGCTTCTTGCTGGTATTTGTGAAGAGTTATGTCCTTTATCTCCGACAATATTTATCTGATCTTCATTAAAATTTAATCACTACATGTTTTATATTATACACTTTAAAATAAAAAAATAATTATTAAAATCAGAAGTAAAATTGATAAAATTTTTCATTACGTTTCCCGGAGGAAACTTATTGTTTATCGGGATAAAAGGTATCCTCTATGTTGACCCGGAATATCAGCTAACCCTATACCAAATTTTATTTAAATCCGTTCAGTAGTTTTCGTGTGATGCCCGGACAGACAGACAGACAGACAGACAGACAGACAGACAGACAAAAATTAAATAAAAATCTGTTTTGGACTCAGTATCGATTATAAAGCATCCCCCGGTCAAAATTTTCAAAATATATTAAATGTTTTATTATAAGTATAGATGACGAAAAGTTTATAATTATATTTAAGTATAATTTTCCTCTTCCTAAGTACTACTAACTACTACTAACTTTCTTTACTAAGTATAATCTGTGTCATAATTTAAAACCAATAATTTGACCAGGGTATCCCTGTTTGGTACAAAAAACCATATTTTGACTAATTAAGCTACTACGAACCGCAGCATAAATATATAAATACTTTACTACTAAAATCGAACAGTTGGAGAAAAAAAAAGTACACATAAATCATAAAATTAATTTCATAGAATTACTATTATTAAATAGGAATATGAAATAAGTAGAACAGGTGGAATATTAAGGGTGGTATAATTTAAAGATAATGTTTTTTTTATTAACTATATTTATCTACCAGGAAAACGAAAAAGTAGATATTTTTTTCTATGTTCATACCATTTGCAACGTTAACCGCTAAAGATATCAACGGTTGTATCCAGCGGAGGTTTCATGAGCAAAGATTGAGTGTCTCTCGATGGTTCGAGTAGGTTGCAAGTTTGCAGAGAAAATTTCCTCTTACTATAACTTATGAGTTTATAAACAGACTGAGCAGTTTTAACAAGAAAATCTACAAGATATTTGACGTACATGATCATAGTCCAAGGTACTTCCCAGATGAATAAAAAATCTGAATGGTAACGACAGAATTGTGACTCGTCGTTAAATACTGGAATAATACTTTGTAGGGAGGGACCTGTCTTTCTAACCACACCCAGCTTAGAAGATCTAGGTATAATAAACTTTACAAACTAAATATTAAAGCAATTGGTACCTACTTTTTAGTACAATCACACGGATGCCCACAAAGAACGGCACCTAGTACAACTAACAGGCTATAAAACAGGGCACGTGTCTCCTCCAACAATGAGAGGCACCGTAGTCCACCGCGCTGGCCTTGTGCGGATTGGTGGACGTGGATAAATAGTTACTTGTATACAATCTTGATCCAGTTGTTCTTTGACAGTTTTTTTTATATAGGTAGGCATCTAGACACTTCTTACAAAATGAAGGCAACGATTTCCTGCCTTTGTGATTGTATTATTAATTAATACTTAGTAGAAAGCCTAGCCTTGCTGAACTTATAGATTATCCTCCTATTATTATAAAGTTCCATAAAACACAATATAATGATAAAATAATTATCATTTATAAATAAGTGACACCATCATCTTCGTAATTATAGTAATCCCCGACACATTCTCTTTGAAAAATTAATATACTACCTTTTGGCCCGTGCTAGCCCTGTGACCCTCGTTTATTAACCACTGATATTCTCTCATGTTAAATGTATATTTTAATAATATGCTATAATGCACAATTTTGCACATTAAATGCACAACCTACTTAATGTACTTACTTAATTGGATATGGAATAATATAACATTGTTTACATTAGTTTTGTAAGTAACCCATATTTTTAAAATAAAAAAATAAAAAAAATGGCTACTTTGGGTTATCCTTTGGACATAAACATATTCCATTGCGGACTTTTTTGTAGACCTTTTTAAGGTGTAAAATACTGTAGCACATTATTTTGAGTTTAGGCAGCGTTTGCAATGTAAGCGCATTTGTTTATTCAAGACATTAGAAACCTCTAAAATTACTAGTGTTTCTCTACTTTATTTGGCATGTAGTATACATATAAAGTTTACTCGTGAATCACTGTATCTATTAAAAGCACAGACGGCGGGAAGCGACTTTCTTTTATACTATACAATGTGTAACCGAATCACGAATCACCCTGTAAAAATATTAAATAAAAAGAAGCATATTTATTTTTCCATGCAAACGAATTTAAAACATTCTGAGTGTGTACCGCATAAACCGTTAAATAGTACTTATAATTGAAGATAAAAGACCGACACGCGCATTTGACAGTTCCTTTGCTACACGACGCGTACCTAATAAACTGACAAGAGACAAGGGCTGTATCTGATTCCTTTCAACAAAAACTATGCAGTGGCAGTGACTAAACAGTCAAGTCAAAAACTATTAGCGTTTGGGTTTCACACATATGTCTCAGAGACAGTACATAATGTTCCTCTAAAGCCTGTATTATTATTTCGGTTTTCATTTACACGTTGTACAGTGATGCTCTTTTACTCCTAGCAAAAAACCTCGGTTTTATCCTTTTGTTGAAAATATTTTTGACAAGCAAAATAATTATAACCTATCGTGCCAAGTCTCGCGTATGGACACGCCGACGCATACTTAGTATTGAATCATGCTACCATTAATCAATCACCAGACCATTAAAATTTTCTATAATGTATCATTTAAACTTACAAAACACTCTTTGTTGTACTATATTCGTCATTCCAAACACGATATTGGTCGCCGTCAACCAATTCGTACCAATGACAGAATATTATTAAACTTTTAGTAAATCTGGAAAGAAGTACAGCGCGGGAGGCAAACAAACGAAGTGTTGATGCAGAGCCTTATTTATTAGTTAATTTCCCATTTATATTTCTTAATATTAATTGTTTATTTATCAGCTTTTAAATATACCATTTTCATGTTCTTAGCACATTGCTTATATAAAAATACATTCAGCTTGGCAGCTTGTAAATCCTTATCTACTTATCGTGTATCTTCTGTAGCTCCGTCAAGATGTTTACATAATAATATAGTTTAGAAACTGATAGGTATGTTACCGCTACATTTTTACAGATTTGCAAGTTTACGTTTACATTTAAAAAAGCGGTGCTTACAAAGCGGGTAAGGCTTCTTCTTTTTTGGGAGATCGAGCTCGGTTCCTAGCACGCACCTCGAACCACCAGGTTTTTGAATTTATGTGCTTTTTAAGCAATTAAATATCACTTGCTTCCACAAGTACGGAAAACATCGTGAGGAAACATGCATGCCTGAGAGTTCTTCATCATGTCCTCAAAGGTGTCTCAAGTCAACCACTCTACACTTGGAACACGGCCTTAACCCTTCTCATTCTAAGAGGAGACCCGTGTGGTTGATAATGATGATGATGCCAGTGCCTACAATATGAGTACCTTCAAATCAAGAGTCAAGGCATCTTCTAGGCAAGCGCGCTTCACTTTAGGCTGCATCATCGCTTACCATTTGTGTGATTGCAGTCAAGCGCAAAAAAAATGCAGGTCTACGAAAGAAAAGTTTTGATATTTATTTACTACCTCACAGTATGTATTCAGTTAAAATAATGTTAGATGTTTATATCATAATAGATGACTGACCTCACAGAGCGTTGTTATTTGCGCTGAGTTCCCTCCATTTGGCGACATGGCCTGTATGTACCCTACGGCCACCACTTGAATACAAATTGACTCTATTGACCTCAGCATTGTTTATGCTTTAAAGCACTTCCGACTTTTGTTTTCCTAATTCTATATCCTTGTATGATTAATGGAGATCATATTGTATACAGACCGGTCGAGCAGCGCGGGCAAATAACAACAATTTTTTTACAATTATTTTGTTTATCTTAACGAATCACGTATTACAACTTCTTCCGGTAAACTTTTTTTAGTAGAATAAGTCAGAAGCTAATATAATTGATTTCAAGTTCTTCTTCAATTTATCAGTCGATATGGCTTTAAAGTATTCTTAATATCGATCATGATTCTTTAACAGTATTTACCGTTACGTACCTGTTTTGTACGCACCTACGTAAACGTATCATACAATCTTGCCCTCTAGTTTTGTGTCAGCTCTCCTTTGATGATCGGACAACGCGTGTCTGCGTATCACCACCCGACCATGATATTATGCGATCATCACGAAATAATACATATCGGCACAATGTTTACTCTAAGGGATGCAACATTAAGATGTTGCATCCCTTAGAGTAAACATTGAATAAGGTAAGCCTTATTCAGCCGTAAGATGGTGTTTCAGCCAAATAAACTAATATATTTCGTATCTACATTGTAAGTAATTTCCTTCTATTTAAATATATATATATATATATATATATATATATATATTAACTATGAATCATGTCATTATTTAAAAATAAGTTAATTCGCTATGATTTAAAAGAAGTTACCTAGCAATATCTAACAAAAAACTGTACCTACTTACATTTTGTAGTCAAGTCTTTTTTTTGGTTTGAAAGCAATACGAATAATAGCAGGTAATACAAAATGCTTACATAAGCCATCAATGCGTGACAAGATAATGGCGTCGAAGCCTCACTATATAACGCATCATGTATTGTGCTCACAAACAATGACCACATAGAAATGTAGGTGTTTTTTATGTTATGAAGTTCAAGGTTAATATAAATGATTAGAGCATTCATTAGAACGTTGTTAATTGTCTAATCCATTCAAATGTCGACGCAACAAGTTTTAAAGATTATGATACATGTTGATATACAGATACCTATTATTATTATTATTTAGTTATACAAATTACCAACAGATTACAGATAGATTAAATATAGACTCTTCGCAATTCAAGAGGATGGCACATCATCGTTCGATTTTCCACCGGCTGACCTCCGAACTTCAATATGAAGAAGGCACGTAATGATGATTATGATGAATATAGAAAACGGACGTTTGTGATGATAATTATATTCTAAGATCTAAGCAAGCTAACCGGTAAAGGGTTTGTTAAATTGATTTTTATGCGGCTTTGCTACGGAACACTAAGGCCAAACCGATGCGCAAGAAACGCCCGATGTGGCGAGCACTTTTACAACCTTTTACTATTGTCACCTGTGGTAACGTTCGGGAAAAATAGAAATGATGTTAAAATATGTGATAGGAACTCATGGTATCATTTATTTTGTACCCTGCGATACTGCGATATGCGATAGACTTTAAAGGTGTTCAGCAGGGTCTTATTTTGGATCCCGTTCCATTTTTGGTTTATATAATTAATGATTTTACAGAACTTTTATCCGACATTTGTGACATTGTATGTCACAAGTTAAGTTTACTGACGACGTATTTGACCTGATGGAAAAGTTTTCTGATGACGATGAAAAACTTTAATGTTTGTATCGCATTGATTTACTGTTAATAATGAGTTCTAATGTAAACAAAAAAAAATACAAAATAGTAACGGTCAGTGGCCAATAAAAATATAAAAATGGAGAAATTCAAGTCAATGTTCAAAATAATAGATATAAAGAATAAGCACAAAAACCTTAATGGGTATGAGAGTAAAATTACAACTAAGTACACGAATTTGCAAATTATGTTGTTGGTGTGAAACGTTAATTTCTTAATATATCATTTCTGAACTTAAATAAAATAGCAATAATTAAAAAAATATATAAGTAAAATAAATGTGGTACCTAGAATAACTTTTCTATGCTTTATATTTTACAGTAACTAAGGCCTTTGGCAATTAATGTTATGAACTTGAAATAACAAGTAATTTTATGCAAATAATAAAATTAATTTCCCTGGAGACATTTTTATAATCGTCAATAGCAATGTCAGTTATATTCATTGACACTATTACAATTAACTATTACCTACCTACCTGTTGTATTTAAAAGGTTATAGTGTAATGATTTATGGCCATAGCACTATTAAACTAGATTTAATGATAACATAATGCACTCAGAATATTAAAAGTACCTAACAACTAAACGGTGAATTTAAAATTGTACAGAATATTTTTTGTTTTTCATACAAACAAAAAGATTATCCTTGGGTAGGTACTATTTATATAAAGGAACTAACGACTACGTCCGCTTAGGTACAACATCTGAAATTTAAACTTTTCGCTACATCTCCCCAATATACCCCGTCCCACCGCGACGCATCGCCTCCCTGCGCTATCAGGTATGTACTTAGATGGTCGTCTCCTAGTGTAAAAGCCTTTAGCCTTCTTAAAACTGCAAAAAGATTTTTCATATCCAACCGGAATTTCCAAGACAAAACATCTAACTATCCAGCTTTGTTATTAAGGTTATATTTATAGCCAGATAGCTCTAGTTATAGATATAGGTAACATGGTTTCATATTTGCGGTCAACCACAGAATTGCTTCATAAATCGATTACAAAACCAATCCATTTGAATCATTGTTAAGGATTCTTAGACAGTTTTGTAAAAATAAAGTCTAATTTGGCGTTATACTCGGCCATCTGAACACTGACTGCTAAACAAGGCTCACAAAGAATTGACGTCTGGCGCTGTTGTGTGTTTTTATTTTATTGTAATAGGTAATAAACAAATTGACTTAGAAGCAGTGATAGCCCAGTGGGTAAGGCTTCGGATTTCCTTTCGTGGAGACCGAGTTCGAGCCCCAGCACGCACCACTGACTTTTCGGAGTTATGTGCGTTTTTAATTTAAGCAATTTAAATATCACTTGCTTTAAAATGTGAAAGAAAACATCGTGAGGAAACCTGCGTGCCTTAAAGTTCTCCATAAAGTTCAACGGCGTGTGAAGTCTACCAATCCGCACTGGGCCAGGGTAGAAGACTACAGCCTTCTCACTCCGAGCGGAGAACCGTGCCCTGTAGTAGGCCGATAAATAGGTTTATGATGATACAAACTAAGCTAAGATATAGCCTAGTAACTGAGCAATACTTTGCAGGGCATGCAAGGAACACGTCCTAAGAAATGTCCTGTGTCCTGCCTCATGTGCATTTAATTAGACCAGCAATCAGTCCCTCCACTAGAACACAGAAATGCTGCCCGGCAGACTACTAAGTACTTCGATATTTCCCCAGACGACCTTTGTCACATTAAATGTCCTGAGCCCGTAAATCCATCAATTGGCCATAATTCCGGAGCCTTCTAAATTCAAAGTCTCCTGAAGATATAAACTAGTGTTCCTGACTGATTTCGGCCACGTTAGACTTTCGGCTTAAAAAGTATTTCAGCAGCTGTTGAGCCCGACATAAGTAACCAACAAACTGCCACACTTACACATTACTAATATTATCATGGATAATATATCGTGGACTTCCGCAATATTACGCCTGCTTCGATCTAATATAAAGCAAGTTTGCAATGCAACATATAAGTAACTACTTATACTACAAGTCACAACCACAGTTAACCCGCTACCGGAACCTATTTCGCCATATAACATATTGCCTGTAAATTGCATAATTTGTGCTCGAACTTTACATTGCCAGTAGTAGGCTGAAATATCACATACTAGCTTACAGCCGCCCCATGTTTTCCTTTTTTTAAAATCCTCCAGTCTCCAGGATGCAAGCTATTACAGTGCCGAATTACGAAGTTTGGTGCATACATTTTTCACTTTTACATTTATAATTTTTGTATTGATTTACTATATCTTCCTTTATTTTGAGTGATGATAATAAAAAGAATTACAATTTCTTTATTTTTAGGCTATAGTGTCATAACATTGAATAATTTAGCTAGTTTTCCCTATCCATACTAATATTATAAATGTCAGTGTAAGTTTGTTTGTTACGCTTTCACTCAAATTCTACTTCCGATCCTCATGAAACTTTGTACACATATTCTTGGAAGTATAAGAACTAATTAATTTTTTACTATAGAGGTTATAATATGTGTTTAATTTGCACAAACTTTGTGAAAACATTCTGATGAATGTGGTTGGAGATAGAGGACAGAACTCCTCAGCGGAAAACAGCAAATCATAAGCAGCTCATTTAAGGCTTAGCAATACTGAATTCATAATTGCTGCCACATTTATGAGGACTTCATTGCTAGGACTAAATAAAAAATGTAAAAAATGTTCTTCGTTAACCTTTAGCATATGAATCAACTAACAATGCGATTTCGATACTTCCTTTAACGATTACTATTCTTATAAAAACCAAATTCCGAGCTTTATGTACTAGCTAGGTGAAGGTTAACTAGGTTATAAATCCCGCGGGAACTGTTTATTTCCTGGAAAAGTAAACTATGTTACTCAGTACTCTCCATCCTTTCAACAAACTTTATGGCAAAAATTCAAGTTGATTGGTTGCATAGTGAGGGCGTGAAGGAAGGACAAACAAACTCACTTTCGCATTTATATTAATAGTTAGGATAAGTAATTTTTATTTTATTTTTAAAAACTAACAAGCCTTACTTAGTAGCTTATAGAAAAAGTTAGGATATAGGTACTAAAGATGTTCGATTTCGACTAAACTTATCAATCACAAATCAAGGCACAAAAGGGTACCTAACCTAACTGCAATCCAGTTTATCAAAATAACTGTCAATCAGTGCAAAAGGATTTCAAATAATATTCCATTCAGTTTACTTCTTTTAATCCTATAATACTCAGAACCTCAGTACTGGATTCTATTATTGACTATGTTGAATAAATGTTTGAGCTATGGCTACGGCTGTCGAAAATGTTCTTGGAAAAACTGTTGCTCTTTGTTTTGACCGCTCATTTCTTAATATTGGTGATCCTTTTTAATGAACGGACTTAATTACGCGGTTTAGTTTATTTTAATCTTATAGTACTCAGAACCTCAGTAAGTAAGCACTGAATTTTATTATGACTATGTTGAATAAATTGTTGAGCTACTACGGCTGTCGAACATATTCTTAGAAAAACTATTGCTATTTGTTTTTACCGCTCATCTCCATTATTGGGTATTCCCAGTGATCTTTTATAATGAACGGACCTTATTACGCCATACTTCAAACTTTTTGGTATAATATTTCTTCTCGTAAGAACCCCTCTAATGCGAGGGTAAAGGCCTCCTTCAGAGATGACCACCGGTCTCTATCTTTGGCTACTTGCATCCAGTTAACGATATCGTCGGACCATCTTGCATGCGGTCATTGTCGTAGTATATTTATTTATTTATTTAAATAAATGTAACCTTTTAGTCGTAGGTAGGGAGTTGTGAAATATATATAGTGAAAAATAATTAATTATTTTGTATTGTAAATACAAGGTTTAATGAAATGTTCTCTTTTATCAGAGTGTATAAAGACGTACGTACCTACATATCTAACGCATTGAATTTGTCGTGTTGCAAGTATTAAGAGCAAGGTTAACAAGAATGTTATAAGCTCACTCGTAGACTAACAGTGCATGCCATTTCGTAAGAGTAAGATGAGAAATGTAGATATGTGTAGAGAATAATAAAACCTACCTTATTATATAGTAACTTTATATCCGTTGTTTTTTATGCTTTACACGTTAGCCCTTGACGGCTTATATGTTAGGTATATAACAGTTAAATACCTATTATACCTTGACTCCGTAAACGAACGCTAAATTGTTTGGTAGCATGTTTTTATTTGTATATTTTGAACTAGCCCTGGCTAAATCCTACCAAACAAACAAAAATTCAGAAATTAAAAATTTCCAACTTGTACCTGCCGGGAATCGAAGTCGGCACCTCCCACACTTTTCCAAAAGAAACCTTTGCCTAGCTGTTCCACTAATAGGTTGGGGATGATGGTGATACAGGTGTTATAAAAACACAAATGATGGCGTTAAAACTATCTATAAACCGTAATTAATTCACATTTTTTCAAAGAATTATTATATTTAATACTTTAATGATCTATGAATACATATCTAATCATACTATAAATCGATTTACTAGCAAATTAAAAACGCAGACTTCAAATATTTTATCGAGAGTAATAAAATAAAATAGAATTAAGGCTTTAATATGTAGCAAGCGCGGTTGGCCCGAAAGTTATTCGAGTGAGGAGCCAATGTATGCTGTAAATGCAAAACTTTTAGACTGAAAACAACAACAACAATAGACTGAGACCCCTTTTTGACTAGGCACTCTAAATTCTAACAGCATTTACGAAAATGTAATGTGAAAATTGTAAAGACAATATTTAAGTAATATTGACAGAAGTGTGTTATTATGGTATGTTATCAACACACCAAGTTTAATGTTTCTAACTCAAACATTAAACTTGGGTTATAGATCACTTTAGTGCCATTATTTATAATAATTATTCTTATAGCACATGCTTCATATTAATCATCAAACCAATTAAATTTCCACTGGCCTCTTCACTCACTTTGTTGATCTTTACAGAACAGTATAATTTTATTAGAGACGGTTTAAAACCAAAAGTACTAAAAGCACTATATGTTAAGCTCATTGCCAACCAAAACTGAATAAACTAATTCAGAGAAAAAAACTATTAGCGGAAACAAGCCAGGAGACCTTTCGTTCAGACCACGGCCTTATTATTAAAACCTATGAAGCGTATCATTGACATTTCCATTTAGTTTCCCACTAAATCTAATTTAATTGACTTGATGGTTATTACAAGCCAGTCTCCGCACTTAATCTACCTTAGTCTCATTTATAGTCTAAGTGTAGTTTGTAGTCTAAGTAATTTTTATTGCTTAACTGGATAAAACAATCATTAAGTAGCAGGACATTCTTTGACGGCCGATTGGCGCAGTTTGCAGCGACCCTGCTTTCTGAGCCCAAGGCCGTGCGTTCGACTACTGGAAAATGTTTGTGGGATGGGAATGAATGTTTTTCAGTGTCTGGGTGTTTATATGTATATTCTATGTACTTATGTATATAATTCATAAAAATATTCATCAGGCATCTTGGTACTCATAACACAAGCTACGCTTACTTTGGGGCTAGATACCGATGTGGGTATTGTCGTAGTATATTTATTATTCTCGTAAACAAACTGCAAACACACCAGGAAATCTTTAAAATTAAAAACTAACCTTTGGATGAATGACCAAGTTTTTTTTACTCATCACGTACGCTCTATTTGCTAATATTGTACTTAAATATTTACAAAACTTAATTTCAGAGACATGAAGGTCGTCTATACATTCATTGCATATAAAAATAGTAGTTTATCGCCCGCTAAACGGACCGTTTCTGTATCGTGCTGAAATTTTAAGTATACACGAAACGTATTTTGTACAATTAGTAGTTAAGACTGTTACAATAAGAATTTGGTTAACATATAACTCTGGAACTTCTACTTGTGTTCATATTCTTATAAATCTAGCTCATATTATGTAGCCGTCGAGTCATCACTGGCAACACACACTGGTTTAAGACATTGGTCTTAGGGCATTGGGGGATTACGGGCGAAATGATGTCCGGGAGAAAAATGCGGTAAATTAAAAACCTATATAAAGAGTTAAAGAGTTATAATTGGTAAACAAAGTGTTAATTTTGCCGGTTGCCTGGCAGAGATCGCTTTTAAGCGATAAGGCCGCCTTTGTATTCCACTCCAGTTTTTGTGTTTCTCTCTATTCGTCCTTTATTTTCCTAACTGTGTAGTGGTGTACAAATAAAGAATTTAAATAAATATATATTTTTTTTTATTTGAGCAATAAAAAACCATTACTCAAAGACATTTTGTTTTTCATTCGTATTCACCAGTGGTAATAATAATTAATCTCTTCATAAGTGAATGATACTTTTACGTTACAAAGTTTGATTAATGGTGTTAACAATAGAATATTATAGATAAGAGTTCTTTAACTGCTAAGTTTGTAGACAGAGACTCTACAAACCTAACATTTTCCCGTCCCGCGATTCGAACCCAGAACCTCGTGATGCTGAACATGCTTACCAACCAACTAATCAAGTTTCCCGAAAAAAATTCACAGTTGAAAATTTAAAAAAGGCTGTCGAGGTATTTTGGTCTGGGGTCTATTACAAAAGCATTTTTTGTGTTATTTCAATTATATCTTATAGTAAAGGCTTTGTTTAAAAGTGCTGACAATTAATTTCTTCATCATAATATTTGTTAAAATTACGTCACAATACTGATAAAACAACTCGCATCCTTATAATTACTTACTTACCTACTGTATATTGCGCGATAAATAAACCTAACCTTACGTTTTAAATAAAATTATATTGCTAGAGTTCCAAACATAGAGCTTGCGAAAGAACATCCGTCCATGTTCATTAAAACGCATCATTAATGGTCAATAAAAGCTATTTTAGCGTGTCTGTGACATTTCTAAATCAATTTAAAAGTGAAGATGTGTTTACGATGTAAATATTGACACACTTTTCTCATCACAAATTCAATCGCTTCTCGTTAACTTTTATACCGGACACAAACTGTGACCTTTAGGTGATAGCCGATAAAAATTAGATGCGTTCTCTGGCTGTTACTTAACCATATGTTGCAATAAAAAGAATTACCTATCCATTACATGATATTGTATGAGACAAAATATAGTTTTCTCGCGCTTGCTAGAAAAAAGCTTAGTTGTAAAAAGTGAAATATCCCTATTTTCGGTTGATAGGTACCCAACTAGACAACGCGCCAGCAAATTAAACCACAATAAAAGAAAATGCAGAATATTGACGGCCGATTGGCGCAGTGGGCAGCGACCCTGCTTGCTGAGCCAAGGCCGTGGGTTCGATTCCCACAACTGGACAATGTTTGTGTGATGAAAATGAATGTTTTTCAGTGTCTGGGTGTTTATCTATATATTATAAGTATTTATGTATATTATTCATATAATTATTCATCAGTCATCTTAGTACCCATAACACAAGCTATGCTTACTTTGGGGCTAGATGGCGATGTGTGTATTGTCGTAGTATATTTATTTATTTATTTATTGGTGCCGATTTTTTGTACACAAATTTCTAAACTCAATTGACAAGTCTAAAAGTAGTAAGTAGGTACTATCCTATTTCACAAAACTGAACATGTTAAAAAGGATAGCAGTTATTTTTATATCTGTTATTTTAGTTTGGATACGAGAGTATTGAGTTTTCCGCTCAATTTATTATGCTGAAAACAACCGGTATTTTGTTATTATGTGAGATTTGTAAGTTCTTTATAAATAAGGCAAGGAAGGTCTTTAAAGGAAAACCCCTGCAACCGCGCTTAGTTGTAGGTATATTTTTTTTATTTGTGAGTGGAGAATAAATATACTTACGTACTTTTGTTCGCAAAGACGATTTATCCAACTCTCCTTCGACATAAATATTCGTTACCAACCCAAACAACCTTTTGCGCCCGCTATATCTTTTTTTTTTTAATAAATATATGTACATTACATATAAAAATATAATTAATATTTTTATGAACATTTTAGAAAAATACTTATAATTTGACGTTCGAATGGCGCAGTAGTGGGAATCGAACCTACGCCCTTGGACTCAGAAAGCAGGGTCGCTGCCCACTGCGCCAATCGGCCGTCAAAATCAAAATATAGGCCGGTTCTACAGTCTTTCAAATACGTACCTTTATTTATCTTTAGAAAATCAGATGAAACGGTCTACAGCCTTATTGGCGTTCAGCTGCCGTGTCACCCGTGGTCACAGTCCGCTGGCCACGGCCTTCGTCCCGCGGTTATGACGGAATGACCATTATATAACGGATAAGCAGACTCACGCGGAATTCAATCTAGAAACTTTATAGGTGTATCCATACTTAATATTAATATAAATGCAAGGCGATAGATCTTGACGCGTTCTTGTTACGCGATTACTCCACCAATCACGAATTGATTGTTATATATTTTTTTGTTTGGTAGGTACGTCATACGAAATTGCTTTAATGCTGTTTGAAAAAATCTAATAAAAATAAAAATCGTGTTGGTTTATAGTTTCCTTCATTATTTTTTGTACCTTTAACCAAATAAACGGATAATCAAAATATGAATGGATGTCATAACGATGAAGTCGGTTTTATATTTTATCAAAATCCCAGGATGAATTGATGCTATGCTTTTTTTAGTGTTCCCTGTATAAAATTATTTAAATAATCCTCTGAAGAACATTATTTAAAGAATTATTTATTTTACAGAATCCTCATTAATCTACAGCTAAATCATAAGAATGTCCAAATTTAGGCGGGGAAAGACAGTTTTATATAATGAAAGTCCTATTTTTAATAATAAGTTAATGATTCTGAACACTACGGTGTTTGAACATTTGCCTAACGCTGTAATCAAGTCAAAAGCTTAACTGGGCGTAAAAGAATGCAAGATCGGTAGGTCACGCTCGACTTATTCATAATATAAAACAGTCGGTATTTAAAACGATGGACTGGACCAGAATGTACGATTTCCCGATTTAAAAATAAGTACAGTAGGTACCTATCTAATTTGAAAAAAAAATGTTTCAATAACATGCAGTTGCGTATATGTTTTTTTTATTATTGGAATTCCGGGACAAACAATCTTAAACTTACAAAAAATTATTTAAAGTCGTATTATAAAAATACTTGCATGCTTTAAAAGCTTTAAAAGCATTTCGTTAGTCAATAACATTTACTAAGTGTAACTTATAAGTAATAGACCCACTATTCGTCCGATCCCTCATGTATTAAAATTTTCGCACATTGAGATTGTTCAGTTAAAATGGAGGTAGGTATATAATATATATATTTTACAAACAATTAATGTACAAATATTAATTATACTTAGGTACTAGAAATCCTAGAAGATAAAACTTATGAGGATGCACAAGTGTCTTGAGTAATTTTTATTTATGAACTGATTTAAATGGCTATGTCTACGTAATTTTTTTTCGTAAGTATTACCTAGTAGATATTTAATTACTGAGCTTTTTGTGACAGAGCTCGTCCGGCGACGTACTACCTACCGCCGTGCTTATATCTGCCGCTAAGCAACATTGCTGTTTTCCGGTCTGAATGTCTTGTTTGCAGATGTTATTTTATCCACATAGGGCTTAGCACCTGGGCAGGTACGTCTCGGATGGATTGACATAGCACTTTGTGTCGTTCGGCATTTCTTGCATGCCCTGTTAAGTGTTCCTCCATTCATAGGTGATGGTTTTCCACTTATCATCAGGTAGGCCATCGGCGTCGTTTTATTTTGAAAGCACCCTGGACATCCACGTTTTCTATGAAATGAAATGAATGAATGTTATTTACCTATGAAATCAGTAAAAAATGATTCCTTTTCTCTCTCTTTACAGCAATGTCGGCCGATGGGTCGACGACAGACATTCACGGACTACTCAACGATACTGGTAAGTTTGAAGATACTTAAAAATATTAAATAAATAGTAGTTTTTAGTCGGAAATTTATAATTTTTGTATAATTATTTAATAAAGCGCCATCAAGCGAGGTCATAAAAAATACTACTAATATTATAACTACGAATATTTTATTAGCGCCATCTATGCAAAACCTCTAACACTACTTCGTCAAATTTACGTCTCAACGCCATCTATGTAGTACTTCGTTAACTACCTTCTGAGTTTATTTACTTAGTTCATAGAGTATTTACTAGATGGCGCTTATCAGATTATTTTGTCTAATATGTGCTCTAGATGGCGCTAGTAGTTCTTAAAATAAGTTATTACTTTCTTTTAACTGGATGGCGCTAGTAGCTTTCAAAATCGGTTATTTATTTCTTTAGTAATAAAATATAATTCACGGAAGACAGGTTTCGGCTCGGAGTTACTATAGTAGGTATAATAAGCGCAGTCCGGATAGAGACGTCTATAGCTCTGGGAATGGGTTCTTTAAACTGCCCGTCACTGCTATTACCTACTTATTAATATTCCGCTGATTTGCGATTATGATGACTTATCAAAAAAATTTTTTTACCAAAAGCCTGCCAGTGCTAACCTTTCTGGAAACAGCGTGGAGTAGAGCCCTCTGGCTCTGTCCTATGAGAGAGATGGATGTGCCAAGAAGTAGGAAAATATAATGCTGATTTTTACCTACCCTATTGCCTAACGTTTAGTTTTATATTTTTGGACGTTTTTGCTTCACCATCACCAGAATAGGGCCTAATGATTAAAAGAGTTGAGATCTTGCAAAAATGTGTTTCCAGAATCAGCTGTTCCATCCTTACGGCTGATGTACCAACCGAAATGAGATATGAATCCCCCTAGGCATCTTTGGTTAAAATATTTTATTCCCAATTAGTTCTAGATCTACTTATCAGTACCTACCTACTAAACAATCACGTTTCTTCCAACGTGAAATCGTACTCAAACGCAAAACCCGTTATCGATTAAAAATCTGAATAGCGTATCGTATACCTACATTACCTACGCGTTTAGGTACTTTTATTACATCAGAAGCTGAGTATTAATGACGTCTTGAATTTCCAATTTTATGGTCATTCGGCATGCCGGGTATATCCAAATACCTACCTCCTATCAAATTATGAATATCGCGTAAATTAGCACTTTACATTATATTAATGAAAGTAGGTACAAACTTACTAGGTACCTACCTGCTGGTAAAACTGACGTTTTTGTATGACATCATTTGTTCTTTACGTCAGCTAATAGGGCTGCCGCTCTACTAACAGGTATTTTATTTTATGAGTTTCAACCATAAAGATAATATGACTATTGTAGACTACTACTATTCCACACCTTGTGAGATAAAATAGGTGGGTACCTAGGTAGGTATCGTACCAAACTTTGTTTATTTAATCATACTTGATGGGTTTGTTTTGTTTTATAATCAATAAATATACCTATGGTTGTCAGATTAGGTTCTTAAGTTTTCTACTGACGTGGAATCTTACAATTTATAATGAATAGAATTCTACTTATTTCCTCTCCCATCCCTGCACAGCTAATCGCTTAGTACCTATAACATCGTTATAGTTTCTACTTTCGCTTGAATAGCTGGCACGCTTTGATAGCGGCCACAAATTAATGACCAAACGCAGGCGTCGCGTCGCGTCGGCAAGTTCAAAGACTCGACACGGACTGCTGTACACGTCGCAATACGGAGGATTCAATTGACAAATTAGTTTTCCGTTGTTACATTATTGTAAATATATATAAGAAAAGTGTGGTACCTACTAGGTACATGATAAACTATACGTTCCTACAAGCCTATGTACCTTATTAGATATTCCTTACATCATATGTACCTAGGAGGTACCTAATAACTATTTAGGAGATACAAAGCGGAATAGTAGTAGCATGATCGTAGTAGGTAGCATGATAGCAGTAGTAAATGTGCACACAATCGTGGTGATTGGGTTTCTCCTTCACAGTTCTACCACTTTAGTGCCTTTAGTTGCATGAAACTTTTTAACTGTCATTTCGGATAAGAGTAGCAAAGTTGTGGAATGCCTATCCGGTAAATGATTCCTGCCGCGTTTAACAATTTATTACCTTTAAGGCAAGAGTGAATAGGCATCTTCTAGGCAAACGTGCCACGACCTCGGCCTTCTCATTGCTTTCCAGTTTATTTTCTTTGTTGCAAGGACGGTAGCTTAAAACCATCTGAGGGGTTGTTACAGCGTCACCGGCAAATGAGGTGAGAAGAGACCTAGAGCTTGAAGACATCGGGGGAGCCCGTCCGGGTGTCGGCAGAAGTCTCGTCTTGCAATTCGAGGCGTCGTTTTCGAGTATGGAAATAGTTAAACATGGGCGTGAAGTGGATTGATAACATTGTGTGAAAGCTCAAATTTGCCTCCAATAATTCTTTAGCTCGTGTTTTCTCAGAACCTTTGTAAAACAAAAATCAGAAGTACAGGATTTGCAACTCTAAATTAAACGTCTTTAGGTGTGTTTACGTTACCAATACTGTATATAATAGAACTGAATTCGTTCTCAATAAAATAACACGTATAGCTGGCCAACGTATACTGAACTGCCTCCTTGGTTTAGAGGTTAGCTTTTTCGGTTGGCGCAGTGGGCAGCGACCCTGCTTTCTGGGTCTAAGACCGTGGGTTCGATTCCCACAACTGGAAAAATGTTAATTGTGTGATGAACATGAATATTTTTCAGTGTTTGGGTGTATTATAAGTATTTATGTATTTATTATTCATTAAAATATTGATCAGTCCTCTTAGTACCCATAACACAAGCTACGCTTACTTTTGGGCTAGATGGCGTATTGTCGTAGTATATTTATTTATTTATTATTTACTAGCTGTTGCCCGCGACTTCGTCTGTGTATCATTTTGTTTTTTGATGTGGCATTAAATTTAGTTGTAGATCTAAAAAAAAAAAAATAAAGTATGTAGTATCGCTAAGCCTTAAATGAGGGGTTTGCTGTTGTCCGCTGAGGAGTTCTGTCCTCTATCTCCAACCACAGTTTGGGCAAAATTAAAAACATATTGATTATTTTTGTACTATAACCTCTATTGTACGAAAATAATAATTTAAATCAATTATAATTTGTCAGATTTATGGTGTAAAATCGTCAAACACTAACCGAGCTTAATGTCGGGATAAAAGTATTCTATATTACTTCTAACACTTCCAAGAATATGTGTACAAAGTTTCATGCGGATCGGTTAAGTAGTTTTTGCGTGAAAGTGTAACAAACAAACTTACATTGATATTTATAATATTAGTTGGAATTATTATAAACTGTAACTGAAACTGTAATGGAGTGTGGTGGGTCTATGCTCTATACCCGCTCTCTCACGGGGCAAATAATGATGATGATGACTTCCAAATTGACCCAACTAATCCCTATTAATCCCTATAATCTTGTTCAGGCTAGAAATGTTATACCCACACCAGTTATGAGGTAACTCTATCACTTCAGTAATCCAAATAAAAAAAACTACCACTCGCCTCTTACCACAGGAGTTTTATAATTGTAATGCAATAGTGATCGCTTACATGAAAATTGATATTTTTCCCTTATAAGGTTTCGAATATTTACCTACCTCGCTGAAACCGCACTAAAGCGATACCACATTCCTACCTACTTGTTTACTATGGGGTTGATAGTACCTTTAATGAAAGAAAGAGAGAAGAAAGAAAAAATGTTGTTATTTTTGTAACAGCATTGGGTGGTGGGAATTGAAGGAGTGGTGTTACGAATTGGTAAGTACTAAGTTTATCATAATATATAAGGGGGGAAGTTGTCGAAAATCGTCTCAGATGGTAAGGCATTGATAAATGGAGACCGCAATGAGGTCGATAACTAATGCCTCAACATTTCCGTTCCTAAAACTTGTAACTGTTGAAGTAAGTGAGCATTGTGAACACAGATCAGAGATAATATACTTAAAAAAACAGATGTCCAAGATAAAGTAAAGCAAAACTGAATCGGCCGGATACCGGAACCCTCCTAGTACGATAACCATTAGTTGAAGAAGATGTATATAATAATTACCTTAAGCAATCTGAATTTCTAATGATAAATATTTGATAGCCTAGTGGTTAGGGCTTCGGCCTTCCTTTCAGGGGGACTGAGTTCCGTCTTCGGTAAGCACCTCTAACTTCTCAGATTTATAAGTGTTTTTAAATATCACTTGCCTGATGGAAAACATCGCGAGGAAACCTAAAGGGGTAAATAAGAGTTCTGTATAGACGAGACCAGTGTTCTGGAGTGTAAAATTTCGATTAGTGTAAAGATGATAATAAAGCAGTCCAAATACGGTGCTATGCTACTGTTACGATTATAGATTTACTGAGCAAGCAGCTAAGTGTAGGAACCAACCAGTAAATCTTAAAAAAAAAATATACAAAAGTACCGACATATAGATTTTGTAATATATGCTACCTGACTGTACCACTCATGACAATCTTTGAAGACATACCAACAACAAGAAAATGTGCCAGAGAATAGAGATAAGCCTCGACTAAAGATAATACTACATGGAATTCAAAGTTTTCTTTTTACCACCGCAATAACATTTTTTACTGGGAAATCAAAAAAAAAAAATAACTTCATCAATCATTTCATTGAATAAATGAAAAAATTACTCAACCAAAGTTAACAAAGTTAATTTATGAACCGAATTCTTCCCCTAAGCTAATGTGAAAAAATAACCTTGGGACCGTGTCAATTTAGAAATGACACAAAATATGTCTCGTAATATTTTACAAATGAAGCCAGTACCTACTTAAATCTGACCTTTTCAAGGATACCTATATGTTAAACCGATTTTTAAAGCTCTGTAGAAAAAAACAACAAGAATCACGAGCTTAGAATTAGTGACGTCAATAATAATACTTAACTAAAGGTGTAAACAAAACTCACACAGGTATAAATTATTAATAACATTTTTTACAATAATATGATTTAGTAATATGTGCTATACTCTAAATATTTTGAGCGGTGTAGGTATTTCTGCTTTTTGAATAAACTCAGGATCATTGGCAATTTGTTATTGGCGTTAAATAGTCTATCGGTTATAGACACTTATATAATAAATGCGAAAATTCGTCTGTTTGTTTATTTGTAACCTTTGATGCCGACATATATTTACACACGTACCTACATATTTCTCGTACTTTTTACATCCGGGATTTACATCGTGTGCATAAATTAGACAGCTAAACCGATCCTAAGAAAGTTTTGCTTATATACCTATAGCTTGTATTCTAGTTATACCAAACTTGCATCCTTACAATCAAGTTCCCTTTTTTTATTAAAACAAACTTTGCGCATAGGATAACTAAAAACAAAAAACAAATGCAGGTGAAGTCGCGGGCAACATAATGTATAGTCGGCTATACAACATCATAAATACGACGAAGTCAGACCATGTCCAACGGGAAAACCCCTTAGGCAAATTTAGCTTAATAAAAAGGACTTCCACGAAAATCAATTACAGCGAAATATTGGAGAATTAATGTGGCTTTATCTCATCAACTTGAGACCGTTTAAAATACCGTTTAGAAGCGTAAGCCTTTAAATTATCCTGCATATTGATAGTATAATATCTAAAATATGAAATAAATTCTGGTTTTATCCACTCTTACTAGACACATACTATCACCATCATCATTATTACTTAAACCGATTGAAGTTCACAGCTGGACGTGGATCTTTTGTAGGGAGTTCCAATATCCACGGTCCTGGGCCGAATGTTTCCAACGGCTCCCAGCGACGTTTGATGTAAGTCTGTCCACCTCGTTTAGTTGGGTTCCCGACCAACGCTGCGTTTATCATAGCGGGGTCACCGTTCCAGCCATTTGGAACCCCATCGTGTATTGGTTCTCCGAGCTATGTACCCCACCCATTTCCACAAACTCGTACCCTTAATTTGTTGTTATAGCGGTATCAAGAATATACTGAAACCTTCTGTAAACTTCAAGTTTCTTACGGCCGGACGGACGGACATAAATACGGATAGTAGGGGCTAAGTAATAGGCTGTAGGGTGTAGGTATGGTCGTACATGGCACTTCTCGCGTACAGAACCCTTAAAGTAAGAATAACATAGAATGCATAAATTAAGCAGAAAATACCTACTTTAAATAATCGTCCACGCGCCAGGCGGAAATTCCAAGCAAAACTCGCCATATTCTGACAACACCGTCTTGCTGCCTTTAGAGCGGTTGTGCACTGCGTCTGATCCGACCCGATTGGACATGAATTGTTTATTTGAACCGAATATCATAACTGAATCGCAGTTGCCAACGCTAGTACAAAATGAAAAGAGATTTAGAGTTCAGCCAGCTACCATTCCATAGCTTCTCAGACAATTCCAATTCACAGGAACACAGAATACCCCAACAGAACCAAAGGGAAGTCTAGTCGCAGCGAAGTACCAACTTGTCATTGAATAAGACAACCTCTGCGTGCCAGTCCATAAAATTCTTACCAACTCTTTAGAATTCAATCTGCGTTTCTAGGAATAAAAAATATTTTTTGATAAGTCAACATATCGGATAGAAGCAGGCGTTACTTTTGCGGAAATCCACAATTTATTATGAAAATTAAGCTTAATTTGCTATACTCCGCCAACAGCAGGAGAATCTGTATAGTGTAATTTATAATTTCTTCAATCCGTATACTACGCGCGTTTCGCTCCGAATCCGGAGCATCCTCAGGAGTTGTTGGCTTTACAATGAATGGCACTTGCCGAGGATCTGTTTGGTGTGGAGTATACGGATTGAAGAAATTATAAATTACACCATACAGATTCTCCTGCTCTTCGCGGAGTATATCAAATTAAGCTTAATTTTAATAATATGATAAGTCAACAATCTAGGTATTATCTCGTACTCATATCTGATGCAGTGCACAAGCGCTCTTACAGCAACAACTTTAAAGCATTGAACCTATTTCGCCACGTCTAACAGTTAACACGTGTAGACAATGTTTTAGAAACAATACTCAATATCCCATTACTATTGTTGTGGTATGGTGTAACCCGCTGTTCCTTCAATTAAATTATCCACTTTGTTGCAAATTCGACCGCGTGTTCTATTTGTGTATGAATTGTGTAACGTTAGCGAATGTCGTAGTTTCCTACTTCACTAACTATTATAAAACAAATTCCCTTACCACGTCTGTCTGTCTGTCTGTACTTTTGGCTGTCTGAACGCGATATACCCAAACACTACCAAACTGGTTTTCATGAGGTTTTCTACAACTGCGCGGATTCAATGCTAAGATTTTTAATGTATTCACAATTCATTTATTTCAAGTAGGCCTAATATAAGCACTTTTGAAACGTCAAGTCTGTCTGTGTGTAGTGACTCTACCACCGGTTCGGAAGGCAGATTCTACCGAAGAAGCCGGCAAGAAACTCAGCAGTTGCTCTTTTCCAATATCAACAATTTATATTTTACATTTTAAAATTCATTTTTCTATCTTGTGAGAGATGAAAGCGGAACCGGATGCTTCCAAGCAACCTTGTCATTAAGAAATTCATCAATTCTATAGTAACCTCGCTGTAATAAATGTGTTTTAACACATTCTTTAAACTTATGCATTGGTAGGTCCAAAATTACTATAGGAATCGTGTTATAAAAGCGTATACTCAATCCCACAAATGACTTCTGCACCTTTCGCAGACGATATGCAGATGTCACTAATTTATGAGCATTTCTTGTGATTCGAAGCATAATAAAGGTTTTCTTTAAATTGGCTGATATATGAAGACGATATTGCCGTGTAGTGATGGCAAATCAGAATGCAGTTGTCAGTACTGCCGTCATAAGGAAAAAGGACACAACTATCATTTTTTCCGAAATTGAGTTATATACATATTCGGAATCAGAAAAAAAAGGCCAATCTGCCAATATTTTTTGTACAATTTTAGGAACAAGATTAACAAAAATACCGTAACCGTAAGCTTAAAAGGCACAACTGAGCTACTTTTCATGTTTGTGTACGTAAAAAGCTTACATCTGACTAAGTATCCCTCCTATCCCGCGGATGTCGTACGAGGCGACTAAGAAAATAAATAAAGCGGAGAATGGGCAGCACTATACTCTATGCTACTACTACCGTCTGCTGCGATCATCAACCCATCTGTCCAGCGTGGTGATTCTGGGTAAATACTTCGCGAGAGGCATTTAGTCAAGCTGTGGACTACTGTGGCTATTGATGATGAAGATGAGTGGTCGAAATTCAGGCCCACTGGGACCGTAACAGGATTGTGTGCAGCGAGAATAGGAAATCGGATCACTTTTCATTAGGTTTAAATTAATTTTAGTGCTGAAATACATATACCTATCTTTAAAAATATTTTTAATGTACCAAAAAACAGACTTGCCCAAATACCCCCTAAACGGTCAAATCTAGTGGCGTGCATACAGGGTATGCACAGGGTATGCACTAAGCGGGCAGATGATATGAAAATAAAAAAAATCTCCAGTACGGGTTATAAAAAAACATAAGGATAGGCATCGTAAGAGGTATAAAAAGCCTACCCTAAAGTTTTTATAAGTTGTACTGGAGATTTTCTTCATTTTATAGCATCTGCATACCCTGTGCATACGCTCTATGCACGCCACTGGTCACATCAAACCGGGATTGCAGGACAATAGGAATTAATTATGCGTTGGTCCACGTTTGATTTATATACATTTGGTTTATACCCGCGGTAAACGTTAAATAATATCGTATGCAATAGAAATCCATGCAGATTTGAGTACATACATTTAGTTATATTGTAATTATCAAAAATTATAATATGAATAATCAATCGCAACGTAAATATTATTTATTAATAAATTGGTAGTGTGTTTAATTTCATATACGCACGCATTAAGATTACGTCTCTGTCGATAAACAAGTCTCTAAATGAATAAATATGATGTTTGTACCTACGTCATTTGAGCTATTACTATACGCATAAACAATAATACTTATTTATCAAATAGGATAAAATCTTTATATTCTAAATACGCTCACAATTATAGTCCAAGAGACCGCCGCCGGCGAGACCTAAAGTTATCAAAATTTAAACTGTTACATGATATCATCATCATCATCATCAGTTCAACCGGTTGAAGTCCACTGCTGGACATAGGTCTTTTGTAGGGAGTTCCTAAGTCCACGGCCTGGGCCGCTTGTATCCAGCGGCCACATACCTAATATGCAGACAATGAATCACTGCGTCACTGTTTTTATGTTTCTCTATCCATCCATACTATATGTTCTAAGTACGGCCACGTTTTTAATAACGGCAATCAGTTATACCTTAGTGACACTTATATGAAATGAGTGAGCTTACTCAAATAACTGATTATATTTTTCATCAGTATGTTAAGAGTGGTGAAGGCAAATCAGAATACACCACCATCTTCTCGTATGAGAAGGATGTCGTACGAGGCGACTAAGGGATTAAAACGGAGAACAAGTAGCAGCGTCTGTGCCACTACTACCATTTGCCACGATCATCAACCCGTCTGCCCAGCGTGGTGATCATAGGAAAACTCGCCTGTTGAGAGAGGCCAGTTGACTGTTATAGGCAAGATTATGTTATAAGGTCTAAAGATTTAATCTACAAAATGCCATCGAAGCCTTCCTCAGACCTTTAAAAGTACCTATATCCTTGAAAAAAACCTACATTATACAGTGTAACTAAATAAAGATTAGATCACATTTTAATAAACAATAGGTAGTTGTTGATGGAATTATCACTATTTTTCCTAGTTTCAACTTAATTATAAAATTATAATTAAGTTGAAACTAGGAAAAATAGTGATAATACATTGTAATAAGATGGTTCGGTTTTCCCTATTTAAGTAGCCTACAATCCTAATATAATACAATTCGGTAGTGTTTTTGGTACTTTGAACTTCTTACTCGCAGTAGCAGAACAACAGATTGGTGTGATATTTTACGTTACTTGCCAGAGAGCACAGCAGGTTACGTTAGATTAGGAACATGTACGGGCTACCTGCTAAAAGATAAATCTAAGCGCAGTCCTGGGAGTACTAAAAGCAGTATGATTTTAATATTGTTCACGTTATGTTGAAGAATTTTAATCCTTATATCATAATATTATAAACTGTAATTTCAAGTAATACTGCTTTAAGCGATGGTAGTAAGGTACCTGTATAACGGACTCATGCTAAAATAGTTGAACGGATTGTGAACTGTTCCATTCAATCTAATCCAGAAATACCTTTTATATGTATTTATTTATTCAGAAGAAGATTATAATGTGACCGTGTAAAAGTTTTTGTCCTTCTTTTACGCAGTAACTCTCACTTTTATATCATATTTCGGGAATTCTAAAGTTATATGCGGGTGATACCGCGAACTAATTTATTCTCTTTCTATATTTCTAAATATATATTAGATAATAATAGGAAAGATTTGTTTGTTAAAGTAATCGGGACACTTTGTAACTACTAAAAGGTTTTCATTACTTTTTTAACGTTAGAAGAAACACCAGAGGCTTCTTTTAATAAGTAGATACTAAGGTAATAATGAGATTTCAGTCTAAAATAACAGTAAGTATTTATATTGTGCGTGGTTGTGCGATTATTCCAAAGAGGCTGGATTGTTTTTAATATAAATAGCTCTATATTATTAATATCAAATAAACTGAATCAAGCTACAGGGGGCATGATAAAACCAATGTCACGACGTAAGATGTAAGACCCTTGACTCCCGAACGATAAGAAGTGGAAACGTTCCGAACGAGACGTTTTAATCTTTCTGTGGCATGTGAAATTCCGCGTGAGATTGCGACTACTTGTTTACTGAAAGATTTCTGTTGTAGATATGACTCTCTCTTGGTATCATCATTAACAACCCATCACCGGTCTACTACACGGCTAGCATGGGCAGGAGACAATTATCTCCCCGGGGATATGATACAAATTTATGTTCTCCCACACACAGCTTTATCAACTCTTAGAGCAATGGCGCACAAATGGAAATAATACCTAAGGATACCAAGTAATATAAGTGTAATTATAAACGGGGGTGAACTTTCCTATTCCATGTTCCCGTGCTTTAGCAGGTGGACAAGTTAATGATGTCCCCTGTCAGGGGTAAAATCGGGGGATGTAATTTTTGTCTCCTATCCTATATATATATATATATATAGCTTTGGCAGCATTACGCTTCGCCATCAGTGCCCGGATATCTTGTGTCAACCATGGCGCAGGGAGATGCTTCAGGGTTATTTTTAAGTTAGATTAAAAATCGCAAAAAATATCCTCTTACGTCCTAAGCGGCGCGTGTTTCCTTTGATTGGTCGTACTCTGGACGCAATCTTGAACTAAGGAAGGGACGCAAATTAAAAGCCTAGGCATGGCTTTGTCTTAATTAAGTTGGCAGGTGTATCAGTAGCGCCATCCTTCTCTTAATAGTCCCTGCGGAATAGGAGAGCAGTACTATAATCAGTTAAGTTATAAGTTTGTAGGTACACAACTGTTGAAGCGCCGTTGCCTACAATTCGTTTAAACAAAGGTTTACAGATTAAAAAGGCAGGCATTACGAATTAGTAGGTATCAGTAATTATTAATTAAACTATCTACACTGTCATCGCACTTTGTATGGGCCAACAACTGTAACGATTACAATGATAAAATAAAACATGTCTGAGACAAATTTTCTGCACAAACAATGTTTCTTGTATTTTAATTTATACTAATGGTATTATGCAAGATGTTAATACAATTCTACGAAACTCTACATGCATGTATATTTCGTGGCAGTTCCACTTACTAAAACATTTAGGTTATTGACGTCAATATTTATGGCTATTCGAAATAAACAGAAACACGGAAAACCAATAACCACTTGTATAAAGAACCAGAGCGCCTATTCTCGAAATCGCAATAGGTAGTAGTACAAGTTTTTTTAGCGTTCTGTAAGCAGGAGGTTAGAACGCAGCGTTCGGTTGTTTTTTTGTTTTAGGCTACAAAGACCAATAAACCTACCTAATTATTTCATTTGTTCATGTTAACGAACGATAGGATTCGATTGTTTAATTTAAACATAATTTCAAATAATGGTTTTATTTTTTCCAGATAATGCCTAGATAACAAATACACGTTATATTGTTATTTTACCTTTTAAGGTATTAGAGAAGCTGCTTCTTTTTTTGCCTTATTGCATATTTTACTTTAATCGTCATGATAATTATCAACACATTACCGGCCCACTACAGGGCAGGTTCTCTTCTCAGAATGAGAAGCATCTAGGCCGTAAACGCTGGCCAAATGCGGAGCTCACACGCCGTTGAGAACATTATGGAGAACTCTCAGGCATACAGATTTCATAACGATCTTTTCCTTCACCGACAAAGCAAGTGATATGTAAATTTCTTAAATAAACAAACGCACATAACTTTACCCGCTACGCTATCACCAGTGGCGTGCATGGAGGGTATGCACAGTGTATGCAGATAAAATAAAATTAAGAAAATCCCCAGTATGAGTTGTAAATACTTGAGGGTAGGCTTTTTATAACTATTACAATGCCTACCCTTAAGTTTTTTATAACTCCTACAGGAGATTTTCTTCATTTTATATCGTCTACATACCCTGTGCATACCCTCTATTCACGCCACTGGCTATCACTGCTTCACTATAAAGTTGTACTTGTAAATATATTAAAAAAAGTTCACAAAATACAATTAGTTACGTCATTTTAAAAATAATATTTTCCGACAACAACAAAAATATGAGGTGACGACCGACGTTCTTATACGCATAATTATTATCTTTGTCTCGCCGAAACAAATATTTACGTCAACGGTGGCCTTTCTCGTTACCATTACAATGCTGATGAAATATGTTTGTGGCTTAGGTTTCGTTACAGTTGACCGCTGAAATAGTTATTCGCCACAAAATCACCAGCACGCGTGCTTTATCTGTTGTTATTAAGTACCTATATTATGATAGAAGTTTTGTGTTTGGGCACAGATTAGTCAATAGGTATATTATTAAAACAAAGTCTATTGCGGTTTTGAAGCCAGTGAATACAATTATTGATTCAAGTCCGTAAAATTGTAACGATAATAGGCGGTATTCGATTTTTTATTATTCCACCACAATTTAGTCCTTGACTGTTATCTCAATCTGGTGTTAAGTGATGATGTGGTGTAGAAATGGTAACGGGCTGACCTGTGCGGGGTATGACAGTTATATTAAACCCATATCCATATTCGGTTTCTACGCGACGTCGTACCGGAATGCTAAATCGCGTGGTGGCACGTCTTTTTCGGTACTAGCCAAGGCCACCCACCAGACCAGACCAGACCAGAGAAAATTTAGAAATTATAAATTCCCGCAAGACCCCTTCTGGAAATCGAACCCGGGACCTCCCACTTAAGAACACAGCGCTCACCGCTGCGCCAGGGAGGTCGACCAAAAATATCGTTACAGTCCGAGTTAAACGATAATTATATTTATACTCGAGCCAACTGAGTTTCATGTAAGAAATAATATCATATACAAAGCAATATTAATATTTAAACCCTGATGACAACTAACGTAATAAAGCGTTTCCTGGTAGCTTACAACTGTTAAACTTGTCTAAGAACCAGCTTTTAAGTGATAGTAGTATGTCCGCAACCTCGGAGTACGTTTGCGCGTATGGGCATTTGGCCGTGCGTGAATCCAAAGAATTGTAGGTACCACTGCATGGCTACACACACACAGGCCACATGCAGGAGACAAAAATTTTGTCCCCCGATTATATCCCCTCACAAGGGATATAATTAACGTGCCCACCTGCTAAAACACGGGAACATGGAATAGAAGAAGTTTACCCCCGTTTATTATTCCACACATGTATTATATGGATATTATTTCCAATACGCGCCAGTGCTCTGAGAGATGATAAAGCTTTAGGAGAAGATTTTTATCCTTTCCCTTTGGGATATAATTGTCTCCTGCCCATGCTGGCCGTGCTGGTTGACACAGGCACGTTACCTTCACTGTGAAAAACTCAAAGTTTTAACTTTGAGTTTTTCACAGTTTGAGTGTTTCAAGTTTTAACTTTGAGTTTTTTTATTAAAATAGGCCCACAGAAGTGGGCTTATAGTAGAGGTTTTTTTTGGTAGAGCTTGTTTGGGGAGGTAGTACCGCTAGTATTTCGCCGCCAAGCAGCATTTTTGTTTTCCGGTCTGAAGGCATGCACATGCGACTAAACACCTACGCCTCAGGCTGATGGAAACAACTTATCAGGATGTTTTCCTCGCATGCCCTGTGCCCTGTGTTGCTTTGTTTATAGTAAAAATAATAATAAATATATTACGACAATACACACATCGCCATCTAGCCGCAAAGTAAGCGTATATCTATAGCTTGTGTTATGGGTACTAAGATGACTGATGAATATTTTTATAAATAACTAGCTGTTGCCCGCGACTTCGTTTGCGTTTGATTTTGTTTTTTGATGTGGCATTAAATTTAGTTGTAGATCTAAAAAAAAATAAAGTGTTCAGTATCGCTAAGCCTTAAATGAGGGGTTTGCTGCTGTCCGCTGAGGATTTTGTCCTCTATCTCCAACCACAGTTTGGACAAAATTAAACACATATTTTAACCTCTATAGTACAAAAATAATTATTTTAATCGGTTATAATTTGTCGGAGTTATGGTGTAAAATCGTCAAACACTTTCATCCCCTCTCCCAAAGGAACCGTGTTTAATGTCGGGATAAAAAGTATCCTATAATACTTCTAACACTTCCAAGAATATGTGTACAAAGTTTCATGAGGATCGGTTAAGTAGTTTTTGCGTGAAAGCGTAACAAAAAAACTTACATTGACATTTAAAATATTAGTAGGGTAAAGTTAATATTAGTAGCATACATATAAACACCCAGACACTGAAAAACATTCATGCTCATCACACAAACATTTTCCAGTTGTGGGAATCGAACCCACGGCCTTGGACTCAGAAAGCAGGGTCGTTGCAAACTGCGCCAATCGGCCGTCAATAGGCGATGGTTTTACATTTACCATCAGGTGGGCCATCTGATTGGTCCACCAAATATAAAAATAAAAAATAAACCTAATTTGACTACATATTTATTTCTACATAGCAATTCAATATTTCCATTAAATATTCGTTAACTCAAAAACCAAAGCTTCGCGGTTTCCAAACGCTCCCGAGTCTATAAAGAAACACACAACAAACAAAGACAGGTAAAATTTAAACCCCTTTTATTTAGAGCAACTAGATAAAAACTATTTCAAATTGAAACCAAGCATCAAAATCTAAAATTTTACGTTTATATGAAATAACATTAAATAAAAACGAAATTATATCTTGTGAGCTCATCTAGACAACCTTAGTTTCTCAACAATGAGTAGATATTGATGGCTACGACGATGCTCCTCGATTTATTTTCATCGCAGAACCAGTCAAAGAAGCTGATAAGTGGTATCGCCGAGGGGGCATGCCAGCATGAGAAAGACGAAGGTGAAGAAACACCTTATTGCACGCAAAGCATTAAATAATACAGATAACATAATAAGAATAAGAAATAAATATAAAATGTAGGCAAGCAAACGCAGCCTTATTGCTGCAAGCAATTGCTTACAACCTTCGTATGTCAGAACCTGTGGCAAGAGAGCGTGACAGTTCTGCAAGCGTAAATTCAAATTCAAATTCAAAATTTCTTTATTCATGTAGGCCTATCGCAGGCACTTATGAAGCGTTCATAATAAATATACTTATATTGTCATATATAAAGAGAGCGTCTTGCTGTAACCGTGACGACATAAGAGCTGGTTTTTTTCCAAGGCGGAAAATGCTTCACATAAAGAAAAACACGACATTCTTTTGAACAGACACTTTGAGCAGTACAAACAGAAATTATGAAGGAAGGTCTAACAACAATGTCGTATATAAATTTCATGTTTATCCTCGTTTCCTGATTGACATCGATATTTCCGTGAGCGTTAATTACTAACGCGTAAAGTCCGTGCAAAGAATGTGTTTAATTTATTGACAAAAAAAACACGGATCCACTGCGTTCGTATACATGAGATGTAGGTTTCGTGAACCCCTTATAATATTTCGAATAGGTGGTGGGGCCACTACAAACAGACAGACTTCACCTTTCAAAACTGCTCATAAAATAGGCCTATTTGAAAGAAATGAAGTTCGTTTCTTCTTAAATTTCAATTTTTAGTTTCTAAGGAGGCTTTAGTTGAACCGGTCGGTCATTCACATTTTTAATCCCAAAAGTTAGCACAGTGAGGTGTTATATAAAAATAATCCAGGCGGTAATTTTCTTCTTATTAATCAATAATAACACACGTCGCGTGAGAGTAGTTCTCACGCGACGTGTGTTATTTATAAGGAAAGTTGTAATAATGAATTTTATTATTAGATAGAATTAAATAATACATAGGTTAGGTATTATTATATGAATAATTACTTACCTGTAAAAATAAAATGAATAATAAAACGTATTTACTGTTGTAAATTCGTGATATTTTTTTAATCATTGCTTTTAGTGCTGCCATTTAATACCCATCATTGTACTGTTTCCAACATATCCATTTGTAAAGTGCTAATTGTTTAATGTGGGCACGCTTTCACTGGTATTGTTTTCACGCATTTTTTTTATTACAGATTCGGATCTCACCGGCCGTTCACATGTTGGTAAGTGAATAATCACGTCAAATATAAATTTATAATTACTTTAGTATATAAAAGTTAAGATGGTCTGTTTGTTACCAATGCTTAATTCAACTTTTCAATTCAGAGAAATAGATTGCAATTTTCTTGAGGTTACGGTGAAATCCATGCTACCTATGGTATATTTCTCAGGTACAGTTCGGAGATAGGACATTTTTTTATTTACATATTTAGAATCTTGGTAAGGGTACAGATATGGTTGGATGTTGGAATTGAGCTTAGTTTTCATAATACAGAACTGAAACAATAAACTTGGTGTAGCGATAGCCTTTGCAGTAGTTTAAACTGTGTCGAAACCATTAACGCCCACCTTCAACAATAAACGTATGGTACCAATAAAACAAAAGTAGAAAATAGGAAAGATTACATTATCGAATACAAAGAGAATGCAGCGTCTTATTTAGTGTGTGTGGGTGTGTCTTAGTATGTTTGTGTGTGCGTGGGTGTGTATGTGTGTGTGAAAGTGTATGTGTGGGTGTGTGAGTGAGGGTTCACCTCTGTGCCGAAACGCTGTTCAGGATCTGTCTGTGTGAAAGCTCCTGAAGCATTTTAATCCAAAAGCCCAACAACCGACATAGACATGGTCTAAGATATTATACACAAGAGTGAAACCGCTGAACTATATAGTTAAGATGCTCACAGGAACTAAGTAGCAAACTTATTAAAAAAATAAAGTTTAATATATCTTAAAGTAACGGTTTAGAGTTGTAGCAGCTTTATATTAATATTTTCCTGTCTTTCAGGCAATTTAAGTATGATTTTCTTATTAGAAATTACAATAAATATGACATAATAGCTGTTAAAAGATAAACTCAATTATCTCTATAAGAATATCGCTGCCCACTTGCATGCTTTATTGCATATTAGTCACCAGATTAATGTTCAGCGCTCAACAAGATTACTATCTTCCTTCTGAAGTCTTATGAAATAATCATCGAGATTTTATTATTTATTGAGAATTGATAAAAGCTGTCGATTATCATTTGCATGAAGTCACATACCTAATCAAAAGTATGATTCATTAGTAAACTGAAAATATGAATAATTAGAGGTCGTTACAATACCTGTACAATTGCATATATGCAACATTACCTACTTTACTCGCACCTACTAGAAGTTACTTTATAATTCGATGGTAACATTGGCTATATTACCTACGGCGGAATAACTTAAAAAGGCCTAAAATATGATCAATTAAATTGATTGATTTGAATGATGAAAGAGGAAACTAAAATGGCATATAAGGAAACTGAAACTGAAATACTAAAATTACATGCGGCTTCCTCCGCTGTATCCTACTATTCACAGAGTTCCAAAATCCACGGTCCTGGGCCGCTTGTTTCCAGCGGCTCCCAGCGACTCGTTTGATGTCGTCAGTCCACCTCGTTGGGGGTCGACCAACACTACGTTTACCTGTGCGGGGTCGTCGTTCCAACAACTTGGAACCCCAACGTCCATCGGTTCTCCGAGCTATGTGCCCTGCCCATTTCCACTTCAGCTTTGCAACTCGTTGAGCTATTTCGGTAACTCTGGTTCTTCTACGGATCACCTCATTTCTGATTTGATCACGTAGAGATAATCCCAACATTGCTCTTTAACCATAACTCTGAAATATAGTTACATGTCCGCTAAGTTAGTAAAATGTTCTCGATCAAAAAAAGTCATAGTTATCTACTCAGAACGAAAATTAGGAGTAGGTAGTACAATTACTGTATTTTTTTGTAGGACAATTATAGTATTTTTCTTAGTACTATAATTGTCTACTTTGGTTTTTTGTTTATTTTTTTTTATTAGAACTTTTTTAGATTGTTACCAACTAGCTGTTGCCCGCGTTCTTCGTCCGCGTTTTTACTTTTGTTTTTACAATTCTCTTGGGAAACGTTTGTTGGCATAGACTACTTTGTATTCTCTAAACAAAATTTATCTACTATTTATCCTTGCAATTAAGTTGTGCCAAAAATCATATTACAATATTAGTTTCTTCGTTAGGGCGTATAACAGGACAAACAAACTAACAAACACTCACGCATTTATGAATTTAGTTAGGATTTCCTCTAAGTGTTCGTAAAAACACTAATAAATATATTAATTTAATTTATACTGTACCTCCTCGATGTCTCCCAGAAGTAATCAAAAAAAGTTACATAAAAGGCCGTCATCGTGGTCCGATAACCCCAAGATAAAAATCATAATCAATACGTATATAATCTGTGATATTTTATTCCTTACCTGTATCTAGAATATCAGTGCTAGGTTTACATATAATTTAAAACTTCATGGTTATATAAATAGTAATCCGATGATAAATTTTAATAGGAACACCTGCTTGTAATAGTTCTCACATCAAACAATGAACCAAAACAGTATATTATATCTGTATTGCCTAACAGTTTATCAATCAATGGGAACATGCATCTTTGATTCAAAGGATGTTTTGATCATATCGCAGCATGAGGAATCAAATACAAACTAACCGTTAGTTGAGTTAGTTCTCAACGTAAACTTTTATTACCATGCAGAGTTTAATTTCGATTTAATTTTTCCCGAGTTAATCGAAACTCTACAGTCCATTGCTGATTTGGTGATGGATAAATTAACATATCATTGCTATAAAGGCAATCGCTAGAAAGGAGTTTTAAAGTTACCTTCGTATTTATGTTATTGGCACAGTGGTTTGAAAGTCAATAATTTTATTAGACAGTTATTATAGTTGTTGGTTGCATAATTCTGTAGTTCAGTTATATAACCTGCCAATCAAATGGGAGTTAGGTTTTAATTCGTTAAATTTCGTTTTATTTCGTTAATTTTGTAATGAATTTTGGATTTCAATACATTATTATATATGTCGATCTCTTTGGCGCACTGATCTTTTTCATAAGTTGCATATACGGTTGATGACGGGTCTATCCACGTCAGGACTTGGATTTATATTTCCTGAATTTTCTTAGGCCTTCGTCTATGTGTTAGTAAAAAATTTTAAACTATTAAATTAAGAAGAAGAAGAAGAAACTATAAAACTATCTAACTAACTATAAACTAACTATTAAATTATTATTTGTCTGACTTCGGCCGTGGCTACTGACAAAGGTATCAAGCGAATTATTGGTTCGGCACGGGTTAAATATACTATACCATTGATAGCATAGCTCGCTGCTAACTGCATTACTCACTCGCCTTCTGGTGAGATGTCAATTAAAGGCTAACTAGTAGTGGAATAAAAGTATGTAAATTAAAGTAATCCAGGTTGATTAATAGAATTGCAAAATAGAGTCGATAATACGTGATAAGGGCAGAAAAATACGTAATTACAATTATTGTTTCGCTGTTTTAATAATGTGTATAATGTAATGTTGATTTCGAATAGGTTGAGACATTGAAATGTCTTCACTGCACAAACAATAAGATCTTCCGTGTTTGTATATTATTTAAACATGCCAATAATTTCAACTTCCCGGATTTTTTCACATATAGATAATAAAATACAATTTCAATTAGATCTTCTGGCTTGTTATCACTATCGTGAATCTCATAAGGAATCAATTTTGTTTAAGTCTAGGTTTAAAGACGTCGGTTTACCTGTTCCAAACAATTTAAAACCGACTGAAGCTGCCTTGTTCTATCTTTATATATGACATTGACACTTTATATATGACTTACTACTTTTAATCAATTAGTAAGGTGTTCTATCTAATATAGAACAAAATCCTTGAAGTTTCGGACGCATCCATAATTTACAAAAATAGATCGCATTTGAATACGAAACTCTATTTTTAAAGTTGCAAAGACATTGAACAATATTATATTATGTCTGTTATACCGTTTTATGATTACCATTACTGCATGATACGCCTTATTATTACCAGCGTGCGTTTCAATTAAAGTTCATAAGGGTAATTGGTGACTGTAACCTCGGGAGGACAATCCTCCAAATGACACACAAAATATACATGCATATATCAAGTAGTCTCACTTATACACTTCATGATCGTAATCATGATGTTCTAAACTAATAAATATTTTTAAATTGTTTTATTGTACTATGTATTGGCTGCAGAAATCAATAGTTATAATAGAAACTATGATCTTAGAAGGTATTCGATTTAGAGTTAACTGTATCTAGAAAACACAGCAGACAGAGAGCTTCTAGTATTTAATTGTGTATTTGCGACAGTTCCATTTTATTTTATTTGGGTTTTGTTTGGCATTGCCCCAGAGTTCCAGTTTACAGTCTTTTGATTGCTGGCAAGCTTATTTTAAACCGTAAAATATATATTATGCTTGGCATCAAAATATTACTGTTCATTCTATAGTTTGTTTATGTGGACTATTATCTATATTCTGCGGACTACTGAAGACTTAATAAAAGCAAATTTCGATTTTGCGGCGAAATATCTTATGTCAACTGATATAATTTCTAAAAGCATGTAAACCTAGCATTTGTAGGGGTCAGCATTACAAATTCACGTAAATTTTGCAATCCCTCGGAAGGAAAGCTAAAGTAGCTTCCAAAAAGGTAGGATTGCTCGACAGCCAACAGCCTCACTGTTTCTCTGCGCCCACGCACAGACAGGTTCTAGTTATAATTAACGTAAGATAGGGCTCATACTGAATACATATTGCTCTCACCTCTGAAACTATAATAAATCCATTCACACTTTATTTTTTTATATTATTTCAAGTAAATATAATTTTTATATATTATATTTATATTAGTAGTTACATATTTATTTATTTGAAAACATACACATTACAAACATACAAAGTAAAGACATATAATACAGAAGAAACTTTGAATAGAAAATGAGGTTTATCGGGGTGTATATTAAAGTTGTATGCCATTTTTGCCTGGGAGAAATCGCTATGAAGCGATAAGGCCGCCAAATTGTACACGTTGTTAAAAATTACAATTTTGGAGGGGTTCTAGACGTCTTTAAAATACCAAAGAGATGTCTTGTCGGCTCTCTTTATATGTTATATTCAAAGGCTGTCTTATTCATAATAAATAGCAGCTTAGATCATTGTGGATCTCATGTGTGGATTTGGCAGGACTTCCTTGGGATGGATTCCCTTTTCTGCTCTACCTTAATATCCTTAATATTTTAACAAAGGTTTTGAATAACCTATCCACGACAGGGCTTTTTGTTATTGAAACAAAGGAAACAGTAACAAGGACTGGCTTGGCAAATAATAAGTTTATTCAACCTGACAACACACAAACGTTAGTGAATATTATAATAACCTATATAACTTGTGAATATTATAACAAAATAATTATCATTTAAATGAAGAACTTGGTTTGTCTTTTTTGTTATGGTATCAAAGGACATATTTTTTAATTAGCAAATAATATTATCAAGTTGATATCACTATAACGAGGTATTTCTAATCTTCAAAATGCCTTACATTTTTGTAAATTTAAAGAAGGTATGATACGTAAAGTGTTTTCAGATCTGTTGACATAAATTAAAATTGGCAGGTTATATGGTTCGGAGACACAACTTATATATCTAGATTCTGGAATGATGACCCCAACCCCCAACCAAAATTCAGAATTTGTTGGTATCTACCAACGCTGTGGTTTTTGCTACGCAGTCTATCCACCTAGTCTCGGGATTTCCTTAGACTAGGTGGAATAGACAAGTGGCTATGTGAGTCGACGAAATCTACTAGACTCACTCAGCAATGGGAGGAAATTCTTAGAAAAGACCAAAGTAAGTAATTAATAGTACTCACGATCTAGATGGTAGACGTTAATTGATTGAGACAAAGGTTTAACTCGTATACAGTCGTAGTGAGATTGCTATAAAGTATGGTTACTCTACAGACATGAGGAAATGTGAAAACAGCGCAAAAAAATATACAGAAAGACATAAATGGCAGGTTTTAACGTCCTTAATTTGATAGTTCCCGTTATAAATTAATGGTAGCAATTAATTCTGCGAATGGGGATACGTTATACCAACGCGATAAGATGTCGTTTTATTTTCATCCCTATGCCGATTGTAATAGATCTCACTAACCGTTTCAAAATTTTGCTCAAGTTGTTGTCTTGCTATTTTTATTTTAGTTGCGACACAAGTAGTTTGTTAATTCCTGTTTTCCACAGCATCTAATTACACATTTATCACAAATGTATTTTTAGGTAGCTGGTTAAAAAGTAAATGCAGGATTTTCCTATGAAACGAACAAAATAAAAAAACAGTAACATTTAATATTTAAGGTAGGTATAATCTATAAAACGTTTCAGAATGAAGGAAAATTTTGACGGCCGATTGGCGCAGTTTGCAGCGACCCTGCTTTCTGAGCCGTGAGACCGTGGGTTCGATTCCCACTACTGGAAAATGTTTGTGTGATGAGCATGAATGTTTTTCAGTGTCTGGGTTTTAATATGTATTATTCTTTCTAAGTATTTATGTATAATTCATAAAAATATTCATCAGTCATCTTAGTACCCATAACACAAGCTACGCTTACTTTGGGGCTAGATGGCGATGTGTGTATTGTCGTAGTATATTTATATTTATTTATATTTATATTTAAAATAAATGATGTAAGTACACATTGACATTAGTTAGCTACACTGAACAATAAAAAGCATTTTGATGTCATTATGAAATATTATTGCAGACTATTTTTTTATTAGTTAATAATAAACAATTACATTTTCTACCTGAATAAGGTTATGCAAGCATGTCTGCAATCAAAGACAAACTAGGTATTATGAAGTTATGATGGATTTCGCAAGCGACGGGTCACGAGGCCTCATAATATCGTGGCATTGTACAAATAATCGAGGGCCACGGCCTAGTCATGAACGTGTGAATGATAATATCGCAAGAAAACTCATATTCCATGATAGGATTTAGCAAGTTAAATTTGATTAGTGTGATAAATGTACCCGTCTATCAAACTAATCAAGACTGTATTCATATATAGAAATCAAGAGAACCCTTAGTTAGGATATCGTCGTGGATAGTCTACTACTGCGTTATATCGGTAATCCACATGTTTTGAGAAAGGCTAGAAAACCAATTATTGAACACTAGAATCTACCGAAAGTTGAACCAACTGTTGGACTATTTTGTTCTCCTTAGTATATTATATGTGAACAGACTTTTATTGTACACCAAAGAGAAAATTCACAGAGATACATGTACAATAGCACAATAATGTTGAAGGTACAACATATAAACATACAAATACTTTACTATAAATGCATAATATAAAAATTATAATCAAATAAATAAAAATAAAAGAATCCTCAAAAACATATGCAACACTAAAATATATTACATTAAACAATGCAATATATATTATATTATATTGTATTTAATACAATATAATATAAAATATTGTAACATGCCTTTGCATTCTTTTACATTATAATAAATATTAAGCTTTTATATAAACGTTCGGGTACATCTTAACGTATTTCGGAACGTTTCTCTTAGGTGACAGTGACATGATTACTCTTCTTAAACCTTCCATTGCGCGTAACATTGATAAATAGCACTTAAATAAACTTGTGTTTAAGAACTGTGTTGTTCCATTTACTGATGCAAAACGGATATTAGGCGCTTGATTCCATCCCACTTCTGATATGTGAACGTGGTATTTGCAATTGGTGCGGCTACGAAATGTACCAAAGAGGAATGTATGTGAAAATGATAATAAATACCGGATGCATGATCTGTTGGGGATGCATATTTTGAGGTCCCGGGCTGCCTTGGTGCTGTGGCGGCTGAGTTCCGCCGACAAACTCTATAAACACAAAAATACCAAGATTGAGAACACATTTCCGATTTTACTATAAAGATTTTTTATCAACCTTGCTTGTAACTGAACCACTCAGGTTGGCCATGGCAAAAGGATCCAGAAGTTTTTTTTTTTAATAGTTACAATTCACAGACTATAAGACGATGGCCAATCTGAGCGTAAGTGGCGTAACACTTCGCAGGGCACGTAAGGAGCACGACATGCAACATGCAGCCCTAAAGAAGAAGAAGCCTCAACCCACGGCCTTCAGATCGGAACTCAGCTTAGCGGCAGAATTAAGCGAGGCGCGGCGGTAGTAACGGACGAGCTAGTAGTAAAGCTTTTTGTGACAGTACGACGAAGTACATCGCCATGCTTATTCTTGGCGCAAAACAGCATTGCTGTGTTCCCATCTGAAGGTGTTTACCGGTGTTATTACAGGCAGATGAGGTTTATGGACACAAGGCGACAGTTATCAGGACCTGTTCCTCGCAAACCCTGAGAAGTGTTTCGTTGTTTATAGGCGATAGGTTTCCACGTACCATGCAATCTGGTACGTGGAAATATTACAATAAAGTAAAACAATATTATTTAACTTTTAAAGCGTCATCACTGTTACAAACTACAATATAAACATACCACCTGATATCTATGCTGTTGTTGGGGCGGCGGTTGTGGTTGCTGTTGCGCCGGCTGTGTCTGCTGCTGTTGCGGTGGAGGTTGTGTCGGCGGTTGTGTCTGCGGCGGCTGCTGTTGTTGTGTCTGCGGCGGCGGTTTTTGTGTCTGAGGCGGCTGTTGTTGCGGGGAATACGTCTCCGCTAGCGGCCTTTGGCGTAGACTGCTGTAACGCTTGCTGCCACCACGAGATTCTCCTATTGTCAAAACAGCTTAGATGAGACACTGGTGTCTTTTCAAACTCAAACTGTTAACCGCTACACCTAATTGAAATAATTCTCTGAGATTTAATATCCTTGTGGCTTAACATTCCCATGCTGGGAACTACGGTGGGATAAGAAGTTGACTTGCCTTTAGATTACCTGTTAGCAGAGATAATAACATCTGAAGCTGGCACAGCACTTAAACCTCTATGCATATATCAAGTAAATGCCAAGAACTTGATGCTGGCCTAACACAAAAGGAGAGTGCTGTACCGAAATACAGTCGAGCTTAGGCTGGCCTAGACCTATGTCCTGTTTTTGTATATTATTAGTTTCAAATATACCTGATCTTTAAAATTTTGCCCGTATTCTTTATTTTACCTTTAAGATTAAAACATAACGTGACAATATATTGTATAAACTATATAACATATTTCAGCGCTGTCGATAAAATTGTGCCCACCAAGGGTTTGGTCACGATTAAGTTCGCTTGCTTGGTTAGAATTCTCGCGACTTTTGATTCTTGTATAGTTAACCACTTTCTATTTCTTTTCTTTTTTGTTCTAAATAAAAGTTGAATACTTTTAAGTATCGATGTAGTAATAGTATTAGTTATGAGTTTAATAATTAACAATGCGATCTATTCTTCCAATTTACGTAAGCTTTTAGTTTGCTAATAAAAAAAGTGTGGCGAACCAGAGGGACTTTGTAACGGCAATCCCATTCATGCTCGCAAATTTACAGACACTATGGGAATTGCTTTTATTATATATGTATATGAATAATGGCAATTCCAGCAGTATGCCTGAATACACCACAACATTACACATGTGCGATACACCACCTGTAGTTAGTTATATAAAATGTTTGTATATGTGTATACTATATATCTACAAACGATGATAGCCTATGTGGTTAGGCCTTCGATATATGTGCTTTTTCAGCATTTAAATATCGAACAATATTAATAAAACATAGTCGGGAAACCTGCATGCCCGAGAGCTCGACATAATGTTCTGTCAAAAGGCTTCGTGTTCTGCTGCTCGCTGTCGTTTCAAAGCCACCAATCCGCACTTTGCCAGCGTGGTGGACTACGGCCTAAAGCCGTATTGGGTCGGTCATTGGTTGAAAATGATAAAGTTGATATATTTTATGGTGACTGGACGAACATTCACGAAACTCTAGTAATGTATCCACGTCATTAAACTCGTAGAATTGCAGAAAATGCGATAATTCTGATTGTTTGACAGTGGAAAAAATATGTTCGGTGTACGAATTTTCCCCCTTCAAACAAACAATTAAACTCCGTCTTGATTATTTGTATAAGCCAAGAAAAGAACTGACGGGGCTGCGCAGTAGCACGCGCAGACATACATTAGCTGAGCACAGATGTTTGTAGTATTTATTGAACTATTTATTGCGCGTAATGATGATAAGACTCAGGTCTGGGGGTTTATCTTTTGGGAAGAATGTATTTCTGGACATAGGAAAACGATTATCTGCAAAATATTCATTTCATTTAAGATAACTTGGCCATCTTCATTCGGAACTCACGCACCGAAGGTTCTGTACCTTAGTAAGAAACTTATATTTAAGTATTATTTAAGTATGTACCTACTTGATTAAAACCAAAAAAATTAAATTGGTTAGCCTTTTTAGCCAACCTTTTATTTTACCGCACTTTTTATTTTTTTAGGTATTTGGTTATTCCGCAGAATAATTCATTATAGTCTTTTTTTTTCTGTTGGGACAATTTATTTGTCGTCATGTTTTTTTAGGTGTATCTTGTTCTTATTGTAATAATATACTTACAAGCAATAATGACTGCTCTAGCAAGGTCAGTGGGATTAGATACTCATTACACTAGGCGACGTAGTAGGTAAGTTTCAGATTTTGTAAATCGTTTGTCCTATATTGAGAAAATTATCGCCTTTAAAAGATGTTATCGTTTTCAATAATAAATTTCCTTAAAATAAATCAATGCTAAGAGGCGATTATGCCCTTTTCCATTATCTGTCTTACTGTGTTTTAATTATCTGTATTGTGTCTGTCAACCAAGTATCAATAGACACGAGCCTATCACATAGTTACAGAATGCCAAAAAAAGTGCCAACGTTTCCGTATTGTTATTCGATAATACTATCAGTCAGTTGTGAATATTGTCTTGCCATGTCAACTGGCAATGATTGATGACGGAATTTTCTTGAATTTTTGTTACGTACCATCAGCTTGTTTTTGTTTACAAACCGACACGTTACTAGTCCATAAATTGGACTAGATAAAGCGAACCTGTGTATTTTTTTGATAAGTGTTTTTGTCCTTGATCAATCTTAGTCGTAATTGCAACAGCAGCCTAGGGACCCCATAGTAGTTCCCATCTTTATAACTTCCTCGTATCTTCTTCCACTTATTTAACTTAATAAATTTGTTCAGAATAAAATATTGATAATTATAGGATTTCATTCAGGTTACCTACCAAAAAAACGGGCTAACAAAGTTTTGGATTAAAATTTCAGTACCGAACACCTTTACTTTAGCTTATGAAACAAAGCACATCAATCAAGTAACGTTCGAACATAGTATATGCATAGATTTAAATATTCATTGCTCGTATCTAGCTGCGACCCAAGGTCAACTGTATCTGTCAACTAACCAGGAAGCCAAAACCACGGCGATGAATAGCGTGTTTATAGCTGTCAATGTTCCTGCTTCTGCGCCGGTGCATTCTTTTGCGCAGTAGTTTTAAACCTCTTCCATGTGAAAGATATAGATTACCTCCTGTCTAAGTGAGACATGTTCCTACCTTTTCTCCATCAGTCATAGGACCTACATTATCAGTTTATACTAGTTGGTACTTTATCTTAAAGACGTTGTCGTACACAATAGTTTTATAAACGAAAACGATTTCAGAAACAATGGAAAATGAAAAAAAAATTATTGCCCAATTATCGATATTTTTTTACATTTTGTCCACTAGCCTACTGTAGCATTATTTGCTCATTACTGATATCCATATGGACTACTGATGTTTGAAGCAGAGATTAGCTCTGCTAATAATTATAATTGACGCAGGTATAAGTTAATCTTTTAATCAGATACAATTACGAATACCTATGCTTTCATTTGTTATGTTTTGGTTAATTTTATCGTAATCTTTATATATATATTTCTTGTGTGCGTGTGTATGTCACTGAACTCCTCCTAGACGGCTGGACCGATTTGAATGAATTTTCTGCTATACGTTTGGGTGGCACCCTGGATGGTTTAGATTCATTAACTAGCCCGACAGATGGCGCTGGGGTCCGCTAGTTTCTTATAATTTTTTTTCGTTGGGCAATGGCAGGGGTTTTTTCATTAGAGAGGAGACTCCGTAAAATATCAATGAGTTTTGCAAGCTGGAATGTATTAACGACTACTGGAAGAGGATGAGAGCTGTTGGAATGTTTTAACATGGAGACAACGTAATGCTGCCCGTCGGAAATATTAAAGTAGTTAGATGGTTACGCAAGTGAGGGAAATAGGCATGGGATTGAATAACTCCTTGTGAAAATAAGACACTGCGCGTAAAAGAAGTGACCCTCTGCTATTGGGTTAGTAAAATAGATTCCTGCTTTCTGTGAGTGGAAAATTACTACATCAACTAACATATTAAAAACAATAACATCATCTTTAAGTACCTATGCTTTCGATATGGTAAACATCATGTTATAATTGTATTCATACTAAATTAAAATGTCTTAAAGTATAATTTAGTGGAAGTAAGTAATGCAAGAAAGATCTCTTGTTATTGAGGAGGAACTAATTGTATTATTAACGCATTTACCATATCAATGCATGTTAAATGGCTGCTGGACGGGCGAGTTATTAGGGGAACAATAGAAAACTATTAGCATTCAGAATGATACCTTAGTGTTTGTGGGAAAAAGCCATAATTCTACAAGAACCGTGGCTAATCACTACATAAATTATTGTAAAAGTACGTGATGACTTCAAGCTAATTATATCGGGTATCATTGTTTCATTACCGTGTGCTGCAACAGCAACTGGTTCTCTGTATTTGTCTTATTTATATATACTTAGGTATAGAAACCCATAGAGATAGCGATAGCGGGTCCAGCAGGGTACCCTATACCAGCCTTTCGATAAACGAAATAAGGAAACATCTGCGAGAATAAAAAAAAAGCGAAAAAGCGAGATTATACTTATAACCCAAAACTACGTTGATAGTACCCAAACTTATTACCTCCAGGCGCATATTTCGTGCTAAAATAAGGTAGGGGAATTCCGCCATGTCTGGTAAACATATTAACTAAAACACTTATCCATACTATAATAAGGTAAATGAAAAGTGTATCTGGTAATATGTTTGTAACCTATCTTTGGCCTAACCCTTTGGCGAAACCGTTAAACCGATCTTGACATTATTTGAAACACATGAAGCTTGCATCCTGGAGATGGGCGTAGGATTACATTTATCCAGGAAAAACTGCTGATAATTTTGTACCTGCGAGATAAATAAAAATACCTATGCATTGCTTGACCGCTTACCTCATAAAGGAACGGTTTGCATTCTTATCCAATATATATCCAATTTGGAATTAGGTACATACAATCAATTAGAAAATTTTACTTGTACTAGTATTTGTAAGTGAATGAAATAATGCATATTGCAGAAATAGAGATTAACGAAAAACAAAATTCTGTCGAACATTGTACGAAGTTTTACTTTCAAAAATGGTACAACATATAAAATTGTTTTCAATAAACTCATAGTCAGTGCCACTCGGGATGATGTCAGGATTCTAAGTATACCTCATACATCAAAATTTGTTCAGGCACATAGAAGTTATGTACGAGTAAGTATATAGTCTGACATGCACTTAGCTGGTTCTAATCTAATACTTTTTCATTAAATTAATCAGGTGTAACAATAATCCTAAAGTTTTATGCGATTATCTGTTGTTCAGAGACTAAAAATGGATCAATTAGGCACTTATTAATATTTGTACGTCCGGTACACTTTTTAATCTCAGCTTTCTTTTAATGGATGACAGTATTAAAGCATTATTTTTCTTGGATTATTGTTTCTAATAATATCGATAAACAAACACTGTATTAGCAACCAACATCGTAAAAGGCGGAAGTTTTTATTTTTTTTCCAAAGAGGATACTATCGGTACCTATCCAATTAGTAAGCCTTCGCTGTCCCTCGGTAAAACCATACGTCCGTCCGTCCATACGGATGTTTGCCAGCGGGCTGTATCTCAAGAATTACCTACCTCAGATGTCAGGTATGCTTACAATTCAATTATGTACCTAATTACCTGCCGTTTACGAGATGGCGTATTTTTTTGTGTATAATCTTGATTTTCCAGGAAATACACCACAGAGAAGGAGACAGAACAGAGTATGAAAGATATTTTATTAGAATGGGTTTAATACTGATATTTGATGAACTATCAGTCTAATTAAAAACTATTTTAACACTTTATTGTCGATTTTTTCTCGAGAAAAAATTATATTATATATATCACACACAAACAAACGTAGTACATTGAAGGCGGACGCTTCGACGCAACGCGGCGTTTTCGGGTATTTTGTATAGAATTGAAAAATAAAGTTTGTATAGGACCTTATCAGTTACATGTACGGCCACGAAGTCGTACTAGTCAAATCATATATGCTTACAAGAATTGATACTTTAAATGATATATTAGATGATATCTATAACAGGTACCTAACTAGGTAACGTTTATATCTAACTACGCTATGTAAAATGTATTCATTAATTTATTTCGAATACCTATAGTCATAATGGAATAAAATCAACTTTTAATGGCGCTACAAAATCGTTGCAATTTGAAATCGTTCACAGTGACGCTAAATTTACCACGAACGTAGGCCGTCATACCGGCAATGTCACAAGCCCAGACGCAATTACGATTTTATTTCATGTCACAGTGTTGCAGGAAAAGCGACCGTACGTCGTCAGAGTAAGACATAAAAAAAGATTTGTTTCGTGCGCACTTTCAGCTTTTATAATGCAATACCCGTGACGTATGCGTCTGAGATTTCTGTTTTGACTTGGCACTGTGTAATCTGAAGTGGTAACGTAGATAGGTACCTATTACACATTACAAAAGTTAACGAATGTACTTATTTAAAATATAAAGAAACATAACTTTGCGTCAGTGGTTAAATTTAAATAAGCAGGTACTCGGTTTTCACAAATGTTGCAATGAAGTCCGCTTGTTTATGTATTCATATATCTAATACGACTGCGAATAAGTTTCATACTTTTTTAGTATATTTTGAATCCGCCATCCTACACAATCCCTAAAATCCGCGTCGCTTGCCTACCCTATTAATAATATGTTTTTTCCGTTTCTAGGAGGTTAGACTATTTAACTACAACCTTCAGGTTGTTCATTTCGCGACCTTCTTTCGATTCTTCTGCTTAGAAATAAAAGTAACCTAAGTTCCTCTTAATATCTTCAGCTTTCTGGCAGAAAATTTCTGTTAAATTCGGTGTAGTCGTTTCAGAGATACTCCAGAACAGACAGACATATAATAAGTAAAAAGCTGTTATTTGCCATTTTCTGTTTAAATTATTTGTTTAATACAAATAATTTAAGTAGTAACTTCTTGGAAAATATTAGGTCCTATATATATATGTTAGGTTAATTTTTCGATCAACACTATTAACGGCGTTACAGTTTTCGATGAGGTATAATCCATTGGCCTCTGTAATTTTCGCTCATTTTCTGACTTCGTTAACTAACATCTACGTTTTACGTTATAATTAACCCCGTCCCACTTATTTATCTATAACAATACTATGAAATTGAAGTAGTTTGTATGCCTGAACGCGCTAAACTCAGGGACTTCTTGTGGGCTGGCTGAGTTGCGGATGGGTGCGAGAGCGTTCCCGTGACCCAGCCACCGTACGGTGTGTTCAAACCGTGGGATTTAGTCGGTAAGAGTCCGACATAACTACTCCACCTCCGGGGTACCAATGAAAGAAGGAAGAAAGAAAATACATTTATAAATGTTGTGTTACAAACAGAACATTTGGTATTAGCGTAAAAACAGACTGTCTGTCTGTAGCACCAGAGAAAAATGGTGTACAGCTCAGCTGCATATGCCGTATAATATTATAAGTACATGACTAACGCTGACACCCTGAGGGTCTCAGCTGAAAAGCAAAATGGGTCAACGTACCTAGTAGAAAATGTCATTCATGAAATTACGAAACATCGATCATTTGTTACTTATTATTTATTAAGGCAAAGGTCAAACCTATTTCGGGACCGATCGATAGTGTACAGTGACGTGTGACGCTGATACACGTCAAAGGGGCCCTGCCCTGACCTTGATATCGTCACGGTAAGCTCTCGCAAAAAAGGCTGGGCAACACGCCCATCCTTACAATATACGTACGTATCCACTGCCACGTTGCTTCGTCTCAAGAACGTCATCAAGAATGCTTTTTTTCTGTGTGACACCTCGTATAGAGATAAAACTTTAACTTCCGTGTGTTAGTACTACTCAAAATATTTTTTTTTTATAGTAATAATTTATGACCCAAGAACTTTGCATTTTGTATATTAAAGTGTTTAAACATTGTTTCTGAAAATCAGACTGAGCTACAGCTAAGCGTGGTCGGATTATATTATTTATTGGTGGATGGAAGCGAGCATTCTCTGAGCGCCTTACTTACAAGCAAAGCAGTTCTGATCTTTCTAGTTAAGCATTGGTAGTAAAGAGACTGGTGTGGTCGCTCACGTTGTGTAAAAGTTGACTAAGTATCTATACATCTTAGGAAATGAGGCTGCCATTGTTGTTTGTTGACAAGTTCTAGCTTTTTTTAAAGTTTTATTATGATTCAGCTACCATGTTCCACGTTTTAAATTACCACTATTATTATCTAAAGTTATAAATACATTATTGTTAGTTTCACAAAACTGTAAGAAAAACAGCCTTTTAGTTTCAATGAGTTCCAAAGATCTGACCTTATGGGCTTTAAAAATGAAAAATGAACATTTCAATGTGTAATACACAAAAACTTAAAACAACCTGAATATCTCTGAGATAAATTTTCAGTGGTGAGTATTACTAGTACATGCATTACTCTAACCAAAACAGTATACAGTATAGACACTATGCAGATACTCGTTTCTTTGAAACATAGTGTTTGATTTGCGAAGACAGATACAACCATTATTCTATAAAACCATTAAACGCAGAGCTATGAGCTCGGATCAAAAATTCTGATGCAGGAAATTAAACCTTCTTCCCTTGAATTTCGAGTCAAGGTAAGTCAATGGTGCAATTTGTTAATATACTTACTGCAGTCAAAAACAAGCAAGTAGCGGTTTAATGTACGTCGCCGCAAATTATGGCAATCGTCCAAAATACGAATATGATTTTATAATAGCTTTGATCGTCGCATGTTTTGATTGAATATTATTATTTGCTTCAAAAAGTTTTGTACCCTGCGAAAAAAACAACTCATAGTTAATGGGTGTCGGAAAAAAGTACAGGCAGACAAAATGCTTGTCTTTTGTATTATGCAAATAAACAGATAAGGTCATAAAAACATAGTTTCTTGGAAACCGCATAGAGACTACAATTGTTTTTATTTGCTTATGCGGTCATAAATACAGTATAAATAAATACAGTAACCCGGAATATGAAGTACCTTATTTTTTAACATATTTCAGCTGTTTCAGCGTAATTTAGACACAAACATTAACACACATTTATATTAAGCTTTCATAATATGATCATCATATGAAGGCTGTAAATTTATGGAATCATGATTTTATTATTACATTTTTCAACAGCCCAATAATCTTTAACTAAAGAATAAATTTGTCGTTTTGACAGTTTTACTTGTTATTTCAATTCTAATTCATTAATTCATCAGTACATTTTTCTCAGAGATATTTAGCTCTCAATACATCGAAGCTTTAAGTGATTCTTAAGTAAATGGAAGTCGCTGGCATCAATCTGTCTGCAAGATCGGCGTTAATAAATGCTGAAATAGGTCACACATGCGTTGAAGGGCCTGTGTGGTAGACTGGGTTAACTATGACGTCAAAGCCTCTTTACCTCTGCCAATGGTTATTTTGGTTTGATTTCTTTTGGAAACCACAGACAGATTTATTGATTCTAAGATCCGACTGATATTATCATTATCATCATCACATTAGCCTATGGACGTCCATTGTTGTATAAAGGCCGTCACTTGGTCCCTGTTATTTTTTCTGTTGTTTCAACGTGACTGACGTTTTCACCTAGGGCCTGATTAAAATAGGCATAACCTCGTATTCATGCAGTGTTTTTCCACACTTAAACCTTAAATAAACCAAAGCAAGTGATGCAACGTCTGCATGCTTGAGAGTTCTAAAAGGCGTGTGGACTCCACCACTGAGCCAGCGTGATCGGCCCATGCCTTGTATTTGGGCGGTAATTGGCTGATATGATGACGATAATCTAGTGTCTATGCAAATAATTACGCCCAGCCATTGCTCTTTTGTTTCGTGAAATATTGAAAAACCAGGCAAACCAATTCCATTCGCGTTTGTTCTTATTACTAGGAATTATTTCTCCTTGATTATAGGTCGGCACCTAATGGCTATCAACATTCCATAATAACTATTAGCTGAAAGGTCATTGTATAAGCACTATCTGCATCGCTCCACCGGTTTAGCCCTTGCTCAGTGGGATTATATTTAGTAACCAATGACGTCAATACTGACATTTGGGAACCACGTAGCAACTTCTAACGGCGCATATGAATAATTTCTAATGGCGCAATGTCACGCTCCACTGAATTTCATATCGAGTCGTTTTAATTAATTCCAGTTTGTGTTAGATAATTTTAAGCGAACTAGGTTAATTTAACTTCACTCGTGACGAATTTATATATCGAATACCGTGTTTGAGAACGTTAAGGATTTTTTATCTAAGGAACATGATATTCCGAACGGCTATTTATGTTTTTATCTCCGTATTTAATACTACTTTGAAAAAATCGTTCTGTAGTTATATAATACGATTGGTGCAACTTCGACTAACATAATAATTATTTGTGGTTGGTACTTTATTCACTTACCTACTTTTGAATCTTTAACGTTAATACGATTGCATACTAACGTAACATTTGTCCACCTCTCAGTGGTGAGCGCTGAGTAATTTAGGAATTTATTGTTCAAGATTCTTGCCAGGTATGGTTTGGTTGGAGGCTTAGATCGTGGCTAGTTACAAACCAAAGACAAAGAGGCAAAGCGATTAGCGCTCCGATACGATGCCGCGTAGAAATTAGGGGTATGGGCTAAAACTGGTTACTGCGCTGCTATCCTAGTCAGCATTATTATTAACTAATAGATTTTTATCAAGGGGTATTTTGTAGTAGAATAAAAAAAAAGTAGCCATCTTCAGCAACTAAAGTTCACTACACAAACCTACTAATGAGTACCTAATCCTGGAGGCTCCAGAACATTAATTTTGTAGTAAAAGTTTGACTTTATCTGTTACTTTAAAATAAAGTGTAGAATAGTTAGACTCTATTTAGAATGGATCAAAATAATAAAATAAGAATCAAAATTAGACGTGTCCCAGACGGCCCAAATGCGTCTGGCCGCACGATACGACGAAATAAATAAGACGACCGTTTTATTCTGAGTCAACGAACTCAGGCAAAGCACATAAACATGCAGGTGAACAAACCCACTCGACTTAATGGAAAATCAAAAATATATAATCCTTGTACCCGGTTTGTACCGAAGGCTTCATTCAAGAATTTTGTTTATTTCAGTTACTCAGAGTTAGGTTTAACAGTTTTTGGTTTACGTGTGCGGAAAGGCCATCTACAAAATCTTTCTTCTTCATTGGCTCGTTACTGAAAATTTATCTGTGTGTACATCACATATCGTTCTCAGGACCATATGAACTTTACGTGGCCACTGACAGCACATTTCAAATAGAGCGTGAAAATGTAAATAAAAATTTTGATCAAGATAAAAAACGAGAAATATATACCTTTAACATCTTTGAAATTTATATATATATATTATATATATCAACTTGGAGCAATAAGGCTGGCTTTGTATTCTTTTATTATTTTATTTTATTCATTGTATTATTTTATGTATCGCGTGCAATAGTGTTTCATCTTCTTCTTTTTCTATTCACGAGATATATGCAGATGTAAGAGGTTTCAGCTGGCTGGCTGGTAACTTTAAAACGCCTTATCAGTTGTCATCATTATCCTTTGATCTCCCACAATCACAAGCTTCATATATCACTGAAAACAAAGATTTGGAGGTTAAATGAAACAAAAATTCGCATTTGAAAAATAACTGTTGTATTAAATTAAAGTTGTCCAATTTTAACATCACTACTCATAAAAGTTGATGGAACTGTAATTTAAGTAACCAATCGGTAAGTATATTACAAGGTTGGATTTCCCCTAATATCAGGTACACATAGTACAAGGGAAACCCCTTGAATGTCTTAAGTCTAAACGTGATAAAAAGTTTGAGTGCGGATTTTGGTCAGTCTAGAGATATATAAAGTTAAGTCTGAACGAAACTAGTTTCAAAAACCGTGTGTGTTTAAAGTAAGTTCAAATATATGTTATATTTTACTAGTTATTTTAATTTTAACCTGGCAGCATGCATATAAAAACCCACGCATCACTTACGTTAATATTTAAATGGTTTGAGTATAATATTTTTAATAGTAATACTCATAACTTATACTCGTAATATAACGCTGAACTATTTTATTTAACATTGGAGGTTCGAAAATATTTGGAAAGTAATTACTGAGATCATTCTAGAATACAATATTAAAGCAGTGCCAATATCTAATTGTAATCTACAAAATACCGTGATGCTATTAATATCGCAAAGCTAAATTGTTTGCGATTGATACTCGATTACCAAAATATTCTGCACGTGATATTTGAAATCAAGTAGGTACCTACGTGTCATCAGACATTATTGATATTTAAGAATGAAATGTTAATAATTTTTTAATCATTAGTTAGTTGCATTAATAAAATCCTGCTCTAAGAAGGACGTCGAACCATGAGTGAATACCCTTTGGCGCTAGGTAACTCATGGCTGGCTGATCTAGTTGGTTTATTACCTAAAAGAAAGTATTGGGAACTAGAAGGACCATCTTAGGAGTTTTGAGCTCTTATCCAGCACCCACTTAAAATTCAATACACTTTCTCGAAACATATTATTAATACCATGAAGCATTTAGATTCTAGAATAAAAAAGATATCCACCTTCAAACACCTCGTTTTCGATGAACATCGACTTGATATTTACACTCATTGGCATTCCTTTAAAGTAGTCAACAGACGAAATAATGTGAAAATGTGAAGAAAAAGCAAATATTATATTGCTGTATTAATTTCAACTCTTGCATAGAAACAGTAGGTGGCACGATTATACAAGTGTTCAATTTACTACGTAAGCTAAATATCGTGCGATCTTGACATTTTTTAGTTTAGATGAAGACTAAGTGATAAGGATATTGTAGGTACGTAACGGTCACACAGATAAAACAAAAGAACTTACTACAGACAATTTTAATCGATATCTACAGGTAAATAAAGACAAAGCCAAATTTACTTGTATAAAAAGTTACCTTACTGCTTAAGTATAGAGGATAGGGTATGTATTAACATACCCTATCTCTATCCTCTTTTGTAAATTTTTATTTGTGTTCCTGCTTGCCTCTAGGTCATTTACAATTAATGTATCTAGAATATAGGAAAAACATAGTACATTTATAAATAAAAAAAGAATGTACATGAGCTATGCTCTGTATTATAAACCATCGTTTTGCATAAATTTTTTCTTAGTAGTGATTATTCCATTCGCATTGCGAGATAGATAATACAATAAACGAACTGTGCAGCAGTGGGAGATAAAATAATAACACCTACACATTTCTTACTCGTCATTATTACTCATATAAAATATTGTCTGTTATATAATATAATAAGCCAGTCTGATTAGATAATTATATAATAATGTAAAATATTGAGCGTTAACAGACTTTATACAAAATGGTGCTATAAGAATAGTTCCGTAATGCGATTTATAAATTGTTCGACCTAGGGTATAAATAAAATTGGCTTGAGTCAACATTATTAATAATGTGTAATAGTGACATGTGTCAATGAGATTCTATTTTTGTATATACCATCGCAGACATCTTCAGAGACAGTTGATATTACTTGGCATCTTGTATTGATTAATCATGACACTGTATTTAGGAAAATTAAGAGTATGTAGTTATAAAGACAAGGTTGTTTAGAAATGATGTTTGATTTTTCATTAGTAGGTAAATAATTGATGCAGGAACTATGTTCAACTTAATCTCAAGATAACGAATACAAGGTTTTAAAACTTTCAAAATCTTACTACCGTTGTACACTATTATTGTAAAATTTTTTTGATCATGTACGGATGCTAAAATTAAAATGAAGTTGTCAGTTTTACGATTTACAAAAATAAAATTCAAAGACACAACAGTATAGTTGCCAGACAGTCTGATCAACTCCAGAGAGATAAACAAAATTTATGAAACGGTAGGTTTTTTCTGTTTAATTCAAAGAAGGATTAAATCTCAAGAGCAACATGTAGCAGGTACTCTACTACTGTTAAAGACTAGGCTTCCTAAAAATTATTTCATAACATTTACCTAGTTCGTACCGTGGAAACATTTACTAATTACTAAGTCAGTTCAACTTTATTATAAGACTAAGAACTAATAAACGGAAATTTCCTAATATGTAGGGGAAAATTACTAGTTGGATAGAAAATAGCTCTCCAAAGTGAAAGTTAGAACTGTTTCTTAGTTCAAAGACCTGACATAATGTTACAACGGTAATAATATTTTGAAATTCAAATAATGGAAAAACGTTTTATCAAAAGTTGATGTTTTTTTGTAAATATCTAAACAGCTTATTAAAATCCTTGTCCTCCTTGTAAATGTTGATTTACACAACAACGTCGTTAAGTTTAAATTAGGAAAAATAAAACATGAAGCAAGGAGTAGGATACAAAAGATGGTTTTATCGCTAATTAAAACGCGTGGAAATCTCTACAAAATACCTGTCCTGTAATGGACTTACATCGGTTAAAATGAAGATGTTCAGTTTAGAAACAAACATCGTGATGTGCTTTAATTTGTATGCCTCTTCCTGGATTGTTACATATTACCTTCAAAACAAAGACTATTTTCGCGTATGACGCAAAACGCTCTCGTTGGTCACGACTCCTCTTTATTATCTTGTTAATCGTTTTGTTCGTGAAAGTTTAAATAGTTATAAAGAGGCGCGTGATTTCACGTCATGACGTTAAGGCGTATTTTCACTGCAGTTACATAATTCATTATTAAACGCACTCTTGCCTTGTATTGTAATGTCTATTGTCTTACACCGTTATGGTAAAATTTCTGTTTAATAGCAAATAAGTTTATCTACTCTTCTTCTTGCATAAAGTCCTTTTGCAGATGTTTTTAGTGTGTTCCGTGTTCTTAAACAAAAGATTGAAAAGTAAAATATTAAAGTTTCTAAGAAAAAAATGTTAGGCCTTTGAAACGGTACGAGAAACTATTTTACCTAAAACCTTAAATTGGAATACTTTTGCATTCAATATTATCATCACCATATCTACCGATGCTGCAGGACATGGGTTTTCTGTAGGGAGTTCAAGTATTCGCGGTCTTGGGCCACTTGCCACCAAACCCCTGCGACTCGTTTGATGTCATTCGTCCATTTACAATTAGTAAGGGATCTATCAACTCTGAGTTTACCCGTGAGGAGTCGCCATTTCAGCACCTTGTGACTCCAACGTCAATAAGCTCTCTGAGCTTTGTGTCCCGTCCATTGCAACCTAAGCTTCGTTTATGAATGAATAAATGAATGAATATACTTTTATTGCACACCACAAAAAGTACATAGAACAAAAATAAAAGTATACCAAAACAACGTATACAATTTGGCGGCCTTATCGCTACATAGCGATTTCTTCCAGGTAACCAATAGCGAAGATAAAAAACAGTTACAGAAAATAGTTAGGTAGTGCATATATACATATACCCATAAAATACATATTTTATTACTTAAATATATATATATAATATATATAAATAATATAATAGACTAAATATGAAACAAAATATATAAAATATCTAAATATTTATCCTCAAATAAAAATTATAAAAAAGAGAAGAAGGGAGCAGTGAACTATCCCGTTTATCATAAAGCTATGTTGGTAATTCTGGTTCTTCTACGGATCTCCTCATTCCTGATTTAATCATATAGATCTCTACATGGAGGAAAAGTTCCCTTCATCGCCCGTTGAGCCCATGGTGGCTCTGAGTCTTCTTATCATTAAAGAAGGCCATACTAGCAAATTTAATGGTTACTGACCAGGTAATCGCCGTAACATCCCTTTCTAACTACCATAAAGTAATAAAAAGAACCCGTCAACCCGACGAACGTCACCTTGGCGACTGAAAAATCTAACCTTTCATTTTAATGTGGTTGCATAAATTAACATTTGGTGAAAATCTTATAATAAGTTACTCTAAGCACTCCGATAAATCTAAAACGAAGTAATTTTAAGCACTTCTACACCAGAAAGGTCGCCAGGATATAATATTTTCTTGTCACGTTATTGACAACAATCTAAAGCGTACTTTAGTACTTAGTACTATAGTTAGCTATTAAAACTGGTGTGTCTCACGATCTGACCTTGAATTACTGTTTATCCTATGTCGAAAGTTTACCTTTTGTAGTTTACTAGCATAGTTTTACCGTAGAACTTATTTTACCAGAATAAAGAGGTCCTGTGCATTAATCTAAGGCTTACTAATCTAGTTGCTGAATTTTTTCGATTAGATTAGAAACACTTTGAAATGCTTTTAACTTTAGTACATCTCATGGTGTTGTGTGATCTGTCCATAAATCAAAAACGCTGTAATTTTATAGTAGCGATAAGAGTTATACTGTACCTACCACCGTAAAAGGTCGTTCCCTAGCTAGAGTCAGTTGTTATCTTATTTAATATGTACCTAAGCATCAAATAAATAAGAATGAAAAACCGTAAAGAATACAGGGGTCTCGGTGCGATATGAATTACACGAGCAAATTACACAAAATAATATAAAGATAGGTTTACGTCCGAATTAATTTATAGACAAAATTTTCAGTTGGCAGATTTAGTAGTGCTATCTTTATTTAAGTCAGAATATAGCCCAATATTGCGGACACAACTAATGGTATCAAACGTTTTTATTGTTTAATACGTGACATAAAAGCATAAGTTTATTACAATAGGATTGATATACGGCACGTCTTTAGTCTTAACGCAGACATGGACTGTTGGTGGTGACCTTCCGTTTATTTTAAACCGGCTGTTCAAACGTTTGAGATAATTACACTACGTATCCGTGACTGAAGGATTCGTTTCATTGTTAAACGATAAGAAACAAATAAAAACGATATAAGTTGATGTTATATTTATATCATTATGTTTTCATTATGTCCTGAAGCAAATGGTGGTGAATAGGGCCGATATGACTTCTTTTAGAGCCAAACTTAGCTGCAATCTCCAGGATAAATCAGATGCTTTTATTTCAGCTTCAAAAGAGTTGCGAAGTTGTTTCGGCCTTCCAAGCTTTCGCTTTGCTTTTCTAGACTGCCATTCTAAAAGCTCTAGGTAAAACCTATTCAGTTTAATTTTCGGCGCCGAATTTAGGCAAAAAATTCTTTAGAAAGAATTTGAGATCAGAGCTGAAAATGGTTTTAGGACAAAATATTACAAGGACTAAACGCATTCACTTAATTCCCAATATAATTTATGTTATATGTACTCGTATGATCAAGAAAAAGATCTTAAAGTGACTCAGCAGGTGATGGACTGAGCTCAGCTCGAAGTTTCTATCCCTACTAGATCAAATCAGAAGCATATATGACGAAGAACCGGCGGTACGGAGTACACATGTCGCGCGAACGATGGATGTTGATTTTCCATAGTTCTGTGCACCAGAAAACTGACAGTTTGTAGACCCCCCAATAGGTACACTCACTCCATTTAGAGATCTACAGGAAGTCAATGATTTACGAAAATCCCCATAAAATACAAACAATGGAAGCCCAACAGCTGATGTGTTGATAGATAGAAACACTCGCTATACGACTCTAAAGTATGATTTAAACATACAATATGGTTTCTCCAAGACCCAAGTATATATATCTTATGCACACACTTGACACTGATGTTGTCGCCAGGTGGAAACTGATTGAAAATATCAAAACTCGCCACAGAAACCTGTACAGGTTAAACGGTAGACAGGTAGGTATTTCAATACTAACGTGACAGATGCGTTAGTGTGTGTGTTTATTTATTTGTTTGTCTGTTGGTTTGCTACCTATGTTCAGTTCAATCAGTAAAGAAAGACAGGATTATTTTATCACACACTAAAAATGGACTTTTTTGCCGAACAACACAACCGATGAAAGCTTGCGTCCTGGAGTCTTATTCAAAACGGACGACAAAAGCTAATATAATAATTAATACTAATCATAGCATACTAAAAAATAAACTATTATTATAAGTATCAAAAGAATACCGACGCTGTGTTGTGTTGTTTTTTTATTTTATCTGTTCATTACCGATTCATTCATTCGTTTATATACTCTAGACTATAGTCTCACAATAATGTATAATACTTCCACACGATATTAATTATTATTATTTATCATTTAAAACTTGACATGTTGAGTTGTTAACGATATAAATTTACTTAGCACATACTCAGACGTGCCCGCATAACCTAACCTGAGGAATACTTGATTCCACAAAGCCATTCATTATGACGTTCACGTTATCACAATAATTCACAACTTATGTTAGTATTTAGTTGTAGAGTGAGTAGTATTACCAACGTAAATTTATAACGTTAAACACACGCAGTAATTATCCGGGATACAATAGTGGATTGTGCCTCAAACCTAACAGTTTTTTTTTAGTGTGTGATTTGATTCAGATAAGGAGGTAGTAAGATAGGTATTTAAAACATGAAGGAGTAAATTAATATTTTAAATAATGAATGGACTAAAACATTTTAATAAAATAAAAAAATAAAATATTAATAAACAACATTGTGCTTACATAGGTACCTACTCTTTGGATTAAAAAAGAATTCCCGTAAAAACGTTATGCCTCATGATCAAGAAATCTGTTTTATCATTTTTATCTTTATACTCGAGTTTTCGAGAGTTTTAGTCCGCTTACACAGAGCCTAAAGTAACATTTTAAGAGCATGAGAAGTGAAAAGTATGATATTTCTGTCTTAAGGATGAAAACTATTCTTATATATGAGAGTATGGATCATAAATTCGAAATGATATTATTTATCTGTTATCTTTTTACACCTAAACCGAACAGATTTTCGAAATAATTGGCAAGGAGATAGATTTTATGCCGACTTGTGTTATCTTGTATTTATCGCTATGGTGGTAACTGCCCACCGCAGAAGCCTCCCATCAGACGAACGATGCATTTACATTCTAAAAAATCAGTCCACGTTTCTTAGCCATATCTGAAATAAGTTACTAGCCTTCAAACTAAAACCTACACTTTGAGTACCTAATATCTGCCAAAATTAAATAGGGACTTCACTTACCTGTTATTAAGATCATAAATATAGATAAAACTATAGATAAAACCAAGTGTGTTAAAATATAGGTCAAACTTTATCGCGATACGAATTTTTACTACAGTAAATCTGATTACAATCATACGGAAATAGATTACGAACACTAACTGTTTATATTAATAAAATAATAAATATACTACGACTATACACACATCGCCATCTTGCCCAAATCAAGAGTAACTTGTTTTATGGGTAGTACCAGGTAGCTGTTGAATATTTTTATGAATATAATACACATAAATACTTATAATATACAGATAAACACCCAGACACTGAAAAAACATTTTGGAATTGTGGGAATCGAACCCACGGCCTAGGACTCAGAGAGCAGGGTCGCTGCCCACTGCGCCAGTCGGCCGGCAAACGTGCCTAGCTGCCTCGTCATTGGCATATTCGACTACGGGTCACAAGGTCCTGCATCCGGCTGTTAATTATTAGGTATTAAATTTTTATGTCTGTTCTTTATCCCCGTCGTTAAGCTGTTAGTCCCGGTTATCATAACTACCTAAAAAGTGACTAGATAGCCATTGGAGCAGCTTTGCTTTAAATCAAACTCTGCCATGACAGAGGACGATTGTACCCGGTAGTGGAATATAAATTGGTAGAGAATGATGATGATGATGACAGTTATTTTTTCTTTATTCTTTCCCGTAGGGAGAAGGCAAAGGTTTATCACCGTATAGCCAGATGACAGTTTTAATAATATCCACCATATAAAATTTTCAACAGATATGCCAATCGGTAGACCACACGCAATTATTGTCGTTGCCACGCAGCGATGAATAAAAAATAAAAATAAATGAGCGTCGCGTTCTCATTCATATCTTCTGAGAACATTACATCCAGAACACGTCCTCACGTATCCAGTTACATTTAATAATAATTTTTCGAACTGGGTCACCTAATTTATTTTTCATCACAAAACTGTGATACTTACGATATTTTGTTAAATGCAAAAAGGTGTGTATTTTATTTATAGCCACATGGATATTTGTTCTGCTAATATTTTTGTCGTCTTGGTGGGTGGTTACCACCATGCTGACAAATACGTTCCACCAAGCTATTAGGCGTACCGGTACCATGACGCGTAGAAACCGATTAGGGGCATGGCTCTGATATGACTGCTTTATCCCTTAGTTCTTAACAGGTTAGCCCGTTACCATCATAGACTGCATACCGCCAGGTGGGATTGCAGTCAAGGGCTAACTTGTTTTGTAATAAAAAATTATAACATAGTTCTTCAATAGAAATTATAGTTTAGACTATTTATGAGTATGTATTTGTATGTTATGCGTCTCCTGTGTGTACTTGATCGACGAAATGTGTTGTCTGACTTTGCAATGATTTGCATTAGTCTTTTAGTTTATTCAAGAGAGCCTTATCACTTTCAAGCTAAAGAACAGGTCAAGCAAAAATGAAATTTACTTTACCCTTTTCGGTAGGACCCACTACGACCATATTAGTAATCCACACTTATACGGATCAAAATATGTGTGCCAGCCGTTTACCGAAAGAATGACAGCACACGTATTTATCTAATTCGGATGTTACACTTATAATTTGTGGGAAACAACTGAGCAAAACCACGCATGAAAATGTAACGACTGGCTACATTTCGAATAGGTACGATTAACGCATTTTTCAAGATACAAGATGTGTTTGATGTGTAAATAGGGGAATTTAGAATTTAGAATATTTATAAATTTTGAAATTCTGAGTATGTTTGAGATTTACGGTTTTTTTTGAATTGGTCTACTCCTCCTATCTCTTAGACACTCTCTTGTTCTAAGAAAATTATTTTCTTTAGTTTTTGACATTATATTACTGAATTTTAAGTCATAGCAGACGTGCTGTGTGCCATAACAACGTTATTTTTTTGTAAAAGATCAAATCTTTTCGCACATTCAATCTACAGTACATTCACTGCAAAGTTTTTTATTTGTTATTCTAAAATTAAAGTGCAAAGTTTTGTTTCGGTCAATATCATCATATGCCACTACTAATATATATATTTTTTATTACCAGGTAAGTAAAAAAACGTCAGCAATTCTACTTATGTAAGTAAAAATACCAAAAGTAAGTTTCCAGATGAAAATTAGTTGCTACGCGACGATAATGCAAAATTTTAGATTTTGTTCTCCAAGGTCGTCTAGTGAATTATTATCAGATTTCAAATTAATATAACTTTTTTTCTTGTAAATCGTGATAGGCATGGGTTGCAAACATTTTCAAATGCCAAGTAAATATTTTGTTACTCCATATGTTTGATAGACGCTTGACGTGCGTTTGGCGAAAGCGAAGCGAATAGTGACCCATTTCTTTTTAGGTTGAGGGTAAACGCTATGACGTCAAACCTTGTTTAGACACAGATGTTGCAGCGAGTTCGGTAATGAAGGCAATGTTGCGCAATAAAAATAAATGTATGACATGAATTACAACTAAAAGTGATGTATGGTGTTTTCGAGGGAGCGTACTGATCGATTTACGGCGTCCATTATAACTAAACCATTGATTGTATGACGCACCATTGGTCAATTTCAATAGAACGTGTAAGTACTACAGTAAATTACCAATAGAGGTACAAATCTATACCTTTCAAAGTACTCATAAGTTACGCTTCCTTTTTAGTAAAACTAACATTGTAAATAGAAAGCCGGTATAAATACGTACCTTATTACCATTCCAAGTGGTGTCTCTTTGGTCTTATACTTATTTAGTAAATTCCACGGATTATAAAATATTACTGGCCCAATACGGGGCTCGGGTTTCCTTCTGAATGAAAAGGGGTTAGGCCTCAAGCCTTAAGACAGTCAACATTTTTATTCCATTACATGTTAGCCCTTGACTGCAATCTCATCTGCAGGGCTAGCACAGGCAGGAGACAAGTTATATCCCCCGATTATATCCCCTAGGGGATATAATTAACGTATCCACTTGCTAAAGCACGGGAACACAGAATAGGAGAAGTTTATCTCCGTTTGTTATACCTATATTATTTGGATATTATTTCCACTTGTGCACCAGTCCTGTGACAGTTAATAAAGCTGAGGGAGAAGATACATTTGTATCCTTTCCCCGGGGAGATAATCGTTTCCTGCCCATGCTAGCCGTGCTGAAGGAAAGTGATGATGCAGTCTAAGATGGTAGCGGGATAATAACTAAATCGTATAGCGGCATGTCTTTGCCGGTTTGTTGGTAACTAGCCACGGCCATAGCTTCTGACCTCTAGGCTATCACCGCTTTTTTACTTCGGATTACATGGGATGTGTTGTGTTAAATATTGCTAGGTATTGGATTTTTCCGCCCGGAGTTAGGAAGGTGCCCGTGTTACACTTCCGCGCATCGGAGTGCATCGCGTCGTCGAGCATTCGATCCCGGTTATTATGATCTTATTTCTACACTCTTAGCTCATTTTAACCATGAGACAGGACGCTTCTGCTCAGCCTTGGTACACTAATAGGCCGAGGATAATAATCAAGAAGTTAGCCGTTGACTACAATCTGATCTGTTAGTGATGATGATGACGGCTAAGATCACAGCTGGCTAACCTATTATGGGTATATCAGCTATATGAAACCGGTAATAATTTTGAAATCAATTATTTTCAATGAAGATACCGATTAGAGGAATTTTTTTTCTTCGCAAATTATAGATTTCAAAATTGCTACTGGGATTTGAACCCGCGACGTGCATTCACAAGACCAACAGCACTTCTACTGCGCCAGGGAGGTCACCAAATTTAATATAGAAACTATAAAATTATTAAGTAACTTAAGTACACAATTTTGATTCGACATTTACTTTTGAAAATTTTTATATCGTGAATAGTTGCCAGACTGCGACACATAAGTATAGAGCCGAGGATATATACCAATGTCTGGGTTATTATTACACCGATTTGCAAAATATGCATTTGGCGTCGTTTCAACCATATTTTATCACGTGGACGAAATAGTAAATAATAACAGATTATGCTTCAGACATTACATATTAACGGTAAATCCATAATTTCATAAAAATATTATAGATGTGAAAATCCGACTCTACTACTGCACAGTTCTTTACAAATTTTGTCACAAAGCTAGCGTGCATCCTCGAGACTACATATACAATAATCAGTGTTGTATTTGTACTTTTATCCGTAGTCAGTGATATTTGGCTTATGTACCCATAGGCAACTATTTTAAAAGTTTAACAACACATGAGTTAGCTTTATAACAGATGAAGTCACAAACACCATTAGTTTAAATTATAATTAATAAAAAAGTGGTCTTCTTTCAGCACCGAGAAACTACTATGAGTATCTCAAAATTCTCTCGTAGGTCTTATTAACAAATGTCTCACCGCCTTGTACGTTCTATAGTTGTTTGCATTGGCGTGCATAGAGGGTACGCACAGGGTAAGCAGATGATATAAAATGCAGAACATCTCCAGTACGAGTTATAAACACTTAAGGGTAGACTTTTTTTAATTTTTACAATGCCTATCCTCAAGTTTTTTAAAACACGTTTGGTTGTTTGATAGGTTCCTTGTTTAATTTTAAGCACTTTTTCGTTCTGAGGTCCTTAATTGAGTGACTGAGTCATTGTATTGTAATACCTACCCACTGGATTATACACGCCTTTGATTCAACCGATCATGTCTTTGCGAAGGTCAACCTGACTTTTGGCGGCAGTCTTCGAATTGTGTTATACGAGTACCTACTTAACGTTTAATTTATGTGATCTTGAGCATTTACCTTTGTAAGTGTATTGACTCTCTTAACGGTTCTAGTTTGAGATGCCGCAAGAGTTGACTTCCTTTAGCTCAAAATAACTTTCTTGGGTAATAATTGGGTTTATTTACATTCTCATTTTACTATCTTACGACTAAGATCCTTGAGGCATCGGAGGAGATCTATCAAGTCAAAGTAAGTCAAAGTAAGTATTTTGATGTTTATGTTGATCGTGGTATCATGTAGAGAGTTTCTTGTATGACGAAACATCCGCTGGAAAAAAATATTTCCTACTTACTGGCAGAAGTTAATTTTCTTATTGGAAATAAAGAAATAATTATACATTTCTGATTTAAGCAAGGTATTTTACCTACCTCAGCCACAGAATAATAAATTAAAAAAACTGCTACAAATATCACTTAAATTATTAAAAAAATCAGGAACTGTTTGTTTTTAAAATTCCTTGAAATATTTCCAAGTTGCATTTAGGTACCTGCTGTCTCGCCAGAGTATTTTAAGACGCATCGGTCACGAGCATTTGAATTACAAGTTTTGGTAGATTTACAATTGTTATAACATTCGGGATAAAAATGTTTGATCATTGTGCTGTTTTGGCACTACGAAAAGCCATAAATCAATAGAAGAAGAAGAACAAAAATGTTTGATGTTTTATATGAACCTGGAAGTTAAAAAAAGACGTAGATTTTGATAGTTAAAAAGACGTAGGCGTAAGACCAAAGAACATTTTAACATTATGAAAATCAAAAGGATTTCTAGCTAGCTGAGATTTATTTAATACAGATAATCCAAAAATGTGTGAAGTGAATATATAAACTATTTTGTTTGAATCAACCATTTTTATTTCAATTTTACCTGAGTTCGGTAGGTATATATTTTCGATCTTAGAAATAGATAACAATAATATACATCATCTATGCATTATTTACTTCATAGTTCATACCTATATGGAACATGGATACATGATTACTGCAGGTTAACTAAAATGATAAATGTTCGTTTTAGTATGATTATTCACCTTTTTTGGAAGACAAAGCGATTCGCAAATATAATGAGGGTAGGTATATCTATGTTAGTATAGCATAAAACAGTCCCACACAATAATCTCCCCTTAAAGGTTCCCTTTTCAAGGAACTCCAAGAGAATCCGAATTCGCCTAGCGACGAGATACGTTTCGGGTCAAACCTCTATTCCCGGTCGGTTGACCTTGAAGTTTTTATAAGTCAACGGTCTCGCAGAGGCCGACAAGCTTATTTTACAATAGATATGAAACTCACGTCATTCACTACAAATTCGTTCATTAATATCTAGTTATTTAAATCGTATCTAAGTAATGATACAAAAAGCTTAGTGTTTAAGATATTTGTTTCAAGCTTATTGATTTTTTCGTACACGACTATAATTCTTAGTAATAGACATATTTTTTATTACTGGATGAGCATAAAACCTCGACAGTCCATTTGTGTATGACGATAGATTCTACTGAATATTATTAACTAGCGGTCCCCTGCGACTTCGTCCGCGTATGGGACAACCTAAAAAGGTAGACTTAGGATGTTGCGGGATTTTTCGAACTTTTTATAAAGATCAATTCCATGATATAATATCTTAAAATATTTTTTCCCGTTTTTGCAATTCATTGATGCTCCGGTCTTATTGGTCTCTTATGGACGGTCCAACATCAAATATTTTCCAATTCAAACCAGTAGGTCACGAGATTAGCGCGCTCAACCAAACGAACTCTTCAGCTTTATAATATGTATAAGGTATGTGTTGCTATGCGTAGATAACGTGCAGGTTTTAAAATATATTAAATTTAAACATAAATGTAAAACATTATTTACCAACATTCACGTTATCTGCTTATAATAATATCGTGGTAGGTACCAATGGATTTCCAAAAGAAACATCATTCAAAGCCTGGTGCCGTGCATTCTAAACGAATATTATACCTTCTCTGTTTGTTGAAATCTAAGGTTTTCGTAAGTATGAGAGGATAATATTATTTTTACTTTTTAATATTATATATGCGAAAATGTTTTTGTTTGTCCTTCCTTTACGCCCTCCCAAAACAACCAATCGACTTGATTTTTGGCAAAGAATTTGTTGAAAAGACGGAGAGCAACATAGGGTACTTTTATCACAGAAAAACAAACGATTCCTACGGGATTTCCGACATGCCGTAATATATGCGGACGAAGAACGAAGGCAATAGCTAGTTGTTTGTATAACTACAGTAGGTCCCTACGTACTATGAAATACCTATCCTACTTTAGGTATTTGGTTTTAAGTTTATTGAGAAATATCCGAATGAGGCTGCCCTTACGTCATCTGGGTTTCACTCAGGCTACTAACCGTTACCTACATTATATTTAGGTACTTATTTCCGCTTGCATCATCATATAAACCCATTACCGGCCCACTACAGGGCTCGGGTCTCCTCCTACAATGAGAAGGATTTAGGCTGTAATCCACCAAGTTGGCCTAGTGCGGATTAGTGAACTCCACAAGCCTTTGAGAACATCATGTAGAACTCACAGCCACGCAGGTTTCCTCATGAAGTTTTCCTTCGCAGTTGAAGCAAGTGGTATTTTAATTGCTTAAAACGCACAGAACTTAGGAAAATTACAGGTGCGTGCTAGGATTCGAGCTCGTCACTAAGTCGCTTGTAGGTATATTCAACTGAATTATAGTGTTAATTATTGTCAACATACAGGAAATTCCAGTTAATAATGAACGCCAGTAATTATTGTCATTGTTTTTGTTTATTCAGGGTTACAACGCAGTTAAATTTAATGCGTTGTTAGAATTTTAGTACGGCATGATCTCCGGACGAATACCTACACGTTACAGTCTAGACAAAAAAATATTGTACTAAAAAAATAATGATGTTAAAACACTATCTTTCGACCTTCGCTGCAATGCATTATAAGAATCGATCAAATAAAAAGAGCGCCTTATAAGTTTAACAGTTCGAAAGAGACCTGAAGAAATTTCCTAAAAAAATAGGCGAAGTGCGAATTGGAATTGCACACGTTGTGTTCCATACCAAGGTGCAATATGAAACAGTATCTACTTATTAACATTACTAAGATCGAGCAATGAACCCAAAAACCGGTTTCTTGTAAGGAGCTTTTAAATTTAAACTATTTTAGATTTTATTATTTGCTGTTATTGCAGCTATCGGAAATCCGCGTTCTGTGAAAATTTCATCCCTATATCAAATAACTGTATTGTTACACAGCTCGCTGACAGAGGGACGAAACCCTAAAAAGTATATTTTATCTCGCTGTCTCGTTTCTTTTTTTATTTGATATTGAATAGAATAGTTTAGATTTCTTATTATTTCTTAGATACATATTAAATATGTTATAGGCATCGATATGAGACGATAATAGTTACCATGTATTTTATCGCCTCTATTCTAGCTATCTTTAATTGATATTATTATTATAATTATAGATCATTATTATTTTTTATTTATTAGGTAAACTTAGTTACATGTAAAGATGATTAACCGAACAAAATATTAGGTTTAGGGAACTGCGTATCGAGACACATCATTTAATTACGGACGATCCAGAAAACTATTTATTTATTAATGCACTGACTTACAGTATATTAATAATAAAATACTTGTATTTTGTACCTACTTATTTATTAAATACCAAGATAAGAAGTTATTAATGCAATAAATGATAATCGGTTCATGGCATTAAAGAATAATACACCTTTAATGACCGCCTTAGCGGATGCATTAGGTATAGGGTAAATATATATTTCATCCAGTGATATATTTGACTGGACGGTAGACCAAATAAAGATGAAATATCTATTTATCCTATAACTAATGCATACACTAAGGATAAAACATATATTAATTTTCGCTTAGTGAAGGTGGAGCTTTAAGCTCTGCTTTTATTATATGTTTTATAGAACCTTTCGTGGCCAGCACAATAGTAGTAAACTGTACGTTTTATTAATAAACGAGGCATAAGATCGGAATGGTTATGACGTGTTTTGACATATTTTAACTGAACAGAACCTTTTGAATGCCAATGCGTGAAAACCACGTATTACGTAGGTACCTAACTAATGCTAATAAACAAACTTCAGATTCAACACTAATGAACTTCAATAGATCTGCACACGTCACAAAATTAAATTATCGCAAAAGGTTACAAACCAAGATGGTAGAGAAACATAAAATTCACGTCACACTACATAGATGAATTGCGTAACGAGTCGATTATGTATGGCAACCGCGAAGAAAAAGTTTTCCACGTTATTCCAATCGGCGAAGCATTCGAAGGGGCTTCAGCTTTCACTAGATTGAAATGATAAGAGTGATTGTCACGACGTTCTAGCGTGAGGCTATATTCCATTATTGTTCTAACTTCATCATCAACCCATTTACCGGCCCACCACAGGGCACGGGTCCTCTCTCAGAATGAGAAGGCTATAAACCGTGGAAGGGTATTTATGAAGAATTCATTATTAAATAAAAATAACTAATTTTGTACTGTATACTATGTACTCGCAGATAATGGTATATGGATATGAATAAACTATAACATTGACAATAGGCATTTACAAAAGCAGGGATAAGTTGTATGAGCTATATGATGAAAAACAATACAATCAGACTCCAACCTTCCTTGAATATGTAAAAAGTTACTCCAAAACATTTAAAAATGTTTGTAGACAAGCTAAGTCGCTATACATTAAAGATCGGATAGTAAAATCTGAAAACAAAATACAAACAACCTGGAAAATTGTTAATAATGAATCTGGGAAAACTAAATCTCGAGACGGAAATTTTGAATTAATTATTAATAATAATATGGTAACTACTGATACAGAAGTTGCTAGTACTTTTGAAAACTTTTTTCAGAATGTTCCTATTTTGTTAACAGATTCACTAAATTCCTCACCTACTGCAGCTCAGAATTTATTAAGAGGCAACATTAATGAGTGCAAAGTTTTATTTCATTTCAAACATATAGATGCATCGGATATCAGTAAAAACTTCAAGTTGTTAAAATTAAAGAAAACAGGTGATATATGGGGAATGTCGGTAAAGGTAATATCTCAAATTATTGACGTCATTGCTCCTCTTTTAGCCATAATTTTCAATGAATGTGTTGATTTAGGTACTTTCCCGAACCTAATGAAACATAGTAAACTCATTCCTCTATTTAAATCTGGTAATAAAAATGATATAAACAATTACAGACCTATCTCAATCTTACCAGCTCTTAGTAAGATATTTGAAAAAATTATATTAAATCAACTCTTATATCATTTTAATGTAAATAACTTACTACACCCTGAGCAGTATGGCTTCACTAAAGGTCGTAGCACAACGGACGCAGGCGCTAAACTTATAAAACATGTTTATGATGCCTGGGAATGTTCACAGAACGCCATGGCTGTTTTTTGTGATCTATCTAAAGCTTTCGATTGTGTTGATCATAAAACCTTGCTTCTTAAGCTAAGCCACTATGGTATCCAAAACGTTGCACTAAATTTGGTTGCCTCTTATCTCAGCAATAGAACCCAAAGAGTTTGCATAAATGATGCAAAGTCTCAGGGTTCAAATACCTCAATGGGTGTCCCACAAGGCTCGATTTTGGGTCCTTTTCTATTTTTAGTGTATATAAATGATCTACCGTACCATGTCAGTGGAACATGCGACATTGTATTGTTTGCAGATGATACATCTCTAATTTTTAAGACTGATAGGAGTAAAGATAACTCTGACGAAGTAAACCGTGTTATGTCGCATGTGTCGCACTGGTTTACAGTTAACAACTTACTTTTAAATGCAAAAAAAACAAAGTGTGTCGAATTTATCTTACCAAATGTAAAGAAAATTGATAAAAATATAATGATAAATGGTGAATCACTAAAAATAGAGACTTCCACAGTTTTTCTGGGCGTGACCTTGGATAATAAGCTACAGTGGGGTGCCCATATAGATTCACTAGCGGGTAAACTAAGCTCGGCTGCCTACGCAGTCAGAAAAATTAGACAGATTACTGACGTTGAAATAGCTAGGCTAGTTTATTTTGCGTACTTTCATAGTGTTATGTCCTATGGAATCTTGTTATGGGGTAAAGCAGCTGATATCGAAACTATATTTATATTGCAGAAAAGAGCTGTACGGTCAATATATAAACTTAAATCACGCGAATCCCTCCGTGAGAAGTTTAAAGAAATAGGCATACTTACTGTAGCTTCACAATATATTTATAACAATATAGTATTTGTAAGACAACATATTAGTCTTTATACACAAAAAGTGGACATAAACAGTCGACTTACAAGAAATGGTCATAAATTAGTGTCATCTGCATATCGTCTGCGTAAGGTACAGGGATCATTTTTGGGATTGAGTATACGCTTTTATAATATGATTCCTAAGGTGATTTTGGACCTGCCAATGCACAAGTTTAAAGAATTTGTTAAAACACATTTATTAGAGCGAGGTTACTATACAATTGATGAATTTTTTAATGACAAGGTTGCTTGGAAGAATCCGGCTCCGCTTTCAGCTCTCACAAGATAGAAAAATGAATGTTAAAATACAAAATGTAAATTGTTGATGTTGGAAAAGAGCAACTGCTGAGTTTCTTGCCGGCTTCTTCTCGGTAGAATCTGCCTTCCGAACCGGTGGTAGAATCACTACAAACAGACAGACTTGACGTTTCAAAAGTGCTTATATTAGGCCTACTTGAAATAAATGAATTTTGAATTTGAATTTGAATTTGAATTGAATTTGAATTTGACAGCTAGTGAAGTGCTTTTGCATGTTGATGAATTATAATATATATCATAATAAATTCCCTAATTCCTTCGCGGATCGAGCCTGGAAATGCACGGTCATATTTCAGATATTTCATAGATATTTCACAGAATAAAAAACGAGCGAGGTTGTGCTGTCCAGAATTTTGTCGACGAAATCTCGACAAAATTCCGATCACTTAGTTACGAATTGTCACGTTGTATATGACATATATAATCTCTTGTGTGTGCCCTGCAAAAACTCGAAAATGGCTCGAATAATTAGATTTTAATTTGTTCGCCTCAATACCAGAGATTATAATCTCTGACTGTTTATAAGTCGAAACTCAAGCTGCATTAGTAGGTACTCCTCTATATCGTTAGTTATGAATTTTGGATATTTTTGTAGTAGGCTATTTACACATATTATTAAATAATATAGAATATTTACATGTATGCGTAATTCTTTTTAATTATGTGTTTTGATCTATTTTTGTTATTTAACTTCTCTCACCATTCTTTAATTTTAATTATGCTCAAATTCGGGGGCTTATGGTTGTCTCGAGATTAATTTTTGAAACCGCGAAATTAATCTCATTTAGTTATTTATGTGTGTGGCAATAAAGAGTGTCTGTTTAATAAGCATTTAAAAGACAACGGTAGAGTACAGTTGCATCTAAGATTTATAGGAATAAATATATGCATACAGGATTATAATACAAAGTTTTTGTATCTTAGAGTACTAAGTACTCGTTCTTGTGTCTACACTGAGAATTCACATGTTTTTAAGAACTGACAGCCATCACAAGATTGTAACGATAAGAATGATAAACACGGTAGAATAGCGTGTTGGAATAATACAGTTGGACTTATGCGCACTGCTTTTTACAACATAATCCGTTATATAAGTAATTATCTTGATAAAAATTTACGAGGCAATGAGGACGTAATCCTAACCAATATTTGACAACAAATAGTGGATCAGTAGGGCAATAACCTTATTGATTCCTGTCATGAAATCGCACCTACTTACGTTTTTTATAACCTCAATGATTTATCATGCAAAACTGAAAATCATACTTTATGTTTATCACATTTTTGATATTTCAAACAACTCGCACACGAAAAGTTCCGTATCCTCGTCTTACAACATGTACTTATATGTATTTTTGAATAATTTTAACTTTAACAATATGTAGGTATATAATATTAAAAACGAGTAACCATCTTGGTTTTTTTAATTTTAAGATAACTAACAAATTTTACTAAACCTGAATCCAAGTAAGTAAGACTTTTATAGCAATTATGCCTGTCAGGGAAAACAATTGAGAATTTCACAAAAATAAAAGAAATACTAGGAAGACACTGACGACAACTATATACAGTTCTAGCAAAAGTATTTGTTAAATTCTGCGATTACGCAATGATAAAACGCTGTTTTATTTTTATCCTTCTGTTTCTGTTACTTCTGTTCTTATTGTTTTTTCTCAATATTTTCATATAACAGATAGTCATACTACTGCCACTTAATGCCATAATGAATTACAGATGGGTAATTCAGACGTCCCAAACGTCTTACATTAGAAAACAATCCAAAGTTTTTATGAGTCAATATCTGAGTGTTCCAGGAATAGAATTTGCAAATCTTCAAACCCCAAACGAATCTTCAAATCACAAACGAAACTGTAAAACCCATCAGGGGCGTGCTGTCAGTCAATTTTGACTATATCTATTTGAGATATCTGCATCAGTGTCTTCGGTTGTGTCAAGGCGAGCCCTAGAACCCCGAAAAACTGCAAACCTTTGATAAATAAGTGTAACAGAGACAAATTTTATGCAAGCATTTTTATCTTCGCGCCACTCATGATATTATAGTACTTAGACTTATTTTAATATTGTTGACGTTTTGTTTCAGTATTGTAATCCGTATTTTTAAGGACTTTAAGAATAAGCTTTATTTAAAAATATATACAACTGTTTTAAGCTATGCAAATTCGATGAAGGCGCTTTGCTCTGATTTGTCTGGATAAACCATAAATGTATTATTGCCTTAATTCCAACTTCTACCACTGCTACTTTTTTCTGCTTGTTCATGAAACAGTCAATTATCTACTAGGTTTGTTTTGATTAAAAATATTATTGCTTTATTCAAGACTCCTATGTATTTTTCTTACATAAAACAGTAATATTGTTTGTTTTAGTTATTTTCTTAGAACCACGAGAAGGCAACAATTATTATCATCTGTTCAAACCAGATAATTATTCCTACTGACATATTTTCTATGACAAACAATATTTTTGAATTATTAATGCGCTATGTAAAAAAACAAGTTGTTGTTTATCTCATTCATTTCTTCACTGATCGATGCTAGTTGGTGCCATAACGCATTATTCCACGTTCTACAACTGGTTTCAGGTTTTTTCTCTTCTACAGGAGAGCTTTAACGATGCTATAATGCGGTTTTTCCAGTTAATTTGAATTTATTATTGATAATATTGAACAGTAAATATTGTACCTGTATCCGCCATCTTATGTGCTTAATAGAACATTTATAGGCTAACGATTATAATGATGTAGGATTGTATCTGTACATACCCTACTTACTACTTAGAAAATAGCTACGAATGCGTAGGTCCATAATACCAAATCCGTGGTACGTACATTACTTTAGCATTGCTTGCAGAAAAAGGCTGAGTCATTTTAAAAGGGGTGTAATTTTTCACCGATCGTTACGGTAACCCCGATTTAAACGTTCGAATCACATGAATTTTAACATGAGTAATACTGCGGATACACACACACAAAGACGTTTACCTATTTCGTCATATTGTGTTCCACTTAATACACGACTTTACACCTAAATATAAACATAGCTTGACTCATGCTGCGGAGCGAGATCTGTGAAATAAAGTACAAATTAATTATCTTGGACCTTAAATTGAAATTACAAGACAGGTTTTGTCACTTTCTTAAATCAACATTAATTTCTTTATCGCATAATTTATGGTACTATGTGTGATCTGTTCTTAGCCTTCCTTTCAACTACGTGGAAAATGAATCTACAGTAAATATTTCCTCTAGTTTTAAGCTTTGTACATTCATTGATAAAATCATCCTCAGCATCAAACATCAGTCTATCAATGTCATAGACCTCTTCTCTTGTAGGAGAGAGAAATTTAGAATATAATATAACAAGGAAAGATATAAACATATAAAACTGTGTTATTCTGAATCAAGCTAGAAGTATTCGGTATGGAAATAAATAAATCATGAATACGTCAATAATTTCTTGAACTATGAAGATTCCGTTAAAATAAGAAAGTTATAGATGAGTTGTACGAACTGGTTTTACTAATTTTATTACGGATACAAATTTTCACTTGTTTTCAATAATTTGTTACTTGTATGTCGCCATTTAAGTACACGCACGCATGAAAACGTACAGTTTCGGTGCATAAAATAGAATATAATATTTACAACAAACATGTAATTTTCTACAAGTCAGTCACCGCAGAAGACTCAGAATGTTGCAATTTCAACAAAGTCAACAAACTATATTTTCTTCTGTTGTTCTTTTACAACTGAGAGATTTAAAAATACTTAGGTTATGCATTACAAATTATTCTCTCAAAATTTAATATTCCTTTTTGTGCAAATCATTAAATTTTTATCAGTTTTAAGGGTACAAGTTTCCGCCCTTGTGCAATTTCTGTCAAACCCTGGAGAAAAATATTGTCCCGCATTAAAAATAAACAAGTAAAATACCAAACGAATTATAAATATTGATAATTGGATTCGTATGTTAGTAAAACGTGTGTAGACACATACAAAAATTCTGGGATCTAAAAGCAAAATCGGATAATATATACAATGATAGCAAAAGAAGGTTGACATTACGTTACTTTTTAGTGTATCAATAAAACCTAGTTAAATTTATAAAAAATCTGTAGATTATTTGCTTTAATTATTATTTATAAATAGGTATATAAATCAAAGCCTTTTTGGTCGGGTATATAAATCGCCTGAACAGTTACCAGCCGGGTTTAGCAATAGCAAACCATCGGTTGCTTCAAAATTAAAAATGGTGGGATAAAGTAAGAAGTCGATTTCAGAATAATACTATGTACACGATAGCATTATTCGTGTCAGACTATTACATTATGATATCACGTATGAACCACATGGAACCTATTCAAGCAGATAACGAGTCTTATAATTAGTATGAGAGATAATCTCTATAATCGTGGAGTTCAATTGCATTTTAAGGTTGACTTCATGGTAGCTGTAAACTAAAGCACATGTTATCTTGTTACCCACATGACACAATTACTCTTTGGTGGCCATCACATGTATCGAATGTCCTATCATTCAGCAGGCGCGTGCCTACTGCTTAGCATAATCCTAGTACCTTAAAGGTTGATCGAATTATCTATTAACAAATATAGCCGCTTCATATTGGTGCTCGGTTTTTTAATGAAAAAACTTGGGTATCAATAACTCAAAATAAATAACCAATTACGTTGAAGTTACTCCGTGTAAAGAAAATATTAATAATAATGCGGAAAAATTTGTCATGGGGTTTTATTTCGACCAGTGTACGTTAGAAGCATTCGTGTTGAGTTAATAAATCTAGCCATTACTATATTACTATACCGTCTCAATAAGCTAATTAAAGTTCAGGAACGTTTCATATGAGCATTTGATCGGCCAGTTAAGTACCTGTTTAATTTTATTACATTTTTGAATGGTGTCCAAAAGGTAGAATGCTAATAAATAATCGTCATATTATTGATAAATGTTGATGAGTAATAATAATCATTGTTTTCCTAAACTTGTATTATTAACCAGCGCCTTAGTAACTGAGTGCTGGTCACTTGCGTAATTTATTCATAACTATTTAACGTTTTTTTAGTCCATATCCATCATGTTTGGTGATATAATTATATTTTGAGATATCACTCGTACCATCAACTATAACCATTTTTTGCTTAGTTCTTGTCACAAAGAACTTCTTCTTTCTGACATAATTTTCTAGACATAATAATATCAAGCCTTTAAAATAAATAAATAAATATACTTCGACAATACACACATCGCCATCTAGCCCCAACGTAAAGGTAGCTTGTGTTATGGGTACTAATATGACTGATAAGTATTTTTATAAATAATGTACATAAATACTTATTATATACAGATAAATACCCAGACACTGAAAAACATTCATGTTCATCGCACAAATATTTTCCAGTTGTGGGAATCGAACCCATAGCTGAAGCAGGACCTCTGCCACCCACTCAGAAAGCAGGGCCTCTGCCCATTGCGCCAATCGGCCGTCAGTGACACTAAGGTCCGGTTTTTGATCCGTAGATAAGGGAACTAGCCTCAGCACATGACAACCTATTGGTAAATAGTTCCAATGCAACCAGTTAATATTAACTTTAGTTAATGTGGTGACCAATAAACGTAAAATAGATGTAACAATTGGCTCGTGTCTTAACTATAGTTAATTTAACAAATTGTTAAGTCAGTTTTGACTACGGATCAAAAAATCGTCCCTAAGTGACCTTAGTGGAACCGACGAAATTGGTGTTTATAACCTACTGTTAAATATATTTAAGCGCGTACAGTTTCGGTTAGGTTTTTTAAACCCTTTCTGGGTTCAAAACTGTAGAGGTGATTCTGACATTTCATAAGTGCCTGTAAGTTACTTAAAAGGCCTTTGTGAAAGAGTTGATCAACATTTCGTATTTGTTTAGAAGTAAAAGTGATGTTACGCACGTTTGAAAGGTTAACGATATTGCCATCAATAGTTTTGATAGTCTAAATCCATTGTTACCTACCCAATCTGATTTAAAAATTTCGGTTCACTTTAGCAGATAGCGCAGTCACGTGCCGTACTAGTATTTATATAAACATTCTCTTGCGAATAAATACTAATTCGTTCGTTTGTTTGATAGTAATTATAATGAGGAAGTAATGCCACCATGCACTGAGTTGTATTATGTTTTTATTCATTACCCTGGGGAATTTCGGTTATCACAATATTTCAATGTGTTCGTGACCGTACCTACCTACTCGCTGATAATATGCATATTCTAATAATAGCAGCAAACGGAATAAGATCAGTATCGATAGTACTTAGTTAATATTCTTGAGGAACTACTTTGGCACTTGCCACTTATCTAGAAATACTTAAAGGTTAAGAAAGATAAGTAGGTATCTAACTATAAATGATGACACTAAAAATAATATAAAACGATTTTTTTTAATTCATTCATATAGCTTATAAGAATAAGGGTTGGTTTAGTTAAATTCTAAAGAAAATTGGCAATACAACAAAAACTTTCACGATAATGCTGCCTTAATGCGTCTATATTAGTTAGATTTGTTATCAATTATGGAAAAATTAGGGGAATTCCGTGGAGATACCTGCAAACATGATTAGATAACATGTTTATTAAACTTTCTATTCATATAATCATTAAGATTTCTGATAACCACGAACATGTAGGTAGTATGTAAGTTTTAATCTCGATGCAAAAGCAGTATTTTTTATTTATTTTATTGCTAGGCACAGCTAATAACTATAGTTAAATCGAAATAAAGATTGTATCCACGCTAAAATTCAAAGTGTGTGTAAGTACAGTACAGTAATTAAACATGAATTAATAGTTAACAAAATTAAAAACTGTTAAAGATATACAATTAAGGATGTGGTCATGGTAAAAAGTTAGCTAGGAAATAAATAAAATAAAACATTGTAGTGCATTTAGTGTAGTTAAATTGAATGAGACAAAATAAAAAAAAATAAATAAAAAAAAAACCGCCTTTGTCTATCTGCGCGTGTTTATACGCGCAAACAGATAATATTTAATCCCTGGCAATATGTTTCCAGTGATCAGTTAATAATATACATTGCTGCAGCCAAGACCGTCTGTAGATAGTTCAAGTTGATACAGCAGATGAATAGATAATGTTTTGGCTCATTGAATTGATCTCTATACGAAGCTATTATATCTACATATGGTAGCCAGGATTAAATGGCGTAGTAGGAAGTCTGCCATATTAATTCAGCCCCATTTAAAGTATAGAACCGCAGATATTTGAAAAATCTTTTAAACATTAGATTTCCAATTTTTTAGTCAAGGAAGTCTGGAAGAGCCAGTAGGCTATATAATATAAAAATCTATTTTTACCGGTGGATCAGATCTGATAGAATGGCAGAAGAAAGTTCGTAGGTATGGGAAACTTCTCAGAAGTTTTAAGCGGACGAAATTACGATGGACCGCTAGTTTATTGATAAAATAATTATATTTAGCGTATCTTCCAAGAAGGCATGCATGCGCCCGAACTCCGAGACGAGTGTTTTTACTAATTAAATTTTTAACCATACATAAGGTATATAAAACATAAGTTTATATAAATATATAGATAGCTATTTAAAACATAAGTTTTAAGATTTTATCTCACTCTTTAATCAAAATTTTACATTTTAAACTACCTTGTATTATAAATGTTATATTAAAATATTAATATGTTATTTGCAGGTGAATGTATGACCTTTATAGAGGTAGTAATTAAATAATCTGAAGCTGATTGCTAAGTTTGAAAACTCAATAAAAATAAAAGCTTGTGGGTGTTTTTAAACGGTTCATAAATTTTAATATTGCCATTTATCAGTGATTAATTTGTCACATAGATATTAAAGCAGTTAGTAGTAAAGTTCTTTATTTCCAGTTCACCACACTTGCTCTTCCAAAAAGTCGACTAACTTGCCGCTAAACGTTAATGTTTAAATCTTAGTTTAACACTATATAAGATTAAAACTAACTAACGGTAATGTAGAAAACGTTCCAACTTCGATAAATAAGGCAAACTTGACATAAATCAAAATACGAGTACCTATTTTAATAGTAATAGCTGTATGAATAGAACGCTCTATCTCGGTGGGAGAATATTGTAATTTTCAATATCAAAGCATAGTTCTTATCATGGTCAAAATAGAGTTTATAATGTAAAACCGATTTCATGTGGGCCACGGTGCAACTGAGTGACGCAGCCGTACCTTGGCATACTTGCTTTGATAAATGTAGCTGTGAAACAGTGCTGCTATGTTTGAGTAATGAAAATCCCAGTAATGTTAGAAATATTTTCTATCGAATATTTACACTGAACTACAAAGCATGGTCACTTATTTCATGTTAATGTTTTGCCGAGAGTCCATTTGATTCTAATTCTCTAGAATAAGTTTTAGATTTTAACGCTCGCAATCATTGATGTATTTACGACAATCGAAAAATATAACGCCAAAATAAAATCATCGTCATCTGCTTAAGCCTTTTGATGCCTCACTGCTGGGCACAGGCTTTCCTCTCATAGGAGAGTTTAATTTAGGGTATAGAACCATCACGCTGCTCAAATGTGGGTTGGCGGGTTAGCGTGAAATGGGCCTGCGGATTAATTTAGGCTTTTAAACTTAGGTTCGTAAAAGGTAGGAATGGTTCATTTTACTCAGACAGAATCACAGTATATCCATATACAACCTAAGGGTAGGTACTTATAAGCTTAATAATTCCGTTATACATAAATGAGGATAAAAGGATCAAAATAAAAATATATATTAAAATTTATTTTTCCTTTACACAAAATGTTACAGAAGTATTAAATAGTTGGTTAGTACGAAAATAATTTCATTAAGTTCCATTTACATAAAATTATAGCTCAACTTATTTATTCTGATTCAGTTTTAAAAATAACGATAGGTTTTTTTAAGTTATTATTTCTAGAGAGTTATGAAAACTCCGCTTATCGCAATCGTGGCTCGTATTACTCGTCTCTGGAAGGATAAGTCATGCACTGATTCTTTTGGCAACGACAATGTAAAATAAACCTTATTCTAAACTTATATTAAAAGGGTTTTTGTTAAAACTGATTCCTTTAACGTTATTTATGAAACTGCGATTTTATTGGAACCCAGGTAATAATCTATAAGACACTAAAATTACATTATGTACAATAGATGTTCAGCAATATCTACCCAAAATATTTCGTACTCTTAGCAAATTCTTTGTCGAAATCTTTTTCCTATTTAAGTAATTTAGCATACAACCTTATATGGCGATTTCTTATGTCATGTGCTTTGCAATCGTCGATATCGTTTTATAAAATAATATATTGATATTTTATATAACTCAAGTTAGGCATACATAAATATGTAACACCGCGTACAACAACAGTTTATAAGTATTACAGTTTATAAGAATTTGCCACTTCCAATTATGAGGTCAGTTGAACAAATGAATCAAAATGAGATTGAGAAGCATAACAGAAATACGGTAATTGCATAACTGAAATTAATTCCCTTTGCCTTTAGAACTAAGGGATAAAAAAGATTTTTTCATGGCACCGGCATTCCCGTACTTCCAACTTTCTTTAAAACTGTTAAATCCATTAATTCATCCATGGATTTATTTTCATGATTTGCCTTAAGCTTAATATTTCCACCAATGATATTTTTTATAATGTACATCTGTAACGGACTTAGCATACGTTTTGGATAGCTGTAAGTATTCTAAGGATATATATAAATAAATTAATGTATCTGAAAGCCCGTTATGACACAGCTTTTTTATTTTGGTCTATAGATTGTCATTATACAAGGAAACCATTTAGTCTGATGCGCAACTGGTATTTTATACTGCATTCATTTGTCACTAAGACAATGACTTGCGTACCAAGAACATCCTGTATAAATTTGTAACTACTTGCCGTTTAGGGGCCATGCGCACTATGGGGCAACTGTTATAGCCTGTGTTTACTGAATGTATGTCTGTTTGTTTACTATCAATGTTTGCCTTATCCACTGCACTGATCTTCATGAAATTAAGCAAATATATAGCTTGGATATAAGATACTTTTATTCTAGAAAAGCACCAGTATAACGTTCCCGACGGATTAAAAATGTTTGTGCTTGTTACAGCTAAACTGATCTTAGCAAAATTTTTCATAGGGATAGCTTGCTTTCGGGTGGCGTTAGAAAAATACTTTTTGTCCCGGCAAAACTAACGGTTCCCGCGGGATTATTAAAAACCGTAGTTTAAGTCAAGGGCAAACGCTAAGTCGCTAGGTGTGACGCGTGGTCACAGGTTGGGGCTACAATAAATCTCATTTAATTTTAAATTAGAATTACAACCATCCAGTCCTTCGATTTCGGTTTTCCTCTACGGAGAGGAAAATTTATGGTATCATCTGAATGCCGTGGAGCTTGCTGACCGCAGATAATCTGAGATAAGGAAAAGTGCAAGATGATGTATTCATGTAACACACATAAATATTTTTTTATCACAATGTGTAAACATGACTACTTGGTTTTTACTGACGTCTTTAATAATAAGTGTCATACTATGAGGTTTGTGTTTTCGCTAAACACAAGCATTAGGTGGTTACATACATAATATTATTATTATACGTGATAATTATTGCCTCGTGTCGATGTAAAGTAACTAAGTAATTGATTTCCAATGTTTACTTACATTACTTTCTTGCGCATTTAAATCATTTAATTATTTATTTTAATTGCACCTCGTAAATACAGGGCAATTAGTGGAGCACGACAAGAAAATTATAATGTGAATAAAAACGAATACATAAGTATAATATTTATGAAACTTTATAAATTTTTGTTATTTATTGATGCGCTTCCAACATTCAGTTTTACGTTTAGTATTTATAAGTTTATTACCCTACTACGTCTGCCAGAGTTCTGTTTTTCTATTTCCCACGGCGTGAAGTTGCCTAGAGCACTCCTTTCAATGTCTTGTCCGTAAAAATCCCATTCAGCGGTTCCGGATATTGGTCCGGACAAATAGAGAGATTTACTTAGAAAGGATAGTTGTATTAAAGGAGACCAGCAAATTACACAACACGGTACAATTACACGTGTAACCTAAAAATAGGAAAGCAGACAGATACATTTCATAGTATATTATTTATTTGTACCTAAGTTTTGTTTTCCTTTTGACGACAGTGAAGACTTTGTCATTATTATCAACCTACTACCGGCCCTTTACAGAGCACGGTTCTCCTCAGATTGAGAAGGATTTAGAGCCCCGTAGTCTCTCACGACGTGCCGATTTGTAGAATTCACATGCTTTTGAGAATATTATGGAGAAGTCTCAGGCATGAGGTTTTCCTTCATCGTTGAACCACATTTAATGGCTTAAAACTCACATTATTCCGAAAGGTTCGAACCCGGTTCCCCTGAAAGTCCTATTCAATCTATAAGTTTATGTGCCCCTGCAGAGTGTGCGCCCCCACACAGGAGCCAAGATAATAGGGGCGCCTCAAGCGAATTATTTTTTGTTACTCTTACACAACAACATATTCTTTGTATTGGAGAATCGATAAGTAAGTCGGTACAATAGGCGAAAATTGTAAATAACAAATTATGGGAGCGGCTGCTACCAGTGCCGAGTAGGCCAAGAGGCGTAAATATGAAAACCGGGATAGCAGTTTGATTTGGTGCCTTTTGGAGTAGAGACTTTGGGACCGTGGGATCGTGTCACGAGCTCGTGTTTGGATCGATCGTGTTTGGGATCGTGGCACGAGCTCTTTTTAAAGAATCATCGAGAAGGGTTATCGAGTGTACCGGTGATCCTAGAGCGGGCAGTTACCTTGGCCAACGAATTAGTTTGGCCATCCAAAGAGGCAATGCTGCCAGCATCTTAGGAGCCGGGCCTCGCTGCGGTAGTTTCGAAGACGTTTTAGATTTTATTTAGTTTTAAATAGTTTATTTTAGGTTATATTTATAAAACAAATGCGAAAGTTATAAACTTCTCAAAATATTTGATATGTAGTCTATAACAATGTCACTATATTATTATATATTTTTTGAATAAAGTTTAACACACGCAGCAGTAGAATATCATACTAACGAACATAATATAAAAATAATATTCAGTCATGAAGTTTCTTGATAAAAACAGACGCTTCATAGGTTTCGCACACAGATGCTGTGCGGCGCGGCCCTGAGTTTATGTATTTTGATCCTTTAAAAAACTGTAATACCTGTAAATCTTATGGTTTGGGATTCCTGCATGCGAAAATTACAGAAATAACTAAGCTAGGATGGCGAGGTATTAAAAAAACTATATATAATACGCAACCTAATTTGCCATTCCACGCACCATACCATTAATCAATAAACAGTTGCTTACATAATTAATTACTTAAAATACTTAAGATTCCTTGTTCGATCTATATCTAAGTTCACGCATGGTTTAGTTTTAGCATCCGCTATAAGTGTGCTCATTACCGTTACGTATGCGCCGGGGCGGCGCCGGGCGGGCCCTTGACTGTAACGGAAATCGAAGCAAAACGAGTATCTCAATAGACAGCCCGATATAGCCTTGTTGAGAAAAACTTTATGCAGGCAGCCACTGTATTACTCATAACACAAGCTACGCTTACTGAGGGGCTAGAGATGGCGATGTGTTTATTATCGTAGTATATTTACTTATTTATTTATTATTAAACTTCATGATTCAATTACATTCTATACTGTCTTTATGCGAAATGAGATATCATTGTGATCAACCCATTACCAGGCCCGGTTATCCTCCCAGAATAAGAAAAGTCTAGGCCCTAGTCCACCAAACTGGCGAAGAACGGATTGGTGGACTTCACACTCCTTTGTGAACAGTATGAAAAACTCTCATATAGGTTAAAGCAAATGTGTTTTAATTGCTTAACACGCACATATCTTAGAAAAGTTAGAGGTGCGTGCTGGCAAAGTGAAGCTGTAATATTCATATACAATAATTGAATAACCTTTTCAGAAATATTTCGGCCTCCGTTTCGAGGGTACCAAGTTATGACCCCGGCACACAAATTAAACTTTTCTAAGTTTTGTGCGTGTTACCTGCATGGAAATAGGAAACCTGCATGCCTGAGAGTTTTCATAACGTTCTCGAAAACGTGTGAAGTCCACCAATATGCACGTGGCCACCACCACGGCCAAAACCCTTCTCATTTCAGAATGAGACCCGTGAACAATACTGGGCCGGTAATAGGTTGACATATAGATGATGATGTTGAACGTTTATTTAAGGAAGGAAATACATTTTTTCTTAAAAACCAGCTGCTTTCCGATGCCGCAATGTTTCCTTATTGATTCGAAATTAGTGATGTGCTACAAGTACAACGGTAGATATAATAAACGGATATCTTGCTGTGTTACCTAGGAATTTATTGTAAAATCCAAATTTAATTGAATCCATAAAGTAGACCCCAATTTTATATACTCGAATACCCTACCCTAGACTAATTCTATATGCCGAACCCAACGTTGAATTGGTGAAAGTTAATTTTGTACCCGACGCCATTTTATGTAAATATGACTGTTAGTAAACTGGTTAGGAGATATAGGTTGTTTATAATTATTGTCACTTATATCTAGTCATTTTCTAACTGGTTAGATCCAGTTAGAGAATACTTAGTTTCTTTTTTGCATTTTATAAATAGGATATAAAACTAGGCATATGTAGATTTTTTTTTCTTTTATAATATAAACAATTTATGATTTAAGAGTAGTAAAAAAATACAATAAGGTACATAAATAAAATTAAAACAAATATGATACGAAAATCATTTTAATATATTTGTTTTTATTTAAAACACAATTATGTTTCATGACTTTAACCGTTGGATAGAATTTTGTAAATCCTGAAACATGCTTTATTACTTTAAGTAGCAATTTTAATCGTCATAACTTTTTTTACATCTGAAGTACACACGTCAGCTCACTATTAGTATGTAGTAAAACTTGTATGTGTGTATTTATTTTAAAATTTTGAAATGTGTTTTTGGTTTATTCATGAGTTTTATGTACCTTTTGATATAACTTCACTTGTTCATAGTAATGTTAGCGAGTAAGTATAACATTATATAATTTTCCCCTATACCAAAAGATTACAACACAAGGAAAATAGTGACTAAAGTAATCACCTTCCTACAGTGGCATGTTAATTCCCCCAGATCTATAAACCCAATTATTTCTTATATCATAAATTTGTCCGACCAAAAATACTCACAACAAATTGATATTTTTAAGTTAAAAGTACCAAAATAATCTTTTGCCAAAACATTTGTAGAACAACGAAGGGATGCGATGTGCAACTTTTAGCTCGAACCCATTTGAAAACACTCAATCTAGGTTAGTATGTTGTTATGTACCAAAAGGATTATTGCTACTTTCTATAGAACAGCGCTTTTTCCTCACCATGTGTATATGAACACAGAATAAGGAAACTACAGAATCCTCATTCATACATTATTGCATGCAGTGCATTGTGTCCAATAACATTGAAAACGCCCGCGCACGTCTCGTCTAAAAGTGCTAGCTCGCAAACTGTTTCCCCTTTATCCCATTTAATAGTAAACGTTTAGAACATTAGAGGTAAAATAGGTAGTGTCAACAACTTAATGGAATAAAATTACTAACCACCTCTTAAAGAAACACTATTAAAGTGGAGTTGTGCGTGAGTGGTTTTGATGCTTTAATATTTGTCGTGTACACGGTTTGTGTGTGATCTTAATTCTGTGTATTCGAACGACTATTAACTCTATTTAGTATAGGTTTTTGGCTTTGCGCTTTAATGTTTAGTCAGGTGGAATAATAGTTGCTGAACTACAGGCCTCTCCTGATGGAAGGGGACCCGTAATAACCACCCTGGGCGGACGGGTTGGTGACCGCAGTAGATGGAAGTTTCTTAATAGCACAGAGGACGCTGCGTAGGGTAATCTATATTCTGATCTGCCGTCACCACAAGGCCATTTTTGTCTATGACTTATGGATGTAGTTGCCATATAAGGGGTATTTGCACCGTTTTAGTGCAAGATACTTAGAAGACAAAAAAGAAAAAAGATAGATAATCTTCTTTGTGTTATCAGAATTCTGACTATACATATTTAGATAGACACCTAAAAGTGATATTTTTCTGAACGCATCGTGGAATAGGTACCATACTTAACACTTATTACTCAGGTATTTCCTATTATATAGTTACAATATATAAATACAAAGTTTCCATAATGGTAATAAAATTAAGGTTACAGGAAACGGATACACTATGGACACGTTATAAATACAGAAGCACACTTTTCCGCCAGATGTTAAGTGCATGATGCAAATATATCAAATGTATAATCGAGTAGTGGGCCCGTCGTTGGGTGATTCATCGGTTTAAAACGAGTTGGTATATACGGTTTCATAAAGCTCTGAAAAGATAATTGAAATATTAGCCTTAACGCTTTAGCGTCGACATACCAACATTATAAATAACGTGTAACAAAAGAAAAGTTAAGTAACTAAGAACCTATAATAATACTTGCTATATTGTTCATTTTTCAACCAATATTTAAATGGAGATTCTATTCTAAATGTAGTTGTATTGGTAGTGTTTAGGAACTAATAGAGTAACCAAACCAAATGAAATCTTTGAGTTGTCTCTCAATAAGTTCAAAGTTTATATAAAACGTAAGCTTACAGAAAAATCCTATTATAACATTAAGCATTATTTAAACGATAAAAAAGCTTGGTTGTGAATTGCTCTAGCTTCATAGCTTAATTTAAATTTACTGGAAGATGGTGATAACAAAAAAATAAATTTACCCGGCTAAGTTTGTTGTGGGCTCTTCTTAGACCAGGGCGCGTTTGGAACCCTCGTAGCTTTAGATTTAAGTTGGCGAACGAAGTTATCACCATCCCGTTACAATTATGTAAACAAATATGTATGAACGCTTCATAAGTGCCTGTGATAGGCCTACATGAATAAAGAAATTTTGAATTTGAATTTGAATTTGAACACAAAATATAATTCTGTGATGTTTAATTTGACATTAATTGCAAACGATTTATTCCGTACTCAACCGACCTTCCTTCATGAAATTTGCATGCGTCCAATCAGACAGAGGCTGGTTTAAAAATAAAACGACGATAGTGCACGACCAAATACTATCACGATGTATTGATGAAATTAGGTAATTATTATTAGGTATCTATGCAAATAAAATTATAAATTTCATTTGTTCTTACATATGCACACGTATAAATACTCGGTAAACACATCATACAATAATGCCAACTAAGAGATATATTGCCATGATGCTTCTATTGTTTTTGGGTCTTAGGAGACTTTGGCTGTACTTGTTACCTTATGGGAATTCCCAGTTAGATTCTAGATAATACAGGCTATTAAATTTACCAATTTCAGAATTTGGTCTTATATCCAGTGACAACAAGCGCATTGTATAAAAAAATGTCGTGGAACCAGTCCAGCAAAGCAAAAATATCTAACAGTCAAATTTTTCAATTCAATGATTGACAACTTTGTTACGATTAAGACACCGTGAGGTATCTTTGCATCGTTTAATCTCATTCAAGACTGAATTGTATCAAAAATGCTCCAGTATTTATATCGGAATATCCAGCAAATCTGTTCATGAACATTGGTTGTGTATCAAACATAATTTTAATTGTTTCTTGAAACTATTTATTAATCAAATAATTATTACTAGCGCACTTGTAAAGATCTAATTAATTAAATAAAATATCTGGCACTTTATTAACTCAATTAAATTACTGTAACACTGTTTTCTTATTTAGTCCCTAATAATAAATAAGCTAGTTTTTCTTAGGTACTAAATAATACAAGCAGGAGATATTCTGCATATTATTGAGAACTATATTTCCATTAAAATTAATTACTATAAGCAATAAAAATACTCAACTACAAACCTTGGCCACTGAAACTATAGGTACGGCATAATTTTTTATTTAACTAATTACGGCTGAGCTGCCCAGACATGCGATTTTGTCATTACATTAGCTACGTTACCTTTGTAGTTTGACCTTCTATTTCTATGCTATTTTTTGCATTAGTATCTATTACGATAGCAATAAAATAGTGAGAACTGAAAAAAAATGTGACTAATTGATTATTTAATTTAATTAATGTAACCGTAATTTACATGCAATAAATGAGATAATCCTTTGTTTACCCGGGCTAAATATTGTTTTTTTTTTTGTTTTGCTTATCGAAATTGTTTTATTCATTTTAGTTATTAGTAGGTGCCTATTCGAGATACGTGAGGGTGTAAAAAAATTTACGAAATGTAGAATGTTTTTTAATAATGAGAAAGAAGTGTTAGTTACATTATAGTTTTTGAAATGAAGGTTATAAAATAGTCTAAGAATTTTAGTAGATATAAGTAAACATGTTTGTTGATTCTTAGGTTAACTCTGCCGATGTCCATTGATCGGCTTCAATTAGCTACGCAAATCGTATTACAGAAATTCTGAGCGCGTGGCATGCAAATGTTAACAAACACACTCGTCGATTCATAGATCCGATGAACCATCAGCGTTTCAGAAACAGGTGGTTTAAACGAGTATATTACAGTTTTATCTTTATTGTTTTATTAAATAAAAAGAAACAAAATTGCTTAGGGTTTTGTTTGAGTACAAGATTACACACTAGGAATACTTACCATAAATACCGAGTCTTTGTTGAACTCGTTACTTCGCGAAGTTACAGTGCTTAGATATATACAATCGTTAACTACAAGCCCAGTGCGTCAGTAGAAATAGTATAGTTAACAAGTTTAACGTCCGATCTATTTTGATCCTAAAGGGTGCGCGTTCCTTGCCGATCATTCCTCCTCCTTATTTTAATTCTCTCTTTATTTTAGCTAGTTGTCTCAGAATAGGAGAGAAAGAACCGCTGAATTGCATTTAATAACTAGAGCATCCACAAAAAGTATATGATGTACTTACTACTCTGAAAAAATCCTTATTTTCTGTGAGATGTTTTTTGTGTTTAATGCCTTTCTCTAGGGTGCCTGTTTAAAATTTTCTCCCTAAGTTAACTTATTCCATCGCGTGAGAGTTATATTAAATTAGTATGAAGTTTTTTTCAACACTAAACAATTCATGATGATGGTACACTCTTAAAAAGTATGAATGTAGGTAGCTTTTAATTCCCAGCTGCGTCATCAGCATTAATCATCATCAGCAAATGGTGTCGAACATACAGGGGTACATAATGGGGGTAGGATGTCTACGTTTTTTATTTGAACTCTGAATTCATCATTGATATATATATATTCAGGCGTTCATAACAGTCATAGGCCTTTCGTTGTTTTAATATTCGTTCAAGAAATAAAGTCTATAACCAAAAGCTGTCTCGTTATAGCCTAATTCCCAGAACAGCTTATCACATCGCTTTCTCTCTTCCGTGCAAGAGCTCATGCGCAATAGGATAATAGTGAAAGTCGATTTCAGATATCTCGTTTGTTAATCGTCCAATAAATTGATGTAAGACTCAACGTGGGCAACATTGACAGAAAGCATTAATTTGTATTGTAATATAAGCTACCTCGCTGGTCTTGTGATTAGCCTGCTCCACAACTGATAACCAGGTCCTGTTTAAGATTTTCAGTCGCGCTAATAATTATAAGGTATTAGGTTTTTCTGTCAAGAAATCCTCAATACCAGCCCAGAGTTAGAAAATGGGGGTATTGTGTCTTGTTTCCCAAAGAACAAGTTAAGCTTTCAAATAGACTAAGGATCGCAAGGTCCTTGGTGCGTTTCCAAGATAAGAATATAATATTGTAAGGTGCGTTTCATTGTCAAATAAAATCTCCTTACAAGACCGTAGTTAGTAAATTGGCGTTGTTCAACCAAATGCCTCGAAAAGCACGTTCAGTGATCGGTCGTAGTTATTAACAACAACATTTAATCAATACCGAGTGGCAAAACTCTAAATTCTTGTTTTTTTTTTATGAGAGAGTATGTGTGTGTCCAGCAGTAGGTTATTGATAAGCTGAAGATGTTAATAATGACTGTAACAAAAATAATATACCTTTAGAATTTTTTAGCAAATTATTAAAGAATAGTTTCACAGATTGCACATGATACATAGAAAAATCGGTGAATTGGTGTGTTTTATTGTGCAAAACGGATATAAGTTTACTTCTACAGAACAGGAAATTTCATATATTATATGTAGTTGAATCCAGCGTGACCTCCATCAATTCATCAAGTGTCAAAATAATGTACACAATGATGAGTTGATAGCAAGTGCTAATTTATTATCTATTAAGGATGGCACACACTTGACAAAACGTTAATTAGGTTTACAAACAATTTGGCTTTATCACTCTAACGTAAAAGGCTCAACGAAAAGTAAATGATTGATGAATCCTTACCGACTAATTTAGGTTGTTGGTTTTTTTACCGCCCCTTGCTTTATTAATGACTAGCTGTTGCCCGCGACTTCGTCTGCGCTTGATTTTGTTTTGTGATTAAATTGTGGCATTAAATTTAGTTGTAGATCTAAAAAAAAATTAAGTATTCAGTATCGCTAAGCCTTAAATCAGGGGTTTGCTGCTTTCCGCCGAGGAGTTCTGTCCTCTATCTCCAACCACAGTTTGGGCAAAATTAAACACATATTATATAGTACAAAATTAATTATTTAGATCAGTTATAATTTGTCGGAGTAAAATCGTTAAACACTTTCATCTCCTCTCCCAAAGGAACTGAGCTTAATGTCGGGATAAAAAGTATCCTATATTACTTTTAAAACTTCCAAGAATATGTGTACAAAGTTTTATGGGGATCGGTTTAGAAATTTTTGCCTGAAAGCGTAACAAACAAACTAACATTGACATTTATAATATTAGCAGGGATAGGGATAGGGACAGGGATAGGGATTATAGTTCAATCATGGGTCGTTTGTAGCGATATGGGTCCACGGGTTTGTATCACCTGCATCAAACGTCTCCTTACGCCTCGCTTTATATCGTCGGTCGACCTAGTAGGGAATCTACCAACCCTGATCTTTCCAGTGCAGGGTTGCTACTCAATCCACCTTGGGCCCCCACGTCCATCGGTACTTTAGCTTTGCAACTCTAGAGAGATTATTTCTAATATCTATCTCTAGGTAAACATATAATATACTTTTTATCTTCGCTGAGTAAATGACTCTTAGCTTTCTTGTCAGGCCCATAATTAACGCTCATGTTTCGAATCAAATCACTCACAATATCCAGATAATTTGGTCTTCAGACACTGAGATATTTGAGCCGAAAAGGGGACACAAAGACTTAAGATCATAGTCGAAATTGAACCTATCTACTAGCTTAATAAAATACCTAGCTTGATTAATTGATTACTTTTAAAACTAATAGCTTATTTAGTTACTCTGACATTGATACTTACAGAAGGTATACTTACCAGTTAATGTCTGTTATACATACATAAATCTTTAGGTGTGACATCGATTTCTCTTGTCACTAAAAGGAAGTCACTTTCACTTTACAATCTCAAGTCCTGATCGAGTAAATACTTAATCATAATAACCTTACGAACCAATCGCATGATTATATAACAAAAATAGCTCACTGTTCTTGGGTGCACTATTACCGATATCATCGATATTCAGCCCAATAAATTGCTGGTTCTACTAAATATAACAATTACATAAAAAGTATTATAAGACTTCAAATGTTGTATCTACATTACATAACGGTGAATTGGTGTTATACTTTTATTATTTAGCTTACCTACATCACGGTTACGTTAACAAAGAGTACGAATTAAGCAATGTATATTACGAAAAATAATTGATTCGCATATTCCTATCTGTCTGTTTGTCTGTCTGAGTACACTAATAGGAATAAACCGACACGTCATCCTTTCACAAGATACATAAAGAACTTTATATTTATTATGGATCAAGGTTTTTTTCAGGTTTAAAAAAATTTAACAGGTTTTCCGTTTGGAGAATAGAAAAACCTGTAATTGATATTAAAAAAAAACAACTACTTACTTATTGTTATGCATGCTTGAATATGGTTCACAAGACCATATATAGGATTTTTGTTAGTAAATTCCACTCCAGTAAACAATTGGTGTTGTCAGACCTCGCACCTCAGAGAGTTTGTAAAGTCGATAGCCCCTGCTATATTATTATTGAAGCTGACAGTTTTTAAACTTCAATCGCATAATATACTCAGGAAAGATTTGCTGAAAGTGTCCATGAACAATAAAGCAATTCACTTACGAATAAGAGGTCTATTCTTTGTTAAATTGCTATAAAAATATGCTATATAAATATATATATTGCGTTTTAATATCATCATCATTTTTTATTTTTTTTAAACAACTTTATGACATAATAAAGGAAACACACACAGGAACACTTACATTAACATAAATTATATGCAAAAGGCGGCCTTATCACTAAAAGTGATCTTGTGGCTACCTTAACTATTGGAATAAGGCAATGAGAGACGGGACATCGCAATGATGATATCATCATCATCATATCCCACTACAGGATACGGGTCTTCTCCCACAATGAAAAGGGGTTTAAACTGTAGTCCACCACGTTGGCCCAGTGCGTATTGGTGGAAAAAACAGGGGTGCTAATATATAGTAAATTTATACAAAAGCTTTACGTACTCGTTGTACTATCATTTGGAATAAACCGGAGCTTATTGGAGTAGCATGGTGACTTTAAGCTCTTATTTCCCCCATTCCAAAGGCGGGAGACCTACATGTAAAGTGAGTGGTGGGACGTCAATAGGCTGAGTATTATTAAATGCGTCAGTGTTTAAGTTGACGAAAATGTTGAATCTTTCATCCACCATAAAATTTAAAAAAAAAATTGAAATTAAAAATGAGTATAAGATTTAATTAAAAATACAGCATGAGAAATCTGTAACGATTGACACAACATCGAAGAACTGAAACATGTGATATAAACGTGTCTTGAACCGGATTTGTCTGCTTTATTATACCAAAATGTTCGGTAATGTCACGCGTGGCCTTTAAATTGATAAAGCCTGCTTGGCATTAAGTTGTGTTGCTGTTAAAGAATTTTTCTTACCTATGTATAATGTGAGTTATTATTATTCAAAACTTAATAAATGTACCTACTAGTACTTCCATCTCAACAAATATCCCGATGTAACCGAGGATGCATGATTGAGTCCTGTACGCGCGGTGTAAGGTTGTAACACAGTACAGGTAGGTATAAGGTTTTTGAGATAACAGGAAAAGTCTTTTTTCTACACTAATACTTATAGAATTTGACGGCCGATTGGCGCAGTGTACAGCGACCCTGCTTTCTGAGTCCAATTCTGTGGGTTCGATTCACAACTGGAAAATGTTTGTGTGATGAACATGATTGTTTTTGATATACAGATTAACACCCAGACAGGGTGTTAATCTGTATATCATAAGTATGTATGTATCAATAATTTATGGCTAGGCGGCAATGTGTGTATTGACGAGTATATTTATTTATTTATCAAATAACTAGCGTTTATAGCGGTGTTATACGTTTTTTATCTTGGGGAAATCCTTATGAATACCCGCCACGGGGATGCGCAAAGGTTTTGCCAGAATCTGTCTGACTAAATTACTAAAAATCAAACTTTGGCATTTAGAATGATTAGGTAAGCAGTGGGTTTGTGCGTGTACAAAGTGCGCACAGTAAAAGTAGGTAATTCTATGGAAACACCTCCACTGCCTGATATGCCTTAGTAAGCAGGTTATATTGATTTATGTAACGCGATACCGCACTTGCGCCCTACTTACTGAACTGATCAAGTAATGGGCCGCGAAAAACAATCATAAAAAAATAACCTACCTAATAATTAATATACGGAAAACGACAGTATTACAGAGGCTATGCGAACATCGACAAAGAGGCGGAAGTTAGAGACTTTGATCATTTTGTGAGAAATCCCAAATATGATCTCCTTTTGCTCATCATTAAGGGTAAAATGGCCGGTAAAAGACCAGCTGGCCGAAAAAGGACGTCTCCGCTGTAAAATTTATGCCAATGTACGGGAAAAGTACCCCATTATTGTGTGCAGCTATTTCAAAGTATAAAAGTCTTAAAAACCTCCGATAGGAGACTAAAGTCTTTGCAAGAATAAAATACATTAAAAAAAATATTTTGCATTTAGGATATTACGATAAAATGCCTACAAATATAATTTCCTTTGTTCGCTTATTTTTTATGTAACAAAATATTTTGTGAAGGGATTCATTAGAAAACTATGTAAAATGGTCTGACTAGTTCGAAATAATTTGCTTTGATAAAATCACTTACTCGAAGTTCTAACTTACTTACCAGTAGCAAAATTGTGTTTGTTCGTCATTAATTCACGTAACTGTAAACGTAACTAAGGAAAAAATCTACTTGATTTCGATCGATTCTGAAAGTACGGAAAGTAACATAGGGTATTTAAACATAAAATTTCCAAGGCTCAACAGAAATATTCCGTCATATATAACCAAATACCGTCCTTCCTTCACGTCCTAACACAGCACCCAAATGGCTCATTAACCGCGGGTAACAACGTAGGGCGAAGCTAGTATAATTATAAACGCGATAGTGTGTTTGTCAGAATTTTTTTCCTACACGCTAACTGAGCAACCAATCCAATTGATTTATGGCAACATCTTTAGCTTATGTTAGTCCTACAGGACTACAGGCCTCTCCCAAAGGGAGCCCATTTAGGCAGCACGCTGGGCAGACGGGTTGGTGATCGCAGTAGAGGTAGTAGTAGCACACAGGACGCTGCTGCCCGTTCTCCGTTATATTCCCTCGTAGGACACCCGCGGTAAGAGGATGGTTACAACTGTTACGGTTACACAGCATAATAATTTTTTGTATGGAGTTAGTACAGTAGTAGTAGTAACATAGGCTAAAAAATTAACATAGTTTACACAAACCTTCGTATATAACGAACTGTTCTGTATTCATGGTCGGTGTCTTATTTCTCCTGACAACGTTCTTCATATTACCGCGCGAGCGAAGCCGCGGGTAGTTAGCAAAAAAAAAGCAAACTAAATGAAAATTCATAATTGAAAGTAATTAAAATGATTGAATAGTTAAATCTAGTGGCGCCTGTTTTATGCAATACCATTAAAATATTTCTTGGCAACAAGGTATAACTGCATTGTCAGGAAAGCGGTGAGTCTATTGAGCCTTATGTGAAAAAAGGTTACACGTGGAGTGATAAAAATGTTTGCCTTGCATGTTTAAAAGGCTTGACGGCGCCATCATTAAGGCTATGTAGGTACACATTAGTCATATGCTATTGGACAACTATTCGCATTGTAGCCATTTCTACAAACTATTAAAAGTCAAAAGCATAAATTAAATAAATTCATAATAAAAACACATAAATTCATAATAATGTTTTATTATGATTTCTCAATTGTATCTAGTCTGGTCTGGTGGTGGTCTAGAGGCATAAACCTGAATAAGGTATACGAAGATCAGATACATGAGTGCCGAGATAATCATTAATTTCGAAACGGTTGCTTAGTGTTATCTTCTTATCTATAAGTTACAGAAATTTATTACTTGTTCCATTATAATTTATAAATAAGTATATTCCATAATTTTAGTAACAAGACCATGTGTTAGACGATATAATAAAAAGATCATAGAAAACTTATAACGAAATAAGAAATTAAGTCAAAAAGATCAATCATTTATGAATTAATCAAAAGGCTTGCAATACTTACTTCTAATTTATATTACTGAGGTTATTGATGCCAGTTAAGTGTTCTGTTATACAATTATTACATAAGAACTTGTTACTTTGGTATTCATTGTTTTTACTTTATAATTTTAAAGAAATTCGTATTATTAAATAATGTTTAATTGGGTATTGTGTTAGGAAAATCGAAGAGGATTGCGACGATAGCAGTTACAATGAAGGTGATATCAAATGTCTGAAAACAAAACAATTATCAACTTGCTTGTCTAGAATTTCTATTAATTATTCATTAATTTACTGCATGAATGTTCTTGCACCTGATTAAAATTGCTCTAATTATCTTCACCACATCAACCGGTAGAATTCCACTGCTGGTGGAATTGCATTGCTATGGAACCGAAGACTTGGATTTTGGATTTTGGAGGAAAAGATGTCGCGAAGTTTTCACAACGCTTCCCTTTCGGTCCATCTGTTAGATTAGCTAGTTGGTTATCTAAGTTTTAATAAAAATAAATATAGTTGAGGGTTCGATCGTCGAATTTTATATCGATCGCTGCATTGTTTTTTTCGACCGACATACCAAATAGTATTTTTGGGAATCGACACGTCACGGGTAATAAGATAATTTATTTTAAAAATAATGCTCACCTGGTTTTTAACCGAATTCAAACGGAGGAGAAAAAATTTGCAAGTAATAAAATTATGACTAAGTATAGAATATTTACTAAAATACAACGAGAAAAATGTATCACTGCGACTCTTAGCATTATAGCCGTGCACACGTTTTGTATTCACTCAAATAACTCGGAATGTACCTATACGACAAAGATCGCGGAATACTATCATTGACAATAAACAGAACGCAAAGCATTTTTGGCCTCTTATCATTTTAGTTTTTTGCCCTTCTTACGTAGGTGGTATAAAGTATGATTACCATATCAAGCAAGGTGTGTTGCCCTTTGCGTGTAAACCTTCAAATTACAATAAAGACAGGTAGGTACATAATAAACTTGAATCACTACACCATGCACGCAAGGGCCGTCCCAGACAGGACGTAGCAAATGACCTATAATATTCCATTAACATCGTCACACTATTAATAAACTACTTCTAGGCACAGGCCTCCTCTGCTTATTTATAGTAATAATTGACGGACAACGCCGATGTCCGAATTGTTAAATGGAAAACTACCGTCTATACACAGATAAACACTTCGCAGGACATGCAAGGAATATGTCCTAGCTCCGCAAGTCTCATGTGCCGGCAACAACACCCTTTAGACCGCAACGTGGCCATGCTGCTTAGCGGCAGAAACAAGCATGGCGGTAGTATGTCCCTCGACGAGTTTTGGAGATCAACTGCTACTAAACTCTCTCTAGGAGGGAGGGATTTGGAGACTCCACGCTGAACCAGCCTTCAATACAGGGTGGTGGGGTTCAACAATTATTATCGACCGGCCTTTTTTTTAAATAGTTTATTGGCTAGATTTGAAATGATCTAAGTTATTAAAGTTATTGGTTGAGGAGATATCCCGGCACTTCACCATCATCTCCTTTATCGTAGTGAGCATAAATTGCTTACCAACTATATACCATAACCGAATCGCAACCCGTGCCATACTTATTATTGTCACATTCCGGTGGCCATCCGTGGTTCATCATCACTTGACGAAATGGTGCTTTTCTCTTGAAAAGCACCATTTCGTCAAGTGATGCTTTGCAAATGCTTTAGTTACTTTAATAATATAATGTGGTTTAAAAAAATAGAAGAAAAATTGACTTCAACTAAAAAGCAAAAAATACTTGTTTCTACCGGCGAACTAATTAAATTTTAGAACACAAACGCTACTATTGTGACCTAAATATTATAGTCAGATGTATTCCCTCGCGAACTTTTTTGTAGCTAATAATGAGTACTTTAAGCATGTAGTACCTATTGTTTATCTATCATCAATACTCTACTCAGCGTAGGCCAAATAATGAACTTTATAGGGAAAAATTTGCTACTTTGAGTTACATTATTGTTAAATGGGACATGGGTATGCCCTTTAAAACAAAAAAAGAATTTTTCAAATCAGTTCAGGCGTCTTCGAGTAATCGGGTAACATACATTAAAAAAAAGATTCCGACGAATTGAGAACTTCCTCCTTTTTAAAGTCGGTTAAAAATACTTTAATCGCTATACGTGTCCCTATAACATTTGAAGAGTTCCCACGATTTCTCCAGGATATCTTCAATAGATCTTGACTAGGTGAAAATGGGACCACATGGGAAGTGTACCATTTCGAACAAAAAAATATTTTTTCTAAGGTAACAAACTTACAAAAAAATACAACCGAATTGATGAACTCCTCCTTTTTTGTAAGTCAGTTAAAAACTGAGGTTCAACCTCAGCGAACTGCAGTTGCGTGTGTGGTGCGCCATCGATCTGGTATTTTCCCTTAATATCGATTTGTCTGCATCGAGGGGCTATAGCGAACGCGGTACAATTGGCGCAAAGTGGTACGCTTATTAACAGCCGGTATGAAGCGGTTCTAGCGTAGACATACTACAGTGGGTGGAATAACCAAACCAAAGATTTTGCGTGTTAGTAATTTACAAATCGTTGTTTTATTACATTGTCTGTTAACTCTCAATTATGCATTTTTTTATTTGTGAAATATATAACATAACTTAACCGCTAATAAATAAAACGATGATCACTGTAAAATTATGAAACTGTAACAGTGATCACGCCCACTTCCAAAACTTAAAATTTACCACTGTTCACTGGATATTTATCAAGAATATTAGATATTTCTGGGTCCTCATTTGCCTAATGTTTAACATGTGCAACCCTGAAATAGACCTGAGTTAAATTTCCTGTTTTAATGTCAATGAAATCTTGGTGCTTGCTCGGAGTTTAGAAATTTAGTTAAGTGTACAACCCATTCCACGGCATCGTTTATTATCCATTATCATTATTTCAGCCAGCGGAAGTCCACTGCTGAGCATAGGCATTTCCCAAGAAGCGCAACCACACCCGGTACCTCAGCCTTCCTCATCCAACCACTCCTCGTCACTCTCTTTATGTCATAGTTCCATCGTGCTGGAGGGCGTCCACACTACGCTTGCTTGTTCGTGGTCTCCACTCTAGAACGTTTCTGACGCACCTACGACAAGCATGGCTAGTCTGCATGGCATGGATAGTTTAGTCTTTTGGCTTTGTCAGTGACTTTGTTTCTCCTGTGGATCTTTTCGTGTCTAATTCTATCCTCTAGGGAATTTCCCAACATAGCCCTCTAAGAGCGACTTTAAATTTGTGGATCAGTCCATTCGTCGTTTATTCTGTTTTATTAATGATAATTATTATTAAACCCGCTTACTTTTCGCTTACCTCCGTGGCATTTTTCTACAATATGTTGGCACGCTAAAAAGTATCGAGGTGTAGTAAATCACTTAAAAAAATTCGTGTTTGCAATTTATTATACTTCTTAAGTTCCTACGTAAGCTACGTCACAACTAGGTACCCAGCAGTATTAATATTTAACTACATAACTCTATTTGAAGGTTTTGCGTACACGTTAGTAAACGTTATCCTTATTAGAAGAGACAGCGGCGAGGTGTAAACTGTCTGAATAAAGTAGTTGGCCTCAACAGTACGTTTAAGAATATGTAGGTATAATTATTTGAATATTTTAATTATTATTTAAGTAAATTTACAAGAAATGACCCGGGTGACGTAACAGTTTTTTTTCTATTTTGATTGTTATTGCAACTTTTTGTTGGTTGTGATTAAGGATATTAGCATCTAAATTTGCTTATTTTTCTTGACCATCAATCATGCAAGGTTGTTTCCTTAGTAAGCTTTAATATTAAAATCTGCAACTTTTTATTCAGCTAAGAAACAAGTACGCATAAGAAAAAATTTAAAACACGACAGCCAAACAAGTTGAGAGTTTTTTGAAAATACTTTTTTGAATTTTAGCAAAAGTTTTAAGTAAATCCTTTCATGCGTTGAGAGATCACGGTATTTAGCTATCCTGAAAATAATACAGTGCATAAAGCACTGTATTATTAAGGAAAGTAAAATTATCGCGTAATTATTTTTTTGGTTTCTATCTCAAAATATGCAGTTATATTATAATGAATACAAATTTTATTTAGGATCGGTACATTATAATGTCTAATCTGACTTTACCAAAGTACAAGAATATGAACGTAATATTGATGTATATAATATTCCCTTGTTACAGATGCCCCGAATGATGCGAATTACATGATTGGCGGTGTGGTGATAGCCATGGCCCTCGTGGGGCTAATAATTGTGCTGCTGGCTCTCACTATCAAGTAAGTATCCACTTCTAAACTTCATCATTTCTTTGCGGATTTTTAAACTGATCTTTTTCTTATATCAATTACAATAGTTCCTATAGTACCAATCTTGTTTCATATATTCCATAATAAGACTCAGTATTTAACACAGAAGTTTGACATGCATATTTTATATCCATATAAATCAATAGATAATGTGGTTTTGCGAATAAATATTTTGCATTCATTTGACCAACATCATCATGCTCATGAACTACCACGAATCTCTATAAGACTACGTGGTATTTGTGAAACTTAAGTTACCTGATATAACACCTTGTCGAATTTTCGCTTGGTGTAATCACTTTATTGCTCCTATCAAGTCGGCAGAAAAAGGTTACCTCCTTCGCACGTTTGGTGCTCTTTTAACGCTTAGCACCAATTGATCTGTACCATTTGTTTGTTTAATGCCTTGCCTGCGTCAATGCACAGGCTTTGCATAATTGTCCGCACCTAGATGTATATACCTCATGGATGTATCACGGCCCAGTAATGTCCCTACCATGTTACAGTTAAGAGTCAAACACTAGCTTGAAAATTTTATGAAATTATGAACTAAAGACACGTATTACTTTGACAATAAGCTAGTTCAGAAATTTATACAATTTTAAATTTCTTTTTTTTTATTACGGACGAAATTGAAGCTGATGGCCCACCCGATGTTAAGTGGAAAACCATCGCCTATGAACAGAGCAATACTTCAGAGGGCATGCAATGATCACGTCCTGCAACATGCCACCCTGAGTCAATCAATTTTAAGCGTAGGTGTTAAGCCTCATGTGCCTGTAATTACACCACCCTTCAGAACGGCAGGGTGATTACGTATCTCGCGACAGCAATGCGACAGGCGTAAATCTTGCAATCACTGCTGTCAAACGTCATTTTTCCGTCGTAACGTCACTGCCGCGAGATACGTAATCACCCTGCGGAACACAGTATTGCAACGATGCTGCTTAACGGTAGAAATAAGCATTGCGATAGTACTTCCCCGGACGAGCTCTGTCATAAAAAGCTCCAAGTACTAAGTACTGTGTATACTGTAAAAAAACAACTCAAAAACTCTCTTAAGTTTAACACGAACGAATGAAACTTCATATTTCTTCATACTTCATAAGCCTCTTAGCCCACCTTCAAAGAAAAAATTTGATTTGTAAGCTTATAGTTACAGAGTCTGATTCGAATAATTAAACACTATTGAAGTCTTCGTTATATTTATGGACCTAATATTATTTATTAGTTTTAAGACATTACAAAAAAACGTGGTTCAGTTTTTGTCATGCTCTGTCAACAAAAAAACTTCTGTTGAAGAGTTGCCAAACACTAAATAATTATTCCGAAGTAACTACACGTTTACTTGTTAGACCCTTAAAGTGTAACATTGTGCCCCGCGGTTTTTTATGTTACAAACGTTTCGCTACAACGCTGGCTGGCTGTTTAACTTTAACGTTAGTGTTCCGTTATTCAAAGCGATTGCGAGTGTAAGCATGCGCATCTTAGAACTTCATATTTGCCGCTGACGGATTTTGTGACAATCAAAACTTTACTCAGATTTATTCACTACTTCAAAATTATGTAGGTATATCAATTTATTTAAAGTGTTAGTGGTCATAAAAAAAAAGATCGGGCTTCTATCTGAAGAACCTTAATAATACGTACTAAAAAACCAATAAAAATGTACGCGAAGCATCACTTACAATTTTTACGAGTTCTTTTATATCGAATTATTTTATGCGTAGGAACCATTTGGAACGATACGTAAACAGGGAACACGTACAAATTAACTTTGGAAGCGCATAACTTGCTGCGTAAACTTAACTATACGCGAAGTGTACAACTGTACAACACAAACCATAACTCTATTTGCGGTCGGTATACCAAAATCAGCTATATATAGAAAAGCTTTTACATATTGATTTCATCAAAGTAAAAGCGAAGTCAAATCTCAAATACATCAACGCATATTGAGTTTGTAGCATTTGGCAATCGTACTTTATTCCAACCAATAAATCACCGTACAATTATTTAAACTTTATATGCAAATATAATATTGGAGGCACAATTGCAATCCAATGATGAACTAGGTACAAAAATTGGTACGTTATCTGAATGTCATGTTAATATTCACACTAAATCCCTACCTTTACTTTTTATAATACGTACTATGGTGTTTCTTCTAACCTATATAAAAGCTAATAAGGCTCACGCGGCGGTAGCAAAAAATATAAGATGGTTGGGAAACGTTGCTCAAGATTATAAAGCGGTAGACATAGAAGAGTGTGCTTTAACGGTTCGTAATCGTCCGGTCTTCTTTGAGTCTTTGTTTACATTGTGCAGCCATTTACGTTCCTAATCCGTCCATACCCTAGATCTGATGTAGATTCATGTTTTTATAAATATTTAGAAATAAAGTTGAGAACCCTACATATTTGCACGATTGAAAAAACAAAAGAAATACATAATTGGTATAAAGAAAAACAATATCTATCATACCATACCTTAAAATACATAGACAAGATTTGTTCATTTTATTTTTGAGGGTAGTTCAAAAATTATTTCATTATTTGATTTGTCCTCAACAATATCGCATTTGAGACAGTTCGCCGATACTTCAACGTAGTGTTTTACTTGACAAAATCTCGGAAGGTTTTTTTTTTTAAATTTCCTAATCCATAAGTGTTTCAATAATAGAAGTACGATAAGATGTTGATAATAAGTATCATAAAACGTTCATTTCGAAGAGTTTGCCGCAAAATGTAAGTACCAACTGTAAAAACTACTTGTTTTACATAAATTCCTTTCTACTAATGTCTCGATAATTGATAAACTTCAACCAACTGGCTGTTTTGAGATATTCCAATTCTAATTTAACACTGGTAACCGACGATAATTTAAACCATAACATATTTTAACGTTTATATTTTGAGACACGTTTTTCACAGCGATAGGTAAGAACCTAATTTATAATAGAAATAGGGCTAAGTGCGAAAGACTGGCGCACTGAGGGCCTTCGGGACCGTCGGGACTTCCATTGGTACTTTAAAAAGAAACAGGTGTAATGATAATTATATGTTCGATTATAATAGGTAAGTTAGTTTGACAATGACATGCATTACTTTTTCTCCTGACTGAGCACAGCCCTCCTTTATAAGAGAGGCAGATTTAGAGCATACATTTTCCACGCTGCTCTAATGCGGGCTGTAATCCTTTTCTATTTTAGTTTTACTTTGCATCAAATATCATATTTCATGTTTTTTAAACCTCCAGGGAGAAAATGTTTTCCCTTACATTTATTATTGATTTTGATATTTATATATGATTTTAACTATATGTGACTGACAACAAAAACCTTTTTTGCAAGTCGAGCCCTTTCGCCTAATGATACTCAGCCTACGAGCCTAGATCCCAATTTTTATTTTAAATCACTGGTTTTCCATAAGTGATTATGACCTTCGTAATCAATTTCAAGCTTGTATTCCGTCGGGAAGTACCCTGTAGTTTTTATTTATTTTAACTCAATTTTTTTACTGGTGTAAGAAAGCTATTTACTTTTTTTGGTTAAATGGTTTTTTATCGAAATTCTAAAAAGGAAATAATAATTATCGTAATTTTTATATAGATGTGTTAAAATACTCAAGCCCAAAACAGTCACGAGTGGCTGTCCAAACTAAGATATATCCGTGTTAGTACTTACGCAAATACAATTTAACATTTTAGGAAGCCCTGCAATATGTGAACCTTAGTAACAAGTCAATAGAGTTGTTTAGTTTAAGTATAATTTGATAATATTAACAGGAATATATCGTATCTACGAGTATAAAGTAACTATATCTTTTGGTCATTTGGCCTTGAGTCCTGATTAAGACAAATAAAACGAACCGAAACTGGAGAATTTGTTATTCACATATAGATTATCTTATATTGTATATTTTTGTATGTACCTAATGTATGAAATAAAAACCACTTAATCGATTTCAAAAAAATTTGGCCGAGGGAAGAATTCTCAGCGAGTAACACAGACTATATATTTTTTTCAGTAATAATACAATTTCAGCTGAAATAACGGTTTCTATAGAGGAAGCGGGAACAAAAAACACTAAACATGTCTGATTTAGTGAAATGTTAGATATGCCTTTTCAATTAAATATTAATTGAACTATGTTCTCAAAGGTGTGTGAAGTCCACCAATCAGCACTTGGCCAGCGTGGTAGACTAAATTATACTAGACTAGATAAGGGATTTATCTAATAATTTGCCTGTTATCTATTAGAATGAAATTTAATCTTTTTATATCAAACTTCACAGCATTAAATAATTACTAGTCATTTTCCAAAAACTTCCGTATACCTTATTACAAATTAACTGTTTCAAGGTACAAACACTTTCAAAATAATATTTTTATTATTTACTTATATCGAATATCGTAAACAAAATTTCTAGTTTTCTTACTGTTTACTAAACTGTTTTATTTAAAATATGGCAGCGTACGTATACCACAGCCGTAATTAGCAGTGATGCTGTTAAAATATGCAAATTTAAAATTTATTTGATACTTTATTTTTTTAATTTAATTAACAATATGAATTTTATAATAATAATGGTAACCAAGGGCAAAGCGTTCCCATAGCTCTAATGGGTCTATTTAAAAAATGCGTATTGATAACAAGGATGCCAGTACATTAAGAGCAATTAAACCACGTTATACAACAATGCGCTACCAAGGTCTGCCGGGTATCGTTGGATACGAGCCAATTTTTTTCATCTGGACATCGTAGGTTAGCGGTTGTTCACTGTTTTAAATCGCAAATCACTACCCGACGCCCAAACGGTATACCAAAACGGCGTGGCTAAATGCAAATAATGACCTGATAGAACGTGGTAAAATTGTGAGAAGTGTTAAAAAGTTTTTAGATGATACACTCTGCTATCAGGCAGATGGATTGAAGTGGAGTAAGTCACCATCATCATTATCATTCGTGTACTTATTTTCCACCTCGTAGCACAGGCCTCCTCGCTCATAGGAGAAAAGATTTAGAGCATAACTCCATCACGCTGCTACAATGCGGATTGCAATGAAACTTATAATCAAATGATAGTGACAATCGAGACTGCCGGCTTAATTTGTTTTCCGATTCACTATAACGGACAATGCAAATTTTCTAACTAAAAAATAAATTTTCTAATAATTTCCTTTACTGAGAATTTCTTATAGTATTCCTTTACTGAATATATCTTCCTTTACTAGAACCTAATGATCTGAACTCGAACATGATTACTGCTAGACCAATAAACAATTTTAAAATAAGCAAATTCAATTACTTTTGTATATTTTCTGAAATCCAAATATATCTTTAAACGCTTTCTATTCCGGAAGAAATAAAATCCTTTTAAACGTATTCGGATCAGATAAACATATAAGCTGTTTGCTTATATACATAGTTTCCTAAAATTAATTTATTTCTATAGCATTTTTATTTTTATTTCATTTCTATTATTTTTGGATTTTTTGTAACTTTAATGAGTGACCACCGCAGTAGTTGTCATGTTAGGCACTCTAAGTGAAGAAATAAACTGCATAAAACTTCTTCAAGCACCTCCCCAACATTTCCCACAGCATTTCAGATTAAGTATCAGAATGTCTAAATGCTATTTTTGCTTGGATACAAGAAACGGTTTGCTTATGGAGAAAAGTAGTCACCACCCCGGGGTGTCGTACGAAGCAACTAAGGGAATAAAACGGAGTGCGTGCAGCAGCGTCCTCTGTGCTACTACTACCATCCCCACTGGAAGAGGCCTTTATTCCAGCAGTGTACAGTATTGAAGTTTTTTTTAATGAAAACAACTGTTATATAAATATAAATAGACATAATAAGAAAGTACAGAGACTAAGGAAAGAGTAATGCGGTTTAATAATGTCGTAGCCTATTAATTGTCTGATAATGTACGCAAAAATAAAACTTCCTTTTTTACCTATCTGTCCAATTTATTGATACTAAATGTTAGACTAAAATATTTATCAATTTTACAAATGTAACATACATTAAATAAGTTTCAAGGACCTTCGAACACTTCCTCTCACCCGCAGAGAATCCTTAATGTCATTTAAATACTTCCTGCAATCTTAAAATATATTTTGACCTTTCTTTTGATGCTTTTATGGAATTTAATCTTTACGTCCGGCTTCACATTAGTTCTTTGTTAAGTTTATTTTGGATTTAGCATAAATCTCTAGCAGAGATTTTCCTACGCTCCTGTTATGTGCTGCTTGTATCAAACGGCTCCCGTTCACTCCCTTGATGTCGTTTGTCCATCTTTTCATAAGTCTACCAACGCTAACTTTTTCCAGAGCAAGGTTGTCATTGTCATGTTTTAGTACACTTTTAGCTATATCGGTAACTCGATTCTTCTACAGATTTTAATATCGTATGCAACGTTCAACTTATTACTTAGATACAAAATCATTGGCAAGAAAAAATTGCAGCAATTAAAAACGGCAAGAGAAAACTGCAGCACAAAGCTGTAACAGGTGACGCTTTGCATATACACTGTATGTCGAAACATACAGTGTATATGCAAAGCGTCAGAAAACTGAGTCTTAACCTTTAAGCGTTATGGTTGATTTCTGTGAAGTGCTATCTTTAGCAACGGCCGCGTACCTATAAGTTTGTAACTGATGTAGAATATAGTATAAGTCGATCGATAATCGTATGTCCTACGTCCTACCTAATTGATTTAAACACCTACCTAATTGGTTTTGCTAAAAGCTTTGCGAGGTCGAGCCCCCATAACATAGCAATGAGGTAACGGGAGAGGTGCGTGATCAGTCGCCACCCGTCGGTGCGGTGAGCGAGCCGTGGTGCCGGCAGTCAAATAGTCACCGCAGTCGACGCGGGCGGCATGAAACCAGGCGGCTGACCGGCAGTCTGCGCCAAATCGCGTTGAGCGCCCCACGTTGGCGCCTTTCCGCCCAAACGAGCTCTGTGTCAGTGTCTGTGCCCGCCTTTCGATGCGCTTCACTCCTATCGCCTGTGAGGCGATGAAGTGTAAAGAGGAAAATTGCGAAGTCGGTGTGGTGCTGGAACACAACTCCCTGATCGTTCTATCTGTCAACAAGACCATCGTGTGCCTCTGCGGGAGAAACAAAAACAACCCTTTCGAGCGCGGGTAATTCTATGTCTCATTGTACCTACCAAATAGTCAAACTAAGTAGTACCTCAAATTCGATAGAGCATTTCAATTGAACATGTCGCTATTAGCAGAGAAACTTGTTTTCTGTCATACCGACAGCTACCAAGGTTGACATCTACCTGGTCAAGGTAAATTCTTCAGTCCATACATATTGCATGTGAATGTTCGCATTGAGTATTTGACATTAAGACATTAAGTTATTTTGGTTTTATTTGTGTTTTAGCTATACCAGGTTCTTTCTACATCCGCGACTGTATTTTATCAAATTTGCTATTTTATTTCAAACCTGACAATACAGTAGAATGGGTCAATTTAATACGAACAAAAAGTTATTTGTAGGTACCTACCTAAAGAGTAAAAGGAACTGATCATTGACCGTAAGAACTGACAAGGTCGCGACCGTTCGTACAATGCCTTCCAAATACAGAAAAGGAGATGAAAGTGGACTTTAAGGAATCGGACATCGGAAGTAAAAGTTCTTTACACTTTATTTCCTGTTTCAAATGTTTTTTTGTTTATTCTTAATCTCTTTAGTTATCAGATAATACCAAAACACCTAGCACAGCAGGCATCACAAATTGGCTTGGTCAAATTTTAATTGCTGGCAGTTCCTTTTTAAATACTATAGGGCTTCTGGCTTCTTACCGCAACTTTGTATGATACGTGTGAAAAGTTACAGGTATTGATTCCAAATCTATTGTATCTTTTACATATACTTACCTTTAAAGTTATATAAATGGGGAGGTACAAAGAAAGTGCTACCATTTCCACGGCGAGACCCGTACAAAGGTCTGTCAATTTATTTTATAGATTGCTGTACAAGAAATTTTGCACCATTGTTGTGAATTAAGTATTTATTAGTAACTCGATTTGATTTATTTTTTGGGTAATAAGATATAATCATCAAGAACACTGAAAACATTTAATAACAATGTTACGGACAAACAAATTATTCGTACTTGACCTCGCGTTAAAATATTACCCGTATATTCTGGTGAATGGATTTTGAGACCGAAATATTATGTAGGGGCTTTAGTGATTGGCAAAATGGCAATTTTTTATAATAATGTGGTACGAATACCATATTTACAAAGATTCACTAGGAAAGCGGACGTATAAACTCTTTATTTATTTATTAAAGGATAAATATTATTGAAATCAATTGATCACAGGTAAATCAAAACCAAAATTCAAGCAATGTTGTAAAGTTATAATACTTCAGGGTCAATAAAATAATTAAGTTAGAAGTACTTAACAGCAATATTCTGCAGCACAGGAATATTTAAGTTGCTACATAAGTAATATGTTATATAGATATTAGAACATGTGGCAATATGACAAATGCTCATTACATACGAATTTGTAATTAGTGGGCTTCTATTATTTTCATTAAACTCGCCCGGACAAGCTTACGACGTATCACGTAGGCATAGATAGGACGATACACGCGTTTATTACAATACTCTTAGTACACTGTACGGCTCGATTAGGTACTTTTAAAATACAAACAGTTAATGTCGAACAATTTATAATATTATGATTACGTAGGTATCTACAAATGTAATATTATGCCGATCAAACTTTCACACCCGTATTGATATGCAAATAAATTTAGTTGGCGCGAGCGCAGCTTGATGCTGTACAGTTATTTTTTTAATATGTATGTAGACCGTACTTTATTATGGTTTACATGTACGAGGCAGGTGGTTATACTTACAGGTGTGTGATCATGAACGTCATACATTCGTTTGGGTATAAACAACAACGAATTTGAGAAGTCAACTCAGCTCAGTCTTTTTGAAGTGGCTAAAAAAATACTATTTTTTTTTTGTATAGTCACTACAGAGTAAAGGAGGTCACAACTCACAAGGCTTTGAACTTATTATGAGTTTATATCGTGGTGCGCTTGGCAGATGCTTTATGAAGATATCGCAAAAATTCATTATTCTGAGGAAGAAATCTTGCAATCATGCCTTGCAGTTGTTAGTTATTAGTAATAATAATAATCATAATAATAAATATTTATTATGATTATTATATACTACAACAAATATAAATTACAACATACTACAACAAGAGAACAGAGAAAAAGATACAATCGTTTAGGCGTATGTTGCTTCGTTGTGATCAACGGGGCACCTACTCAGTTCTTTGCCGCAGCATCATGGCAGTAACTGCCAAGGAATACTGCAACGCTGATTTTCAGTAGGGACCAAAGGTCAAGGGTTTTTGCGGACAGGCATGACATGGTCTGACGTAGTGTTTGTATACTCTACGGGTAATTAGTTTATAGCTTACCGGCTTGCGGCACCTACACAAAATAAAAGAAATGGGTACTAATTACTTACGTGTATAAGTCTTATCCACCTTTGTTGCATAATATCAGCGAAATGCACAACAATTCAAGTTGTATTGCCTTGAAAACAACAACGCGTTAATACCCAAGTTTTTTTTCACAGACTTCATCCTTCAGTTTTAGAATACAATTTTTAACCTTTTTTCAATCTATTAGTTGTGGACTTCAGTAAAACCCTTTCTTACTCAAGGGATTAGGAAACCTACAGAACTTTAATAAAACCTCCTACTTAATCCCTTTTTTTATTATGAATACAAAGAAGCTTTTATGACTCTCTGTGTAATGTTCTACTAATAAGAAACAAATTCAGTTCAGCCAGCCTAAAAAAACCTTCAATTGGTCATGCTTTTCTTGTAAAATTACATGAACGTAATAATAAAATATTTCAAAATCGGTATAGAATACCATATCCATAAGGATATGGTATTCTCGCCAGATCTGCGTTTGCAGGTATAAACCTGCAAACGCAGATCTGGCGAGTCCTCCCTCTATCAATTGATGGCTTTTCTTCAACCGTTTATATAACCACTGCTGACGCGTCTGTAAACACTGGCGCTTCTTTATAAACAAAACCTTCCTGAGAAACGTCCGGAGAACAAGCGAGGCCAAGAGATAAAAATGTGAATGCGAGCAAACGTAAACTACCTAGGTTTTGTGTGGGAAAATCATATCGTGTGTTTGTGTGATTCTAATGTGAATAAATCAAGATAAACGTCGGACTAATTTGTAGATGAAAGTATCATCACTAAAAATAAATCCATTACTCTATATAATAAGAAATTACTATTTAAAACCATTGAAATACTCACTTATGAGTATGGTAACCCAAAGCGCTGGTGCTCTAAACTCTGCTCTCTTTGAATTGATAGACTTAGCCGTTCGGCTGTTCTTGTCACCTCAAGGAACAGAATTTACAAATTGTTTACTGAGAAGGTGGCCTAAAAGCAGGCCTTGCTTTCTCCTCTCATAAGACAGAACAATTATTACCTATTAAAATAGTACATTGTTTACGTTTGAAAAGAGAAACTGCTGAGTTTTTTGCTCTTTTGAGTAAAATGTCTCTTGCGAACTTGTAATTGTCACAACAAACGGACATTTGAAAACGTACAAGTAGGGTTTTTGAAATAAATGTTATGTTTTTATTTTTACAAGTAAAATGAACGCGTGCTTTAATTTTAATCACAACATTAAGGAACTGCTATTTATCCGTAAAATCAATAAACATCGACATATGGAAAAATGATATCGTACCATTATAGTCCGACGTCATTTTCCCATGCCCGTTATATTCGTCACATTCCATATACAACAGCATTATGATCAAGAAGATCTTCTTATAACTGTATGCTAAAGAAAAGTTAAGTAGGTAAGTCTTTTACACAAAACGTTATCAACATCCGCCGCTAGTACCTACCTATATTACTTATTTCCATACAGCGTAACAACATTCGTTCAAAATACACTTTTATCGACCTCACCGTATGGTTCCGAGTTGATTGTATCAATAACAACATTAAATTGATCATTCAAGTTATCGAGTAATATTATGTTCTATTAAATGGCGATTGATCGTAATCAATGCATCCATTACTCTATTCATTAAAGTCTTCATACTGTGTAGATCTTATTAAAATGTACTTTTGTTACTTCCATCACAGTTTGACGTCAATGGTAACAATAGCCTAATAAAAGAGCTGTTTTTATAGAACTATTGTTGACCGAAGTTCTGAACTTCATCAAATATATGCCAAGTTTATTATCAATAACTTTCTGGTTTCCAAATTCTTCGCCAGCATAATTTATATCCAATTGCTGGACATGGGCTGTTTCTTTTATTTATTATGCGAAAGACAATTTGAATACATAACGAGCTGAGCCCGACCATGCTACTTTAATTGGGGTTCCGTTAACGTACTCTTACTCTTCGGTTATTATTACTTATCACAGAATCCTGTAACATTAATATATGATTTGAGAGCTACACTATTGGTAGGTATCCAGAAACTAAGACTTAAACAAGAGGTTAAATCTACCCTCCTATCATTATTTAAGCCACATGACTATCCTGTAACCATCCCTATTTAATTTACAAATATGTATTACGCACGCACAATTTTAATCTCATAAATTCCGTTTGTGTAATTAAGTAAAATTATTTTGTATTATTATTGCAAAATCTAGAGGTTCTTGTTCAATTTCTACCGACATTGACGGTATCCTCCAGACATTTCTCAAGGGTAACTGCTTATAATGGCTAAACTACCTGTGTTTTTTATCCCACATTCGAGTCAAAGCCCCGAAGGCTTGCTTGTATTAGGAACAGACTAAGGGCAATGCACCTTCCCGGTCTCCCTTACCCTGTAGCCCTACTTTACCTTTTTAAGTTGAAAGCATTAAATATCTGCCTCCTCTTTTATGCCCATTTACACGTGTTTGATAGAGAGAGATGCAATATTTGTGACTATTGCGTTTTCTTTATCCATAGACACAGCTGTGCGTTGAATGTATACGCGGCTGTGCATTTGTATTTTATGGACTTTGTACTCGGTTGATGGTGAAATGTCTCCCTCAGATTTGTTACTATCAGCGGAATCAATACGGGCCCGTTATCTGCTGCAATAACCAAGTTAAGCTAGCAGGGGGCGTGTTCATTGTTTACCTATGGCTACATAATGACTACATTTTCTAGGAAGCTCTTATCTCTTACGTTTATACAATATAGTACTCATCTTCAAATCGATACACTTTGTGATTGTATCGTTTTTTAATGAAGGTATCTATTTCTACGAAAGGATTATCTGATCTTACTCTTTGCACTTTACTAGTTTATAAGTTAAAGCTTCAACGCAAGAAAACTACATAATATACTGGTATGTTCCGATTCGCACTCACAGTCGTCACTAGGTGCGGATATTTGTTAATAATTAGAATGAACGTCTGAATTTTTATGTCTTTAGCATCAGGGATAAACCAACGGTTGGCCCATAAGGTGCGTCATTGCCATGACGGTTTATATGTGGAGACTATGGTATCGCAATCATCGTAGTTTTTCATGGAAAACGGCCACATCGTCGAGTCCCCCTCTCCTCCCGTCCCCCGCTCACTGGCGCCGCGTCAGATGCTACCATATAAAAGCCATTCGCGCCCCTCCACTTCAACTCAGACGCATGGAGTACTCCGTAGAGGTCGTTTGGCACGAGCGAGCGCTTTGCTAGGCACCTGCCGGCCAATCTTCACGATAACATTCTAGTCACCGCGCAGCTGAAGCTCGCTTAACGCGGTCTCCCGCGCGTTCCTACGAGCAGTGATATGTGCAATAGCTCTACTTACAAAATAATTGTGATAATTTATTTAAATTAGTAATTAGTTATACGCGTCGATTAGACCGCAAAACGGCTGTGAGTGAAATTGTGAATTGGATATGTTGTGACTGTCCGACTGGAACTATTTACCTGTGATCCAACCCAGTGTGTTTAGTTGTACTTGCGTTGAAGGACCTTTTACAATCATGGTTGGAAACAACGGTACAATGATGGCGATTCGCATCGTCCACAGCAAGCTGCGTAAGCGTGAGGAGCACTCGGCTTCGGTGCATCCGGCCGAAGCAGTGCTCCAGGCCGCTCCGCAACCACCGCCCGAGCCTCTTGCCTTTCGTCAGCAGCCCCTGTGGCAGTTCCCACCACCGCTGCCTCCGCCTTACGTCTATTCCCACGATCAGGTTAGTGCCTATACAATAAAGATAATTAAAATCTAGATAGCCTAAATCCGGTATACAAACAGACTAAGTACAAGTAATTATTTACTAGGTAGTTATATATGTATTTATATACCGAACTACTATAACTAGGTAGTTATATACCGATAAAGCCGATTGCAAACATGATACAGCTGATAGTCTTGACCTGCATACTATTCTCATAACATGTGCAATGTTTTAAAAGCATAAATCCGCTCTGTAGCCTAAAGATTATAAATATAGTACCTAACATGAAGGTTTTAGAAGTCCGGAATGTTAATATCATAAAAAGAAACGTTACGTTCAAAGAGCGTCCCCAGTCCCCTCCACGCCAGAGAGAGAGTTGTTTCTAGTGACGATATCTAAGTGCAAAATAAATTTAAATGTCGGGACACGCTTGTAGGTAGGTACAGAGTAGAAAGCTGTGCAAGGCGAACATGTTGTAACCGTTCGACCTTCTTTCTTAAACGAACAAAGGAGACTAATGCAGTGTTCAGCTCTTAAAATTGCAGTCTTGTAAATGTTTTAACCTTAATATCACGGTCTAGTTATGGCTTCCCGAGGTTTATGTATAAAATCGTCTAAACGTTCTTAACCTATGTTTCTAATACGTGCGGCTGCCTATATTCTGACGGCACCAGGAAGTGAAAAATGCTAATGCGCCTTTGAATTCAAGGCTTGTCTTATATTAGTAGACTTAAAGTTCAATTTGCAATAATAGCTTCCTAGATACATGTGAAAAGGAGGCAACTATAACTTACTGCTCTTTTTTAAATCCCTTTTAACGATTTCTGCTTTATCAATCGTCCTTATTTTCAAACATACCGATTGTTGTTTTAAACAAAAGATAATATTAAAATGCCAAGCATGGAGGTTAAGTGAAACGACAGTTACAAAAGTTCTCGCGTCGTTGTTAGTAATAATATTTAACGTTCGACAAACGGCCTTCTTTCAACGTTTGGATAGCAACAGGCTTAAAATAACTTAAGAGCATTGTGAAACTGGAAGCCAGTTGTGAAGCATCGCAAATGCATTTACTTGCAATATTGAGGACGATAACGGAAAAACTGTAACGGGATTTGTGTCACTAGGTACCTATCAATGAATAATGCGGGTTTCCAAAAGTGTACAATGCATATTGTTTAGATGGCATGGTTTACTAGCTCTCTCAAAGATATCTGCGAAATTCACCTCTAACATCCTGAATACCTACTAACTCATCATTTGTATTGATTGCAGGACAATATGATGCAGCCCCTTGGCAATGAGCGAGCGAGTTTTCGCAGTTTACGAAAAAACATTGGCGGTCGTTGGAAGCGACTCGTCAATAAGAAGCCTGAGCAAGAAGTGTACACAATCCCGCCTGAGCTCAAGCCTCAACTCAAGCAAATATATGTGTACTAACTACTTTCTGTTTACGACTATAATGGCAGAGAAGCAGGAATCTTCAATGCTAGTTTAAGATAGACTTCAACCAAGAGCTCCATGGTTGTAATATTAAAAAATCATATCTTACTGTTAAAACCATATCTGTATTCGAATATCAGGAAACATCTATGCACGGGCTTTATGCCTTCTGTATCTTTCAACATATCTTTCGACCAATTAACTTTTATGACCAATATTTAATCTTTCATTCAACACTTTGTGATTATAAGCCTAGATGTATTAATAAGTATTAGAACACTGAAGTTTGAGTGTTGTTCCGTTATTGATATTTGAATGTTGGAATATGAGTGATAGTCAAATGAATTAGTTTAATTTTTAATTTAAAGTTACGAATGGAATTAGGAAAGTGCGGTCGCGCATACTAGTGACGAAAATCCAATAATTATGATAGAAGCTGATGCCTTGTAACCATGTAATTTTAACTGATTAGGGCATTTTGTAGTTCATTAACTTATTCTAGACGATGATCGTATCTTTAGATGTAGGTACATCGATCAAATAGTATCATGAAGCTATACATATGTAAGCTAACCTATCATCTTATGGAAACGAATGTGGAACCTTATTGTTTGATGCAGTATTTTATATGAAGCATTTGAGTTGCGAGCGAGACTGATATATTGTTCAAATTATTATGTAACGTAACACCTGAAATATTATCTAAATATCGTTCAATGTTCTGATCGTCTTCTGATTTTTTTTTCTGAGAATTATGAATGACCTAGTTGTAAAGTTACGTTACTTGCATGCTTTGTTAGTGTAATTTTCTGGTTTTCGCCCGGTCTTTTCCTACTGTGATATAAAATGATAAATAAATAATGATTGATGATGAAATTTTGAGTTTAAATTCGTTTTGACCTGTCAATTATCAGTAGGATGGACCGACGGTCGAGAATTGTGATAGCTCATATTGAGCCAGATATTCTGATGAATTAAGTTTGTAGATGTAGGTACAATAAACTCAGCCATGGTAATATATTATTTTCGTTAGAAATCTGTTGCAAAGGATACAATGTTATAAAAAGTGTATTTTAACAGTGTGCAGTTACTTCAATCTATCATTGACATAGAGAAAAATAAATTCCATCAGGATGTTATTACCTTGTTTTCTTTAGATATAAAATTATTTACCAATTAAGTCTGTCTACACTTATACGCTCTCATCTTCATCCTTAATTTTTAGTTATAATGAAATAACGTTGAAAGCAGATGAATGTAGACAGTACCATTTAGTTATTATACCCCAAAATTACTGAACCATCAGTAGGTAAGCCGTTGCCAAAACAATGACCACTAAAACGATCACACGCATTGCGAAAAAACTATGTCTACTAATTATCTCGTCTATCTCTATAGAAAAATACGAGTAACTGGTAGAAATAATTATCTCGTTGCACGCATTATAGCCCGACAGATTGGGCAAGTACAGCATCTATTGTCTATACATATATAAAAAAGATAAGAAGGTTAAGTGGCTAATGAAGGCTAGGAAACCAAGATGCTGGAATGCTGACCCACATTGGATTGATACAGCAGCGTAAGTAGACCTTTAACTAGGTCAGATGACATCAAAAGACTTGCAGAGAGCCGTTGAGTTGTACATTACCGTGTAATTCAGAACACTGCAAGAGACTTATGTCAAGGAGTCGATACGCATCGGTTTATATGATGATAATGACGACGTTGTAATGCTAAATTTAAGAAAATGGAGTCACTAGTTGGTTCAAGTCATAATATTAGCAACATAAACAAAATAGCAAATCATACAAAAAACAAACCTGTGTGCTAAATGGACTCAAAGAACCATGAAGCAGTCAATGCAATGTAGTTATTGTATTTCTTCCTAAATATTCAACTGATTTTGAGGTCATGGTCATGGCTATGCATCACAGTTTGATAGTTGCTTTCTAAGGAAAAAATATATAAAATATATTTATTTTGTCACGTTAGTGCTGCCACCTATAATTATTTTTGTAGCGCCATCTAGCGGTATTTTTACATATTATTTTGTGCTGCCATCTAGTAGAAACGTATAAGATAAACGTATATAACGTAAATGTTATACTTTGTGAGACGAAGCTCTCTCTCTCGGTTCTTTAATTGCAACGTTGTTCAACATTGTTTTGCGATAGATGGCAGTGTATGAAAATATTATTTTAAATAATAATTTATAAATTTAGTTTATTTACACGTACTAGGCATACTTTGCAAAACCTTTTCATATCTCATGATAGGAAAGTAGGCAGATTTCATAAATAAAGCGGACAGAAAAAACTAACATGGGAAGGAAAAATTTATTTTTATAAAAATAGGATTTTGAGTACAAACTATTACCTATATTGTATTGCGCTCACTGCTTTGAATTATATGCTGTGCTACATTAAATAATTCTATATATCTTCATTAGTTCAATGTACATCATAAAATTTAAATCTCGGCAATAGACGGTAAGTAGGGACCTACATACCTAAGTCCTTTCAAATTACAGAAAACATCAATCTCCGTCCACATTTTACGGAGGAACAGCGATAAAAAAGCCTTGTATGAGCTGAATTTTTGACGACCAGGCGCCAGGGAAGCAGCGGTGAACGCTTTAATTTTAAGTGGGAGGTGCCAAGTTCGATCCCTGGTAGGGTCAATTTCGGTATTTATAATTTCAGAATATTCTCTGGTCTAGAATGGTTGGAGGCTACGGCGGTGGCCAGCTATCACCTAGAGTGGCTGGAGTACTTCCTCTTGACCTGAGAATGTTTGAGACAGCTGCTCTGAATGAAGTGAGTAGAGGGTGTTCCAGCCAGTGCTGGGAGATCTAGTGATAGAGAAAAAGGTGGAAAGTTTTAAATTAAACCATCCAGCAGATTTTAATTTAGCAGAAATACGGAATTAGGAGCAGTTAAAAATAACCAATAGCCGGCAGAACGCATCCATATAGGGGGGTAAGAGAAGCAGATTTATAAAAAAATAGGATGGCCCTTTACCAACTCAAACAGCATAATCACAGCAGGTAAGATTGTAGTCAAAGGCTACCTTATAGTGTTATAAAAAAACACATCAAATCGTGATTTTGAGAGACATTCATAATCGTGACAGTGCTGTGCCGGTGAATGTGATGTCTAAATGGCTTCAAAAGGATGGGACCTAGGTAGTTACTACACACATTAGTGACGCTGTCAACATTTGCCATGAGATCAAGGGCGCTGAACTACGCACCTTTTCTTTGTACCGTGATACCACACAATCTTTTCCGGTTTTATCGTATTATACCTAACAAGTTAGTTATAAGAACAATTATAAGCTAAGTTTTAAAATAGAGAGTAACAGCATCGACGAAGTTCAACATATTTATAGATGGCAGCACAACACATTTGGTAAACTTATTCCAAAACCATCAATATCATACAAAATATTTGTTAAAATAATGAAATAGCAATAATCATTTTCTTTTCATAAAAGGTAAGAGCTAACCAATTAATTATAAAGAGCAGGAGAGTCCAGAGCTTGGAAAAAGGATATGGTAATTGGGTACGTTACTAACTTAAAAAAGCCATGCGCATATAAAGTTTTCGTTTTAGTATTGCAAACTTCATCAATCGAGTCCGAAATTAATTAAACGGCTGATTCGACGAATATAAAAGGCAAAAGCAGTTATCGAAGACCATTAACCTCAAATATAAAACTGCTTATGTAGCAGGTAACTAGCTCTTATTTAGCGATATAATTCAAATATTATTTCGACAAATACTTTTTGAGTCCTGACCTTATTTTTTCCTGCATGTATGCACACTCAAATTATTTGTTATGTTAACCTTTGACTGCAATGTCACCTGATGCCAGTAGGTAAGTGACGATACGGGCTAAAATGGTAGTGGGCTAACCTGTTAGCTTATACCTAGTAGCTTAGAGTAAAAACCATCTTATTCCTTTGTTATTTTGGACAATATTCATTCTTTTCAAATTGGTACATTTTTAAAAGGAATGTTTTATTGGGTTTCATAGCTCATAGTCGAATAACGGAGCACATAATCCTCACCCTATACATCTCCGAGTACTATACATCTGATAACGTCCGAGTAAAATGAGATGTAATAATCTTGATTTAAAGGATATATTCGCCCGCACTTGTATAGTTAGCGCTCTTAGAAAAATAAAAAGTGGGTTAAAGATTTTGCAATTCTTAGTCACGTTAAGACTATTTTGCTTCGACGGCCGACTGGCGCAGTGGGCAGCGACCCTGCTTTCTGAGTCCAATGCCGTGGGTTCGATTCCCACAACTGGAAAATGTTTGTGTGATGAGCATAAGTGTTTTTCAGTGTCTGGGTGTTTATATGTATTTTCTAAGTATTTATGTATATATAATTATATAATTCATAAAAATATTCATCAGTCATCTTAGTACCCATAACACAAGCTACGCTTACTTTGGGGCTAGGTGGCGATGTGTGTTATTTATTTATTTAAGACGTTACATTATGTCGATACTGGAAAAGCAACTTGACGATTGCGAGCATGCAAAGCGTATACTGTCCTCATGTAATTAGAATTTTTAGAGCAGATATTCATTCCGAGGACTCTATGAGTTGACAACTAAAAACAAAAAAAAAATCTTTATCAAATCATCTCAATACCGGCCCACTACAGGGCACGGGTCGCCTCCCACAATTAGAAGGGGTGAAATCCACATACCTTTGAGAACATTGTTTTAATTTATTTAATATTATTTAATTGAAAAACCAACAGTTGTAAATACTAAAAAGTAAACAAATTGGTTGACTTAAAACTAATAACAGGTTTCCACACATAAGTTTTATATAAACAAGGGTACCTGTTAGAACCCAGCAAAAATGCAGCAAACTATAACTAAAAATTAAGTATAAAATAAGCATGCAAAAGTTTATCTTCCAAGTTGCGACGTACACTATTAATATTACCATAAAAGAAATCAATTTCGGGGTCATTGATTGTTATCAATTCTGCTAGTAATTCTGTTGAATTAAGAAGGCGAGAGACACTGATTACAAAATATTTAAATCTGTTCTAAGTTTTAGATAAGGGTGCGTGCAGAATCTTTTTATGGCTAGGTAATCGTGAGGGTACAATCAAATACTCAAAATAATACTTAAATAACAAAAAAAAAATACAAATACTTAATCAACTTATACTTCTATTTAGTAGAACAGGCATGCAGGTTTCCTCACGATGTTTTCCTTCACCGTCGAAGCAAGTTATATTTTTAATTACTTAAAAAGCAGATAACTTAGAAAGGTAAGAGGTGCGTGCTGGGATTCGAACTCGGCCCCCCGAAAGTGAAGTCGAGCCCTACCCACTGAGCTATCATCGCTTCGTAAAAAAAAAATATTAGTTTATTTTTAATGAAAGTTTTATTATTACAGAAGCTTAATTAAAGTACGGGAGCCTTCCAAAATCTTACTGTATTGATTAAAAATATAAGCTCCAAAAATTTCCGATATAATAAACCAATATCTCTCGAGACGCACCCTCATAAATTTAATTACATTTTTTTATTACAGCATATCATGCGATTTCGTCTGCCCAGAATTTTTAAACCTTTTTCTCATATGCTGATCTCTAAGAAGCATAGATTCATATATTAAAAGCCACTTATTAATAATACTTACAGGATGGCTTAGGTCGTAGTCCATCACGCTGGCCCAGTACGGATTGATATTTCACTCGCCTTTCTCGAACGTTATGGGATAACTCTCATGCATACAGGTTTCCTTACGATGTTTTCCTCGGCCATTAAAGAAAGTGATAATTTAAATTTCTTAAATTAAAAAATCTGTTTCCTCCTTGATATAATGTTGGAACTTTGATCCTCCTCGCTGATCCAAGGTGGATTTGCGGATTTTAAGTTGTTATCACAGTTCAATGATAAGTAACCAGGGCCAACGGCTAAACGTACTCCCCGAGGGTTGGACGGTGACTTCCCAATAACATTTTTTTTGACAGAAAAACCAAGTCCAAAAATTATCGAAACTGTACCATAAGACGAGAGATGCAATTATCACTAATTAAGTAAACTTATCAGAAAGGTAGGACCCAATTTATTTTCGGGCTAAGCTCTTCATAAAAGCAGACAACAGCCATGCATTAGATTGACACGTTCGCAAGAAACGAATCGGACTGGTAATGAGGGGAGGGAAATGAAGCTTATTTGTGCAACAACAAAGGAGTGGGTCACGTTCCCGCCTTGGGGCTATCGTTCATTCGGATTTGTCGTTCATGTCGTCTTTGAAATAAATAGCCATTGATTAAGTTGAAAAATATAGTTGTGTATTCACTCCATAATAAATGAATAAAAAATAAATAAATACACCACGACAATACATACATCTAGCCCCAAAGTAAGCGTAGCTCGTGTTATGGGAACTAAGATGACTGATGAATATTTTTTTGAGCAATATAAATAAATGCTTAGAATATACATATAAACTCCCAGACACTGAAAAACATTTATGCTCTTCACACAAACATTTTCCAGTAGTAGGAATCGAATCCACGGCCTTGGACTCAGAAAGCAGGGTCGCTGCAAATTGCGACAATCGGCCGTCAATAATACTAATGGATAGGTGCCATGTGGTGACGGCAGAGCAGAATACAGTTGTCACCACCCCTCTTCTTCCGGCGGGTGTCGTACGAGACGACTAAGGGGATACAACGGAGAGCGGTCAGCAGCGTCCTCTGTGCTACTACTACAATCTACTGAGATCACCAACCCGCTTGTCCAGCGTGGTGAGTATGGGCAAATCCTCCAGTTGTGAGAGGCCTTTAGTCCAGGAATGGATAGAAGGAGGCATTACATACTGGAATTCCATTCCGCTATGTAATGTCTGCTGTAAAAGTTAAGCTTAATTTGCCGCAAAAAAAGTTTAACCTCCGCGAAAAGCATGAGAATATCTCACTCTCATGAGATATGAGAGTACATGACCGAAGATCTGTTAGGTGTGGAGTATAAACATTGAAGAAATTATCAATTACACCGTACCTCATTATTAAGTATTGAATAGAATCAGGCGTTACTTTGAGGAAATCCATGATATATTATGAATATTGAGCTTAATTTGCTATACTCCACAAAAGCAGGAGGAGTATGTATATGATTTTAATTTCTTCAATCCCTATATTCCTTAAGCTTAATTTTCATAATATAGAAAATTAATTTAAATTTTGATAGCATACTAATATGCGCGTAGAAAATACCTATGATAAAAGCGAGCTAATATATACCTGAAAATAATATGGCAATTTATTTAGTTTTATATTACGTTATCTTTAATCGGTGTATAAGTGGCTCTGGATGAAATTTAGAGCAGATAACAAAGGCAGATAGACTGGAATAGCACATAGACTTCTTTTTCCCGGAAAAATTTACGGTTCCCGAGGGATAGATTTTTTTTTACAGAACAAGAGATTGACATGCTTTTTGTTTAGAGAATAAAAACACATCCAAATTTCCCCGCGAACGAAGACGCTGGCGACCTCTAGTAGGAGTTAAGGATAATTAGGAAATTGATTACAACAATTGCAATCGAATCAAATGACCACATATATATAATCTTCGTGAAAGGTCGATATTTAAATTATGCGTGTAAAATGAGATTGAGAAAGCAAGCGATAACAAGAGATAGATCTGACTCACTGCGATAACCCTATGAAGTAAACAATAATGAAGCCGGTAGGGCCCTTTAATACAATGCAGTTTATTTCTGTAATGACAAAGGAGAGTTCCTTGCGGAAAGCGTTTGTTGATTGTATTTTATGTACTCTCGGAAAACTCTAGCTGTAACTATTGCCCTATTTTCTCTTGTCTTTATTTTATTGCTGACAATTACGAAGCTTTCATTGAATGACATGGAAGCGCTGTAATATAAGCAATGGAATAGTGATTTAAAAAAATATTTATAAAGTTTATTTCCACTTATTTATTTAAAGGACTTTATAACGTACAAAGGGAAAAGAAACAAAGGATTAATTAAAAACATCACATGTCAAACATTACCTTAATTAAAACTAAATAACGAGCATACTTAAATACTACTAGTAATTAGTTATTGTTAGTATAACATGTACATACAAACAAAAAAATATTGTACAATTACAAATAAAAATTATCAATAATATAAAATTATAAGAACGTATACAGTGTATTCTGATTTGGTTGTGCTATTATATACAGTGTATTCTGATATGGTTGTTAATTCCCGCCACTGCATTTGCTTTGTGCTTTATGTTACGACAATTTTAAATAATAATTGTGAGCTTTATTTCATGCGTAAGCTAGGTACTTCGCTTGTGTGACGAGGCGGGGAAGCAACAACAGAAATCTGCGTGGCGGAATCGTTTGACTGTGTTTAATTATGTGCCGTGTGGTGACGTCATATCTATATAGGTACATGGTAGGTATGTCATATATATAGGTACAATTGTCATCACCACATCTCCGCTTTCCGTGGGTGTTATACGAGGTGACTAAGGGTTTATAACGGAGAACGGGCAGCAGGTTGGTCTGTGCTACTACCACCTCACTCTACTGCGATCACCAACCCAGCGCGGTCAACATGGGCTAATCCGTTGGGAGAGACCTTTAGTTCAGCACTGGACTTTGATAGGCTAGTGGTGTGGACGGCATGTTGTATAAACAGACAAAAGCAAGTGAACCTTATTTTTTATATTTTAAATAATTTATATAAAAAAATTCTATTAATAAAAAAATAGTTGTGTAAACCTATACCTATTATGAGGTTTTAACACTTAAAACAAATGACTATTATCAAAGCCTCGCTTGGTCTGCTTGGGAGCGCCTCCGGGTTGTACGACAAAATCAACAACTCGGAGGCGCTCCCAAACAGTAATTGGTTGTCTTCGTTTGCTAATTAATATAGTCATACTCCTAAAAACATAACATTAATTAAGGGCTTGCCACGTTTCCGCCTTGCGGCTCTCGTTTGCTGTAGGGTCAGAGCAGACTGAACATCACACTGCTCGAACATGCTCGCGGTTTGACTCTCGCTCTGGATTTACCCTAGTTGATTTATAAAGAAAGCTTGAAAGTTTATTTAATTATCTAATATTAGTAGGTACCTATTTATTACGGCTTTGATAAATATTCGACAACAATTCACAATTTCTGATAAATACTTAATACTGCATATAGTTTAGATAAATGACTTTTATAATTCAGGTTTGCTATTGGAAAAAAAGAGTAATTACAGAGGTTATTTATTTATATGTGTCAAAAATAAATTAAAGATCTTTGAATTATATTTTGCGTAGTCAAGACAGACGGACAAAAATTACCTACTTATTTCGTAATCACAGGAAAAAAGTGAACTTATTATTATTTCTTTGATATTACTATTTATGTCAATATTTATTCGTTCACAGGATTATGGTCTGCACTAAGTCTTCTACGCCTAGCATTACCCAGTTATAATACCTTCTCTTTTATTGTTTACCATATAGTTACATATTCAATCATAACATAAAATTGCTAATTGACGGATGAATTTGGTTATTTAGATTTATACCTACCTACCAACTATTAATCAAGTATGCGTAACATTTTTGGCTAGTAGTTAGTTAGTTAGCAGTACGCAATTAATTTTGTAACAGTGTTTTTTAGTAACTCAATAACGTCATAAAGTTGGTTAAACTAAACAATAACTTGATTCATTGTTATGACATATTTGTTGGACCATCGAGCGAACTAACGGCCGTTTTATGGTAGCCAACGCATAGCGAAAGAGTATGGATATTGCATTCAATGTGCCATGAAATGACAACATCAGTGGCGTAATTATGATTGAAATTGTTTCAGTTGAATTATGACAAGTACATGAATAAAAACAATGACAATTTTCCATTCTCATCTATCCTAAGTGTATTTATGTCCAAAATAGACCGAAATATGCCTTCTTACTCAAAATAGATAGATAGGCTTGTTTTTATCGTGCGCATTAAATCACATCAAAATAAACTTTGTTGTTCACCATAATAAGGTTGGCGAAGTTTAACAATTTTATCACAGTTTAGTAATGAAAACAACTAGCTCTCCGGTGGACGGGGGTAGCGGTCTACCCCCGTCCACCGGTTGGTAAATTGGACCACCAATTTACTAAATCGTCTAGTACTAACAATACCTAAACACAGACACCCACTTTTTTACTAATTTTAGTCTTACATGCTAATCACCAGACCAACGAGGCAGTTATGGTATTTTTTATTGGCTTATTAATATCTGTCAACTTTACAATTTTATCTATAATAATACAGCGCATACCATTTTTTTCCAAATGTCGGACCAAGCCCACCCACAAGATGGCCACCTGGTGGTGAATTAAAAACAACCACCACCGTCCCAGAAACACGTCTTGCATCGCCCTGTGTCCTTCGACCTGAGGCGTAGCTGTCAAGCCTCATGTTCCTGTACCTAATTACAACGGCAACCGCAACCTTTAAAACGGACACCATGCTTTCCGGTTGCAGCTCGAGCTCTGCCTCAAAAACCTATTCTATGAATCGTCATTGGAACAGTGTCGAGTCAATAAGTTAGCGTAGGCCTTTATTCGTAATTACATTATGAAATTAGGCTTAAAATTAGTGCTATGCAGGCGTTCATTTCAGGTTTAACCTTTCCCAAATTAGAGGTTTATGCCACTTGTTTCGTAATAAGTGGATAATTATCGATTAACGATTGTAAAAACAGCATCAAAATCAGTCACGTGGTATGGTAGCAGTTAGTAGATAAACAGACGCCACCATCGAATATGTTTTATACTATGTAAAGATGTAAATCCAACTTTATAATTACCTGTCAGAAAAGACAAGTTGTTGGGCGATATCGTGGGAGGACATTCTGTTTTAAAATATTTTCCTTCTGTGATAAGACGTGTACGTATTTCGGCTTGGAGCTCTAAGTGTCAATAGATAACAAATAAACTGGCAGACATACTTCCCCACCTAATATATTAATAAGAACGGATATATAAAAAAAATATGAAAATTATGAAAATGAAGCTTTAATTTTCTAAACGAAAAGAGTAATCTTTTCGCAGAGTATACCAAATTAAGCTTATTTTTCATAATATATTATGGATGTCCGCAAAGTAACGACTGCTTCTATCCAATATATAAAAGAAAATTGTAATATTTTACTATTATCTCACTTTCGTCAGCATTTTAAAAATATTGCCAATTTAATGCAAATACAAACGGTTTTTTTTATGATTGTCAAACAGTTAAAAGATATTCATCCGACAGCATTTTGAATGGGAGCTGGAACTAAAAATAAATAAACCACTTCAAAACTAACTTATTACCTATTAGATATATTTTGTTATATTATAATAATTTATAGTCGTGCAAACAAATATTTCTTACCGCTCGGCCGAACAAATCAATCAGCGCCATCTCTTAAAACACTCGTGAACTACCTGAGACCGTACGACCGACGTATTTTGAAATTGGTTACTTAAAATCGCCTTGCAGCGGAAATGTTTCGAAATAACCTAACCTAACAGGTAAATCTTGCCGTCAAATCAAAGTACGAGCTTACCTCGTGAGCCAAATTAAACTCAAGCGGATTGTGTGCGACCCTGTTCTTAAGTAGTAACAAAATCTATGTATCAAACTTCCTTTTTTGAAGTCTGAAAACAATAAAGAGCTTTTTGAGGCCAAAACAATAAAGAGTGTTATTACGCAGTTAAATTAAATTGGTCTATTACTATCCTCACTCCCATCAGCGCGAGTAATCAACTAACACAGACAGTTTGTTCTCCAATTACAACTGATGCTATCTTTTAAATTTGTTCGATGTCCAGTCCATGGGCCAAAGTTGAATCGCTTTGATCTTAAAATGAATGAATGCACTTTTATTGTACACCTCTCGGAGATACGGAAAAAAGAACAAAATAAAGCTACTTAGCTCATTTACAATTTTAGGGCGTTCAATTTATTTATTTATAAACTTTATTTGTGCACCAAAAAAAGAAAACCTGAACAATGGGATATATAAGCCGGCCCTGTCGATTATTAGCGATCTCTTCCAGGCTATCTTAGGATTAGGAAACCAAGAGGAATCGATTGGTAAGGTCTATTTTTATTACACTTATAGTTACTTAATTACACACTAATACTAATGCCGTAAGTAGACATCTACACATAAGATATAATATATAAATATACTCTTATGGAAACACTTTCACACAAAATGTACCTATATATAGCAAATAATAAAATGCAATACAGTTTATAAAATTAAGGGCCTTCTTACTTTAAAGTGATATCTTCTGACAATCGATGGCATAAAAAGACATGTACTAAAATAAGTAGTTAGAAAATTAAGTGTTTTTCCATATATAGTATAAGTAAGCTTTTGAACAAGGATAGCCCTAGAGTAGCAAGAGTCATTTGGGGCTCACAAGCACGATTGATGGATGATATAAAGCCGGGGCCGGGTATACGAAGTAGGCTTAGGACTGGGCGTGGTGGAGCTTTTTGTGAAATACCTCCACAATAATATTCTACAGATGGTTTAGCGGTGGCTGAAATTATGAAGTGTAATTTTACGCAATGCAAAAGTACTGCACTTATTCTAAACTTATTGTATCGATTCGATCTGAAGGTATTCGATCAATAATATACTAGAGGTGCAGTGGATACAAAATAAAATGAAAGTGAAAAAGTGTTATAATTTTTTTTTACTTTTTGTAGAAGGTGTAAGTTGTTCTTTATATGTTTTCAATGGGCCCAACTAGATACTACGTCGGGGAGTACCTACCTACTCTTAAGATTTCGATTATTTTGGTTAAAGATGTTTTCGATTATGAGAAAACCTTTTCTCGGTCCTTACATTATGCTCGCTACGCTAATGTTAGAAATATTGTGTTAGGCTCACATAAAAAAAATACAGTGCACTTATTTTAGAGTTATTTATTTACTTTAGAGTTATTTATTTACTCTAATTACTGAAGTACAACTTCGAGATTTATTTTAGTTACCTACTACTAAAAACCGGTTAATTCCCCTTTATTCCCCTTTCTTCACCATTGACATTGACATTCCTCCTACTAAGACCTACAGTTTTCGTTCAGGAATCGGGAATACTCAACAACTGATGTCGTATCGATATTATTTATTTAATCCTAACTGATTCTTAGTGTTATTTATTACAATTTGTTTGTTTGGATATTTTATTAATTTATATTTATTCCAAATGTTAGTCCATATTATATTACTAAATAATGGACTTGATTTTTGTCATAGAGGAGCACCAGCACCCTTCTCAGTACATTCGCATGCATAGCTGACTCTGAAGATGCTGAGACCTCCCTGTAACTTTTGGCTCAAGTTTGTGATTACAGGATTACTTCCTACCATAGGTTAAGAGATATTTCCTAATACGCTATGGACCAAATCCGAAATAAAGATTTATTACAATTATTATTAAATAAAAAAAATCATAGTGTTTTATTGGGTTTTTCCCTTGTTTGAGACAGGAACATAGATTGTTGTCACGTCGATCTTTTTCTTCATATAGAACGGGGAATAATACCACAAACATACTCTTAGGCTACTTTTTATCCCGAAAAAAGTGATTTTCAATAAGACAGATCCATGGCGCATTCATAATTATTGATTATTTCTTTATATTTATCAATAGTTTTGTTGTATTTATGTAGTCTGGTTTATGTTTGTAATTGTATTATTTGCCTAATTAATTTAAAATGACAGTATAACTTATTTCTGTTTATTGTATTTTTATTCTTTAAATTGTAATGTAATTTATCTATTTTATTTTTTATTTTTATAAACATTTGCACACTGTCTGTGACAGTCGATTCTGAAGGGTCTGTTTAATGAAATAAATAAATATTATTATTATGTATTAGTATGGAGTTATTCGTACGTACGAGTATGTTTTAAACAGTGTACACAACCTATTCGTTTTACTTTTTAGTTTTCCTAATCCTAAGGGTGCCTAGCAGAGATCGCTACTTAGCAATAAGGCCGCCTTTTGTACCCGACGTCATTCTTGAAGTGTTTGTTCTTTTTTTCTGAATTATGTGTTGTACAAATAAAGAGCATAAATAAATAAATAATAATCCCTAATAACTAAACAGATTTTAATGAAATTCACTAACTTTACATACAGCAAAAGTTACTTTTAGGTTTTTTTATACCACTACAACTTAGCTCTAGACTGATAAAGGATGATGCAATTAAAGATGGTAGCTAGGTAACTTAAAGGTGTATGGCAGTTGTGGTAACCCTCTTATTGGTTTCTACGCGGCATCGTACCGGAACGACGCGCCGTATACCTAATATTGAACAAGTAAAGGACAGCGTTCGTTATAATTACTGTCCTAATTTGTAATTTATAAACGCTGCGGGTCGACGCGCAATTATTTGGGTCTTGACCACACAAGTGAATATAAAAGACAACGCCTCTTTAGAACCACTAGAAAAGACATCAGCAGTAGTCATCTTGTAACTTGCGCTGTGGCTTAAAGTTCGAGGTTCTGGGGTGGATTCCCCGGTAGAGGCGATTTAGGAATTTATAATTTTTGACTTTTTTCTGGCCTGGCTTTGGCGGTGGCTAGATACCACCCTACCGATAAAGATGTGCCGCGTAGATACGTTACTATGTGGCTATTTACCAATAATAGTGTTTTGCTACGGGCTAAATATAACTTCCACACATTCTAACGGGTTAGCCCGCTATCGACTACATCGTTACTTAATACCAGGTGAGATTGCAGTCAAGGGCTACTTGTACTGAAAAAAAAAAACATTAATTTTCCTTCATAACAGTTAAATATTATCATTACCTTACCGTTATATTTTTATAATAGTTAAATGAGCTATAATAACCACTTAACTACATTATATTAAAAAGACAAAAAGGATAAGGTTATTTACTCACATAGGATAGCTATTCTAAGACTATATACTTTTGTCTTTCGGGCTTGATTGATAACAAAAACGTTTGATATTTTGATAACTATTTTTCGTTTGTTTTAAGGTGATTGATCATTTTGCGAAGAAGACTTTTTTTCAATTTACTTACCCTTGGTACATTGAATACGAATAAACCTAAAATTTCTAAAATTTCTAAATTATGATGATCATGATAAGTAAAAATTGACTTGCTTGCTATATAACATGGGCTACAAAAACTTCACTAACTGTTTACCTGGATAAATATATTTTGAATTGCAAATGAGATTCTATAGTAGTTTTACACTCCGGCCCGTGCCGTGTACCTACGTACGTGTACCTCGCCCATATAAAAGCGATATTTGTATTGTTACTAGAGTTCCCAGTTAGCCGGCCAATTTTGTAAATTCCCGGAACTATACATATATCGGTTACAGTGTCAGTATAATGTGTAACTGATCTATTCCTTTAAAGATTAAACGGCACTATGACGAAAATATGTAGCATATACGGAAGCTACAACGGTATTCTTAATACGCTATCAGAAAAGCAAGAAAAGGCATTTATGCAGCACTGGGTGGGCACGCATGTGAATTCTCAGTGCCCTGTAAATGGAAGGTATACCAAATTACATACTAACATAGCTTATATAATAACCCTTTTTTTAACAAATAAAATTTTTAATTCTTTTAATTTAAATTTTATATTATTGTTAAAATAATTTTTTATTATAAACTTTTTATTATTTTTATATAAATAAACATTAAAAAGTAGTATTTTCTTGTATAATTTGCTATTCTATATCAAATAGCATAAAAAGTGACTCTTCCAGAATAAAGTCTGTTATTTATCTTTGTACAAGAATTCGTGGCTAACTATTCTTGTTCAAATGAACAAGGTATTTTGAAGGGGCTCTCTATTGTACGAATTAAATAGGTTTTAGGGAAGAGTCTAGCGTAAATTAGACGTAACTCCACCGTCCCATGGGTTTAAACTTGTTGCAATTTAACCGTTAAACTTGTTCTGACGTGCCTTATGTGGCTCAGAATGTTATTAGAGACATATTATTATAATTTACGTCATGTTCTGTTTTTGAATGGCGTCTAATTTTCAACTATCTCCTAACACTCGTGAGCGTTTTCTTATAATAGTCTGAGTAATAATAAGGTCCCTGTTTGGTTCCCAGCGTGGGCAACTTTGCAAAAAAAACAAAATCAATTTTCTTTGGCTGGGTCAGGCACGATGCGTTTTGGGTAGTAACGATGTGGGTGGGTGCCAAATCCCTAACAGTTTAGCACGATACTATCTTAAACGGCATCATCACTTATTATTAATAAAAAAAACTGCAAATCCTTGGTTAAATTGGTGGTGTACCGTACACCTGATGAATGTATACGACAGAAAGAAACAGGAAACCGTAATAAAAAATGCTTTTGAGTTCCTTAAGCAAATAAAAAATGGAACTGAATAACATTTGATGTAGAAAATTAAATAATAACTATATAGCAGTTTTCTTTCTCTTAAATGAGCGCTATGACTCTTAACGCTATTCCTAGTCTAGGAGTTAAAAGCCCAGCAAGCCGAAAAGCAGATGGATTTTTGGGTTTCAAAGACATAGATATCGCACTGAGAAGCTCTGCGTTGGAACACCCCACGGAAAACACGTGTGTGGAAATTCTTTCTTCCTAACACATATATCCATAATAGTTTTGTTATGATTAAGATACATTGCACTTCTACCGAGACATATCTGTGTTAACATAGGTGTATAGTGTTAGCGGTTGCCCCCCTGGCTGATACCTATGCTACGCCGTAAACATGTTATGACGTCACTTCAAGATTCATCAATATATAATTGCTTTAATAGTTCTATTTTGCTTTATATAATTCGTAAAAATACTTCGTCTAAATATTTAATGTTTCCCAAATAAATGCATAATCCTCTATAATGCATAATTACTTATATTAATAACAATATATTTTGTGAAATAACCTACCGGAAACTAATATATATAATAAATATATTGGTTCGTTTTGTTGTCAACATTGTAAACGGTACCCGAGTCGTATAAAAGTAGAAGCATTACCTTCTCAAGCTTTCATTCTGTATTAAGAAGTTGAAGGGGGAAACTCTGCCCGATTATATGTCAAATATAAAAATTGCAATATAGTATTATTCCAAGTGCTATCCCCACGTTCTCCAACCATAGTTAACCATCTTGTGCTTGTGCTTGCAAAAGTACTTTCGCGTATAATCCACAGAAAAGCTACTTTTAATACTTAAGGCTATTTTTTCCCTTAATAAACTCAGGGTAGCTTATCTAGATGTTCGTTCTTATACTACAACATTGCCCGGGCTTAATTGTAACATAAACGTATCTTTTTACGGCACAAACAACTTTATTAGAAAACGTAATCCTTATCTTGACTACGGTGGATTAGTAGTTGTATATTTTAAAGATACATTCACAACACACATTATGTTGTATCCTTTGTAGAGAATTTTACATTTTTAGAAAATGTCAGATAAATTGAAGGGCAACACCCCAGCGAAACGACCTCAGCAGCTAAAGGTTATAGCATCACACTTTAGATATAATGGGACCAGATATCTCTACAAGAGCTGAATTAAGATGTACCATGCTTGTAAAGTTATCCATGCGTAGATAAATGAGTAGTAGTAGACTTAACATTACACAACCAACATATTAAAAAAGTTCACCACAATTTTCAACACAAGCTTTTGTGTTAATAATCGTCCCATTTTTTACCATTGATTTACTACATTTAAATCGTAACATATACCTCTATAATGCATAATTACTTATATAAAAGCCATGACAAATCCGATATAGCGGTTACGATGAACCAAACCACAAAATAACGAGGCAAAGGTATATAAGTTGGCAATACACATACAAGGATGAAAAATTACCGACTCCTAGTCCAGTAGTTGTCTGGTTTTAATTGCTCAGCCTTGTCTATATCAAACATAGGGACTATTATTTTATTCAAAAGTCCCCAATTTCGTGTTTGTTTCTATTTTCTGTACGTGCCCCCAAGGATCGAGAGAGCAACATGGTAGATTAAAATATGCGCGTATTTTACCATTCTATAATTATACTAAGTATATCGTGTCTAATGTTTTAGTTAATGCAAGGGGCATTAGTTTAAATTTGCTTTCTATAGTACATTCGTTTCAAGTCCCGAAAAGAAGAGCGCTGCACGAGTAAATTTTCGATTGTTAGGTGTAGGGGAGGAAATTTTATGGCATTTTCATAATTTCCACCACGGCCTACGAAGTGCTGTTCCAAAAAATATAATTCGTTAAAATAAAATCAAATAGCTACGGAATACTTTAATTAAGGTTAAAATTAAATCAACTATAAATTAAAATATTTCATAAATTTGGCAATTACATTATTCCTATATACATTATCCCTGTCTATCACTGTGCTCAGTGCAAATCGTAATATTTTTGTCTGTCCGCTTTCGTTCAAGTAAAGGTACTCCACGATGCAACCTAGCGACCAAAGAGTGTACAAACACTATGTTTCCTAGCGTCCTTTAAAGCAGAATATCATTATTCATAAAACGTCTGTTATTAAAAAAGCGTAGAAGACAAATGGATATTCATTCATTATGAAATTTAAACTAGATATTGCATTTTCTTAGTTATTTTCTTGAGACGTTATTTTTTTATTAAAAATAACTAGACATAGTAATACGTATGATATTTTGAGTAGGTATTCTTTTTTCGAATTATTGAAATATTTCTGCATAGGTTTGGGAAGAGACAATTTATGACGCAAAACAGGTTCTATATGAAGTTCATAAATATGTTACATTCCTAATAAATTACATAAAAAACGCATCAAAACTTCTCGATCTTGATTACTTCGGAAACTCATGATCAATGCGATTATGGAGGCTTTATCGAGTTTCTCACAGTATCCCAAGTTGTAAAAAAGTTCGCAAATGTAACATGTGAGTCGCGTCAGAGTAATAAATATTGTTAGTATAATGAAAAATTTTCGAGCAAATTCTTTGTTACGTTGAGAAGTTCATATTCTTTGTTTGATTAGGTGTTTGGTCAAAGTTTGCTACCATAAGAGTTTTCCTTTTATTTTGTTAGAAGCTGCGTATACGATGCAAGCGGCTTAGGGGTAATACTTCCTAGGAATTTGGCTCTACGGTGTCATCATCATATCAACCCGTTACCGGGCACGGGTCTCCTTCCACAATAAGACCTAAGTTAGGGCCGTTGTGCACCATGCTCTCCCGCTGGGGATATGTGGACTCCACACAGTTTTAATCTAACATTATGGAGATGCTCATGCTCAGGCATGCAGGTTTCCTCACGTTTTTTCCTTCACCGTTGAAGCAAATCATATCTCAATTGCTTAAAACGCACAAACAGTGGTGTGCACTTCATACATTTACAAAAGCACTGCCTACTCTAAAATTTTTGTATAGTATTAGTACATTTTTAATTTTTTTAATGCATACCCTGGTCTATAACCCTGCACACATAACTTAAAAAAGTTAGAGGTTGGGATTAGAATTAGGTCTCAAGAAAGTGAAGTCGAGAACCTACCCACTGTCTTTTCTATCTATCTATCACTTTTACGGTATACTTAATTCTAAAACACATTTTAAGGAAAATGTATCTTCAATTATTGTTTATCATTTATATTAATTTCAGTGTATTTAAGTTGGTATTCCGATTACGATTCAACAGTGTTAAAACATCAATTTTAATAGTAGATATTTATATATTTCTAAAATGTGCAAATGTGACTTTCGAACGAATAATTTTATGGTCAGAGTTAAGTTAGATTTTATAGGTAACTCAAAATATCTAATAATTAATCACTGTTAAAAAAATTAAATGCAAATTATATTCCTCATTATCGGTTGCCTTCGGTATATCTTTTAGTCGAGTAGGATAAACATGAACGCCACAAGATAATAATTATGTCTGCCACTTTATCCTATTCCCATAATATATATATATATATATATATATATAAATATCACCCATAAGAAAATGGGTAGTCGCCCATACGTAATTTTTACAAAGATCATTTATTTATTTTTTCCTTAGGAGAGAAACAGATTTACACAAACTCACGTTAGTTTCGGCGTCGGATGTGTTCAAGATAACGATACCCATTGATTACCAAACTAAATAAGCCTAATTTAAAGGGGTACTCATAAGGGGGAACTTTGAGAAATGTAACTTTTCTTTGCCACACACATGTTATACTTTTCTTATACCACTTACTTCTTCTTCGTCGTCCCTGTATTGCCTTCTGTACTTAACGGCCATCTTTTGCAGCCTTTTTTTTCTGCTTCTTTTGCTGTTATCCCTAACTTATTGCTGTACAATTATAAATTGTGAGAACAGAATAAAACTCGAATAAGTTTGTTGTGATTCTTAGACCAACCCGTTTGTAACCATTCTAGCTTTAGGTTTAAGTTTAGTTGTCACCATCGCCTCACAATAATGGTAACGTATATGTATGAATGCTTTATAAGTGCTTGTGATAGGCCTACTTGAGATATAAAAAATTTTTGAATCCGAATTCTGAATTAAAAAAAAATACAGCTATATCGCGTTATTAAAGTTTTACAGGAGACTCTAACCATTACATTGGCTCTAAAAGCATTTTAACCGTTATCGTTACCTACTCGTGCTAGCTGGGCATGCTTCCAACCAAAAATTTTGCTTCAAAGATAGAGAAGCCCTACCAATTTTCTTAGCAAGTGAAGCGCAAAAGTAATACTCTAATCTCGATGTTAACAAAAGACATTATTCCAAATGACTTGACAATATTCAAACCCACCAAGAGGAAAAACCCTATTGTTATTTTTAATCTTCAACGCCAGGGTTTGTAATCACAGACAGAAAATACTCATTTTATTAATCAGTACAATAGAAATATCACAGTAAGATAAGCGAAAATCAAAACAAAACTGACTGTATTGTATTTTTGATTGAATGTATTGCTTTTTTAAAATTAATGGTCAGAAGACTAGTTTCATAGAAAGGCACCTTTTTTTATCTACATAAATATAATATTTTAATATAAATAATTAAAAAAAGTAACAGCTAACAATCAAAGTTTGTGATGTTCAAAATAATTGGAACATTTTAATTTGTTAGTTTGTAGTTCGAAACAATTAATATAGAACAACATTATATAGGTAGAGGATATGAAATAAATACAGTAGAGATAAAAACAATGGCTTTCTGGATGGTTCCGTGAATTCATTTTCTATTTACTGAACACATCTTCCAATAACTTTTAATTTCATCTTTCCACTGACTTGCTCAGTTCAAAGGACGAAGGGCTAAAAATTAACACAATACAGGGTGTGCAGCGAAGGACAATGATCTTCAAAGGGAAAGTCATATTGGTTTTTGCTAACATAAATCGTTTTAGACACTTGAAATAATAGTTTGAACTATTTAGAGGAGGGTAACAGTAACTACTAAAGATAACTGGTTAAGTGTAAGTTACATAATTATTATTTAATCAGGACTCTTTTCAGACTAGTTTCATAAAATTATAACTCATGAGTTTGTTACTGTTATTTATTACTGCAGTATTTAATTTCATAACATGCATATATGTTATGAAACATATATGCATCCATGAGGCCCCATGGGAAAATAGTCGTGAATCGTGTGAATATAACGACTGACGACTATTTCGTGAGTCGTAAACGTATCGATCACTACCGTACGACGTATGTATCACTAACGTATCGTAAGATACGAAATATATCGTATAACACTTAACTGTCACACTGAAATTAGAAATAAATATAAAGGCAACCAATAAATGCGTACCGGCAGTGGCGTGCGCTTCATATATGCACAAATGCACTGCCTACCATAAAAATTTCATTAAAATTTTATGCAATCTTCTTGCTTACCCTACCCTACCCTTTTTAAAACCCTATGCACGCCACTGTTTACCGGAAGCGGTAAATCTTCGATGATAAAATAGTTGTGGCTATGTCCATTGTTTTAAAGATGAAAAAAGTATTCGACAAAGAATTAAGTATTTGTTCAGCTTCAAAATATCATAAACCAAAACCAATACTAATAATACCTAAGTACTATATTACTAGCAAAATGCATTAGTTTAAGGGTGCTTCAGCTAAAAAGGCTGAAACCCCAATATGAGGATGCAGTATTTCACTACTTCAGGTTGACTTCTCGATCCCACTGGAAAACAGATTGTCAGATAGAATTTGAGTGAACTTGACAAATGTACAAAAAATTTATATTTCGGAAATATTTATGAATTCAAAATAACCCAAGCGATATAAGTTAGGTAAAAGTAATTCATTTTAGATCCAGTACAAATAATCCACGAGTTCGAACGACATCTCGCAACACAGATATCCAGACAATAGTATATTCCGTTACATTGTCGAAATCAGAACACAGCTCGATGGGACATTCATTAAGAAAAGTGTTAATTGGAAAACAATTGAGTTTGCACAAAAACGCGCGGGAAACGCCAATTACTCAGCTCTTAACATTTGCTAATTGAACGCATCACAATGCAGACGCCAATGTTTCCACTCCGACGGCATTCACGATTCACTGAATAAATAAATAGCTCCAGCACCTACCGACTGGGAGGTGATTTTGTGGTGAAGTTTAAGCGCCGGACTGTGAATGAATTGCAAGTAATTGGCTAGTGTTTTAGAATTACAAACTACGGTCTATCATAATAAATAATAAAAACATGAAGTTAAATTATTCAGCTTTATCACGGGCACATGAAGCGTTCTCATATAATTTTTGTTCATTACTCCTAAGGAGAAAGTTTGACTTAATCGCCATGCTGGACGGATTAGTGGGTGATCTCAGTAGATGGTATTAGTAGCACCGAGGACGTTGCAGCCCGTTCTCAAATAAACTCCCGATCTGCTGCTTCCAAAAGTGACCTGATATAAGGAGAAGCATATACCCAAATTTAATAACAATCAAAACTTATCAAATAGCAAATCTAACAGTAACAGGACTCAAGGCAATAGCTCATTCTACATGAGCTGGAAGTAAAATTTGCCAGACAGAGCAATGAAGCTGTTAGCACATATATCCATGAAATGTATAGAGTAATACTTTAAAATAATAATTGTAATGAAACATAAATGTTGTATCCATATTGGATTTCCAATTATTTTCTTACGAAGGTACACCCACAAAAAGTTGCAGACGCAAAGTTTACAAGCTCAGGTAGGGTACAAAAGGGGTGCCTTAAAATATTGTGCTTATCATATGGGTACATTCAAATTAGGTAGTTAGTAAATCAACTAAAAATCATTGTTAGGCTTCTACACTGAGAATACTTACAACTATAAACTCCACCATTATCAAAAAAGAAATCAGAATCATGTGAATTTTTTTCATGTGAAGTAGATAGAAGTACGCGTATCACTAAAACTATACTAAAAGCACCAACGTTAGCATATTTATTGTTTTGATCGTCGTTTAGTTGATACTAGTTCCCCGCGGCTTCTTCCTCGTACACCTTATAAGTAAATTTGGCCGACTAATATTTTTATTTTCCAGGTTACATCGCCCGCACCTTGTTCGACAATAAAGGTCAGTTGCTTGATGTTATGTATACGAACTTCCTCAAGAATTGGGCCATCAAATGCAAAACTGATTTTTCATCCCCGACTGGAGCCATTTTTCCAGTGACAGTGACGTGTTCGTTTGTTAAATAAAAACGCACATAACTCTGAAAAGTCAGTGGTGCGTGCCGGGGCTCGAACTCGGTCTCCACGAAAGGAAAACCTAAGTCTTACCAACTAGGATATCACCGCTTTACCCACTAAGCTATCACCGCTTTAATATAAGTATTAAAAATATAAAAAAATATTTAGATCTTTTATTCCGAGATCCCCAAATTGTAAAAACTGTTATTTCAAGTATTGAACGCGATTTACGTAACAAAATAGGAATATTATTTTCCCTTTGAAGACCTCGCTCCTTCATTGCACACCCCACATTGCGTTAATTCCTATCCCTCCGCCCTTTGAACTGTTCAAATCAATCGAAAAGTCAAGCCCTTGGTTAAATAAAATGAAAAGTCTATTGCCAAATGTTTTAAGTAATTGGGGAACTGAAAGTGTTTGTAAGACTCGCCCAGACTGAACAAAGGGCAAATTCGGACTTTTAACGCCGTTATTACATTATTTTATTTCGCCTTTATCCATCTTACATTAATTGATTGTTACATTTTCTGTTTTAAATTCATTACTTATGATTTGTTTTTCCTTTTAATGATTGCGATGATTAGATAATGGATTTACAAAATTGAAAAGGTCCCTATTATTCTAATTAAGCGTAACGAGCGTCTGCGGCATTATTGTAGTCTATTTTTATTTGCCAGCGTCTTATTTATACTTTCTGTAAAAAGATACGCAGACATTATTACTGGAATCGTATTTTTTTAAATTTTATATAGCGGGAGACCTTGTCACCTTTGTTAAGATCGTGACATGACTGAATTCGATATCGGTATGCAAGGTTGCAATTTGCATTTTATTTGCAGTTTTTTCATGCACTTCAGGAGTCGTGGAGTTCCTAATATTTCCACTAAGAAAAATATAAGGTTTTTTTTATACTACGACGGATGATGATGATGCTAGATGGCGATGTGTGTGCTACACATCGCCATCTAGCCCCAAAGTAAGCGTAGTTTGTGTTATGGGTACTAATACCCATAACACAAACAACAAAAAAATATTTTTATGGATAATATACATAAATAATGTTAGACATCACTATTTGTCATTATATTTTGTTGTTCGTATATGTGTACTTATATATCTATAGTAAATATATATAAATATTTATTATTGTGTTTCATATATCTTATTTTATTTATCTCTTTTAAAAATTTATTATATTAGTTATTAGTAGTGTGTACTTAAGTGTGTAAATTTATGAATTGTTTATTGTAATTGCGATTTCCCGTCTCTCTTGTATTATTCTTACTATCGTTAAGGTTACCTGGCAGAGATCACTTTTAGTGATAAGGTCGCCTTTTGCTTTTAATTGTTTTTTAAGTATTTGTAATTTCTCCTTTACTACGCAATAAAGATATTTAAATAAATAAATAAATACTTATAATATACTGATACACACCCAGACACTGAAAAACTGTTCATGCTCATAACAGCTAGTAGTTAGAAAAATTAAATCAACTAAAATACTCAATAATGTCTATATAATCTTCAGCACTTTTGTTTTTGAACACACCAGAAGATTTTATGTATTCGTATTAAGCGGGCTACCATTTATTCATAAATATGGTCAAAAATAACATATTTATAAATAGTTTAAGTTTTTTCAACCTCATTTTATAGCACTCAGCACCTAAAGTGATCATTGTCGACCGTGAAAATATGCAACACCAAAAAAAAAACCCAAGGCATTGTTAGCTGTTGAAGAATTTGTTTATCCGCCCCTTGAATAACTCCAAATCGTAGGTTAAGCGGACACGTCAGATGGGAGAAGGTTCTACAATATACAAGTACGCGGTAGAAATGGTCTGGTATTGTGAGTTGTAGAATATTAGGCATCCCCTTGGTGTGGATTGAATTTATTTCCACGGCGTGAAGTGCAGTCAGAGCACAGTGAAGGTATACTACCTTGCGCTGACTGACTCACGATTACAATCAACTCTTCAGAACACTCTCAGTTATAAAGTTGATGGAACACACAAAGAGAGCTAACATCATCTCTTCAGTGCACTAGTGACTCAAAGGCCAATTTGGGATGGTCAACAAGTTGAAAGCCTACTATTGCGTCCGATCACGTGAAAAGAGTTTATAGGAAGATAAAGACGGACGGCAGTGGAGTCTATGCGTAACAAAGGATTTTTCAGACATTGATACATTTTAAAATCTATACTTTATATTATAACTAGCTGATACCCGCGACATCGTTCGCGTGGATTAAGGGTTTTTCCCCGCAGGAAGTCTCTTATCTTCCGGGATAAAAAGGACCCTATGTGCTATTCCAGAATAAAATCTCTCTCTGTAACAAATTTCAGCCAAATCGGTTCAATTCGGTTCGGACGTGATTGAAGTAACAAACATACAAACTTTCACCTGTATCATATTCTAGCTTCTGCCCGCGACTTTGTCTGCGTGGACTTCAGAATTGAGACTGAAGCTTTATTCGTTAACAATTTTAAATCTTACTACGGGAACTATTTCAGAGATCAGTATATAAATCACATGTCCTTTTCCATGGCATAGGTGACATGCATGCCAAATTTAAAAGCAGTCTGCCCACGGCTTAGCTCTTAAACAATTTTCAATTGTTTTTATCCTATATAAGGTAGCCTATGTTCTTTTCTTTCACATTTATAATATTAGTAGGATAATGAAGAGTTTGTATATAAGAAACGCACTAATTTCGGAAATTATTACTTTAATTTAAAATTTCTATATACTTGATTACACATTGCCATATGTGTAATCAAGTATATAGTTTGCCAACTCGACCACCTGACAGAAAGACAAGATTGCATCGTCGACCGATGGCTTGGCGTACTTTTAAAAGCGCGGTGGATGACACCAACAATTTCCTAACTCCGGAAAATAATATTAGAGAAAAATCTGAGAATTAAATAGAGAAAAATCTCAGCCGCAAACAATTCCTGTCCCGATCAAGGAATCGAACCCAGGGCCTCGTAATCCGTAGTTAAGCATCCTAACCACAAGACCAATTGAGCTGTTAGCTAATACGGCAGGTATAAAACTTTTAACCATCCTAAAAAGTATTTTTCCGCAGACTTTGAAAAAGACCGTAGTATCGAGTATATACATAAAAAATATATTTCGGTTAGGAAGACCGAAATATATTTTTTATGTACTCCAGTCTCTTGTATGTGAACCTCTGACGATTTAATCTCCAGCGGTTTAGAACCCAGTTAAGCTCTAGTTAGTTCCCAGAACACCTCATTTTAGTCACCATAATCGTAAAGCGTCATAATTATGTAAATGACCTAATTACTTCCGGTCGTTTCTATTATCATACGACAGTCTATTAGAGTTCCTTTTATATGGCAGAATATTCTGCCTAGTCACTGATATTGTATTGAATCCCTTTGTAGGTTTACAATACTTAAAAAGTGTAGGGAAATCCAATTTTTTTTTAACTCACACGAAGTAGCAACCTTTATAGGCCAAATTCCTGTTTTTAATGAAACCAAACATCTACAGTTGATGTTTGCGTTATAAAATTATGTAAATTATGTTATGCCTGTGACCGAATTTTACAAGCGTTCATTTTCCGTACAAACTGTGGAATTGTAGAATGCGCTTCCAATGAGCATATGCTAATAAAAACCATTGATGATATTTAAAAAGCTGTTAGTATTATATTCCTATTGAAAACGTCTTCAAATATATATGTTTACTCTTGTAACGTCATGTACCTATTAAATTTATTGTGTAGCCGCATCTGAGCCACAGAGACGGCAAGCGCACTTGTCCCCTGGTAAAACGGCAAATTCCTGTTATGTGACATGACATGCGTAAGTATGTTGGCGGCCAGTTATATTGGCCGGACTGCTGATGATGGTGACGGTGATGCTGCAGAGTCGCTACCACCAAAAAAAAAACCTAAAATATTCCCAACTTCAAGACCGCTACCTTTATGTCTTAGTTGGTGGTGGAGACAACTGGTTGCTGGGTGGGGGGCGCTAAGGTTTTCATCCAGGAGATTGGTCGTGATATTACGGGAAGGGGGCTGCGATCGCTTTGGAGATTACCTGGCCCAAAGGTTGCCCATCGCTATACAGCGCGGCAATGCTGCTAGTCTGATGGGATCTTTAGGTCCAGGAGTAACAAAGCGTAAACCGATTTTACATTATTATTAAAATGATTATTATTAAGTTGAATTGTTTAATTTATGTATATTAATTATGGATATTTAATAAATATATTTAAATTCGTTTATGTCAATTATTAATGTATTAAAATTCGTAAGTACGTATTTTAAAATTTTAGCACGACCTGCAGTCTGTTCCCCACTTTATTTCCTAATTCTAACGTTACCTGGCACAGAGCGATAAGGCAGACTTTTGTATTCAACTTCTTTTTTCATGTTTTTCACGTGCCTCGTATATATTCTTGATGTTGTGATAAAGAATCATAATAATAACGTCAAGTTACGTATTTTGGAATGATACTGCTTTACGCGATCTAAGAGAGAGAAGAGAACTAATTCTTACAGCCCAATGTTTAAGAAGCCCATGGATGTAATAATTGTTTCAATCAATTAATAACTGTTACTTTCTGCCTACTTAACCGGTGGTAGATTCACTACAAACTTACTGACTTGATGTTTTAAAAGTTACTTATAAACTAGGCTTATTTGAAATAAATGAATTTAGATTTTTTTTTAGGCATTTAGTATAAGTAGTAAATTATAAGGCATTTAGTTTGTAATATAGTGAATAATTAGTTTTAACGTAATTAGTAATTAGTTTTCAGTAGTTTACTTATGTGTGGAAGCTGAATAAAGTTTATTGTTATTATTACTACTTTAATTTTAAAATTTTGTCTGTTTCTAGGTATAGGGAATCATTTAAAAAGGATAATTCAGGTAGTAGCAATCTAGAATATTCTATATAACGTAATTAAAACTTTTACTGTTAAAGTAATCCAATCCAGCAATCAATAATTTCCGATCTAAATTGCTTAACTTAATGCAAATTATACACTCTGTCGCAACTAGGCCACTCCACAATAAAGTAATTACATGGCTTGCAGTTCTAGAATAAGCCACGTACGTCGAGCGATCGGTACAAACGCTTACTATAATGGATCCATTTGGCAACCCGCTAAGTAGGCCGTAGAGTTCACATTTGAAAACTTGTCTAGAGATTATCCGAACATACGTATCGGGATTTCATGTTTTCGCATAAAATCATGTTATAAATTTTTATTATTAGCAAAATTGTATCTTTCTCATAAATTACCCGTAGATCAACACTCTCGTAGAGGCTCTACGTGTTGCATTTAATAGTATGCCCACATTTAAGATTTTGTGTTATTTGATTTTTGCTTACAAAAAAGTTATTACTACAAAATTTTTGAAGGAGGATGCTCTGTCCCTTCTAATCTCTTCCACAAGGATCTACTAAAATGTAAGGCAAATAATTACGTTACGGTTTTGTTAAAGTTTGTCCTAGCCAGGTAGCATAGTAGCATACTAGCGTATACTTTACTTTCAAATTAAACTACCACTGTTTGTTGTGTACTAAGCCGTTAAGCCCAGCGAACGAAGTTGAGCCTATAGTGAAGTAAAAAAAAAACATTTACATTTAACGAGTAGGGACTTGTCCATCCGTTATTTATTCAAAATATCTCTTTTAATAAATATTTTTTTATTATAGTATTGAAGTGGAACGTGAAACTCAAAAGTTTAATTACCTGCATTCATTGAACTAAGCAGTTTCAAGCCAATATGGGATATAATCTAACATAATAAGATCTACGATATAGGTATTGAAACGGGAGCTTATAAGCAAAAATATCTCATCGAAGCGAGGCTTTGCGGTAATGTCGCTGCACTAAACCAGCTTTATGGCTCGTCTCTTACTATAAAAATGTTATGACATGCTTCATTATATAAACAGGGCAAACGGCGGTAAGGTTGACAAGCTGTGTTTTATACGTAACCACGCGAAATTTATGCAAATGCACGGTTTAGTAGCAATGTATTGATTTCTTTGGCGTTTACAGACGAAAAAGACACCGTTACGGTTTTAAGGCTTCCTTATGTAATGGCGCTTGGCCTTTTGCTTAGTGTGGAGCTTCTGCAAGGCACAAAGCTAGACGGAACGGAAATAATACTTTCTTACTCAAGCAAATTAATGCAAACTTTGTGTTTATTGAATCAGAGTTGCCGATTCTACGATATTAGATTATTATCCTAATTTTTGGTTCCTAACTATTTAATTGGTATAAGAGTTCTTTGCTTTTAGTCCACTAACAGAACTAAAAACAAAGATTGATTACATCCCCATCCTTATCCCTACTAATATTATAAATGTCAATGTAAGTTTGTTTGTTTCACTTTCACGCAAAAACTACTTAACCGATCCTCATGAAACTTAGGACAAATATTCTTGGAAGTGTAAGAAGTAATATAGGATACTTTTTATGCCGACATTACGCTCGGTTTCTTCGGGAGAGGGAATGAAAGTGTTTGACGATTTGACACCATAACACCGACAAATTCAAACCGATTTAAATAATTATTTGTGTACTATAATATGTGTTTAATTTTCTCCAAACTTTGTGTAGATCTGAATGTTGTTGGAGATAGAGGTCAGAACTCCTCATTTAAGGCTTAGCGTTACTGAATACTTTTTTTTTTTTTAAACTAGAACTAAATTGAATGCCACATCACAAAACAAAATCAAACGCAGACGAAGTCGCGGGCAACAGCTAGTGTAAAAATAAAGCAAATTTGCTTTTGACACTAATCTACCGTCAGATGTAGGCTATTACTATACTAAAGCTATTATTTTACAAATAGTCTTTATCATTTATTCTTTTTAAAATTCTTAACAATGCTTAAAAATAAAATAAAACACTTAAAAATTTATAAAAAAAACATCCACCCTCCGCTTTTGAATGCCCAAGCAATCGGAGGTCAGGGCTCCAGAGTGAGCAACCTCCTCACAATACGCCCCGTTTCTAGGACTACTGCCTTCTGTATCCGACCCTTGAACCAACAACCAAGCTGAATCTTCTTAAGATGTTGGTCGAAGCTTTTCGCGAGAAGACCATTGACTGAAACGACGATCGGAACAATAACGGTCGAATCAACATTCCACATGGCGATAATCTCGTGAGCAAGGTCCAAGTATTTAGAAACTTTTTCCTTTTCAGCTTTCACCAGATTATCGTCATGTAGAATAGTAATGTCAACAATTATTGCACGGCGCACTGATCGATAGACTAGCACTATATCAGGTCTATTAGCTGTAATATACCTGTCCGTGATAATCGTTCGATCCCAGTAGAGCAATGTTCTGCTATTTTCAAGAACTGACGCCGGGTTCATCGATTTTGAGGCCAAACCGAAGAGCAAGTTGTTGATGAACTATCCTGGCTACTTGATTATGTCTGTGCAAGTATTCGCCGTTAGCAAGATGAGAACACTCAGAAACTTTATGCCTGAGGGACTTCCCAGGACGATGACACGCTCGACATATGTCTAGAGTGCCATCTTTCATAATATGTTTCCGGTAATTTCTCGTCTTGATGACTTCGTCCATAATTGCACAGAAAAAACCCTCGGTTTCCCCAAATAGGTCACCGAACTGTTACCAGGATACAGATGCGATTTGATCTACATCTGGTCCCGACAGGGTCTTGTAGAATCTGCCATAAAACTCCTTACTCTTCCATACCGCCACACGATCTGAGTTGCTAAGTACTTTTGGCTTACGCCAGTTCTCTTTGCCAAGGAATAGTGCAATAAGACCCTTATCTACTGCAACGACATCCTTACACATACCCACATTCATTCTAAGAAAATGATCTCTAAGATTGCAAACCTCACGATTATGAAGGTTCTTGGCATTCAGAAGACCATGTCCTCCACACTTGCGTGGGATGTACAACCTCATTACAGACGAACGTGGGTGTTGCATACGGTAAGCCCTCAACAGTTTGCGAACTTTACAGTCCAGGGTGTCCAGTTCAGTTTGATTCCACTTTAGCTACTAAAGGCACGTACCTTATTACCACCTGATAAAAGACTCTTTAGTACTTTTTTCAGGCGGCTAAAGAAGCGTTCCTGCTCTACCTGTTTCATGTGCCCTACCTCAATACCAAGTGCTTACAAATAGTTATTATTAGGTAAATAAAATACATAACTCTGTGTTCTTAACAGTGAGTAAATGAACAATTCCCTTGTTTGAACTCGTTCTCACTCAAATCATTTTAAAGACCTCAATGTCCGTAAATATCACGTAGAGAATGGATTGCTGATTGTGTGGTTTTCCAAGATATTCTAGCACAATAAATAGTAACTGCAAACTAAAAAATTGCTACTTCACTTTTCAGGAGACTATTTAAAATTATTGTTGCAAGGTAATTTTAAATAGTCGTTAACTAGTAGTAGTTAACTTACTTAACTTACAGTTACCGCATATTTTTTATCAACACTATGACACATATTTATTAACTAATTGATATGTTATACTGTTCATTAATATAAGTATGGAATATATAAACTTTTTACAAAAATAAAATATACACAATCTGTTTGAACTACATATATTATTCAAAGAACACTTACTTGACATAAATTCGATATACTTTTATGTTTATCAAGTAAGTTTTTTTTCTTTCTTATGGGTCTCATAATGGGTGATGGCTCAGAGTCACTCAGCGGGCGATGGAGAGAGCTATGCTCGGAGTAGTAGTAGTCTCTACGTGATCAAATCAGAAATGTGGGGATTCGTAGAAGAACCAGAGTTACCGACACAGACTCAACGAGTCGCAAAGCTAGAGTGGCAATGGGTGGGGCACAAAGTTCGGAGAAAAGATCGACGTTGGAGTGCAAAGGTGCTGGAATAGCAGCCCCGCACTGGTAAGCGCAGCGTTGGTCAACCCTTAACGAGGTGGACAGACGACATTAAGCGCGTCTCAGGTATCCGCTGGCTCCAAGCTGCACAAAACCGTTGAATTTGGAACTCCCTACAAAAGACCTATGTGTAGCAGTGTACGTCTGTCGGTTGATATGATCATAATGATGAAGTATTTTTTTTATGTTAGGATATATTATATTCTACATTTTATTATTTTTAAATATTAATTATACAATACTTTATTTAATTAATCTAGTTTATGTATGTTTGTTTTTATAACTATGCACCGCGTGTCGTCTGTTTTTTTATAGGGTTTCCCAAAGCACTTCTAATCGATAATGTCTCTGCTTGTAGCAAAGTCAAAATGAAGAATATAAGAAAGAAATAAATACATTTTCGGAAAATCTCTGACCACCATAGAGCCTTGGTGCCTGTGAAAAGGAGGTCCATCAACAAACGAGGGGCAATTAAGTGCACGATGTTATTAAGCAATAGCTTTAATATACGGTTCAAGCTATAACAATTGGTGTTCAATGCTTGCCAAAGCTATTTCCATAACTCGAGAGCTAGTCTTAACATCGTAGATTTCAGTATAACCGCCTTTGTTGTCTCCATACGTAACGAATACGACCAAATTTACTACGAGAACTTGTTATTTTTATAGTTTTATATAAAAAAATAAGCCCATCTGAGTTAATTTAGATTGGATCATATAAATATTATATTTTGTTTTAAAGTCGCAATCTTCTTTGTTTGATTTATTTCCATTATAGAACTTTTGTTTTTGTTAAACGAAAATTTCTTATTTATTTATTATTTTACTTATTTTCCTATAATCAGATGTTAATGTCAAATATTCTATCGTACATAATCTCCAAGGTAACTTGATACGTTGAGGTTTTAAGGTGCTGGAGTGGCGACCCTGCACTGGTAAACGCAGCGTAGGTCGGCCCCCAACGAGGTGGACGGACGTAATCGCCTGATTTCGTGGGTCGCTGGGAACCGCGGGCAACAAGTGGCCCAGGACTTTGGATTTTGGAACTCCCTACAAAACACTTATGTCCAGCAGTGGACGAATGAATTTGAATAACATACCATACGTCTTTATCGTATCACGATAGTAACATATAATATCAAAGTCGTGTCGTATTACCTAAAAGTGGATTACAGCGTGGCTCCCTAGTACCACTACACAGACCATGATATAAATATTTCAGAGCGGAGAATTATGCTCCTACCGATACTACCGTGTTCTATACGTCTGAATGGAAAAGCGATCTATGGACTGAGGTCAGATAGATTGTAAAGGAATCTATTGCGGAAATTATATTGTGGAAATCATAATAAACTTCACTTGCTGTTTAAATGTCGCCTTAACAACCACTTAGATATTCTTCCTGGGTATTTAAATACCGTCCATATCAACGTTCGCACTAGTCTAGCTTCAGATTTTATAATGATGGCAGTAATTACCTAGTATCTAGTTGGACATTTGCCCGCTATTTATATGTTATAAATAAAGAACTAAAGGCTGAAAACTATTCAAATAATTATTATTTCATGGATTCAAGAATACTCTATTATTTCTGCTTATTTTAAGCCTACTAGAGTTATTTTATTACGAAAGCACTTTCAAAGAAATTAGATCGACAACGAATGATTTAAGTGGCATTAAACATGAGGAACAAATTTTAAATGAGCATGGTACAAAAATGAAATGAAACGGAACCATTGCAGACTAGTAAATAGATAATTCATACGCGTACCTACCTATCTACTTAGGTACGTATGATAATGAATACAGAATGGTATGGTGCATTACGTATTTACAACGCGTTGATACGGAAATTGCAGTTTTGTAATATTCACGAAGTATGCGGCATTAATACTCGGGCCAAGTCAGAGGCTTATAGCGCTAAATATCATATCTTGTTGTATGGACCAAGGTGAGACTTTATTAAAAACTTTACAAATATGTAATTTTTTTTAAATTATCATCAACCCATTTCCGGGACACTACAGGGCACGGGTCACCTCTCAGAAGGGTTTAGACCGTAGTCCATCACGCTGGCCAAGATTGGTGGACTTCACGCGTCTTGAGAACATTATGGCCAAATCTCAAGCATGCAGGTTTCCTTACGATGTTTCCTTCAACCGGAAGTCAAGTGATAGTTTAAATTAACAAACTCGGGAGAATTATAGGTTCGTGCCGGAGCAATAACTCGGCCCTCCGAAATCCCACCCACTAGGCTATCATCGTTTTCAATTGTTCATAGCAATTTGTAATTGTCTCATTTTAAATTAAAAAAACTCGGGAAAGTTATAGGTCCATGCCAGGGTTAGAACTCGGCCCACAGAAATTAAAGCCGAAGTTCCACTAGGCTATCACCGTTCCCAATTGTTCATAGCAATTTATAATTGTCTTATTACTTCCACACGACGCATTGTATTGCTACGGATTCACGGCTACGCGGACAGAGCGGCGCGCCGCAACGTTATTGGCAATGACTGTATTTTACTCTACGAAATGAAAAAAGTTAGCGTTCGTGCGCTGCAGTTCCGGACTACTCTGTGTTGCGTACCCTGGATTTCTCATCATACGTAATATTATGCGTAAAGAAAAAGTATATTCCAAATAAGAATAAAGTTCATCTATTACAAGTAGGCTTACTTTATACGCACTTTTGAATAGTCAAGTTTGTTTGTTTGTCTCTACCATATATATATTTTATATAATACATAACATACTAACATATGAATACTTTGCTGTGTAAAGCAGGTAAATAGGTCATCAAAACGAAACAGTGTTTAATAACCAAAAAACTTACAGCAAATTGTTGCAGGTCAAGACTTAAATTTTTATTTTGAAACACATAAAACAATTTCTTTAATTTTTTTTTGCAAAATATGTATGTATACGCAAAAAGCATGTAACTTGAACTGAATATTAACAAGTGTATAAAACTCTAGGGAGAGCGTTAGTAAGTTCGTTCGAATGATTCGACACCTCCCTTGAGATTTGAACCCTTTTAACCCCCTCTGGAGGGGTCCTGTGTAGAACAACTTTAAAACGTTCAAAATCAATATTTGACTTTTTTTTCGTAAAGATTGATTTACATGCTGTAAAATTTTAATATTTATTCTCAAGCTTGTGTCTGAAGTTTATTAAACAACCTTCATTGAAGCAGAGTGGAGCATCTGATTACCAGAGGAAGTGTGAGTAAACTTACTTATTATACGGAATCTATGATATATATAACAAATACTCCTGCAAAATAATCTGCACGGTGTAGATTAAAATTTCGCCAATCCATTCATACCACACCACACAGATCTTTTAAAATGCACTCGCTACTCTTTTATTTTTTCTGACATCGGAGAACCCTAAAAAGATGTTTGCTTAACAATGCACAATAGTTACTGGACTTAGAAAATTGTTAACTAGCTGTTGATCATGACGTTGTCTGTGAATAAATATTAATCAGCAATTTTTGTTTTATATTTACTTAACTAAAAGCTAATTTCGGGGCCTCTAACTTCGAAAACATAGGACTTTCATATAAACTTCCAACTCCTGTTATACCTCTTTAGGGCTACCCCATTTAGGGCTATTAGATAGACTATTTTCTGGACTAATGTCTATGCTTTAAAAAAAATCTATTTACTAAATTTCAGGATTGTAGACTTAATTATAAAAAAACAGCAAAAACTTTCATATCCTACTTTACATAAGGTGGATGAGGGATTTTCACAAATAAATTATATATTTATTTATTATTTTATTCCTGAGATATTATGATTAATCATCCAGTCTGTCAATACCTTGACACGCCTTTTTTTTTTAAATACATAGATTATAGGAATGTTAAATTACACTTTTTTTACGAGTAATACACCAAATTAAGCTTACTGTTCATTGTATACCTAACCGCGTTTTGCATTTCGGTTTTAGAAAAACTCCTGTAATGGATTTTTTCCTAGCTTTATTTAAAAACAAGTTACCGTAAACGTTACTCTATTGATTTCTTGGGATAAAAAGCTTAGTCCAATTTCAGAATACAAGTTATATAATATGTGCTAGACTTAATCAAGGCCGATAAAGTAATTTTGCCAAACATTGGTAAAAAATAAATGGATAAATAAACAGACAGACACATTTCCGTTTTAAAAATTACAGTATAGAAGCATAAATCGTGCGGTAGAAATGAATAAATATTTACTTAAATTGAGATACATAGTAATAGACTATGGTTCTATTACTTTTTATCTCAATTAAGTAAGAAGTTATTATTCCTTTTTTTGTTATATAGCTGTGTAATGTAAGTGTTAACGTGCCTTCAATTGGATGTGAAACAGCCACAACTCCCATACCTACTTAATTGCCTTTGTGCAGACTACTGGAATAATGGATTTTTCCTTTTGTAAACGCTCAACTATAAAAAAGAGATATGTAATTAAACTACAAAACAAAACGGGGTTATATTTCTACGTTATAAAACTTCACCAGACCTAAGTATTTTGTGATAGATGCATAAATAAGTTTAAAATGACAAAATAAAATATAATTGAACAACAATTTCATTAGTTTGTTTTTTCTGTGTTTCATCAACATCATCACATCAACCCATTACCGGCCCAAGTGGTGTGCATATAGCTTTTGACCAGGGTATGCTTAAAGCAGGAAGATAGCATATAATGGAAAAATCCTAATACGATACGAGTTATGTAAAAAAAATGGGTAGGCAATGCTTTTGTGCATATACAAAGTGCACGCCACTGACCGGCCCACTACAGAGCAAGGGTTCTCTCGCACAATGAGAAGGGCTTAAGGCCATAGTTCGCTACGCTGGCCCAGTGCGGATTGGTGGACATTGGTCCACACACCTTTGAGAACATTTCTCACAATCGAAGCGAGTGATATTTTAATTGCTAAAAATGTACATAACTTAAAAAGTTGGAGGTGCGTGAAGCAAGCTTGAGCACGACAAGTCGAGCTCCTACCCGATGCCATGTTCAGTATTTAACAGGGTATAAATTATACTATCTCATACATGAAAATCCATTTCTGACTTCATATATATTTTTTTTAATTGCCAGAAATATTTTTAAGTTCTGGTCTTCCAAAAAGTGATATCGCTAGGTAATGTTCGTAACTTTGTCTGAACGAAAGTGGGCATATATGTATATGATAAATAAGACTGGCGGGAAATTCATGAAAATATTATCAATAGTTGATAATTAAATAAAACGTGGTCAAGCAGCTCGACACACCCGATATCCCAAGTATTTTTATCGTTTACGTAATCCTTTATTCTATAATAGAACTTTTCTATAAGCTAACATTTAACACAAACTTTGAATTTTTTAAGAGAGATCTCCAGTAGTTTATTATGAAATTCCTATGTTAGTGGATATAAACAGACAGACGTATAGATAGATAATTAAAGTGTGATTTAGATAAAATAATGTATAAGACCTTATTTTCAATTAAAACTCATCACTACCAGACTGTTATCGAAACATTTTTATATTTCAACACTTTTTTAAACTGCGATGCTGTGACGTTAAAGTGTTATAGAATTCTTAGAAGAGCTTCAAAGGTTTTAAAAGCGTCATCACCTCAAGGCTACATAACACTTCCTTGGGTCAATCAAAGGGGATCATTAAATATTAATAGCTCATAACACTAATGAATCGTATCAGATTGTAGCGTCACCTCTATGCAGGCGTCAACGCTTTCCGTCTTAACATTTTCTAAAGAGCTTTTTGTTTGATATTCAAGTTTTTAGTTCATGTTCTATACATCGCGATTTTTTTTAATACAAAATGTTGTTTCACTTCAGTTTTAAAAATAACTTCATATGTAGCCTTGTTGAAATTTTAATCTGAAAATGAAAAAAACCTATTAATATTTATTTTACTAAACTAAGATTGTTTTGTTTCGAACTTATATTTTTGTTTTTATCTCTTCTCAAGTAAATATTATATCTATTCATAAATTATAAATAAAAGAGCTGCAAAAACAACTAATCATGTATTTTGTAAGGTATTTCGTATTTTGTTTAATCTATTTTTTTCTTATAAATTGCGGAATCTACTTTATTTCAAAGTTATTTTCCATTCAAGCTATACATACTGCATTGGTTTCATTTATGCAAATGCAGTAACCGCAATTAATAAAACAGCATGCATTGGTAAATAATTATAAAAGCAAATTATTTATCGGAATATATCAATTGATAATTGGTTATAACTGATGCTCTCAGAATTGAAATAAAATCTGCCAATTAAAATAAAGTTTAGTGGAAACAGATTTATTAAACTAAACACAATTTTAAACAGACATATTGTGAATTTTAGTTTAACAGGTACTTAAAACTTATTTTTACAAAACGCTTCACAAAACATAAGTATTGCAACTAGATTTTTTTATTTATTAGGTCCATTTAAAAGCATTGTAATTTTAATGGAGGCAACATTAAAGTGATTTTTATTTTTTAGGGACTTAATATATTTTCTTCGCAATATGAACCCAAAACCATTCATCATTCTTGCCTTATCCTTAATAAGGTTCACCATTGTGCGCCCTGTCCTTTTCTTTTTTTATCCCGCTCCCCGGTCCCCTTAACCCATATTCACACATTTCACATATTCTCTGAGCTCGAAGACCTCTTTATTAGTTGAATACAATATTTTGTGTTATGATTTAGGTATTACTTTGTCAGATTTGAGGAAAGTTTTATTTTGGTAACACTATTTTGCTAAAGGGCAAGCTGATGTTACCGATGTCCAAAAATAAATAAACTATTACAATACTATGATATTATGGTATGATAATATGTATGCATTACACTACTATGCATACATATTATCGCCAATTTCACTTAAATTCTTAAGTTTAAACTTAGCTAACGGTAGATCTAACCTTCGGAATAATGTAGACATACCTACCAATCTCCACCAAGGATTTCTGTAATTTTTCAGACGATATGCAGATATTACTAATTTATGTCCGTTTTTGTACTTCGGTTGTTTATATTGACTTTTTTTAATAATAACTTATGTTTTGTTTTACAAAGGTTTTTTTATTATAAATATATTGCTAAGCTACTGAAAGTATACCTATTTTTTACATTTGGCACGTAGGGTTTCTCTTGATCTAAGATAATATTATATCGCACAGCTCTTTTCTATAGTATAAATACAGTTTCTATATCAGCAGCATAATTCTATGTCTTATATTTGGAGCTTACCCGCTAGTGTCCACTAGTGATATAGTCACCCTACTGTAGCCTGCAATTTAAGGTAAATGTAGAACATATATTTCCAATACATACATTATACATATCAAAAACGTGATTGGAATATATTTATTAATTGAAATGTTTATTATTCAGTTAAACTTTGTATTTAAACACCTACTATACTCGTATTATAAAAAATAACGTAGTCTATAATAATTTAGAGTAAAGAAATTAGAACATTTGTAATTTGTAATGCTAGATATTTTTTATGATCAGCAATAAAGACTATTTGATTTCATTTTGCAAAACTGTTTCGTTTGTTTCATGATTACCGTAGCTAAAGATGCAAACCATATGTTTCCTGGGACCATGATTGATCGGCTTCGACCACATCCGTGCCTCGGAGAGCATGTTAAGTTGTCGTTGATTCCAGTTATTATGATCACTTATTTGTAATTGCCCCTTCTTATTTTTTTATTATGACTAAAATTATTTTTTTGTATTTAAAAAAAATACTTTTATAATTTTCCAAGAAAAATAAAAATGACAGTTACGATACACACTGAACAATTTCTAAACTTTTCTAACTGTCCAATAATAAAGTGTTCAGGAAAAGAAAAACAGTGAGTACTTATCCAGATAGTTCCCCTTGTTATCAACGTTTCAAAATGAAAGAGTCTCCAACAATATTTTCCGCACTTATGAGTTCGCAAACTTTGACGTTGTTTAACTTTACAACGAGTTTTGAAAGCTAAGCTAAGTGTGTGAATTATCTTAAGTTTGCGTATAATTATGAGGTTGGTAATGAAGAAAATAATAAGTAACTGTAATCTCAATTATAGCGTATGTCACTAATATTTTTAATATAAAATGGTTGCTTATATTTGGATGTTTATTGTAATATCCAAAAATAGATATTTTTGGATATTTCCTTCATATCACTTTACGTGATTAAACTAATTTGTAGCCTAAATTAATTCACATATTTAATTACATTTTATCTTGAAAAATTCTGAAGTTCCCGAAGAAGTAACACAACTACTTATTGTGTTAGTTAATGATAGAATATTTACATACATGTTTGTATTCTGATATATATATTTACTTATTAACGTGTATGTTCAAATTATACACCACCTGCCTGTCCGTCCAATATCTCCCTAGCCTTAAGGTTCTTCTTCTTCTTCTCTCTGGGCAGTTTCCGCACGTAAGCGCTTCGCTTGTTGTACGTGAAATTTCCCATTGTTGCTTGCTACTCCAGCCATCCAAGCTCGTTCTAGAATCCCAGCATGCCGCCTAGGTTGCTGAGGAAAAGCAACCTGGGCAAAGCCCTGTCGGCTTCACACTAATGAAATGTATACGTACTGCGGTAGTTTAAACTGTGTTACAGGAGGCAGTGACTTCCCTATATCGATGGTCTTAATAACAAACGTTTAACAAATAAACAGGCAAAATTATATGAGAGAAAAAAAATGTAAAAAAAAGAATGATATAAATTTTTGAGGCGGGTGCGTAGGTACATTTGAATCATTTGTGGGTGTGCGCGTGTTTGTATGCGTGTGTGTGCGTGCGTTCTGTGTGTAATTTATTTGTTTTAATTTTAATTTGTAATTAATTTTTTTTTCTAAATTAGATATTATTATGAAATATTTTCTCTGTACCCTCATAATCGTAATCTTTTAGCCAAGATTTAATGTAGATCATAATTTCATTATTGGATATCTTTTAAAGTGCCTTTTTTTAAAAGTTCGTGTTGGCAGGGTGCAAGAAAGTTATAGAGTTTACGTGCAAAAGTATTTTTTTTTACTTTTTTAGGTATTGGACATCTACCAATTTTCTTTGAACTGGTGTGTAGAAACGGATGGGCAAAAACTGGTAAGAAAGAAAGTGTCTCTATTCTGGTAAGAATAATGTAGGTAGCATACCATTTACAAACTCAATCATAAATAGGTGTAAAATACAAGGTGTAAAATATGAAGCCCACAAAATATGCTTTGGAAGCCGTACCAGGGAGGCCTGTATCACGAGTGCCGTAGCCTGCCTACGGATCCAAACAAAAATTCAACCAACTTATAACACGTAAATATTACAAAAATATTTTTATATGTGCAGTGTATTGTAATTTTTTATGTATGAGTTTGTGTGTGTGTATATGCGCGAGTACAATGATAGTTATGATATTATTATTTTTCAGTAATAACATCCTCGTTTTCCAGGCAAGTCCCTTGATACGTTTTAACAGTTTGTTTACAGTTATGTTTGTTAAGTTTAGCGATGTTTAAGGTGTCCTGATTTTTTTTATATTCTCTGGAAGTAATATTGACGTCCAGAAAGCGCGGTTCTACGAGATTGTGTTCGGCATACCTTTGGTTTACGTCTTTTAGTTGGGTTGAATCTACTTCTGGTTAGGTTTTTATTTCCGAATGTTTGCGTTAAGTCACCTAGAATGTTACTCTGAAGCATATTAGTTGTTACTTTTGTGGTGATTGGTACTAGATCATATGAACACACATAAAATACATAAAACAACTGCGGGGCATGAGAACCTAGATTACCTTACCGGGTCGGCTAGGATAGGTATTGAGTTTTTCTGTTAGTTTAAACCTCATTACTGGCCCGGACTTAGAAAAAGATGTTAAACCTCCATGCCTCGGAGAGCAAGCCGTCGATTCTGGTTATAAGCACTGAGATCCGATAGAGATCCTTAAAGCCCAACCACCCTCATTGGACAAACCGCCTGTTTAATGCTCTTAATAGGAGTAAAAGCCTGTGCCCAGCAGTGAGACATTTATATGCTTTGGATACTGTTATCGCCATGAGTGTGGTTCTAAAACCTGATCCTTTTACTAATGCATTTAAAATAAAATTCAACTAAACTTTGAGCTCTCCAATATAGCGCAAAGGGATGTTAATTATTCAAGCTTTTTGTTGGGCATATCTAAGTTACCACATTATGTATGGAGTTGAATGCTTTAGTTTTCTTAACGTCCAGACTGTTGGTTTTGGGGCGAGTATTGGTCTCTCTGTTCTATTGAATCCCCTGAGAGGATTACTTTACAAAAGGTTTCTTAGATATTATGATAGTAACAGTATTGCAATGTAGAACCATATATCCATACAACTATCTGTAACACCAGAAAGAGACGGAATAGCCACATTAAGAATTTTAAGCTTCTTGTAATTATTATAATAAGACCAGTAATTAGTTAGTTTTTGCAAACGTACGTTATTTTGATCTTTCATAAATAAATTTTTGAGAAGATACACAAATAATATACATCTCGAGTATTTTTTACTACAGTAAACATCCAGAAAGTAACCAAATAAAATCATAAAAGCGAAACCGAACGCGAAGCGAAGCGTTTACAATCCTTAAACCAAACAAATGTCCGTCCGCGAATTTACGACAAAGGGCAAGAAACGCCAGCAAGAAGGAATGAAATTTAATCGTCAAGGCGGCAGCGTTTTTTCGCTGGACACGTCGGTTTTAGATTTGCCTTCAAGAAGATAACAACCTTTTTTTGCTACTTCAATTTAACGTGACTACAATACTTGTTAGTTTAGTCACGTTAAATTGAACTTACACAACTTAAGTTTACAACTTATACCTACATTCTAAAAATATAACGTAAGAATTAATGTAGGAAGTTGGTCTGGACTAGATTTTGTAATTATTAATTTTATTAAGTTAAAATTACTTGAACCCTAGACACTTGATGTGTTTACCCATATATGCCCAGTGATTTAAATAAGAAAGAAAAGTCTTTAAAGGGAATTAATGGTTATTATATGTTAGAAAGTGCCATCTTTCGCAAGCTCATGAAATATTCTGTTAAGTGCAATGGTCAGAATTGACTAGCGCTAAGTTGTATGTTTTTGTCGGGCACAAATCATGTAGTCTACAAAAAAAAAGTAAGTAAGTAGGTACTACTACTAATTCTATTTTAAAAATTGTCACCATTATCGGACCTTTAATCTAATTTTAAAAACTAATCAATCGACTTTATTTCAAGCCGATTGATTCAGAATACGGATCCCGATCGGGTTGATGACATGAAGCGTAAAATGAGTTATTCGCATCGCCGCCCCGGCCCTCTGCCAACACAAACTAGCAAACATCTATTGTCTCGATCGTAAAACGTACTGAGATTTCGTGAAATGGGTAACTTCTTAGGTATCTTCAGTGTAAACTTGTTTTCATTACCCGAACTTATTGGAAGGCTTCCAATATTTTTCGACTCGTTGCATTTTGGTTGCATATAGCCAAGTGTTTTTATTGCCATCGACAGGAATATTTTCCGGTCCGATTTCAGTGGGTAATGCGTTGTGTCATCGCGTGCAATCGAACTATTTTTCAAAATTTGAATAAAGTAAGATATTTATATGCGCTTCATTGTATTCCCTCTTTCAGCCTTTTAGATATTTTTTATTTTAATTTGTAGGACCTTAAGTCAACTTTGACAAATATATGTATGATTGCTTTATAAAACAAAAACATTGCCATTTAGTAAACGGGCAATGTGTCCGAGACATACGTATTCTTTGACAACTTTGAGTGCAGTGCTCTCAACGATGACTGATTGGCGCAGAAAATGAGCATTAGACTCCATACCGATGGACGTTCGGGTCTCATAGTGCTAGAATTACGACCTCGCGCCGGTAAACGCAGCGTTGGTAGACCTCGAATGAGGTGGACGGATGACGTCCACTGAGTCGCACGCAGCTGCTGAATCCAAGCGGCACAAGACTGTGGTATTGTGAACTCCCATTGGAAGCCCTTTGGATATGATGATGATGATGATTAAATAGGCAGTGTGTCGTTTGGTAATGGCCGATTAGAGTACAGTTGTCACCAACACTCCTATACAAAGAAGAAAAGGGAGCAGCGTCCTCTGTGATACTACGACCATCTACTGCAGTCACCACCTGGTCTGCCCAGCGTGGTTATAGCCAAGCCCTTCCGTTACGAGAGGTATTAAGTCAAGCAATAAACTGTCATAGGCTATTGATGCAACATACAGAACCTTGAAGTATATTGTTACTTATAGTTATTTTGTGTAAAGGTGATTTGAACTTTTCGCCAAAAGGCTTACGTTTTATTTGAGATCATAAAAAGTCCCATAACAATAATAGAGGAAAATAACAAATCAACCTGAAAATGGACATTGGACATATATAAAGACGGACGATTTCCGCATCCATATCAAAATTTCCTTTAGGGGAACTTTTCGTAAAAATAAAAGTGGACTTTACTACACGTGAGTAATAAAGTAGGGGACAGAATACTTGATCACTATTTCATGCCGGTAACTAGTTCCTAACGGTTCATAAAACGAAACATATTTTGCTCATGGTTGCTATAAAAATTAGGGGTAAACCGAAAAAGAATATAAAACTAATGTCTAGTTAGTTAGTCTAGTAGCTCTGACTGACCGAGGACTGGGGGATGTAACACTAGAAGGTTAAAAATACAGTCAGAAAAAGTAAGTACGACAGACAAAGAAGCTTAGTGAAGTGATGAAACCGTCCCAGTAATAAGTAAGAAAGTTCAATTTGAGTATCTTACATATTTATGACGTATCTTTTGGCATATTTAATATCATCAATGGAGATAGTTACTTTGCTAGATTTTACAACATTTTTATATGAAATAAATCGATTTAAGTAGCATTTTGCCAAACAAACACATACAAAAATCTAATTTCTTTTCTCTTTTCAAGCTACAGAGGATGAGACTCCGAACTTGAAGACAGACTTTTTTGGTTTTGACATATTCAAACGACCGCTTATCTGTCGGCAACTCTCCATGTAAATGTTTTTGTGGAATTAAAACCCCCTTTCAAATTATATCATCCAAAACCTTGAGGAGAAGTTCCTCTTCGCATTAGACTCAATGTAATTGCAAGGTCTTCACCCTATTCGCTTTGTTATTTTATAAACAACAAATTTTCGGTTTAATTATAATGCTGTTCTGGTTCCACTGATCCTACGTCTAGCGAGCGTACAAGAGTCTCGCGCTGAGCTGGTTTTTTACAGGTCACCATTGTTGTTATAATCATCATTATCAACCCACCGGCATACTATAGGGCAACGGCCACCACTCTGGTTAAAAAGAGCAGTAATCCACCTCGTTGGCTTAGTTAGTGCGGATTGGTAGAATTCTTACGCCAACATTATAAAGAACTCTCTATGCAGGTTACATCGCTATATTTTTTTCGCGAGATCAAACTCCATATCCATACTTTGATATCACCTATTCTATTATTTCTAGTAGTTGCGTACACATAATAAATATTCATAGTACCTACTATAGAAGTAGTTTTATACCTAATAAGTATTGTGCATAGTGTCATGTATACTATTATTATGTTCATAACAAATTTTGTTATTTTCGTTAGCACTTGACTAGCTGAAGTAAAACTATAATAGTTTATGGCTCTTTAAAGTTCAAAAGCTAATTGCAGAGCTCTAGTGGTTGAACGGCAGGTATTTTTAATAATTCAAACAGAATTATTTTTACAATTTAAAAATACCGGATAAATAGAATTAAATACGTAACAGTTTAGCAACAATAATTCAAGAACATGCAAATGAGTTGTTAACGAGTTAAGAGAGTTGATAAACGGTCAACTAACAAAGCTGTCTAATGCCCATTTTCTATATTCAATCTATCCATAATCAATAGATTTATTATTTAGCAACATGTTGTCACGAGTACATAAAATTTAACCAAATAACAACATTGCCTAGCAACTTATCGAAAGATTATTGAAAGATTTAATAAAGAAAACGGATGTTGGTCTTTAAGTGATTTAAAGGTGAGCTAAGATCAAGTTTGTAGCAAAATTTAAAATTACAAATACGGTTTGTTAAAATGAAACAAAAGCAGTTTTATAATTAATTTCTGGTTTACTGAGTTCGCTCCCCAGCACCAATCTCTCACTTTTCTACTCCATAATATTTTGAAAGGCGCATGAATTCTACCAATCTCACCCCATCCTACCATTTCGCCAGTGTGGAGGAGTAAAGCTTCTCTTAAACTTGTCTCTTTCTGAGACAAGATCCAGGTTTGATAATTATAATAATGATTAATAGATATAATTATTAGCGTTTTACATCCACTCATAATAACTTTACTTAATTTTAATCAAATTTTGTAACTTAATTTGAAAATTTTAAACGATTTGATAATTTGATCAAAGATCAACGTTTCAAAATCCGAGGAGTAGTTTCCTCACTTATTTTTACGGCTTGGGGTACGAGGTTTTTCAAAGCCATTTTAAAGTCTTTGTAAGCCTTTATAGTGTGTTAATGCGAATTTTAACACACGTTCTTATAATCATGTAAGCACACCATAAACTGCGAGAACAAAGTTGCTTTTGTTTCATGTTTCTTCCGCGCAAACGGTAACTAATGTTAAAGCTTCAGCGAAACCCGTTATAAACTGCACTTTCTAAAGAAAAAGGTTAAACTACAATATATTTCGAAACAAAGTTACCATTTGGGGAACTTTAAAATTTATGATACTAACCACATTTTTTCCTACTTTTTTTTTTGTAAAAACCTAACAGTCGAAATTTGGAGTCGAACAACAATAGATTTAGAAGATAAGAGATTAAGAACAACTTCTTCAAATCGACGGCATCTTGTAATAATTTACTTCGTCATCATCATCATATCAACCCATTACCCACTTAAGAGCACGGGTCTCCTTCCACATTGAGAAGGGGTTAAGGCCGTAGTCCACCGCGCTTGGTGGACTTATGTTGGTGAGATTACATACTTACTAACCATTAAAAAATTATTAGGTACATGCCATTTCCTTTGCAAGGATCATAATAATAATTACTAACTGTTTTGTCTAAAAGTAAGAAGCATCCTCATCATTATCATATCGAACGTCCACAGCTGGGCATAGGTATTTTATAGGCAGTAACAAGTTGCGTCCAAGTACCAGTACGCTCGCGTCCAACGGCTCACTACGACGCGCACTATACGATATATCACGACTAACACTTACTAATACGAGTATCTAATACCAAAAAGTTTTTAATATTGTTAAACAGGGTACTTTACAGAAAAGATGGCACTCAAAAAATTCTTCAGCATCGCGAAGTGAAGCATACATACTTAACAGTTTATTCGAATAGATGCATAAAACTAATGTTATACAATAGGTATATTCTACGGTTTCGTTACATTAAGAAGTCACCAAGGCCTTTTCAATAGCCTGCAACAATAGAAGCTTAGTGTCACCGAGGAGCTGCAAGTATAATACCAACAATACAATGAATGAACGAACAAAATCCTTGTTGTCAATTAATTTGCTTATTCATCGCAGGCGACTAAGGAGCAAAAATGACTTTACGCCTTTGGCGAAGGGAAAACGGTAATTGCATTGAGTGTGATTTTCTAGGCAAACGGTATCCTTCAGTGAGGAAAATCACGAGATAAGATACAAATGACATTCTTTTCACACTGCTATTGAATGATACGACAAAAAGCTGTATTGTGAAAAATTTGCCAGCTTTTTCATAGAGTTCGGAATCGTGCAATTTCCGCAAGTACGGTCTAATACCTTAAATAAATTTTTCTTATTTTGGGTATATTCATTTAATTTCAGTTTATTTATAATTATGAAATTGGGGCAGTGTTGTGGATTAATGTTTTTATTCTTTACCTGCTAATGAGAGTCCTGTCAGAGGGGCCTGCGCCCAGCATTGAGATATTAATAAGCCGAGGTCAATGATGATATCATTCATTATGTTTTTTAAGTATGACTTATAAATATTTACTAATGCCAAAGTCTGGTATATGAGTTTTTTTTTTCCTTTTGTATAATTTTGTATATGCAGCTTCTCTTTTCATTTGTTTTCTTTTTTAAATGTTCTTTTTGTGTTATAGTGTCCATCTTTATTAAGCGTCCACTTGAATAAAGCATGTTGTAGCTACATTTAAGGTGAATCATATATGTTTCTAGTACCTTAGGCTATTATCATATGTGAATGTATAACATGTGATTCTGTTGGTGGTACTTTAAATAAATAAATAAATTATGTATAAAATGCTTTGCTAAGCGGCACTAATATTAAACGGAAGTTCAATGATCAACGTAGGTCTTTGTAGAGAGTTCCAAACTCCGTGCGACTCATTTGATGTCTTCTGTTTAGCTAGTCGAGGCTCTACCAACGCTACATTTACCGCTACGAGTTCGTTCTAGCATTTCGAGACCGCATCTTCTCGAGTCCTAGATCGTTTTTCCAAACTTTTTGTCCTTGTATTGCTCCCGTACGAGTTACGAGTTACGAGTGATGCGACTTAAATGCTTCGCTATCTAAACACAAGAAACTAAATATTTATGAACCAATACCGTTAGCTTTTTAACAAAAAAAAAGCATCCAATATTTAGTAGCATAATATTTGTAGTTCTTGAAATTTGAACGAATGTTTAAATAACGTTAACAAAGCTATCTTACAGAACAGGCACTTAATAAATAACATCTTTCTTTTTATAAATCTAAACCAATATTTATCGGTTGTATTGACTATAACAAGTTATATCTACCGTGGCTCAGACTACAAGAAGACAGTTCCTTGCCGGCTCAGAGCCAATAAATCACGTTTTTTTGCTGTCAGTAATTTAGTATAATTCCCATAGGATATAAAACTTCACTATATCTATATCTATTAAAGTAGTATGTCTAAGCTGTAGGTCGCGCCATTCTAGTACTTTGAGACCCCAACGTCATCGGTTCGAATAAGCATAAATCTGGAGCTGAATGGCCTCTGGCCTCATTGGTCTAGTGGCTAGGATGTTCGAGTAACCTCGAATCACGAGGTTTTGAGTTCAATTCCCGGGTCAGGCCAAAATCATAAACCGTTAAAACTTACTATATTTTATCCGTTACCGTACGGGAGAGTAATCTAGGCCCAGCTTTGGGCGTTGAAAGGCTGATGGTGATAATTATCAAACAAAAGATGAACTAAAACCCAAATTTAGATTTAATTCACACATGAAGCACGTCTAGATGGAAGTTTCAAAAACAATGATATTATCAAACTTCCAAGTACAGCCGCTCGTCTTAGATAAACGGCACCCTTTGCTTACTCGGAACACGACAAAGGAAAAGTTTCAACACTACCGACTGAAAAATATTACCCATCTTAAGTTTAATCTCTTGAAAACGCGCCGTAGGAAACATTTGTAAGTTAAATTGTACTGTTAAACAACGGGAACATTTGCGGGGGATAGAGTTATCGGCATAATAAAAGTACCTAGTTATAATAAATGCAGGTCGCTGAGAGAACATTTGAAATTTTTGAATAACTTAACTGCAACAAGATAGACATAATACATCGTATTGTAAAAAAATAGCGGTGTTTGCTCAGTGGTTAGGACTTCAGTTTCATTTTCGGGGGACCGAGTTCGAATCGTTTTAAGTAATTAAAATATTTCTTCGGTATATAATATAATACTATATCAACGGTAATGGAAAACATCGTGAGGAAACCTGCATACCCAAGAGTTCTCAATAATGTTCTCAAAGGCATGTGGAGTCCACCGATCCACACTGGGCCAGTGGGGTGGCACACCCTTCTCATTGTGGGAGGAGAGTTGTAGGAGAGTTTTGGGCCGGCAATGGGTTGATATGATGATGATGTACAAAAAATGGAAGATATTTTTTTTGTAACCTAAACTACAAATATGGTTATAAACATTTTGTGAAGTGTGGAATACCCTATTATTCCTAAATTAAATAATTTCAGCAAGTTCAGCCAGCCATTAGCGTTTGTCTGTATGCAACAGAATGGAAGTAAAACAATAATGCAATGTCTTAAAGCATCGGTCTGTACTGTCTCTGTAATAAAGTAAATGTATTTTTAAGTCGTCGCCGTCGCGTCTTCGGAGAGTTTGTTCAATTAAGTGCAAATCTCGTGACGCACAACGTGGAGTAATTAACAGACTAAGTGTTTATCAATATGGAATAATGATAGTAAGTGCAGATTAACTTACTGAAAAACAATTATGATAGGCGCAGGCCAAGACAACCCAGTACATCGGGCGGACAGACGCAATACAACGGACGAACAGAAAACGAATTGATTAGAAATATAAATTAAAATATATTTAAATATAAATATCGACGACCGTCAACAACAACGTGTAAATGAAAAACGAAATATTACTTCGCTGTCTCTGACTTATCTGTGGAACCGAAACGCTAATAGTTTTTTAGTTAACCACTGCATAGATAGTTTTTACTGAAATAAATCAAATACAGTCCTAATATCTCATGCAAAATTAAAATAGAGTTACTCCTATCACTTTCAATAGGTAAGCGTAGCGTAGCGTAGCGTAGGTACTATGCGCATGTCAGTCTTTTATCTTCAATAGGGTTCTCATAAGTAAAAACTTAAAATGTTTTGCATTAGTTTGTATGGAAGAATAAATATATTACTATTGATTTAATATTTTTACATTCCTTATGAAATATACTAGGGTATTCACCCTTCAACTGTATTTCGTAATTCGATTACACGTTGCATATATTGATTCTTTGATATACTAACTTGCAGTTGCCCGCGACTTCATCTGCGTTTGATTTTGTTTTTTGATGTGAAATTCAATTTAGTGTTAATTCTAAAAAAAAAAGTATTAAGTATCGCTAAGCCTTATAAGTAGTTTGCTGCTGTCCGCTAAGGAGTTCTGTCCTCTATCTCCAATCACATTCATCAGATCTACCTAAAGTTTGGGCAAAATTAAACACTTACTATAACCTCGATAGTACAAAAATAATTATTTAAATCGGATATAATTTTGTGGTGAAAAGTCGTCAAACACTTTCACCCCCTCATCCAGAGGAATCGAGCTTAATGTCGGGATAAAAAGTATCCTATATTACTTCTAACCCTTCCAAGAATAGGTTAACAAAGTTTCATGAGGATCGTTTAAGTAGTTTCTGCGTGAAAGCGTAACAAAAAAAACTTACATTGACATTTATAATATTAGTAGGGAAGTAGGGATAGGGTTAGGGATAGGGATAGTAGATGAGTGAGGCAAAATGCCTTGTGATGATAAATCAAAACCCATCGCCTATAAACAGCGATTCTCAGGGCATGTAAGGAACACTTCTTACAAAGTACCGCCTTGAGTCGATCAACCAGAGGCGTATGTGTTAAGGCACATGTGCCTGTAATTACACCGCAACCACGCCCTTCAGACCTTAATGCAGCAATGCTACTTGGCGGCAGAAGTAAGCATGTCATTAGTACTTCCCCGGAGATTCACCACAAAGATTTACAGTTATCCAATGGGTAACTCATTAAGAATGTGGTTGAAAGGAATAAAAATTCAAATATTCTAAGGGCTGAATTTATTAATATATTATTCTGAAACTGTTATTTACGTAACACGATTGTTACGCGCTGAAATCATGACAATATGTACATTTACGTGTATTCGAGAATGTTAATTAAGTAAGACGCAAATACAGACTGTCAAAGAGCAAATAGGTTTAATTAATAGAGTACGGTCTCGTCTTAGAGTTAAACGGATCTTGTCATTCGCAAATACTGAAAGCCTTTAGGGTTATTTAACAGGATGTCTATAACTTCGGAGGAGGATGTAACTTCTTCAGATTCTAGGGATAAAAGTTTTGCCGATTCAGGCCGTATTTTAACATGTATAAAAGAAAATATGATTAGGAATTTTAATAAAAATTCTCAATCACAAATTCGCCTTCTTTGAAAACGATGTTTATAGGTATTTCGGGCTTTACAGTCTTCAGCGGAGAGGCGTCAAGAAAGTAAATATCTTTCATAATTCAATCTTGTGCAGCGCAAGTAACAGCGGGTAGATTATGTTTGTTTGATTGTTGGTTTGTTACCTGTGTTCGGCTTAACTGTTGAATCGATCTTGATGAAATTTAGCACACACGTAGCTTGCATTCTTGAGATGAGCATAAGATAAATATTTATCCCGAAAAAGCTATTGGTGAAAGCTACAGGGATTAAAAAAGTAGCACTCATATTTTGTCATTTTGTCATCGAAGAATAGAGGGCGATTTTTAAATGAAGACGAAGTCACGACATCTAGTTAATTATAATCTTCTATTGTGTCACGAATACCCGAGACACGAATTAGAGTTAAGTGATAGAGATATTTAAGAGCATCTCACAATGTAAACTACTTAAGCTATTTTTGACAACTGTGGCAATTTAGGAACTAACTTTGGGCCTCAAAAGAAAATTCAGAGTCATTTAAGGAGTAATGAAAGGAGCTATGCTCGGAGTTCTCTGCGTGACCAAATTAGAAATGAAAAGATCTGTGGGAGAAACAGGGTCACACAGCTCGACGAGTTTCGAAGCTAAAGTGGCGGAAGAGCCTAAGGTAGGTCGGCACAGTAAACTGCTTAATCCAAAGAGTGCAATTATCACCACAAACAGCGATCAGATACCACATTGGTACACAGACATTTTGGTTGAAAGGTGCTTGATAAAGTGCCTTCAGGAGCCTCTCAGAATGAGACCAGTTAAGGCTACCACGCTAACCATGAGCAGATTGGCGGAGTGGACTTCACACTCCTTTGAGAACATAATGGAGGCATGTAGGCTTCCTGTTTTCCCCCACCGTAAAAGTTCAAAATTCAAATTCAAAATTTCTTTATTCATGTCGGTCTATCTCAGGCGCTTATGAAGCGTTCATACATATTTGTTTACATAATTGTAAAGGGATGGTGATAACTTCGTTCGTCTTAACTTAAATCTAAAGCTACGAGGGTTCCAAACGCGCCCTGGTCTAAGAAGAGCCCACAACAAACTTAGCCGGGTAAATTTATTTTTTTGTTATCACCATCTTCCAGTAAATTTATATTAACTGATGAAGCTAGAGCAATTCACACCCAAGCTTTTTTATCGTTTAAATAATCCTTAATATTATAATAGGATTTTTCTGTAAGCTTACGTTTTATATAAACTTTGAACTTATTGAGAGACATCTCAAAGATTTCATTTGGTAATTTGTTATAAAATAATATACAATTGTCCTTGAATGAATTTGCAATTTTGTGCAGCCTAGTAAACTTAGACGAGTTTATTTTTGCTTCTAATATTTATATTGTTACAGTGCATTTTCTTTTTTAAATTTTGATATATTTAAAAAAAGCAGGTGACATTTCAATACTCGCAACGCACGTTACTGCGAAAAATTAGATCGAATTGATTATTCGTATTACACGTATTACGCAATAATAAACATTATTTAATACATATTTAAAATTATTGAAAGTGGCTTTGTCTAGTTCTTTTGAAATACTAGTATTACCAAAGTTTCTAGGAGATCCAGACAGGTGGTAGACAGTACCTTTCCGGCTCTGAGCCAATAAATCAGGGAGCTCCGTATTGGAGGGTTGTCCGATACGCCTGACTCGTGTGCCAAATACGACCACATTGAAAAGATTTATACAGCAATTGACCAAAGCTGACAATTGTCTAAAATACAAATATGTTTTACATTTTATTTATTTTAAATGGATAAAATATTTGCATGCGAGGATTACTCAATTTTTTTTTTTGATTAAAATAAACCGACATGTATAAACTCCTCAAAAGCAAGAAATATGTTCTACATTTTTCCTTTTGAAATATTTATTGTTATTTTTAATAATGCATAACTATCATTTAATTCTACTATCCCTAATTGTTACTTGCAAAATCATCAAATAAAACTGAGTTTAATACTAAAGCAAATTGCTATTCACTAATAATATTTAAGATTGCGGGTATCTACCAAAAAAACGACCATTTATATAACCCTTTTATCGAAAGATATTCTAACGGTGATGTTTAGGTACTTAATTGGGAGCGATTGCTTTGGCGTTGCTCATCAAATTTACAACCTGAACATCAGAGGTTATTCATTGACTGCGAGTCGAGTTTGCCTTAGTCGCGGTAAGTAAAATGAATTAAAATTATTTCATTAAACTATTCAATAACTACGAATTATTAAATGCAAGAAAATTCAAATCAATTTTATGAAAAGGCTGGCATATTATACTATAAGTATAGCAATTTCAAAAACTGATTACCAGTAGCAAAGTTCGAAATATAAAAACTCATAGATAAACGTCACCCTTTGCTTACTTACAACATTACATTCGAAACTTTTCAACTGAAGCGACTGAAAAATATTGCCATCTTAAGTTAAATGTCTTGAACATCCCTCCAGGAAAAAATTATAATAAAATACGAACACTTAAGAAGTATGCGTTGTTTGTAGACGGTCAAAGTATCGATATAATAAATCATAGGAACGTATTTCATAACTGTTGAATAATAAATTAGGCACCTGCTTAATATATATTGATGTATGTTTCTAACATAAAAACTGTCGTTCCTATCTAATATTTTATTATAGCATGGTTGAAAAAAAACTGAACTCTCATAGAAATAACGATAGGTGTTAACTTTTCGTTATAATAAAAAATTATAATTTTATATTATATTGCTCTATGATAAAATATTGCTTTTTTAATAGGTAATCTAGGAAGGGATATTATTTTATATACTAACTTAAAGTAAATGTATACGTATTGCTAGTCGGGGAAGTATTCAAACTAAATGAAATCATTGTTTGAAGCGCCCTTACACGGTGTTGTAATTGACAAAGTGTAATAGTTTAAAGTAGCCTTATTTTAATCTAAGCATAATCCTGATCATCAACAGCCTATAACAGTCCGCTAACCGTCCTCCGTTATATCCTTTATATATAAACAAAATAACGTGTAATATTTAGATTTGAAGCGGTGATAGCCCAGTGTGTACGAGCTCGACTTCACTTTCGGGGGCCGAGTTCGAATCCCTGCACGCACCTTTAATTTTTCTAAGTTATGTGCGTTTTAAGTAATTAAAATATTACTTGCTGCAACGGTGAAGGAAAACATCGTGAGGAAACCTGCATGCCTGAGAGTTCTACATAGTGTCCTCAAAGGTGTATGGAGTCCACCAATCTGCACTGGGCCAGCGTGGTGGACTACGGACCTTTCTCATTGTGGAAGGAGACCCGTTCCCTGTAGTAGGCTGATGATGGATTGATATGATGACGATGATGATAATTTAAATTTGGCAGGTATTACCTATTCGGGATTTCAGCAATATGCTATTGAGAACTGACTGTTCTATATGTACCTACTTAAATTTCTATAATTCATTAATATATAGCGCACGATATTTAGGTAGGTGTACGCAACGTCTGTTGCTATTACTGAGCCTGAATGCCTGTTTGATGCAAAAATCTGTGCATAGAATAGCATCACTGAAAAATTATTCAGTAATGCATATATAACAAGTTTATATAGAGGCTGGTGTGGCATCGGTGTTACAGTATGTGTCAATCGAAAAGGCTATGGGTCTGCGAACGGTACGTAAGTAATATGTGGAGCTGAGTATGTTTTTATAACATGATTTGAACTTTATGAAGTACTCTCGGGCTTGAGGCTTTCTTCACGATGTTTTCCTTCACCGTTGAAGCAAGTGATATTTGAATTGCTTAAAACGTGCATAACTTAGAAAAGTTAGAGGTGCACGCTAGAATTCGAACTCGGCCCCCCGAATGTGAAGTCGAGCTCCTTCACACTGAGCTGTCACCGCTTCAAATCTAAATATTACTATTAGGAATTCGAACTCTGCATCCCGAAAATGAAGCCCGAAGTCCATTGAGCTATACTGCTTCACCTTTAATGCTTCCAATTTATTTGTAAACTGTCGTTAGTAAACATCCATTTGACTAAAAGGTATTATACAGGCGCCTGGGTAATTGAATTTTGGAGCACGAGCTCAAACACAATCTTGTTTTCGTTTTGAATAAACCTCTACCGTTACACTGCGGTCTCAGCTACGGCTCTTTTTAATAAGTTTATTACCGCGCCGCTAACGAACGGTCGCAGTCGGACGCAAATTGACAATAAATAACAAATGGCCACACGAAGCCACCCCCTTGTTTATACATCTACTTTTGCCTTTGTAATTATAGCGTTTGTGATTTATCTCCGCGACTGTTCATTAGGCAGATTGCAATTGGACACCCGATGAAATTCTTTGAGCATAATAAGTGAGTGTTCTACTATACTTTTCTAACCACAAAATATCATGCAAATCTGTAGAAATAGAATAATAATATTTGTTAATTATGTATGTGGTAGTGCCACATACTAGCTCTTGCCCCGACTTTGACTGCGTTTGTTTTATTTTCTCGGCATAAAATGTATTCCCCTATTCCCCGTCGCCTACAGGTTGCAAACTATATATTTAAAAAATTTCCTCAGCAGATTTTCGGGATTAATATTATGATATCCGTCTCCAGGCTTCAAATTTCGACCAATGTTTGGTGCTAAATTTCAATAAGATCGGTTAAACGTTTAAGCCGAAAATAGTAATCATCATCATCATCATCACATCAACCGATAGACGTCCACTGCTGGACATAGGTCTTTTGTAGGGAGTTCCAAGTTCCACGATTCTGAGCCGCTTGGATCCAACGGCTACCTGCGACGCGCTTAATGTCGTCTGTCCACCTCGTTGGGGGTCGACCAACGCTGCGCTTACCAGTACGGGGCTGCCATTCCAGCACCTTGGGACCCCAACGTCCATCCTTTCTCCGAACTATGTGCCCGGCCCATTGCCACTTAAGCTTCGCGACTCGTTGAGCTATGTCGGTAACTTTGGTTCTTCTACGAATCTCCACATTTCTGATTCGATCGCGTAGAGATACTCCGAGCATAGCTCTCTCCATCGCCCGCTGAGTGACTCTAAGCCTTCTTATGAGGCCCATAGTTAACGACCATGTTTCAGAGCCATAGGTCATCACTGGTAACACGCACTGTTCGAAGACTTTCGTCTTCAGGCACTGAGGGATTTCTGACGAAAAGATGGCACGGAGTTTCCCGAACGCTGCCCATCCGAGTTGAATTCGGCGGTTCACCTCCTTCTCGAAATTGGACCTACCTAACTGGATCGTGTGTCCTAGGTATACGTATTCGTCAACAATTTCGAGTGCAGTGTTCTCAACGATTACTGGTTGAAGCGGAACATGAGCATTAGACATAATCTTCGTCTTGCTCATGTTCATTCGTAGGCCAACCTGTTGAGAAGCTCTGCTGAGGCCATCGAGCATCGTATTTAGGTCTCCCAGAGTCTCTGCCATTATGACTACATCGTCGGCAAACCGAAGTTGAGTGATGTACTCGCCGTTAATGTTGATGCCAAGTCCGTTCCATTCCAGAAGCTTAAAGACGTCCTCCAACGCAGCGGTAAATAGTTTCGGGGAGATAACATCTCCCTGTCGCACGCCTCGCTGCAATTGGATTGGTCTCGTAGTCTGATCCTGTATACGAACTGACATAGTGGCGTTTTTGTACAAACACTGCAACACTTGGATATACCGGTAGTCAATTCGGCATCTCTGCAGTGACCTAAACACAGCCCAAGTTTCCACCGAATCAAAGGCTTTTTCATAGTCCACAAACGCTAAGCAAAGTGGCCGGTTATACTCTTCAGTCTTCTGTATAACCTGCCGCAGCGTATGAATGTGGTCTATGGTACTAAAGCCCTTACGGAAACCGGCTTGTTCGGGAGGCTGGAAGTCATCAAACCTACGAGCGAGACGATTCGTAATGACTCTCGAAAACAGCTTGTAGATATGACTCAGCAGCGAGATGGGTCTGTAATTCTTCAACAAGGTATTATCACCTTTTTTGAAGAACAGAACCACCACACTCCTGTGCCATGCCTCTGGCGTTGTGCCTTGGTGAATAACGGAATCAAACAATCGCTGAAGGACTTTCAGTATCGGTTTTCCACCTGCCTTCAGGAGTTCTGCCGTTATTCCGTCATCACCCGGCGCCTTGCCATTTTTAAGCTGCTTGAGAGCCACACTAATCTCGTATAGGCTGACGTCTGGGATATCTTCGGTATAGTGTCGAGTTAATTTGGCTCTAGGATCCTTAGCCAAATCTTCAACAGGCGTCTGTACTGTGGTGTACAACTGTCCATAAAAGTTCTCAACCTCACCCAAGATCTCAGGTTTGGAAGAGACAAGACTACCATTATTGGTCTTCAGTCGCATCAACTGGCTCTGACCGATAGACAGATCTCTAGCGAACACTTTAGAGCCTCTGTTTTGCTCGATGGCATTTTTAATACGCTCTGTATTGAAGTGCCGCATATCACGAGTCTGTGATTTAGAGATCTGCCTATTAATCCGCCGGTAAGCGGACGCGTCTGCTATAGACTGTAGTCTCATCTCTTGCCTCTCCGTCATAAGCTTGAGTGTATTGGTTGAGAACCTATTGGCCTTGTTTCTACGGTGGGCCTTGTAGAATTTGGACCCGACTGTTTGGACAGTTTCCACCAGCCTGTTGTTCAAATCGTCCACAGTGTCGCAATCTGCTAGGCAACCGAACCGGTTCTGTAGTTCTAGTTGAAAGCTCTCGGGGTTTTGAATATGGGCACGAGTAGGCCGGAGTGTAGACTTCACCAGTCTGACTCTTTTAAGTTGAACGTTTATACTCAATGTGCCTCTTACCATACGGTGATCACTTCCGGTTTTAACCCTGTTGATCACAGAGACATCATTGAATACATGCCGTTTGGTCGACATGATGAAGTCGATCTCGTTTCTCGTGGAACCATAGGGGCTTATCCAGGTCCATTTCCTGTGTGGCCGCTTCTTGAAGAAGGAGTTCATCATATAAAGGCCCTCCTTCTCCATGAAGTCGTCATGAAATAGTAATATTATTATGGATTATTAAGAAGCAAAGTTTATTGTTTGCACGCGCTAATCATTTGATAGTCCAAATGTTAAATACATCCTTATATTTACAAGCTATCCTTATATTAACGCGCGTCAAAGCGTAGGAAAATACTGTGTATTTATATTTCTTCTTTTGATCTCAAATACAAATGTAATTATTTTTCTGGGCTTTATAGATAAACTAATGGTACTAATAGAACCTTGGTAATATTATTCGTCAGCTTTTCTTAATTTTGCCTTTACGCGATTATTTATCGCCTTACTCGTTGTTTTAAGGATGATATAAGAGTCAAATTTCATAGACTTACGAGGCAGTTAGTCTAGAATTTGACTTCTAATATAGGATACGTGCTTGAGGAAAACAAGAATTTCCGCGAGATTTCAAAAGACATCAACCTTATACGCCGCTTATATTTGAGAATGAGCTGACTGAGAATTTTGACTCGGAATGATCCGAAAATTAAGCCCGCCACCTTCTTCAACTACAACATAACTTACCATAAGGTAAGATATGTTGTACTGCAGACAAGTCAAAGTCAGTAATTTTATTCCACTAAAAGTCAAGTAACTTTTAGTGGAATAAAATTAAAAGAGTTATATTCGTGCAATGCTTGGGAGTCCTGTTTTTCATCACAACGATATTGATTTGTTATAGGTAAACCCTTCAAAGTAATGCTCGAATAGTCCAAGCCGCAGGTCAAAGTTTGTCCCACTAAAGTGTCACTAACTACACCAATTAAGACTCGTTAAACTCATTGCGTTTGTTTGCCATCTGTTGAACTGTATTAGTTATATGAAACACATATTAAGGACGTTCTCAGCGCTTAGTTTAATTGAAGTAATCTGTCATACAAATGGTCTGCAAGTTCCAGAGATTTCATATTTAATGATAATACTTGAGTCTACCTCGTTGGTTTAGTGGTTCGAATGTCCAATTACGGAGCACGAGGTCCTAGGTTCAGACACCGGATCGGACTAAAATTGTTTGGTATTTGGTTTTACTATTACATAGATTCATTATATTTATAGATTCATGGCTTTTATATCAGCTCGAAGCTAAATTTCTCAAAGCCTCCTTTGTATGTCTTAAAGATTTTTTGGACTTCTACAGACTGACCTCGGGAGAGCACGTTAACATTCAGACCAGGTTTAATCATAAACTGGTTTTAATAGTTGTTAAATTCCACCCTTGCATTGGAGCAGTGTGGAAAATCCTGATAAATCCAAAAACCGTACAATAGATAAATCTAAATATTAACAGGAATTTTAGTTTTCTCTGTTTTTAAAAAAGTGGTTTTTTCTGAAAAGCTTCTGGATTTGGTAGAATTGTGTTCAAGTAATTAATTAAAATAAACCGGAGTTAAAATCTTTCGTAAATCTTAAGTTTTTTTTGTTGCAAATATAAATATCGAATGTATCTAACTCTCTTATGTATTTAAATTTGCAATTCTTGTATAAATACATTTTATCGAATTAAGATTATTCAAACTGGTGTATTTTTTTAAAACAACCGCAATCTTAAACAAAAAAAGAAAACTATGCTAATGAAATTAAACTATTTCATAGTTCAATTTTTTCATTAAAACTACTGCAGTTCATATTAATACAAGATGAATAAATCTACATCTCGCATATCTCGAATACGGCACCAAGAAAGTTTACACCTAATTAGTTAACGTTTTGCTTTTCATGTTTTCATTCTTTCATTTATGACTTAGGTCAGAGAATTGAAAATAATAGAATAATTTTTTCTAGCACTATCCGCTATAATATACTGGCATTTAATAATTATTTACGTCAGTCCAGATGATTAAATGGTGTAATTATAAAGATTAGAAGTGCGTCAAAAGTTGGAAGACGAGTTGAGATTAAAGTTTATACAACAGAAATATTTCCAACCGTCGCGTCGACTTGAGAAACTTTTGTCTTTGTCATGTAAGAAAGTAAGAACAGGATCGTTTGTTTGAGGAGCGAAAGAATAAGGCTTTGATCACAACTCCTAAAGATAGCGAGTGTTCCTTCCTTTCTTGTGATACTTTGAGTTATTGTTTTGCATAAGTTATAAAAATAAAAAAATAAAGCTTTAGATACTGTTCACTTTGGCATGTTATAATGGATCAAGCCAACTTACATAATTAACAAATAATTTGACGGCCGATTGGCGCAGTTTGCAGCGACCCTGCTTTCTGAGTCCAAGGCAGTGGGTTCGATTCCCACTACTGGAAAATGTTTGTGTGATGAGCATGAATGTTTTTCAGTGTCTGGGTGTTTATATGTATATTGCTATTATTTATGTATATTATTCATAAAAATATTCATCAGTCATCTTAGTAACCATAACACAAGCTACGCATACTTTGGGGCTAGATGGCGATGTGTGTATTGTCGTAGTAGATTTATTTATTTAAAAAAAAAAGCTACAAAAAAGGTTGTTAGGAAATAAATATGTCAACAAACTCTGCTATTTACTGTTAAACGTGGCATAATTTGGTATTTACGTTTCTTTCAAGCTCTGATATTGGAATAGGTGCCGTCAGTTGTATTTGTATGTATTTATCTAGTAGTGCAGCTTTTTGTGACAGAGTCTCTCGAGAGCAGCATGCTTATTTCTGCCGCTAAGCAGCATTGAAAGGCGTTGGGGTACAAATCAATGCAAACGTTATTTGTTACCTTTTTTCCGCTCAACCGTTAAAGCAATCTTGATGATATATGGAGATTGATGTAGGATAATATTCATCTCATGTATATAAAATCTATGTGTATAAAAAATAAACATAGCTGAACTGCTTTATGTACGTGAAATTTTTTGCAACCATATAATGACAATATGATAAATTTTGTTCCGGAAAAAAGGGTTTACACGGGATTTTTAAAAACTTATAATAAACGTGGATAAAGTCAGGGGCAACAGATAGTACATCATAAAATAGAAAACAGGATCTTAAATCTGGTATGTAAGTGCGCTATGTTCAATAAAACAAATACAGAATAATTTTGAAACCACAGCGGGTTTTTTTTTAGTTGTTCGGTATCGGTAATAGAACATATTTCCACAAAATTTTTCAATTTATTGACGTGACAACGTCTTATTATTCGATGGAGCCGGCTGCACACACGAAAAAACATGACTCATGCGGCGTTACCTCGCTCTGAGGCGTTCCATTTAAAGCTTGAAGTGCAAGCGAGAGCGCGGAGCGTGTGACAAAGGGGTACAATCGGCCTCCGCATTCGGCAGCGTTCGACATCTGTCTCTCTCCTACTTGAGTAAGTTTTCGTCAAGTATGCAGTGAAAACTTAGAGACTCGTAATAGGTATCTACGTAAACAAATAATAGCCCACTACTATCTTAGGCTGCATCATCACTTTCCACCAGGTGAGATTGCAGTCATGGGCTAACTTGTAGTGGATTAAAAAAAACTACATTGTAATGTGTGGCGTGCATAGGTAAGTAATGGGTTTTCAATGCTTTATTTTATGGAATTACCGCTGCGACGATAGGACCGAGTGCGAGAACGTTGATCGCAAGTTAACAGCTGAGAGCTATTGTAGGGTGCCCATAATTATCTTTTCCAGGGACTAATCATTTGTAACCATTAATTTCTGTATCGTTAAGTAAAACATAAACATAAACATAAAAAAATATATGTTCATAAATTTGGTTCATGTACGACATAAAAATATCCGCACTGAAAAAAAAAAAATCCGTTATAATACTGACCTACTTTTGTAATATTTTTATATTAACTGCTCGTATTGAGTACGGTAAGCAAACTTTAACAATACGGACAACACTCGTAGTACTGAAGCAATTTACGGAATAGCTCACGATAGGTGCTATCCATGCCAATAGTCATCGCGCGAAGTGGATTAGTTGAGTTGATTATATTGAGGCTTCGTACTCCAGAGCTATTATTATCCAGTACCTACCTATACCTATGTGTATGAACACGCAGGCGATTATCATTTGTATGACCTATATAAGAGCGAATTTAATATATCTAATCCAATATTTTTAAACGAGCTATTCTTGTGAATAAATGAACATATGCGTTTCTAATGATTTTTTGAAAAGTCCCGGGGAACCGCTAGTTTTCCTGGGGTAAAACGTGACCTTTGTGCTATCATTCCAAACTTCAGTACACAGTATATCTCTCTGTTAATTTTCATCAAGATCCATTCAGCTGATTTTCGCGTTTTTGACTAACAGCATAATAGCAGTAATAAGCATCCATCGAAACTTTCGTGTATTTTGGACACAACTTTAAAATTTGGATGAAGTTCCATTGAATTTATTATTGACAATATTGTTTGAAAGTGGACCGCTCCGCTTTGATATCTCACAAGATATAATTATGATTGTTAAATTGTAAAATGTTGAAGTTGGAGAAGAGCGACATCTGCGTTTCTAGTCGTAACTTCGCGGTATTTGCCTTCTGATCAAGTAGTTAAATCACTACATACTGAAATACGTTATAAGTTATAAAAATAAATAAATATACTACGACATTACACACATCGCCACCTAGCCCCAAAGTAAGCGTAGCTTATGGGTACTAAGATGACTGTTGAATATTTTTATGAATAATATACATAAATAAATAAAAATATACTAATAAACACCCAGACACTGAAAAACATTCATGCTCATCACTCAAACATTTTCCAGTAGTGGGAATCGAACCCACGGCCTTGGACTCAGAAAGCAGGGTCGCTGCAAACTGCGCCAATCGGCCGTTATATAATAAACGTATTAAGTTATACTCAAAGTTATTAGTTTGTAAGGCTTACTTGAAATAAATACCCAACAGTCTGCTGGACCTAAGGCCTTTCCGGGTTTGCTCATAATCACCACGTTGGGCAGATGGATTGATGATCACAGTAGATGGTAGTATTAGCAGTACAGAAGACGCTGCTTCCCAATTCCACTACATTGCCTGCTGAAATCCGTGGAAGTAATTCCCTTCCTATATTTAAGAGTCGTCTGAAGGACTCTTTGGGTGTTGGCAGTTTAAGTTGTTGCTTTATTACTGTCTGTAAATTATGTATTAAAATCTACTTTTATGTATTATGTATATTTTATACTTATATATACGTAATAACGTATATTTATTTAAATTATCTATGTATTAGTATCTATACATTTTGGTATTTATGTATATATTACAACACTCTTGGCACTATCCCGTTCTCTTGCTCTCAGTCCTTTCTACAAAGGTTGCCTGTAAAAATTGCTTGCAGCAATAAGGCCGCCTTTGCATGTCTACATTGTTTACGGTTTCATTAATTTTTTTTTCCTGTATGTATGTTATACTCGCAATAAAGTGTTTCTTCTATTAATCACCTAGTACGAAACCACGGAAAGAGGTGTTGTGGTGCAACTGTATTTGAATATGCCGTCATCATACAGCTGCAATATTAAAATTGGAGTTGTGTAAAGTTCTCAGAAACCATTTTGATTTTGCTTATCAAGTTGACACGACAAAGATGTCATCATCTTCCGCTGCTGTTTAATGCCACACAGCTAAGCACAGGCTTCGTATAGGAGAAAGGAATTTTATACCAGTAATTCTCCCAACCCTCTCCATTATGCTGCAATGTAAGGTTCAGGACCTTAACCTTAACGAGCTTCATTATCAACAAAATAAATGAAATAGGTAAACCCTTTTAAAACCTACTCATTTTGTAAACCGGTTAAAAACAAGCATTTTTTTTGCAAAATTTCACATGCACGCAAATTTTATTCGAAAAAGAACAAAGTGAAAATGTACGAATTTTATTATGTACGTATTTAGAATATGTCGTAGAAATGTTTTGTTGATTTCACCCCTAAATCGGTATGGTCGGTATGCTTTGACACTGTGTCTTTGTGAAAAAATCCCTTCGCTGTTAGTACAGAAACGTGGATAAAACCGGCGAAGTGCGAGTGGGACTTACACACGAAGGGTTCCGTACTAATAATAATCCCACATTATCATCATATCAACCGATAGACGTCCATTGCTGGACATAGGTCTGTTATTCTTTTTCCGGCCAAACAAGTAAGGAAACAAGCCTATGGAAGAAGAAGAAGATAGGTCTTTTGTAGGGAGTTACAAATTCCACGGTTTTGTGCAGCTTGTGTCCAGCGGCTCCCTGCGACTGTCCACCTCGTTGGGGGTTAACCAACGCTGCGCTTACCAGTGCGGGGCTGCCATTCCAGCAATTTGGGCACACAATGTCCATCCGTTCTCCGAGCTATGTGCCCAGATAGCTTCGCGTCAGCTACGCTACTTGAGCTATGTCGGTAACTCTGGTTCTTCTACGGATCTCCTTATTTATGACTAGATCACGCAGAGATACTCCGAGCATAGACCTCTCCATCGCCCGCTGGATGTATAAAATTGTGATTATGTTTTATTCCAAGTGACAATGACTCGTAGTTACAATTTAAATGACCCTAAATAGGAAACTAAGATGAAATATGTAACAAAACAATAATTAGTTTTAAACTTTATTAATATCGAAAATAAAACACGAGAGAACACGTATTTTGTATGGAGACCTCGCATTAATTTTCAACTATTTTTTTTTGTTACAGCTCTAATGGAAATCAAATTCAACTATCAACCTATTTCGGTTATTGAGACAGAAAGATGGACAGCAAAGGTTAATAAAATTACGTTCGAGTATGGAACTTCAAAATAAAAAGATTGGTTGTCAATCACTTGATGAATACCACCCCTCCAATGGCGTCTCGCTATTTTGCGATGCCATCGCGATGGATAAATAAGATATATATAATATAGATCCTGTACAAAACTGGTAAACATTTTTTATATATCAATGTACTTGGCAGATTCTTCCCAAATATGTATATCTAAAAGTACCTTTTCCTTGTTGATCATAACGACCTGAACCTATGGCTCACCGTAGTGTCCTGGCCAAGACTATCGATAAGCTTATTATCGGCGCCCAAAATCGGTGACTCATCCAATTACAGTAATCTTAGTACAAGGTTTGCCCGCTCGCAAGTGGGGAGTATTTATCACAAAGCAAAATCTGTATCGCCAAGGTAATATTGACCTGATGTGATTGATTTTAGAGTCGCAAATCCTGTACTTCAGATTTTATTTCAAGAAACGTTCTGTCAAAAATCAGAGCCTAAGAGTTTTCAGGCAAATTTGAGCATTAAATCAATGACAATAAAGTCCATTTTACTCCGATGTTCAAGTTATTCCATGCTCGATAACGACACCTCAGTTGCGAACGAACAAATCTTGTACCAAGGCAACGCAACTCGCAACTATTTATTTTCTAATTAATTTAATAATTAGTTTTATCACCATTAACGAAAAGTTTAAAACTGGGGAATTTGTAGAATATACTTCAAAATAAGTGTATTGATTAGATAAAGAGTTTCAAAGAAACAAAAGGTCAGAAATTACGACGCATACATTTATACAGTGTGGTCTATTTTGGGCATTTATGCAAGGTCTGATTTTTAGTGAGTTAAATTTCAAACTATTACATTTGTTTATAAGTTAAAGATTAATAGATGGAAATGAGAAGAAATTTCCGAAGTTACGATCGCCCAACCCATTTAGAGAATCAAAATGTACGAGTATTTGTAGTGTCTTTAGTAACAGATTCAAACATCGTTTTATAGAAAAATAATTGAAAATTAAGATTAATTTACCTGTTCATTTTTAAAACAATAATATATGCTGTGTTGTTTGAAGTTCAACCAGTTTAATTTTTTATCCGAGAATTTACAGTTCACCTCTGGGGATAAAATAAAAATTATAACCCCGAGCACACGTTTAAACCTTGAGGATGAAACTAAAACATGTAAGTATAAATTACGCACTCTCAACTTAACTTTAAAGTGCATGCACATTTTAAAGTCACTCTGCAGTTTTTCTAAATTACAAAGTAATTTACTCTTCTCTTAAGTATTGTTGTTTGTAAAGGTTAATGCCGTGCCATCATGTACTGTAATTTTTCAATGGCGGTCACCACACTTTGGAGGAAATGGCAAGATGTCATGTTACATTGCATTTTGTAACTTAGGTTATAACTCTTTTTTCAAAAAAGCGCGATGGAATGTGAGTGATAAAAGAAACAGTTTTACGTGAAAAATTTACGTCTTTGAAAGTAAGACCTATTTGTATCCATTACTCAAGTGTCACCTAAAATTTACATTATTTATATTGGCTAATTAATAGTGCACAAGCGATAACCGTAAGTTCAAGCGATGCTGGTGTTTTATCCAACTGGTCGCTTGTGTTCTAATTGGGATGCTGCACATAATGATGGTTTCAGAATTTTGTTGGGCTTACCACGTTATTTTTGTGCATCTGAAATTATCGCGAGGATCATACTGATGACTTTTTTGCCAGCAGAATAGGCCAGCGAACATTGAGGAAAAGAACATGGGTAGGCAGTATCAGTATTCTGAAGGCGTTAACAAATCGATACGACTCTCCAATTAACAAGCTATATATTTAACTCCATGTAGGGCTGGTTAGAATTCGCTCGTTCGATGGTAAGTTTACCCTTACCGGGTCAAACAGCCAACCAATCAGAAATGAAATGAAATTTAATTGTGTTAAAAAAGTTTTAGTTCTCAGCACCCGAAAACGGTCACAGAACCACACCGCAGTATGAGTGAATGATAAGGAGATAATAAATAAATAAATAATAATTATTTATTATTTATCCTAACCAGGAATCTAACACTTGATAATTAATAATAATAATAATCTTTATATAATTCGGTTCGTTCAACTAAAGTTTGTTAGATTTGATGTATGTTTAACTGTCGTATAAGTAGCTGCTGTCAAAACAATATTTAAACAAATTTAATCGCCGTTCCATGCAAAAAGCAACATTTTTTAAGTCGTCCCAATAATATATATTTGGCATAGATTATAATTGCTATATTACTGTGTCTTTGCCTATAGATAGTTATTGTAAATGACAGCCATCTAATAAGCATAGGCAGGTCTATGCAGCAGCATTGGCTTCCAGCGTTATGGATTTATGTATCTCTCTCCCCTTAATAAAGGAGGTCTATACCAACGAGTAGGGTGTTTTAATGTTATTAATTATAACTTATTTATTTTTGACCAGTACTAGTTGATTATCGATATCAACTCCGTATATGTAAACAATAGAAACAAAGTTTTAGTAAAGAGTATACCTACAAAAGTGTCACAATGAACTTAGCTTAGTGGGTAATTAGATCACATCTGTTTTTCTGTTCACATTACACGCGGTTACTAAATTCTTTGTTACGTTATTAAACTAATGATTACAAAACTGCACTGCCTAATTATGTTACAGGAGATTTAAGAACCAGGATTTTTGCAAATCTCTAGGAATTACAGATCTAACTACTGTTATAACATTTTACTGATAAAAAATTTTTCCAAAATAAATAGTAAACATTGGCGTAAATAATGTAACTAATTGTTTAATGTTTTATTTTAAACGAGATTTTTTAACCGCTCCTAAATTTATTAATTGTTTTATTAAGGAAGCCAATCAGTTTAATTTTTTTTGCCATTCCATTGCAGTCAGAGTAATTAAATCGACTAGATATAATAAGCATATTATTCAGGATTTGGGACTTCTCTAGGATTTTTTTTCAAATCGCTGATTTTATCATTTCCTAGCGACATATAATATAAGAAATTATTAACAAAGGATGTACCTAATGAGTCATTGAACACTTTCTCTTTTAAGCAATGAGTTTCAATTGAAAATGGCAATTATATAGTAATGTTGATATTGTTATGACATGGAGTTTATTAAATAAATCTTTAAACATACTGTATATCAATATTTCCTGATAAAGTCGCGCATTTATTTTTTACTGCAAAGTTATTGTAAGTTTTAAAAATAAGTTTGTTGTTTTAAAATCAGTGCTAATAACTTTTAGTGTAGTTGAACCTTTGCAGAATGGCAATGCTTTATTTAGTTCTATCTCTATGTGTTTTGCAAGTGCATTCAATGGCGCTCAAGGGACCAGTTTTAACAAGATACCAGCCGTGTGGACTGGGAGTGATCTATTTCGACAAAATAACGGATATGCTGTGGCGCGCGGAAGTAAACCTTCAGTTGTATGAAAACATTAATGAGGTTGTGATTGAAATCATTTTTGAAAACCAGATGACGCTTTATGGGGTAAGTAATCTTACTTCATCTGAAGTATTTATCTAGTATTCTATCTAGAATCTGTTAATCTAAGCCGTATTTATAATTTAAAAAATTGCTTTCATTTACATTAACAGATAGATATGAACTCTAGAATAATCTTAAATCATTTGGCCCTATCAGTGCCGTTACTGTGTTCAATTTTAACAAAATAATTTCTAAATTATTAAAATAATGATACTATTATACAATGAAATTAAATTAAATACAATTACATTTAAATCAATTAAACACAATTATTTATAGAGAATTGATTGAAGTGAAATGAAATACAATGAAATTAAAAAGGTACAGTTGATTGGAATTAAATTAAATTAAACACATTATATAGTGTTACCTACGTGCGGTTAATTATTCCGTACGCGTAATTTTTTAAATTTTAATTACGTGTAGACTTATACATCACAAGCTAAATATTTTCTAAACGACTAAAATAATAATACAATTAAATGAAATTAAATACTGTTCAACTTTAATTTTAATTACGTGTAGACTTATTCATCACACGTAATAACGCGGGGCGCAGCTAGTATAAATCAAATTTTATATGGCAAACTTTAGCTATTGTTATATCTCATCTATGCAAAATTTAGTTATTCACAAATCACGTGGAAATAATGGATTTTTCCGGTCATAAAGTAACTAGTTTATGTTTAAATCCATTCCATTCCATCCATTCCAGCTATTTTCATTTCAAATTTTAGTCGAATTGGTTCAGTACTTACGGCGTGACGGAGTAATAAAGCTGCGTTTACCTGTGCGAGGTCGCGATTCCAGCACCTTCGAACCCCAACGTCCATCGGTTCTTCGAGCTATGTCCCTCGCCCATTTTTACTTCAGATTTGCGACTGGCTGAGCTATGTCGGTTACTCTAGTTCTTCTACGGATCTCCTTAATTCTGATAAGATTACGTAGAGATACTCCTGAAATGTATGTAAACGCTCACTTCTCATATGTATTAAGTAATCTCGAAATGTAAATAATAATCTTTACTAAATAATATAATTTAATTAGAGAGTTTTATAATCTATATTTCATTCATTTGATTTCAGGTATCCCACAACAGTACAATATTCATCAACAACCAATCGCATAATTTCACCTTTATACCAAAAGGAAACATTCCTGACCAATACCACATCTATACATCGATAAAAGAAAATACAACAACATCAGTGCCAACTGTGGAAAGGTTCAGCTTAAACCGGATAGTTTTGTGTAATGCCTTTCTGAAGGTGAAACTTTAATTAATTTTAAAAATAAATCTATCAGACATAGAGATATAGACTCCATGTCGGGGTGAACGAGTTCGATCTTTGGCACGCACCTCTAACTTTTCGGATGAAACCTTCAATTGAATATCAATTGCTTTAACAATGAAGGAAAACACCGTGGGGAAGCATGCATGCCTCTGAGTTCTCTTCAATGTTCCTAAATGCGAGTGAAGCCTACCAATCCGAAAATGACCAGCGTGATGGACTACGGCATAAGATCTTCTTATTTTAAAAGGAGACCCGAGTTTCGGAGGCCTGGAATGGTTTGATAAAAATGCTACAACGAAACTGCTTTGTTAGCTTGTTTGATTATGGATGGCTCTGGGTGTGATTCCTGGGTCTGGTGGGATATTACGTTAGGTTATATTTGTCCCTTAAGAAACTAGTAATAGTAGGTAGGTAATAGGTACTGAGAATTTCTACAGGAAGAGTTTCTTCTTTCATATTTTCTTTCTTAGTACCTGAAAAATTGTGTTTTCTACCCGCATGTTTCTGAAAACACGTTAAGACTTCGCCGGTTTCAGTTAATATCACTAGCATAAGATAATCGTTGAATCAAACCAACCTACATTTCGGCAGCACTTCGGTCCTAATTCATATCTCCTAATGTTTGGCAGTGGGACGAAATGCAGTAGATGTTGCACTTGCAATTAATGTGTGTTGAATAACCCATGTTTCAAAACCAGTAAAACATGTTTATTTTTAACGTATGCTTGAATTTTATTTTTTTTTGTTTGAGGCTGCCGATACAGTAAAATCTTTGGACGCAACCCAACCTGGTGATAGGGAATACCAACACGTTTGCGGAAGACGATCACTAGATCACACAGAAGTAAATTACGTACGGACAGAGTACGCCCAAGCCGGAGATTGGCCGTGGCATGTGGCCATACTGATTAAAAAACCTTTCACAAACCTTGCTTACTACCAGTGCGGAGGAAATGTAATATCTACCACAGCGATTCTAACCGGTATGAGAGTTTTCTTTCACAGTTCAATTAGGTACTTGTGCGACGGCTTCCCTTCCGTCATTGATTGTTACAGCGGATTTTTAATAAACGTAAATAATAAAGGATTAAAACCGAAAACTTTTGCCAACCTAAAAGAAACTCACATTTCAGAGTTATGTTGTGCTCTTACACATTACAGTCAAATGTGAATCAGGCATTACGCTTAATAAAAGGCAGCAATCTAGACTAATGCTATATGTCTCTTCAGTCGGCCCCTCATTATTGAGGATTGAGGATTGAGGATGTTCTCCCTCCCTCCTTCTCTGTTCTTGGTAATTCTTATCGTATTATAGAAGGAACGGGCACCAGATTCCCTCAGTTGATCGCTCACGATTACGTTGCATTCCTAACCGAAATTAACTTTTCAAGACTTTTTCCGCGTTTTTCAGTGTACGCGCGGAAAAAATGTAAATCTTTTGATCATCACCAACATAATATATAAGCCCTCATAATTACAAACAATATACAACTGATTTTCTTAACTAAACGCATGATGCGTTTAGCCCGTTTTCGCGTAGAGTGGAGACCTAAGCTCTATGCTCCACTATCATGTATAAGACGGTACATATCATTCATTTTTTTTTTTTTATTTGGCCTATTACTGGAAATAAACTGTCCTTTAGTTTATAATTATTAAAAGGTTTTGAACAAACATCTAATGAATTATTTTTAACGGTGTACATTATTATATTTATCTTGAATATTTTTAGCTGGTCATTGTATGTTTTTAAGCGGTAGTTTAATAGACACGAGCAGGATAATAATCAAAGCTGGATTGACCGATCTCAGAGCTGTGGATAAGGCTGACCAACAAACACTTACTGTAAGCGAGTTTATACATTTTTTATATTAGTATTAAACAGCTGTTGCTCACAAATTTGTTCACTATGATTTGTATTTTAAAAATATCCGCTTTTTTACCTATGCTAGGCTAAAACAAATCGTTTGCCCTATTTCCTTAAGGATACACATCAAGGCGCTGTCTTTGCAAAATTTCACAAAGATCAGTTTTGATATTTACCATATTTCTGAATCCCGATGGAACATTTCCTGGACTTCATTAATGTAAGAGTGATGTCATCTGCTCTAATAATATTTAGGGTTCAGTTTTGCATCCACCCCGATTCAAACTGACAAATAGGGACGGACACACGTCCGTCAACCGGATTATACGGAATATGAGAGGATATATCTCACAGAGGTAGTTGAAAAGTTTCAGTCTTAAAATAGAACGTACATTTTCTGAACCATGCAACGAAGCCCCCCAAATTAATCCGTCTTTTATACTGGTTTGAATTGCAGGCGGAAAGAGTAATTCTGCATCCCGATTACAACGCGGACCAAGCTACTTCAGACCTCGCTATTGTGATAGTAAATAAACTACTGTATACTGAATACGTCCAACCAATTTGTGTATGGGGTCCAGTTTACGACAAAACCGCGCTTTTTGGAAACCAAGCTGTGGTTAGTATAATATATTCCATACGAGTGTTAAAGTTAGTACGTAAAAGCAAATATTTTTAAGCTAAAGCAAAACCTGGATTACAACTAGAAAATCTGACCCTGTAACAAACTAATCGACCTTATTATTGTCCAAGGATAGTAACTAAGTATAGAAACTAGAAGTAGAACAAAAACCTAATTAAAAAGAGGCAGTGTTTTAAGCAGTCTACGAAACCTCTCCCTCTGAAATTGATATCTGGACTTCTACAGTGCAATCTTGCCCACGACTCTTGTATCATTGAATATGCTTTCGTTTTGATTGAGTGGAACCAAATTGTTAAAATCCAGCTTAAAATTTGACGTGTCTTTAGTCTTTTTTTGATCGTCAACATTTTGTTCTAACAAAATTGGTATAGAAAAAGTGTCTTAAAGAGTTTTTTTTTAAATGTGTGTGTTTAATTTTATAGATTACTGGATTTGGAACGACAGAGCAAAACATGCCATCGCATACTCTCAGAGCAACTAACACTATAGTGCAAAATGACACTACTTGCAATAATTATGCTCCCGAGTTATATCCAAAACTATTAAATGAATTTACTTTCTGCGTTGGCTTTGGTCCTAATGCTGGTGAGTATCTCGCTTAGTTACGTTTTTGATGTTTCAGCATCTTCACACTCACGTTTCACGTGATTTAGGGGCCCTGGTTTTAATATCATTACATTTCTACAAAGTGATTTGATGCGTAGCTATTGAGATCATCTCAACACCCACGCGTCTTTTTCTACAACCTCATAATTCATCGAAGATTACGTTTAGGTTTTAGGCAACCAGCGAGGTTAATTTGTAAAATAGTTCCTTAGGTCACCAATTTTATTGAGTTTGTCCATCAAGATGGTGAATACCCTCTGGATCTTTTTCCTTCCATCTTGCATTATATCACCAAAGACACGATCGAACCTTTATTTCTGGAAATTTGGATTGTAATTACCGGTCTGTAACTAATCTTTATTATTTATTCCTGTAATCTTTATTGTTTTAAACAGGTATAAATCCCCGGAATGGAGACAGCGGAGGTGGTCTCTTCATTCCCACAAAGCAACCAGATCATAAAGTGAGTTGGTTCCTCCGTGGTATCCTATCCAAATGTGGTCTGCTGGCTGGTCAGATTTTCTGCGACCCTGAGTACTATGTTGTGTATACAGATGTTGGACCCCATTACGGTTGGATATATCACAATGCTGGTTTAATTTTTTCAAGCAATGTTGTTTCTTGAGAATTTATATATTTAAGTTCAATGAAATAATTGTTAATCATTTCTCTCAAATTGTAGGTAAGCTGTTAATTTGTGAAATAGTTGGGTATTACTTTAAATTATATTAAGAATCCATAAAATTATTTTAAGACATTGTGAGTAAAATTACATATTGTAAAAATTATTTTCAGAAAAACTAACTTACGGTTAAATTATTGATAAGTGGGTAAATGTGGAGGATGTCAGATTGAAATCGGTTAGGTGTCAATATGTAAGAACGATAAGAAGGGCTTATAAATAAGTATCTGTTGCACGATACTACATTTGTACTTTTTTGGTTTTTCAAAAATGCTGCAGGAACCGTTAATTTTCTCGGGATTTTGGCAATATCGATTTATCTGTGAAGTTGTTTATAGGTATCAAAGGACCGCTGGAACTATTAATTATTTTTGAACCCCTGGAACGTTACTCGGTGTTTTTCCGAGATAAAAAGTACATTATGTCCATTCCAGGAAGCAAGCTTTAATACGTGATCAATTTTATCAAGATATCAAGCGTTTCATCCAAACATTTAAGTAATAAAATAAACAATTTGTTTAGCATTTATAAAAATACTAACTGTTGCTCGCATTCTTCGACCGCGTTGATTACGGTTTTAAACAAATCCCGTGGGAACCGTTTTTTTGCTGGGTTAAAATGTAGCCTATGTTACTCTTCGTCCTTTTAACTAAGTATGGCAGTAAATTACTCAAAAACTTGGGTTTTCTATTCCCACATATGCCTCAGGGACAGTAGAAAATGTACCTTTAAAGTATATAGTTTATATAAGTATAATTTCGGTTTTTATTTACACATTGTATAATATTTATGCATATGAAAATATATATTTATATTTATATGCACCACCCTTTTGATTTGTGTTTTACGCCATTAGTTGCCTGGAAGAGATCGCCATGTAGCGATAAGGCTGCCAAATTGTATAGGTACTTTGTATAAGTAAAAAATATATTTAAAAATTTTCTGTATTTTTATGTTGCTTACAATAAAAGTGTATTCATTCATTCATTGCTTAAAGGAAGGACTAACAAACAAACACACTTTCGCATTTATAATATTAGTAAGGATTATAAAGCTTGTTTGCGGTTCATGAATAAAGCAAATTATCTGATCTGTGTTGTCCACTTCGGAAGATGCAGTGGAAACGTCAATCTTCTTATACATCCCTACTAAAATTATAAATGCAAAAGTTGGTTTGTACTTCTTTCACGCATCAAGAGAGTTACAAATTATGTTTTTTTTTCCATAGAGTTTGTGGGCTAGAGAGGATCTCAGCAATACCGATCTCGGTAAATCCTCTTCGTGGTCAATGAATTTTAAAGAAATTATGTTATCTAGACCGGAATTATTTAAGCAATTCTGATAAATCTTTTCGGATCATTTCATGCGCGCAGAATTCGAAAAAATCCTATTTTTCTTATAAATATCTGGTATATATCCAGGCTAAAGAAAGAAGCTGATTTCATTATGTAACGGGATTAAACAGTAAAAAAAATCCTATTTTTCTTATAAATATCTGGTATATATCCAGGCTAAAGAAAGAAGCTGATTTCATTATGTAACGGGATTAAACAGTAAAAAAACGTGAAAGGAATCTCTAAAAAAATATGCACACACCAAAATTGAGAAATAATTTTCATGAAAACTTAAAAAAAACTAGTACCAATTATTATTTATTATTTTTATTATTTGCAACCAAATCACATAAGTTAAGTTAGTCAATCAAGTAAGTTAAAGGGGATTGCCAAAAATGACAATCTCATTTAAAGTTGTGGGCTTTAAATGAGGTTGGCATTTTGGGAAACAATCAAAATTATTCTGAATTATAATTTTTCGCTACGTATTGCAAGGGTTAAACATTAAACTCCAAAAAATTTAGTTCAGAAGGCAGAAAAAAATCAATTGATATATATCGTGATATATATCATGATACAATATTTCCGCTGATATATATCGGCGATCCCTGCATGCACGTAATCCCGCGGGTAGAACTAGTTTTTTTTCAATAAATACTGTCTCCTCAGATAATAAGTAACAAGTAAGTAAACATTATTGCTCATCATTTAGCGCTGCTAATTAAAATTAAAATAAATTATAATTAAGTATGCTGTGAAAGTAGTAGGAATTATTATTTTGCCCTAACAAAATAAAGCTACCCTTTAAGTCCATGTTGCTGTTGGGGTATGTAAAAATAATACAAAATTGTTAGAGCTTATTGTTGTCTAAACACAAAAAGAAAGTAATTTAGTTTTGGTTGTATGTATGAAATGTCCTTAAGCTTAAGGCGGTTTTTTTATACTTTTACTAACTTCATAACAAAGGGTAGCTCATGCCAATTTGATTGATATTCTTGTTTATTAAACCATTTTAAACAAATAAAGAGTTACTGATTTTTATGCGTGTTATTAATTAACAAGTATTTGAATACCTACTGTGTAATTACGTACAGGACGGTACAACGAAATTAACACAGTATTAATGACGTTGTGAATCTAACCTAATGAACCTAGCCTAGTTGAAATTATGATAATGATAATGAATGTTTGAAATGGGAAAGTACCTGAATGAATGTAGGACAGACCAAATTCACTTACGCATTTATAATATTAGAAGTTATTTCACCACAAAAAGTACCTAAATTATTCTTAGACGCAAGAGACTTTGATATCCAACTTAATCGATCTGAAGAGCTGTACGATCAATATATAAACTTAAAATCACGCGAAGCCCTCCGTGAGAAGTTTAAAGAAATAGGTATACTTACTGTAGTATAGTATTTGTAAGACAACATATTAGTCTTTATAAACAAAAAGTGGATATAAACAGTCGACTTACAAGAAATGGTCATAAATTAACATCTGCATATCGTCTGCGAAAGGTACAGAAGTCATTTGTGAAATTGAGTATAAGCTTTTATAATATGATTCGTAAGGAAATTTTGGACCTACCAATGCATAAGTTTAAAGAATGTGTTAAAACACATTTATTACAGCGAGGTTATTATACAATTGATGAATTTCTTAATGACAAGGTTGCTCAGAAGCATCCGGCTCCGCTCCGCATCTCTCACAAGATAGAAAAATAAATAAATTTTGAATTTTGAATTTTTTGAATTTTAAATCGTACGTAAATTTTTAAGATATGGTTTACCGCCTTTTTCTCTCTCTTGCTTTTATACTATATTATCTATCCAACAACCACTTAACGCGTAGAGCGTTACTTTTTTTGCTGCGTGATCGAATTAAAAACCAATGAAAACACACGCTTTAGATTTTCATCCAATCACCGGCCCTCCAAGTCACGGGTCTCTCTCAGAATGAGAAAGGTACGCCGTAGTCTAACACGCTGGTCAACGTTTACATTTCACAACAGCCTTTGAAAACATTATGGAGAATTCTCAGGACTGCAGGTTTCATCGCGACGTTTGCTTATACCGTTAAAGAAAATGTCATTTAATTGCTTAAATTGTAAACGCACATATATCTGAAAAGTTATAGGTATATAAAGGCTCTCTTTCTCATTCATCCTCAGCCTATTCATGACCTGGGCTGGGCACTTCTTTCTCATAGTAAAGAGGGAATTAGAGCATTGACCTATCAGGCCTTTTATTGCAAAATTCATTTATTTTAAGTAGGCCTAATATAAGCACTTTCGAAACGTCAAGTCTGTCTGTTTGTAGTGACTCTACCACCGATTCAGAAGGCAGATTCTACCAAGAAGAAGCCGGCAAGAAACTCAGTAGTTGCTCTTTTTCAACATCAACAATTTACATTTTAACATTCATTTTTCTATCTTGTGAGAGATGAAAGCGGAGCCGGATGCTTCCAAGCAACCTTGTCATTCAGAAATTCATCAATTGTATAGTAACCTCGCTGTAATAAAATTGTTTTAACATATTCTTTAAACTTTTACATTGGTAGGTCAAAAATCCTCTTAGGAATCATATTATAAAATCATATCATAAATTGCACACGACAAATTAATATCACATGTTAGTGATAATAAACGGGACTTCTGGTTTTCTAAGTTCGAGCTTACTGATAGTTTCTGGACAGAATACTCGATACCATATAGGTAAAGAGCCGGAGGGGCCGGAGATTCGCGACCAGGAATGACTGATCTACCAGCAGTGGCGTGCATTGCATATATGCAAATAAGCAGTGCATACCCTACCCTCAGGGTCTTAAAGAACCTTCAGATAGGACCATTAAAGTTTTGTAATTAAAAAAACACTAAGTAAAAAATATATGAAAGCGCCATCTAGTAATGAGCAGCCAAACTTCTAGGGCAATTGTCGCTAGACAGGCGACAGCGCAACCAGCGCGCGCGAGGCGTAGGTATAGCTTATAAAATAAAATTTTCTACTTCGTATTTTAATTTTTAACCGTAAATGCTAAACATTTACCTTTTAAAACACGTAAAAATACCTATATTATCATTTAAATCTCATGTTATCGATTGCAGGGTAAATCAATTACTATGAATCACTCGACATATGACGCCATCTACTGTTCGTAGAAATATCAAATAAAATAAGCACGCCCAAAGAAAGAATCGTTCTGCTAGATGTGTGCGTGCAAGTTAGTAGTGTGTGTCGTGTAATGTTATAATCGTGCGCTTGTACTTACAAGATTAGCATCGGTCTTGTGTGAACAGTTTCATTCATAAATTCTCTATGTATGGGTGTCTATAAGCACTGCTTACGGAAGCGGATAATCAATTACGTGTTTGATTTTTTTATGAAAAGTATTCCAGGAATTATTGGAAAGTGAGAAAGTTAACAATAAATATTGTTTCTATTTATTGTTGACATATCAAAATAAAATAGCGTTCGTACCCATACTTAAAAAAAATTAAAGACATATTTTGACTAATTTCGATTGCAATATTATCATTAGCATATTCAATCGCCATTATTGTTTACCTTCGAACAATGCTCTATGGCGTTGGTGACAAATAAACGGTTAAAGTGCATAAATTCAGCAACTTATAAAAGTTTGAGTAGTGATAGTTTAATGTGTTAACGTTATTTTATAGTTTATTCATTCATTTTATAATGAAAGCATATTCGTGCGGTCTTTGTTTGGGTTCAGTGTGCCTGGAAAAAGTACTTAGAGACAACTTTAATTTCTATCCCTTTATCGTAAAATTAGAAATCATTCGCAAAGGAAGGTGTGTACCAATGTTACAAATATCCACAAAAAAAGGTGATAAAGTAAAACGTATGTGTAATAATAAATATTACGAAAACTATTCTTGACTAAGCGGCTTTGTACACACTAATCGATTATTTTGCTTTCCTTTTGTTTTATTGTCCAATATACGTAAAGTTTGAAATGATAAAGGATATTGTGATATTAATAATTTTCATCAAGACGCTAAAAACATGTTTAAAAAAAATATTATCATCTTCAGTGTGCTTAGAAAATGCTGCCGAATGGTGTGTCATAATTTTGTGACGTAAATCAGGGTATGTACTTTTATTCAATTAGCAGTAGATAGACGATAGTATTAAATCAATCAAAAATATAAATTTCGTAAAGTAATTTGATTATAAACCGACATATCTAAAATATAAATTTTACTTTATGTTTGTGCTGAACACCTTGTGCATACCCTGGGTCCAAGGGCTATGCACGCCACTGTCTACCAGACAAACGATGCATATTTAAAACCATTTTATAATATTTCAGTATAATGTGTAATTTTTATTACCTACTGAACTTATAATCAATAGGCACCATCTTCAACACGAATGGTGTTTAAGTAGTCAGATCCTCCAGTTGTACAAGATGCTTCCCAGAAATTTATTAAAAAAAAATTTGCTATAAATTTTTTACAAATGTAAACCGACTGAATGTGAGTAGGACTTTCACTCAGTGTTCCCTACCAAGGTGCAGAATGGAACATCCAAAACCCCAATAACAAATTCATGGGGATTTAACTATCATCTTTATTTATTTTTACTATTTGATTTTATAATGGCCATAAAAACAAAGAAATAAAATAATTCTGTGAAAATTACAACTCTCTATTTTGTACAGTTCGCTGGCATTAAGACAAACATACAGTCGGTTGGACGAAAAGTCGGACGGGCGGATATTGGACGCATAGTAATAGGGTCCCGTAAGTTGCTATGGAACCCATAAAGCTATTATTTAGTATGCAACTAAATGTTGTGTGTTTGCTATACGAGTAGCTTCAGCTATCTAGTAAAAGCAAACATTAGGTTTTCATTGTAAAATATGGATCTGAACTTTCCAATAGAGCATGCCTATGCATACGATTAGTTTGTGAGACAAACGTCCTAACATTTCAACTGTTCCTTTGTACTAGGCATTAGTTTTCTAAGTAAATAGCTTTTGTTTGAGTTAGAGCATTAATTGGTTTCTAAGTAAATAACTTGAGTGAGCTCTGAGTGTGAATATTAAGTGGCATTTCCGTTTTACCTCAAGTACTTTAAACTATGCTGTCGTACGATTTTAAAGTAATTCATTGATGACCAGCGGTGATAGCGTAGTGGTTAGGACTTCAGCCTCTGTTTTGGACAGGTCGAGTTCGGTCCCTGACATTTATTCTGAGTTTATAAAGTTCACAAACTGATTACATTTGACCAGCATGATACACTGACGCCTAAAACTGGAGAGGAGACTGAGTTGATGAGTTGATGGTGATAATAATATTCTTTTTACTGAAAACATAAACCATAATAAATGTGTGCCTGTTTAAAGCGAGTCCAAATTTCAGCACGTTAAGGCTTCGGTAACGGTTATAATAATAACAATAATATTTATTTTAGGTAGTACTCATCCCAATCTCCAAACAAATACAAATGATTTAATGTAAAAATTAATAAAAATAATACTTAAGGTTTTAGTTTACAGAATAGATGATTAGATATATAGTGGAAGGAATACAGACAAACATTAAGGCCGAAATCTAGAATAAGTACTTAAAAAAATTAATTGTTTATCAAACCCGTTTTCTTTACATTTTTATTGAAGATAAAGTTTTCGCAGTAGAAGTATGTGATCACATTTGTCTGTGAAAATAATTCCAGCGTCTCCCCTACGGTGCGTATGTTAAGCGATATTGAAACGTATTCTGCGAGAATTAAAGGCTATTTTAACTTTCTATTGAAAATTCCCCGTTTTGTGCTACAAAGCGGATTGATTTTAGAATAATGACTATCAGTTAATCGAATGGTGTAATTTTCCGGAGGGCGTCGAAGCATTTTACTGTTCTTTCCTGGTCATGATGGTACTGTAAGAGTTATTTATTGGCGCTAAGAAAATAAAGAAAACGTCGATTTATATATTATTGTAAATGAGTAGCAAATCGTCTCATTTACATTTACACAGTTTCAGCATATAAAGGTATTTATTTGGTGTGACTTTTTATTTCAAACATACGAGTATTCTTTTAGGAAAATTTGCTCAAAAGCGGTGATAGGCCAGTACATAGGACTTCAACTTCACTTTCGGAAGCAAAGTTCGAAACCTAGCACGCACCTCTAACTATTCTAAGTTATGAGAGGCTTAAAATATTACTTGCTTCTCGAGTTTTCCATAACGTTCTCAAAGGTGTGCGGAGTCTTTCAATCCTCTCAGCGCCAGCGTGGTGGACTACGGTCTTCACCCCTTTTCATTGTGGGAAAAGACCCTGTAGTGTACCGGTAATGGGTTGATTAGATGATGATTATGATAAAATTTACTCTGACTTCTGGCTTCATAAAAAAAGCTCACACGTGTAATCCCTATCCCTATCCCTATCCCTATCCCTACTATTATATTATAAATGTCAATGTAAGTTTGTTTGTTACGCTTTCACGCAAAAACTACTTAACCGATCCTCATGAAATTTTGTACAAATATTCTTGGAAGTATTAGAAGTAATATAGTATACTTTTTAACACGACATTAAGCTCGGTTCCTTTGGGAGAGGGGATGAAAGTTTTTGACGATTTTACACCTTAACTCTGACAAATTATAGCTTATTTAAATAATTATTTTTGTACTTTAGAGGTTTTAATATGTGTTTAATTTTGCCAAAACTTTGTGCATATTTGATAGATGTAGTTGGAGATAGAGGACAGAACTCCTCAGCGGATAGCAGCAAACCCCTTATTTAAGGCTTAGCGATACTAAATACTTGAATGCCACATCAAAAAACAAAATCAAACGTAGACGAAGTTTCGGGCAACAGCTAGTATGTGATTTATATTCAATGAAATAATCTTATTATGTCATGTAATTTGGTTTGTTTTAATTAGTGAATGGCATTTTCTTTAATTCTGAGAAAAACAAAGTACCGGAACTAACAGGTTGCTGTTCCGGTTTCCTGGAACAGCAACCTGTTAGTTTTAGCTACCTTCCCGCTATTATATTATCTTAAAACTATCATAATATGGAATAAAACGTATAAATTTTATAGTAGGTACTTGGGCACGAGGAAATTTATAAAGGCACAAGCAACCAAATCTTATTTTTAAGAAGTTTTGTTTATTTATAGATCTTACATACAATGTATTTTATATACTTAATCTAGAACTCTGCGTACAAACAATTTTTTGGCCTAAATAAAGTTTATTATTTATTTCATAGAGAACAGGCAGCAGCTTCCTCCGTGCTACTACTACCGTCTAGTGCGGTCACCAACGCGTCTTCCCAGCGTGGTGAACGTGGGCAAAAACTCCCGACTAGCAGTGGACTGTTATAGGCTATTGATGAATTAAATTATAAGTTAGAAACTAATCTTTACATTGCATGATGTACGTACGGTAGGTTTAAATGAGAGATTAAAACTGGCAAAGAATTTACCATAAATGTTAAAAACAATTCAACGTGTTTTCCACATGGAATACATTGAATAGAATATATTCATAAAACCGGTGCCATGACATTTTAAATATTATCGCGATATCACGGTTGAATACACAACACCTGCGATGTACATTAATGTCAAATGTTGGTAAAACAATGGCAAATAACACATTTTAAGTCATGTGTAATCAATATCAATAATTACCAATAATTTGCATATTATTGTAGGCTTGATAATAGAATTCGTAACCTCGTTTGGGTATATTTAACATAAACTTTACGTTTATTATATCTGTTTATTTCTTAAAAATTCAAACATTTGAATTATTAATTATAAACGATAAAATCTTATCTCATTGAGTTATCTTGAACCTGTGAAATATCCAGTAGCGCGTCGTGGCAGAACAAAAGATCCGTGTGCCGTCACGGTAACCCGGATGATGCATTCGTATGCCGTCATGCCCCTCCACGCCACTGCTAATTACTTATTTGTAATTATATTCTGTACTTTTTAATATATTAATGAATAAAAAGAAAAATCGTATTAATTATTATAATTTTTTTTAAAACAAAACCAAACTGTTAAAACTTTTAATTTCAGCCCCAATTTTACTTATCCCGTATAGTGTTTTCAAAAATAAAAACACTGAGAGCTTCCTACTTGCCAAATTTTTCATTTACAGTTATGGTAGACTTTTTTTCAAGTCTTCGTGTTTTGTACGTGAGTGTCCTTTTCGCTGATATATATACAATTAATTTTCTAATTTTGCACAAAAATAATTCCTATTAATTTCCATTTCCATTTCCTTTTTCCACGTCGTCATCATCCAAATTCCAAACCGAGTACAGAGGGATTTGCACAGTGATTTTTCCGATAGGTCGAAAATGTTAAAATTTTGAGCCTTTCTAGGCACACGAATACTTTTTCTTTTTTTCTTTTCTTTTATCCTAAGCTCAAAAATTGGTTTTATGTAAACGCATTATTAGAATATTGCTAATTTATCATCTGTTGTTCTTTACTGCTTACTTTGATAAGAATAGTAATTGAGAAGTAGTTACTAGGCAATGATAACCGCCATAAAGCTACCATCCAACTTAAGCTCTCCACACCTGGAATTATATCGTGACAATGCACAATAAAGGCAAAGCGGAATCTTCATGTTATGTCTTATGGAAAGGAAATAAGTGCTATATTTGTACGATTACTAAGAGCGATACGTAACGAATAGGGTTAGTGGAGCAAGAAACCACTTCAGTTGATGCAAACAGCTCAGGAGCGAGTCGGAATTGGTCAAAGAGGACTCCGTAGATAAAATTCTTCTCGCATTAAAATATGTGTCTTAGTAATACCTAAATAGAAAATACGTGTAGGAATTAAGGAAAGGCTACTTGTTTGTTTGAACTTGATTATCTTTAAAACCATAACGGACATGTGCGAAACACATAGATGACGAGCTGACAATGCGTTGACAAGTGGTATGATTAGAAGTGCATGTAGCAATCGTTGACTATTTTCAGTTTTTCTACTAACTAACTTTCTTTAGCAACACGACGAGCTGCTCGCGTGAGAATTTTCCGTGCTCTAATTTGAGTAGAACTGGAATCGAGTTGGCGTTGAGTCGATATGGTAAAGAGCTTAAGAGTTCGAGGCCCTAAGGCTATGTAACCCTAAAACTTCGGCGACACGCATATGTGTGTAAAGGGGAACTAGAGCCGACCGCATTTTGTGAAAATTCGTTATCGCCTTCATTGAACGTGTAATCCTGCTGAAGCAAAGTTTGTTTCCAACCTACTTCCAAAAGAAGGAGATTATAAATTTGACATGAATGCTTTATTTGTGATGTAATCCCGCAACTCTGCGTAATAGTCAACGATATGGAATGCTTCCGTTAACTCTTATAATGGTTTAACGTCGTGTTGGAGACATTTTAATTTTGTAAGGCTCTAATCAAGTGGCAGTCGTAGTCTTACAAATTCTTTTTATATATCCCGCTCGTTTGGTGCCCGTGTTAACTATGTACCAGCCGTACTACTTGATGTGAAAGTATTGCAGACTGCGATCTTACCTGGTGGTAAGCGGTCAAATATGGAAGCGGGCTGACCTGTTAGGGATATGGCAGTTAGGTGAAACTCTTGCCTCTTTTTTATATACTCATCGTACCGCAATGCTAAAATGCTTAGCCACACGTCTTTTTCTTTAGGGAGGTACCATTGCCGAAGCCGTCCAGACCAAAACCATCCATACCAGAGACAAAATCTGTTGTAACTTCAATCATAAATAAACTGTTTAATGGATTTGAATTAAATTATTCAAAGAAATAAACTATTTTCTCCTTTAAAACAAAGGACTTAAATAACCTGCAAAAACTTTAAGCTCCGCTAGAAAAAAGGAATTCCAAGCGGACGAATTCGAGGACGGAAATCTGTGACTTATTTATTTAAATGTCTTATATTGAACAAGAGAATCCTTAAGTAACGGCGAATTTCTGTCGTGAAACATAATCTACATTTAGCTGCAATCAAAATGTTACAAACATTTGTAAAGAGATTGAATTTACGCATTATTAAGAGGGAGAAATTTATATCGCAGCGATAACAAGTAAATTTATTATTGTCGAAGAATTCGTACGGTTTCTTTGAAGTGCCAGTATTCTCTTCGATGCCGGAAAGCATTCGTGGCACGTACACTTATAATCATGTTCAAGTCTCCCAATGTTTGATAAAGCATCGTGTCTCGCGCGAAAAATAACGTCGCTGTTATCGTACGGACTAATACGGAATTCGTGGTTTCCGTGAAATATTTGTTCTTAAGCTATGTATGCTGAATAAGTTAGTGGAACCGTTTTGATTACTAAAAACAGTAGGTACCGATACTACCATCGTTCATCATCGTAATTTTTTTTATCCTACTGCAAGTTAGCCATTTACTGCAATCTCACCTGCTGGTAAGTGATGATACAGTCAAAGATGGTAACGGGCTATGTTAGGGGTATGGCAGTTAAATTAAACCTATACCCCTAATCGGTTTCCAAGCGACATCGTACCGGGACGCTAAATCGCTTAGCGCCACGTCTTTGTCGGTAGGGTGGTAACTAGCCACGGTGGATGGCACCGGTAATGGGTTACCATTACCGGTGCCATCCGGTGCCATTTCGGGCCATCAGCTACAGCCCACCACAGCGTAGGCTAGGTAGGTATGGATTGATAGAATTCACACTACTTTGAGAAAATAGTGGACAACTCTCAAGCAAGCGGATGTCCTAACGACGTTTCCTTTCGTAGTATAAGAAATTGAACTTGGTTCGCCTCAAGAAGGCGAAGACCTAACCACTAGGATATCAATGCTTCTAAGGCTATTACTCTTGGCACTATCCCGTTCTCTTGCTGTAAGTCCTATGTACAAAGGCTGCCTGTAAGAGGTTGCTTGCAGCAATAAAGCCGCCTTTGCATGTCTACATTGTGTACTGTATACTCCTTACTGTTTCTTTTCCTGTATGTTATACGTGCAATAAAGTGTCTTCTTCTTCTTCTTCTATCTCCGGTCAATATTTCATCTGTTTTTTATAGTAATAATTGACAGACCAGGCTGACTTCCCGCTTGATTTAAGTGGAAAACCATCGCTTATTATCAGAGCAACACTTCGCAGGGCGTGTAAGGAACACGTCCTGTAACGTGCCGCTATGTGTCTTATCAACCAACCAATCAACCTAATCAATCAACCTGAGGTGTCGGCGTTAAGTCTCATGTGCCTGTAATTACTCAAACAACACTTAATTCGTTTTTGAAATAATTCACATTTTTTCATAAAATTAAAAAAGGTTTAGGCCGGTACACAATCTAACTGAGGTTTTCTACGAAATGAAACGATGCATATCAGTGTTTTCGATTTTTCCTAACAAAAAATTTATGATTTTGAGCTATGATTTATTCTATTTTTTGATGACAGTTGACGTGAAGACTGTTATTCTGCTGACTTTGCTAGTCACCACGATGAGATTTAAAAGGAAGAAAAATAAAATAAGAATCAGTTTAGTTTTAATTTATTTGCCTCTAATGATTTTTTCTTTTTTTGATTGTTTCACTTTTGTTTAATTATTAACAATCTTATACTTATATATATTTTTTTTACATTGTGATTATACTTAGATTTTTTTAATTTTTTATTTAATAATATAATTGTACGCCCGGCTGTGGGTATACTGTTTTGAATACTTTTCTAGGTCTTGGCAACTGCCTTTCTATGTGTAAACAGTGAACAATAAAATTCTATTATATTTTATTCTATTCTTTTTAATTGCGGAAATAGTACTGCTAGTCACTATGTGTATTTAAATTATTCTTCTCTGATTGTTCTTTAAAATCCTTGCTGTTTCCGATGCAGAGGCTATGGGGCCTGAGGTGTCATAATTCATTTTATCTAACTACCTCATTAAAATTCATCTATACTTATAAAAAAATAAGGTAACGGGTCGAACTCTGTATATTGAAGGTATTTCGTTGTTTTTTTGAGGGCACTCTATAATCGATACTGAAGCCAAAACAATTATTTTTATCATTTTTGTCTTTTTGTATCTGTCTAGAAGGAATTCAAATGAAGCGAGCATTCAGAAGCCGCAGCACACAGCTAGTTTATTATAAACATTGAACTTCTCAACTATATACTGCTTTAGTCTGCCGTTTAGTCTGAAAAATGGTAAGACATAAGTATATTATTTTAAATAATTGAAACTTAAAATAAAATAAAATAAACTTAATTTTCACTCAGACTCAATGAACTGAATCATTTATACTTATATTTAATTTGATTTGAGATAGTTCAATCACAACACACTGTAAATAGTTATCCAATTTGAGTATTTTTCTACAAATTAATGGGGTCCTCATTCGATCTTAATTATGTGACAAAGTGACTTGAGAGAATAATCCATTCGAACAATAAAAAAAAATCGAAATTAGTCCACAATCAAACGAGAAATCGGTGAATAAAAAAAAACGAAAGAAAATTATAAAAAACAGAATTTCTTTTCAGAAAGAAAATTCTCCAAATGACAGGAAAGTGAAAATTGGCCAAAAAATGGCTTAAAGCGACTACAATAAACGCCACAACGTAAGCCGATGTCTAGTTGCGCAGTCGCTAGTCTTAAATAAACAGAATCGCAAGATAAGTGGCGAGTGGGAGCAGCTAGACAACGGAGCATTTGATTGGGCAGGATTTAGTCGAAAATTGCCCAAATGAAAGCTCAATGAACGTGTCACGGCGAGTCGTCGGGTACATTTGTCCACGTCCGATTTGTCCGCATTGCCGTACTATAGTGTTGTTATTAGTCGATATTTCTATCGAGTGCACCGGCATTTTAGTAAAATAATATCACCATGACACAGTACGTAAGATATATTAGCTCAAAAAAATTTAAAGTGTGCACTTTGACTATTTCAATAAATTTTTAAAATTATCAGAAGTTTTACGATGACTTAGTCGCAAGGGATAGTTATTATAAAGTTTATGGGTGTAAAGCTTCGTAAATAACTTTTGTTTTTCTAGGATATATTTGATATTTTATGTTTCTCTTTGAATTAAATTAAAAAAAAAAACAGACGAAAAATAAACCATGACACAGTACGTAAGATATATTAGCTCAAAAAATTTAAAGTGTGCACTTTGACTATTTCAATAAATTTTTAAATTATCAGAAGTTTTACGATGACTTAGTCGCAAGGGATCGTTATTATAAAGTTTATGGGTGTAAAGCTTCGTAAATAACTTTTGTTTTTCTAGGATATATTTGATATTTTATGTTTCTCTTTGAATTAAATTAAAAAAAAAAAACAGACGAAAAATAAAAAGCTCTATAAAAAAGTACCTATAGTCAGTTATCCGTATTGAATTCTGTTCGGAATCAGTATTGCATGCCGTTCGTTGTATTTTGAAAAGATATATACCCGAACTGTAAAATTTATTTGCATACCACTCCAAAATATCCCATGTCAATTTTTTTAAACATTACTCTACCGTTGCATTCATTGCTATGGTATCTTTTATAGCGTTCGAATCAAAGCAACGATTCCAAAACTTCGTTTTATGAGTTCCTTTCTATTGAACATACATTGAACATACCTAATATGAATTTATCTAAATAATAATATGACTTTATGTTAGTTTTAACTTCCAAGATAAGTTTTGAAAGCATTCAATAATTTTCTCCTATTTTGCCTGATTCTTTTTTACTTTCCTTAAATTAGAAGTTTCTAATAGAGCTTTGGCAGGTGGGTAATGTGTAATTTATATCTCCTACCTTGGCTTGATTGGTTAATAATAATGTAGTTTTAATAGTGTAATGTTGCAAAAGGTAAAAAGTTTCTTACTTGTAATCACTTTCAGCAGTGGCCATAATATTGTGTTAAGAACGATTTGAATTTCCAGATTATTTTTATCTAAATTATGTCATAAGTGGTTATGTGTTTCTTTCCTAAAATTAACTAGTTATTTTATGAAATAGCCATATACCATAACTTCGCTAACAATTTTTTTACAAATTGTTTTTATGTGAGCGGTATGCTTTGGATAATTGTGCTGGAATGTCCAAACAACAAAAATAAGGTAACATTGTTTCTTCTAGTATATTTTTGTGTAGAAATCGATTAATATTTTCTTCTATTAGCTTAACAGGTCCAACACCATGCCCAGAAAAGCAACCATAAATTTTCTCATTTCCCCCACCATGCTTTAATGTCAATTTTGTGTACTTAGGGTCGATTGCTTTATTCGAAAGGGCGTCGTACATAACGTTTTTCATCTGAAAATATCCCGTTTATCTTTGTCTCGTCAGAAAGAAGAACATTTTTCCAGTGGCTAATTGTCCAGTTTTCATATCTTCTTGCAAATGCAAGTCGGGCTTGCTTATGGCATCGTTTTAACATAGGTACGTTCCTTGCTATCCTTCCCTGCCACTTTTTTTCTTCCAAACACCTTCGAATAGTGCGTGCCGAGATTGCTGAAGGGTTGTTTTCATTAGATGCGTTAAAGGATTTTGTTTTGCCAAATGAACTACATTTCGATCATCGACGACAAGACTTTCTCTGTTTAGGCACACAGGGAAGATTTGAAGTAGTTTATATGTGGCAAAATGCTTCAAAGCGTGGAAAACCATCGTTTTTGAGCATTGCGGATGGTCGGCTATCAAAGTTTAATAATTACTTCTCTTGAAGATTTATCACTACTTTTATTTTCCCCCGTGGCTTTCATATGAAACAATCACCTTTATGACATTTACAGTGCTAAATAGTGCCAAAATTATACGAATTTTCTCTACTTCAGTTGACTGGTCTTAATTATGTGACCAGTCCGTAAGTAGTAATACTGGGTTCAGATCAAATGTAAAAAGTTTATTTATTTTTGTATTACTTTTGTACTTAGACTTTGACTTTGACTTTAAATTAGCGTTCTTATTTATACGACCACCACTGTATATGTGCCTCGTTGCAGAAGCTAATTGTTTTTACTAGAAATACTCCGAATATTCGTTTGGGTATTTGGCGTATTTAGCAACATTTCCACTATTTGTATTAGGCAAAACTATTCGGTTCACGCAATTCTATTAATATTATTTCTGTTAATAGTATTATCAATATTTTAATATTTTTTAGTGATGTACTTATCACTTTTTTTTATTTGTTACTTATTCGTACGATGTTTGGAAACAAAGCGCGGTGTGTGAGCGGGTAACGGGTGGTGAGGCACGGCTCGTTCGAGATCTAGCCAGCAACGACAAATAGCGTACATGTCTACATGTTTACACGGCAAAACAATGTAGTTGAATAGCCAGTTCGGTAAAGGTTAAACCGAATAATCATATAGTTCTGGTACATAAAACTGTAACGGGTCGAATTCTGCACATTGAAGATATTTTAGAAGTTTTATATGGAGGTCACTCTATTATCGCAACTGAAGCCAAGATTGTAATTTTTGTCAGTCTGTCGGTTAGACTGTCTGTATCAAGGCCGCGCTACACGCTGAAACTAGGGAATGAATTCAAATGGAACGTTCTACGATTTGATTTCATACTACGAGGTAGGACATAGTAAGCCGCAGGGCACATCTAGACTTGAAATACATATAATCCTTGAATTTTTTAACGACTGGATATGATGATCCAGTCTTTAAGAAATTCAATTACATACACTCATTACCGGACTACACAGCACGGGTCCCTTCCCACAATGAGAAGGGGTTAAGGCCATATTCCACCACGCTGATCCAGTGTGGATTGGTGGACTCCACACACACCTTTGAGAACATTATGTAGAACTCTCAAGCATTCAAATTTTAATTACTTGAAACGCACATAACTTAGGAAAGTTAAACGTGCGTACTTGGATTCGAACTCGGCCCCCCGAATGTAATGTTGAGCTCCTACCTAATGCGCTAGCTGGATGTATTTTGATTAGGTAATAATTTCTGTCAGCGAATGAATTGCGTCGTATTCATTGCTTTCGATGTCCGTGCTGGGCTCTGGCTCTGCTGAGGATAGCGGGAAAAGCACACGAGATTTATTCGTCCCTGGATGTTTAGATTCACAATTTGACTGAGAGGTTGGCGCTGTGATGATATTTTTGTTTTTAGGGCTGGGAATCATCTGCTACGTACGCTAGTAGGTATTTTTATATTCCAAATAATGTGTTTTGATGTACGAGTCCCAAATTTTCAAAATATCATATATATCTTAACTTAAAGAGAACTTTCCATTTTGCTATCCCTGTGCTATATCTTCTTATATCTATATTTGCTATATCAATGCTACAGAAACTTTCCACATAAGCTTCCATTAAAATAACAGTGAACGTGAGCTTAAAGGAACATCACAAATATAATCGGGTCGTTACAGTAAGCTCCGGATGAACCGCAGTATGTATTTATTTAAGCTTTTTGAGAATGGATTTTATTTACGGCAATTTCTTCCTGAACCGCGGAACGCTTGGTATCACAATTTTAATAAATGTTTCATTTCGGAGAAAGCGTATTATATAGAATAGCGTAACGTAAAGTATAAAATTTCGAGAGGTATCATAATAGTACCTCTTTAAAAGAAAAATTCAATAAGAATTCATTTTGATTTATAAATAACGTTAAAATTTGAAATGGATTTTCTTCAAATTTTGTACCTTCAGCTACTGTACAGTATGACCGGGCGTTGTCCTGCAGAAGCAGTGACGTAGAGTAGTTTACCAGTATCGGTTATTTGGCTGCTGGGCACCATAAACGTTAACTATTATTGTATAGCATACAGTTTTCTGTTGTGTTAATTCAACTGGAAATTACCACTTGTTTCTCTGCCGATTCAGCAAATCAAAATTTTTAGAGCGAAAGCTGTTGAACTAATAACGCATTGTTCGTTCGTTAGAAGTGTTAGGTTCATTCAAGTCGTTAATTTTGCCTGTCGTTTGAAACGCATTGTTTACGCGTCGAAGTTCAGATTCGAAAATAACGTGAATTTTCTTAGATTTCATATTCTGATGCTATGAATACTTGGCAACCTTAACTGTACTTTTAGTGTATGATTTGCACATTCGCGATCGTATAGCTGTTTTTAAGATGACATGATAAGAATTCAAGCCATCAAACATCAAAGTAAAATATATACCATATGGTTTATGGGCTTTAGAGTCACAATTTCTATTTAAATCACTTTTACTGTGACAAAAATCCACCAGAAGCGTGGCGATATTCGAAAGCGACTTTACATTTGCGAGGGTATGTACAAAATTCATACTAAAGGTACTGAAACAACACACAAAAAATATCAAGACAAAGAAGACGGACATCATCATTACATTTCCTTTACTAGCGCCATCTACGACAATAGAGTAAAAGCACTCTTTTACTATATTCGAGAAAAAAAGCTTTTAAGGCGAAGCTTGCATAAGCTGGCGAGGTCCAATCGACCCGAATGGACACAAAAATAGTTGAAAGGCTCATTATTCGCTCTGTAACCCGGTAAAAGTGTCAGCACGGTAGACGGCGGGCATTTATCTACATCCTAAGGGCACCACTGATTTTGGGAGGAATATATTATCTTACCCGAGAAATCAAGAAGATAAATTGTTTTGTTCAGAGTTAGTGATGAAATTTTTATTCGGAGCGACACAAAAAAGTTAAGGAAAGAGGTTTAAGGAAATAGGTATAGGCATATGAACATTTTAAGCAGTTTGTTTATGTAGACATAGGTAATGATTTTAAAGTATGTGAACAATAAAAATTAGGTGCGGTCAAAGTTCATTTTAAACCAATTTATTTGGACTATAATCATCTATAACTAATCAGGATTCCTAAAATTTGTAGAAGTTAAATATTTCAACGCGAACTCATTATTTATACTTGCAAATATTGGATAGAAGCAGGCGTTACTTGGCAGAAATCTTATGAAAATATATTATAAAAATGACTGTCAATTTAACAATTATTCATTGTAAAGTCAACCTCTCCTGAGGATGCTCCGGTTTCGGAGCGAAACGTGCGCAGAGGGTATATTGCTGAAGATATGTTTGCTGTGGAGTATAAGGATTGAAGAAATTTTAAATGACACCATACAGATTCTCCTGCTTTTCGCGGAGTATAGCAAATTCAGCTTAATTTTCATAATATTTAAACTTGTAAGCGATCATTCTGGAAAAAGATAATTTCTTCTTTATCAATTTGGTATGGAACACTAATTAACGCCCCTCAGAAACTACTCTCTTAATAAATTTTATTACATTTTATGTTCTCACATCCTGTCTTTCAATTCACCTAAACTATATCTATCTACATACTAAAATTTTGTTATATTTTTATTGTATTATCTTTGTTATCCTTAGGAGTATTCCTCACCACTTCTTGAATAATTTCTGTGTTCACATCTATGTTCACGTGGTAGTCTATATAAGACTCCAGAATGCAAGCAATGCAATCTACATGCAATGCATTTTTTTTATATCAGTTTTGTGGTAGGTACTTATTACTTGAAACTTCATGAAATCAAATATGAAGTTTCTTAAAAACAAAGGACTTTCGTACAATATTCCAAATACCATTCAAATACTTTCATAGGAGTTAATTTACTTACCAAATGCATACGCTTTAAAGAATACCTATCTTCCGAAGTTCGAGTTAATATTTTCTCTATTTTGTCACCTTTGATTCTAATTTTTATTTAATTCCATAAACATAGAACTGTTATACAACCCGGTAGAGTTGGATTTTCATGAAAACCGGTATTTGTTTCCCTGAAGGACTATTAGAGTTTTTATTCAGTAAAAAAATATATATTAAAAAAAATATTTTAGGTAAGCTGAATGCAAGGCGATTTACCATCCCAAAAATATATCCGTTAAACTGGTCAAGAAAGAAAATCAAGAATTTAAATCGACCTAGGCCTAAGAGAACATAGTTTACGAGAGTTTAAAAATCTTTTCGGCGGCCGAGTCGGCGCAATCTTTTGGCCCATTTAATCCTTCACGCTCACCGCGTATGGAAATTGGACGTAAAACGAAATATCGTACTCCGGAATAGTTCCTTTATAAGATTTGTTGTGTCACTTGAGAATCGCTGGAATGGTTACGACACGTAGTGTGAAACTCGGTGACCGTACTTATTTTAGCATTTCTGCTAAGGTACCTACTACCTTTATGCTCTGGTATTTTGGCAAAGTAATGTTACAGTCAGGTAAGTATAGTTTTCGTAAATCTTGGAAATCAGTAGGTAGGTACTATCGCATGGAAAATATTACATACATACAGGAGTATACATGTAGGTGTATGTAGAAAAAATTAAAAAACATTATTGTTGTTCTGATCATCATAGTCATCCTAAGGAAATCAGAGTCCAAGCTACAATTCGGCTTCAATTGTACCTATTGCGTGGATAAATATAAGAATGTGCAGACTTATCTTTTGACATCATCTTTTGGTTAAAACGACTGTCCTAGATTAACTTGCCGCCATTTTAGGTTAGTTTTCTTATGTTTGCCGCTGCGTAACCTACTTTGACTGTCTATTGTATCGTATATGAAAGCCTCCAGTCGCGTTTGCGTCTAAAATCTAGTTCGGCTTCATCTTTAGTTCTCTCTTGAAGACAACTCTTCGCGAGTATAAAGATGCTTGTGATCAATCTTTTCACTTTAGTAGGCAATTTCCCGCGGGAAATCATGAAGCTTGAATCATTAGCTTGTGCAATGTCTGGGTCGCTCGATTTATGGGTGGCTGAGAGTCAAGTGTGTGATGGTTGTCGCTTTAGTTGTCAATAAGTAGTCCAAGCGACTATTGGTTCAACCAGGTAAGGGATCGTCAAAATAATCTTTGAAATAATAGACTGGCTTTTTAATAAAGCTATTTGTATAAAAGTACCTATAGCAAGATTCAAGGCAAGATTCTCTGATTTTCTAAAAAAGTTAATGTAACTTAAATAGCACATGTACTTACATACCTCAGCCTATAGAAATGTTTCTGCAGAATATCGTTTTATTTCGGTAACATCCTTGAGGAAAAGAGATAACAAGACGTTTTCGCCGATAAAGAAAGCCCTGAGAAGCCTTCAAAAGTGTATTAGCCGAGCCCTTACCCACCCCTTTATTTCATATGTCGTTTATTCTTATATTTACCCTGTCTTCTCTTCCTTACCGAATGCGTTTAGAACAGATAGGTTTTAGACACAATAAAAAAAATTTAAGATTTTATAAAAATGTCTTTTATTTATGAATAAAAAACATATCCATAATATGCTGACTGTTATATATGATAAAACTTTCCATCTCTTAATCTCAACTTGGTTTTAATTTTTAATTTTCTCAATTTTGTTTTCGAAACTGTAGGCTAAGTCATACCTTTCTCATATAAGAACGAAGAGTAAACATGTGGAGTGCTTTTGTACAATAGAGCTTTTGATTGCGAACGATCAACAATTAGTGAGAGGTGAGTTTTATCGGGAATTACCTTTGGTGTATTTTGGTATAGGTTAATACATACTCGTACTAGCAAAATAAGCAGAAGGTTTAAAGCATTAGGGATTAAGGTTAGACATATTATAAAATACACATTATTCTTTGTGCGTCTATTGGAGCCCTTCTGATTTAAGGAACACAATAACTTCGAATTTTCAAATATATCTGCCACATAAAACTATAGCTAAATAATAACTAAAACATGATAGTAAAAACGTGAGAGCAATTGCTCTCAGCAATTATGAAGCAATTCGTTTTCAAATCCTACATAGGCTCAACACTTCAATAGCTGTTTTTTTTAATTCCCTTCATTAAAAACCATTAGGGAACCACCAACCCTCATTAATTGTAATATCTAAAAAGTTGTAACTTTTGTAGAATTTCTGCCATTTCCGGGAAATGGAATTTAAATATGGAAATTAAAAGATTAATCAGAATATTTTGATACATTTAGTCATTGCAAAAGATATTTGTAAACACCTGTAACAAATGTTAGAGACGCAAACCAAAAACCTATTACTTATTTTTAAGCCCATCTGGTAACTGAAAAAATTATACAGTTATATATTTATATTGTGACACCGCAAAATTATTTCATTATTTAAACATTTAAGCAATCGGGAAACCGTTCATTCAGGCGTTGTTGTTACATAAAAAGATGAAATACACTGAATTTATTTCATTCAGTTTCGGCACTCAATAAGCATTTCATCCACAAACAATTTGCGAAAGCAAATTCTAGCATAATTTCATGGTAGGATAATTTCATGTAGATAGGCACTAAAATACAATATTACTATGTGTCATGTATTTTAAATTAGGTTCGTATATCTAGTATCCCATATTGATACCTACAATCAATATGAAACATGCTTGTGTGTGTGTGGGTGTGTGTGTGTGTGTGTGTGTGTGGGACTGTGAGTGTGTGCGTGTGTGTTTGTCTGTGGCATCGTAACGCCCGAATGGATAAACAGATTTTGATTTTGTACCTTTTGTTTGAAAGGTGTTTAGGTCGGGAGTGTTGTGATGTTGAAGATGCAAAGAAGGTCGCCGCCACAATATGGCGGCTTGCATATTTTTTCACAACTGTCTCAATATGATTAGCTAATACAAGGATTTGGCTAGTAGAATAACACACTACGACAAATTTAAAATCCAAAATGGACGCCACAGCAAAATGTTTAGTTTCACTTTCAATTCAAGGGCTCGACTCGTAGAATAATGAACACGATAGTGAAAGTCATGGGTTTATTAAATTTTTATATTTTATCACACCGCTAGGGGAAACCGTCTGATTATATGGACTTACTTGCACCCATCAAAAACTCTGTGTTCCTCAATAAACTTGTAGGCTAGACTATGGAATGCACTGGCGTATTCACCGCTCCATCGTCGTCGGCGGCCTGTACCCTTGGTACAAGTTTTGCTCGCTCGCAATCGAGGAGGTATTTTGTTTTAGAGTGATGTGCGGAATATAGTGAATATAGATAATAGACACGGATAGCACATTCATTAAAACGTCTGAAGATAAAAAAAAAATTGTTTTACTCTCAGTAAAACACCCGACCCGTTGACCTAACAGAAGAAGGCTTCTCACACACCACCGTTACTCTGTCAACGGATGTCTGCCGAAGCGGCGCCAGTGCTTCGTGCTATCATTAGATACGTTCTGGTACATCAGCAATTTGACCAATGCAATATGCTGCAGGTTGTGAAACGTCCTCCCCTAACCTGAGTATCTTTCAAGGCAACATTGATTAGGCTTTTTCTAACCAAGCGAGCTCTAACCGCATCATTGCTTTCTAACAGGCGAGATTGTCTTAAAGTGCTGGCATTTTACGCGCATAACACCATGCACTTTCACCCAGCCTTTGATCGTCTTGCCGCTTGTTTTCCCTCAAACCTATGAGACTTGATGTATTTGCCCAAGAATAATATTATATAATTAGATTAATGAAGAAGATCATATAAAATATCTCAGTGTTTAGTAGAGCCATAGTTCCCCTTTATTACAGCGCTGCGTTGGGTGCCTGTGTTAGTTAGTTATGCGTTACCTCGGCACTCGCTGGTTCTCAATAGTTGTGCGAAGTAGTTTTTCGAGGTAGCTGTGCGAGGTAGCGGTGCGAGTTAGTTGTGCGAGGTACTTGTGAGAGGTAATTGTGCGAGGTAGTTGTGCGAGGTAGTTGTGCGAGGTAGTTGTGCGAGGTAGTTGTGCGAGGTAGTTGTGCGAGGTAGTTGTGCGAGGTAGCTGTGAGAGGTAGTTGTGCGAGACAGTTGTGCGAGGTAGTTGTGCGAGGTAGTTGTGCGAGGTAGTTGTGCGAGGTAGCTGTGCGAGGTAGCTGTGCGAGGTACTTGTGCAAGTTGTTTAAAGCAGTTGTGCGATCACGTTCACAACTACTATTTGACGTCAACCGCGATGTTTATTTCATGAGAAGAAATGCCAAATTAAGTGGTTGTAACCCAAAAATCTTCTACTTATAAGTAAAATTATTTTGAATCTTATGATTTTAAATTCCGTTGCTGAGAACGTGTCCTTCTATTTAAGAAGTGGCTAGTGTCAGTGTTAGTTTGCGACGCGGAGGATCCTCTCTACGAGAGGGCTCGAAACGTGACTAGCCATACCTTTTCGCTACGTTCAGCTAACTACGTGTGAGTACGACGATACTTTGGTCTTGTCGCTACGTGTCACTAGTTATGATTTGCAATTTTATGAGAAACTAGCTATCTCCTACGGCTTCACGCGAGCAAATTACGGGACGCAGCTTACAGCTAAACCTAATAGATACTAGCGTAAAGATTTTTTCAATTGTACTGGAAGTGTTAAATATACAAATTTATGATATTATGTAGGTACAGATGCTACTTCTTTCACCATATTGAAACAAACGACTCAGGTGTGGGCTATTATTATATCTGAAATCTCACCATCCTGAAGCTCACCATTTGAAACCTTCGATTACGTTAATTTTGCCAGTTGCTGGTGACCGTTCTACTCCCGGTTTGGTTTGCACATAAAATACCTACTATTAATTCCCAATGACTGCAAATAATACGTCGCTTAAAAGCAGCACCACATTTAAGTCGACAGCGCTGGATAATTAAAACTATAGCGGGTCGAAGTCTTTACATTGAAGCTGTTTAGTTTTTTTTATTGGAGAGCACTTTATAATCTATATTGAACCGTCTGTCTGTATCTTGACCGCGCTGAAATTACTAAAAGAATTAAAAATTACTTTTAGTAATTTTTAATTCTTTTAGTACGCACGATTTGAGATAGGACATAGCATACCTAATTTTTATCCCGAAGTTTAGCTCAGAGGATGAAAGTATCTGTCGATTAATCACCATAACTTCGTCAAATGTTCGGTTTAATAATTCTTTTTACAATGGATAGGTCATACTATCAATTTCGTGTAGATCTGATGAATGTGATTGGAGATGCAGGACAGAACTTCAAAGCAGATAGCAGCAGACTCCTCACTTAACGACACTTAGTATCTACATTAAGTGTTACCACATATTTTATGAGGACTACAGTGCCAGGATTAAATTTAAAAAAAATGTACGTATGCTAAAAGTTACCCTTACCCTTTGGCAAACGAATCATCTAACAAGGCGATTTCGATTGTGAGCTAAGACTGATAGACACAAAATTATATTTCAAACTTCCAAAGACGGACACCCATCGATATACTGACTTGGGTCACCGTTGCTTACACAATATTTGCAGTCATTTGTTATATTATGGAATTAAAGTCATTTAAAAAATTTAAATGCGGGAGTAGTTCCCGGGACGGTCTTATACGTTTGGCAATGTTTACTTGATTAAAGGTTTAAAACAGTGAGTGATTAAATCTCCAAGAGCAAGAACGGATATATTACTCGCCCCCCACCTCAGTCGTTTGTGTAAATATGTTAAATACTATAGGGAAGTACTTAATATCAGGTTTGTATATTTGGCACTACCAGTAGGTACGATTCAAAAAATCTTTACGTTAATGAGAAAGGTTGTAGACTATGTAAAAGTCCGCTGCGTCCCGTTATTTGTGTGGGCAAAGCCCCAGGCCACATCTAGTTTCATATAAATGTATTTTTAATCAACATTGAAGTTAAGGAGAATCATCCCCTATATGTTATTTGGTAATTTCTGAGGGTAATTTGTTATAAATAATGTTGATTTCATGTTGTTTATTAATTAGAATACATATTTTCAAGAAGAATCTTACGTATAATCGCAAAATGCTCTGTCAGGTAGGCCTTTAAACATTTATTTACAGCAACAACAAAGTTCGCAAAATAAGAAAAGTCCGTTTGTATAAATGTCAAATTTGTTTGAGTCCCTTACAAATTGTATTAAACCATTCGTTCGCTATATTCAACTAAGAGATAGCTGTGCAATATTTAGGTTTCAATAAAACTAAGAGCCTCTGAATCGGTTGGCGAACGAACTAGGTTAAAATAATCTGGTCCATCTGGCGATAGCGCAAATCGCGGTAGGCTTTTGCGGGCTTATCATTTCATTTTGTCGTAGCAGATAGAATACTAATTTTGCATTTGCTATCGTGAAAGGGACTTGTTTGGACACGATAGTAGAAGAAAGATGTTTATTGTCGGCGTCTGCAATATTTGTTCGACCCAAGAAAATCTTCAAATTATGCTTGCTACCAATTTTAACATGGTATATCGACGACTTCCTTCAAGTGGCAAAGTGGTGAGCGTAGTCTTATAAGTGGGTCGGGTTTGAAAGAGTTGAAAATTTGGGAATTCATATTTTCTGCGGCTAGTTACCATTCAACCGACAAAGAAATATCGTCCAGCTATTTATCGATTCGGTACGATGCCGCGTAAAAACTAAAGGGTTTAATATAACTGCCATACTACTAACAGGTTAACCCGTTAACATCTTAGTCTTGACGTTTCAACAGTGCTTATAGGGTAAGCCTACTTGAAATAAATTTTGAATTTTGAAGTTACATTGATATTGATAGATTTTACAGTAACACGCCTTAGAGAACACATGGATAACATGGATAACTCTCGGGGTGGTTTCTTAAAAATATTTTCCTTAAACGGTAAAGCAAGCGATATTTAATTGCTTGCATTTAAATCACAAATAACTCCGAAATGATAGAGGTGCAGTTCGGGGATTGAACAAGTTTGGCCGCAATGTGAGGTGAAGTGTTAACAAGTTGGCTATCAAGGTTCTTTTCATCGTTGTATGTCTACTATCTCATTAACTAGATACTATATCTAAGCTCTCCAACCACCATTGGAACATTGTGGTGGGTCTGTGCTTCAGATCCTCTCTCCAATGAAAGGGGTGGTCTGTGCACAGCTTGAATATACGAGGACAATGATGAAGAACTACTATCCTAAAGTTTTTTTCACATTAAATAACTAGTTGGTGCAAACCATATAGCAAATACGCGTTGATGGGGTAGATTGTTTTTTTTTATAAGAATCTGTACAAACATTGTTTCAACTATTTGTTATACATTAATTATTAATTAAATCAGAATTAGTTAAAATCATCATCATCATCATCATCAAATAAACCCAATACTGACCCACTGCGTGCATGGGTCTCCTTCCACATTGAGAAGGGGTTAAGGCCGTGGTCCACCAAGCTGGCCCAGTGTGGATTGGTGAACTCCACACACCTTTAAAACGTTATGGAGAACTCTAAGACACGCAGGTTTCCTCAATTTCACGATGTTTTCTTTCACCGTTGAAGTAATCATATTTAATTACTTAATACGCACATAACTTAAAAAAAAGTTAAATTTGCGTGCTGGGATTCGAACTCGGCCTCCCGAAGCTGGTCGAGCTCCTACCCACTGGGCTATCACCGTTGATATAATATTATAGAATGAAAATTAAATCTTCAACCTCCCAGATTGGATATGCACAACAGTAAGAAAATTGTGTCTGAATTGGTGGCTGAAATTTTTAGGAAAAATCCTTTATTCACGTAAGCTACATAACATCATAATAGCTTAAATACTTTTTTCTCAGTTTTATTCGAGGAGTAGTCAGTTGCTTTCAATAAGGAAATTTTCGCAATTTTAGTTCTGTAACGAGGTTAAATGATGATTTAAGAGAACCTAATAAAAATCCCTCGGTGCTCCGTTTTTCATCTCCTGTCTGTAATATTATTTATCAGCAAGGAATGCCCCATCTATTGAAAATAGAAGTATTTCTAGACAGTAGATGTTTTCGTAAAAATATTTAAAAAATTAGTAACTTTATAAAATTAGTGTTTCATTTATTCTATAAAGCGGGTAAATAATAAAACTTTGAATACCCATTTTATGCTACATATTATATTAAAATGTTTAGAATTGTAACAAATGTGCTGATAATTTAAATTTTGTTAATGATAATGTTAACGACATTGAGTTGGTGTGAGTGAGTGTGAGTATGATGCGTACATCATACTGATTGCAGTCAAGGGCTAACTTGAAGCTAAATAAAAGAAAAACTGATACACCTGAAAACATTACCCTCTTTTCTTAGGCAGTCAGGAAAAAAATATGATGTCATAGGAAAACTGCATTATACTATAATAAAGATTTAGTAATCATATAAACGGTACATAAAAACCTTATTCGGAAATATGTTTTATAATAAGTCGAAACAGTTTAAGGTACGTCACTTAACTCAGCTCGACTCAATCAAGATGTATCAAAAGTTGTAGATCACTTTATTCTGCCAACCAAGATATTGCAAAGTTCAGATTGGTGCTGGAAACTCGGGACTTACAAGCGGACTACGGAAAAGTGGATACCTACTCTAAGCTTTCAGAATTTAATATTATGAAGCATCATAACAGAAAGGCCCCTTCTACTAGAGTAGGTAGCGTACTCATTTGTCGATACAGCGACGAATGTTTATTTTCAAGCTTTCTTAGGAGATTTTCCATTTAATTGCCTTCATTGAGAACGGTAAGTTACAATAACTTGTCCTACCATTTACAACTGCAGTATTTTCAAAATTACGAAATTCATGTTTTAGAATTTTAATCAGAAGTTAACTAGGAATGTTTATTTTTAACTTTAAGATGTAGTTATAAACACGTTAATCGCGATATATCAAAAAATCGGGTTGTTTGTTATTTTATGTAGCACAAAATAAGGTTTAGGTATAATAGTAGATTATCTCCCACAAAGGATCGCTGTATATACTACCTGCCTATCTGCCTAGAATTTAGTTTGTTTGGTAAGTATTCCTCTAGAAATTAGCTGCTTCCTAATCTCACCTGTTAGTAAGGGATGACGCAGTCTAAGATAGTAACGGGCTAACCTGTTATTTTTCGCTGTTGAATAGCTTAGCGGCACGTCTTTGTCGGAAGAGTAGTAACACGCCACATCTGAAGCCTTCGACCCGACCAGTTCAGAGAAAATTATCCGAATTGCGCCTTCCGGGGATCGAACCTTAACCGAACTAAAAAACCACAACGCTCAACACTGCGCCAAGGGATCGTCAACAAGTAATAATGTTACTTATATATATTTATACGAATTTATATACCTAAATATAATCTACATTGATATGAAATAATTAAAGGAAGATACCTACTACCTACTAAAAAATGTCAGAAAGCAAAAGCACGTAGTTTTTAGGGACGGCAACCGCGGCTCACGAAGGGTGGAGGGAGAGGAGGGGGTAAAGGGGAGCGTGGCCGCCAGTTTCTCGCCGACTGCCGCGCCGCGAGCACGCCTTGTAATGCGTTCCGCGTTTTGACGCGACATGGCCACTTCGACTACCGGCAACATCGTAATCGAGTGGTTGCGATCGCTCCACCTAGGCCAATACTCTGAGAGCTTTATAGATAACGGTTACGACGACCTAGAAATATGCAAGCAGGTCGCCGAGCCAGACCTGGACGCCATAGGTGTTCTGAACCCTGCACATCGTCAGCGGCTGCTTCATTCAGTGAGAATCCTGAGAGAGGAGGGTGCAGCAGCCGTATATTTTACTCTAGAAGAAGCAGCTGCTGCTCGAGACTCCTGTCGATGTGAGGAGGAAACACGTAAAGAGCAGGCCACTGTTGCAATAGAACCAGCAAAGTACGCTGATGAATATGAAGAGGGCAAGGCTGAGCTGGTGAAAATACCGCGAATACAACTGAAGCGTTTGCTGCGTGAGCGTCTCGCTCAAGACGGGATCCGTTTGAGCTTGCAACCTTATTCAACAACGGTCAGTGTTCATTATAAGTGGCAATGGCATTGCTTCTACCGGTTACAACTCCTGGTTTTGTGACAGTGAGCAAAAATTTTGAATCTTAATGAAAGTGCTTAAAGTGCGACAAAGTTTTAAAAACACGCGAGGCAACCGCGTAGAGGCATTGCCCGCGCCTTGTTATTTCTTTTGATCGGCTTGTGTGTGGCATAGCGTCTTGGCCGCTCGGGGCGGATCACTTGGACGGACGTGTTGCTATAAACTTTCTTGCGTGCGTGATTTCCCTGGAGATGAGAAGTTTGCGCGCCTTCCCTGTCGTGAGAAGATTGTAATCGCGTGCCTCCGAGCTCTAAATTGGGTTTTACGATAAATCGTATAGCCTGTTTCGGTTTTCTTCGGCGAAAATAATTAGCGGGGTTTCTGGAAATGATTTCTTGATAAAACATTCTTCTTTGTAACAACTATAAAATATTTAGGAATATTGGACAGAACTATTGGATTTAGAACTTTTGCTTATAAATATAGTTTTAGCATATATAGCGTCTTCGCATTCTAGTGATTTGATGATGATCATTTTTCTCCCGTCATTACATTTTTTGCCACTACGTGACATCTTGCTGCAAGTTTTATACTTGTTTACTTTTACTTAGTACTCAAATTAATTTGTGTATTTTATTCTCTGCAAAGATAGTTGTTTCCTATATAGTTTTTTTTCAATAATTTAATAAAATTAAATATTCTAATGAAAATGTTCACAAAGATAACTGACTCTTTGTTATTAATTTATTCAAGCTAAAAAGCTAAAAAGAATCTCTAAAAACGTTTCATCGTAGAGTTTGAAGTAAGCCTTTATCTTAATTAACGAGTTATTAATTATTCAAGTCGGTAGTGATTCAGGAAGGCGGAGTATTTTTGTCTGGCACGCCCTTTGCGGGTTTGAATCCAATATTTGTCTGTCATTCTTGAAATCTTATCATTTCATGATGTTATCACTGTACAAATACATGATATTTAAAATTAACTGGCCACGTGCCTTATCAGATGACAGGGTGACGGATAGCTGAACTATAACTATTGCCCAAACAAAAAAGACTAATTCTCAAAACTGGCTTAAAAATGTTCGCAAGTTCTCTCATCTAAAAATGAGACTTTTTCGTTTCTCAGATAGGTACCTATATGAAGATTAAAATAACTAGTTGGTAGATATGTTAAAATAGGGATAATAACAATTAGCCCAAACTGGTGCAAAGAACAAAACATTGCAGCAAATATCAGTTTATTCCAAGTTTGTTTCTTGTTATCTGCATATGCACGATGAATAGAAGTATAAGAATTAAATTAAAAAAAAAAACAACTCAACATTAATATCGAGAAGATTTTGCATAAACACATTAATCTTTAACCCACGAACTTACAGAGAATAATGTGTAAAACTATGCGAAATGGCGTTATTATGCTATAGTTAGCTGCATTTACTTCCTGGATAACACGCAAAGCACCTACCTACTTTTTATGAGCGACCTTTTTGTTTTGAATACTTGGTAGGACACAATACCCAGTTTCTAATAATTTTGCTAATGATAAATTGTAAATGTAACTGTAATGGCGTACCCAAGCTGCATTGAATACATTGTACCTAGATTGTTGGTATGAGCTAGGTTCGGAAAGGAAAATAAATGTGACATGGTCTGCATGATTTACTGGCGGAGTAAAGGATGTCCATATTTTATGCGCTTATAGAAACTGGACTTATGCAGGAAATATATCAACGCGGCGTTCTGTCTTAAAGTAGGGTCGAATAGATACAAAACTAGGTAGGTATGTACTATTACTTTAGGATTTCTCGCCATCACTTTTATGTGCATAACGGAAGCTGCGACGATTTATGACTAAAAACACATTGTCTAAATATTATTTGCGGTCCATTAAAATGCTGATAGTGGGTTTTAATATTGCATTTTAATTGGTTTATTATTAATTTGGAACAGCATCTACATTTTCAATTATAAATGTTTTATCATATAGGTACTATATCAAATCGTAAAGCGATGACTCTGCCGTAATTACCTGTGATGATTTTTTACCGGTTTCGAGCTTCGCGTTCAAACCTGTTTAGGCTGAGCTTAAGGTTGAATACACAAGACATCTAGTACCTACAAACTCGATAACACTAAAAGATTTTATATTATATTTAGATTAGATACCGTTTAATTTAGCTGTAGGTTATATCTCTACCCAAATTAGAACTATTAAAGTTTAACAGACGACTGTCTGTCGTAGTTTGTTAAAAAGCCAAGGTGCCACACTGTATTTGTTTTAAAAATAAATAATTCCAAACAATTGCCAACATTACGAATCTTTTCTTTCCCAAACCAGCACTTTCTAGTTACTCTAAAAGTCTAAAAGAGACAATTTGGTATCAAACGGGCAGACAAAGGGGCAACTCTGATGATATTAAAAATGTAAGAATAAAATGTCTCTACTTTTTCGGTTGAAAAGGTATTATTATGACAGAATTTGTTACTACCAATTAGACTTCTTTTTTATAAATACCACAACAAAAACCTGTTATATTCAGTTATGCGATAAAATTAAAAAAAAATTAAAACCAAATCTAAAACATAACTACGTACCTAGTTGGGTTTTAAATTTGGAAGGTTTTGTATCTACCTGAGCACATTTCCTTTAACCATTCGCACCAAACAAAGAAGGGTTTTACTAAAGTCCATTCATACTTGCCGCCGGAACCACTGACAAAAGCTACTGACAAATTCTATGGGTATCAATATCAGAGTTCTGACTATTAGGCCAATATTTATGTGCTGTTGACGCGCATTGTATCGAGCATATGGTCCTGTTATTGGAAAGTCATTTTGTAATTGCAGCTTTGCAATAAACTTTTATGAAATATTTGCGGCTTCGCGTACTACTTGCTGTATTTTGTAGAAAATTAAGTTCTTGTTTGACAATATAGTTTTTGGACATTTAAAACTCTAATAAATTAAATTCAATAGTTTTTTTGTGGCAGATATTCTAGAATCTAAAACTAAAAACTTTTAATATTTGCAATTTTCTTTGGCATTGCATTTCCAATATAAAAATAAACGTTTAAAAATAACATTTCCAATAAATGTAAACGTCGCATAAGAACTGTTCGATTTACACAGTGGCAACAGTCACCATATCTTCATATCTCAGTCCATATCGCAACATATCTCACCTAAAATGGCGCTTAAATGTAATTTGACTTAAGCCAGAGAAGTCTTCATCTCTATGCGCATTTAAGAAAAAAATACCTGAAGTTGGTTCATTAATTAGGACCTTGTTTAATAAGTGCAAAAAGGTTTAACTGACTTACAAGTACTTGGGTGGTTATCAATAGGAGGTATGATATGAAAATCTTAATTCTAAAATGGAAATTGATTTTGCTGTGCACAAACATTATATTTTTGCTATACCATTATGATCTATCATTTCCTACGCTGTTAATTCCGTAATAGAGGGGTTTGTGCACGGATGCTACGGATTATATCCACGTTAACACCCCTTAATGGATCGAGTTTCTATGCTTCTTCAATGGTAGACTGATTTTCTTTCTTGAAAGCGACTTATGTAACTTATCAGATTAGCCCCACTCTAAAATAAGTTTTAAATATCGATTGTTTTTAAGACATTTGCTGTCTAAGTAAATATTGTAGAAAATATTATTTTTGGGTTTACAGTGTAAAGCTAAAAATTCTGACAGAGCTTATGAAGTATTATTTAAAACAATTTTTAAAACGTTTTTCGAATTAAAATAAGTTTGAAAAATGGTATCAGGAAAGTCGTATAAAAATGCGGACCTAAAAAAAAAAATTTATACTGGACAATCAACAACTAATTTGATTACGAACTACCCTAATTCTTTCTTTTCTATAAATAATGTAGAGTAAAATACTTGTCCGTTTTCATAAATCTCCTAGCTGTGTCCTTCGTTCTTTGCCCGCGTTGTTACGTTTTTTGAGGGAACCGTTGTATTGGATGGAATGGATAAAAAGTAGTCTATGTTTGTATATTCTCCGTTCGACTAACTGTAAGCCAAAAATTCGGTTAGGATATTTAGGGTGTTAAGAAATGACAAACAAACAAAGAAACAAAGACACTTTCGCATATTAGTTAAAATAAAAGTGAATAAAATTAAATGCAACAATCATAAGTGACAATAAATAATAAACATAACGACTTTAAATTCATCACATAACGTAACTTCCGTAAGTTGACATCGGTGCATATAAGAGACAAAAAGACGCAGACTGTTACTAACACAAATAATTATTTATTTTATCATATTTCAATTATTTTTTTAAGTTTACTCATAGTTGACCAAATAGAAAACAATTCCAGTAAGTATACTAGAAGTTTTTGATTATAAATAAAATGCAAATTTGATAATTAAGAAATGAGAGTTAATTTTTTTTAATGAGATTTTGCTTTTAAGTGTGCAAGCATCATATTGAGTAGTAGTAAGTATTATAAAAAATAGGTTAGGTTATAGGGTTCAACACATTCGTGAGTTGTTTTATTTCACTCTTGAAAGGTTGCACGCAATTAAGACGAAGGTAATAATTTGTTTTTTAGGCTGGTGCTATGTCTAGAATATATAAAAAGCTACCCCAACGAGAATACCAAATAGGCAGTTACCGAATATTATAAAGGCAACGAGTTTGATTATGTTATGAAACTTTAAAGTGGACATACTAGTTACTTATCGACTGTACAGCCTAATTGGTACTGTTGCGGCTCTCTATTCACAAGTACCAAGCGACTCAAGCCTTATGTGGTGCCCAAAATCTGCTGATAAAGCTTAAAGCTCGCCATAGGTAATCAACATTATAACTAAGTCCTGTTTCGGATTCTTGAATTTGTCTTGACAAGTACAAAGCAATTGCTAGGATCTACTAAAAAAGTTTATTTTACAACTTTTTAAAAGAATTATTTCTTTGATTGACGATTTCAACAGAAAGTATGCATTACTAGGCTGTGACCTGAGCTCTGGCTCAAACTACAAAAAACCGTTAGTACTGAGTGTAAAAGTACAAACTAAGAAACAAATTTTCGCATTTATATATATACCTAAGTATGAAACGATATAGAGGTTATATGAGGTTGCGTTCAAAAAGTATTTAGGTTTGTATTGGCCCTTACAGGTTTATTTATTATACCTGGCTCGCTTAGTAACTTATATGTGTGCGGAGTCACGAAGTGTTATTGACTTTCTTGGCATTCTAGGACTGCTTTGTATTTTATTAAGGTACCATAAAGTGTGCAGAAATGTGACCTTGTTGTAACTGTTTCATAAAAAAAATTAGAAGAAGTAATTCAATACGAGATCAAAGATAAATTATATAAAGGACTAGGCAGTTTACAACTATTGTTGTCTATAGAAACGCCATCAGGGATTATATATTTCTTAGCTTTAGCTACGGAATTAAAATTGCTATTTGTTTCCTTAGAGCAAAATGAATCCGGGAATGAATATAAATTATTGGTCCATTCGGTTAGATTATAGAAAAAGTGCGTAAAAGAAGCAGTTTTATATTAAACGTTTAACCACCCGAAAAGTGAAATTTAAATTAAAACACTTTTTAAATTTTATTTAAAAGTGACATTAATTTTTAATGAATTTCGCTTTTGCATTATTAGTTATAATGATTCAGTTTTAAATTAATTTTAAACTTACCAGGCACAAGACAATGGAGTTTGTTGTTCAGGACACATAGAGAACACCAAAAGTCAGATAACTTGAGTAGATGAATTCCAATATGGATAATTTCGTGTTTCACAAGATTTACTAAGTGCAAATCTGACCACACATCATAAGGATAAGCAGGGATCATTTATCTTAATATATATATATCTCCTGTCACGATGTTTGTCCGCGATGGACTCCTAAACTACTGAACCGATTTTAAATTAAATTGGCACACCGTGAGCAGTCTGGTCCAACTTAAGAGATAGGATAGCTTAGATCTTTAATTATAGTCACAATTTTATTTTATTGCAAATTATTTGTCTATAATTAATTGACAGTCACATGTTATATGTATATACAACTATACTCATTTAAGGCTTAGCGATACTGAATACTTTAAAAACAAAATCAAACGCAGACGAAGTCGCGGGCAACAGCTAGTAAAAAATAAGTATCATGCTAAGTAGTAGAAATAGCGCCCTATTAGAGGTTTTGGAAAGATGGGAGGGAAAATAAGTATTCCTTTTTATGTTTCTAAGGGAAAAATATATGTTTGCGGTAGTTAGATATAAATGACAAAACCGCAAATATTAAAAATAATAGCAAAAAGTCCTGGCTAAACAATTATCTAAAAATCCATTGTAAAAAAACTGCAACCTCAGTATGAGTGTAGAAGTCTCAAAAACTTATGAAAGCCACAATGTTCAAACTCAAACACTCTCTCTGCACACCGATTCATTTTCATAACTTCTTGTTATAGTGCTTGCCGTAAGTAGTAGTAACATAGGCCTTTTAGTTTTCTAAATATATAAAGTCTTGTGATTAGGATGTACCAAATTTAAAAGGGACAAACAAATTATTATAATTGATTCTCCTTTAACTCCATTATATTATGAGATACTATTTAACCATCACCAAACTGGCCCTTTCGCCTAGATAATCTATACTTATAATAAAACTGTAACTGGAAGATTTCTCTACATTTAATATATTTTTAAAAGTTTTGACAGGGGGAAGCTTTATAATCGACGCTGAGTCCAAAACAGATTTTTATTTCATTTTTGTCTGTCTGTCTGTCCGGGCATCACGTGAAAACTACTGAACGGATTTAGACCCAATTTAGTATAATGGTAGCTGATATTCCGAACTATTTTAACCGATTTTAATAATTCTTATTTTATTTGAAAGTGTGTCTATCAGGCATGTATTCTTTGATTTTAATAGAGATGTGATTAATATTCTCGGAGATAAAGGGCATAACTCTTCACTGATAACAGCAAGTCGCAAGGCATATGGGGCAACGAATGCATGCGTACCGCCCTACTTATATTGTAAATGCGAAAGTTTGTGAGAATGGATGTATGGATGGATGGATGTATGTATGGATGGATGTATGTATGTTTAAAGTCATAATTATTACCTACAAAAAAGTCTGGGAGGCTATATGTCTTACTGTTTGGTCACAATAACCGCTTTTTGTTATAATTTGTCAATAAAAACGGGTAAATCTAAAGATGGTGGCATTGCTATCATGAATTTAATCCTTATCCAAATTAATAGTTTTATAATATAAATTGATAATGTACCTGCAAATTCCTCTTTAAATCAGACCTATGTTTAGAAGTTACAACGGGTATAGAAATGCTAAAAGCAACAAAAATTCAGAGGGCGCCCGGGCGCGTATTAAATAGTTATAAGCTATAATAAAACTGGACCCCGTAGGTGGCGCTGCAATAATTTAAATATATTAAAAAAAACTAAGGTTTTTTAAGATATATTACAACAGATAATAACCGATTTGATACAGACGACGTTTACCTCTTACCATCAGGTGGGCTATCTAATTGGTCCTTCAATATATAATTTAAAAAAGTAAAGGGCTAACTTGTATCCGAAGCAAACTAATAGCCGTAGCATATTGAAAAACTTATGTGCGATCAGTCTAATAATAGAATACAAAATTATATTAAATTATAAATCCATTTAATCCAAGACATGATCTTTGTATTAAAACGAATCAAAACACAAAACAGCCTTGTATATTATATACCCAAATGTATTGAACATTTGGGTATATAATATACAATCGCTTGCTTTTACCAGACTTTTAAAGACGCTGTCTAAAGTAGGTACCTACTGAGACTCTTTTACGTTATTGCATGCGCAAAATGAACGCAAATTTGGAATTACTTTAACCAAGTTATTTTGCCGTAAATTTAGTACAACAATAAGATTGATTGACTTAACTTGTATTGCACTGTTACTTGATGTTTTATTCATGTTACTTTACCAGTTTAGCCGCCTTGAAGATTTATTTATAAGATGTCGCTATCAAACGTTCAAGGGTCTTCCAAGAAAGCCGTCAAAATAAACCTCTGAAGACTCCGTTTTGACTTCTTAGGTGGCATATGAAAATTGATTTCATTATATTTGAATATAATGTGAATATACTATTAAAACGAAAAAGTGGTATAGTGGGTTTATGGAGATATTTTATCATAAGGTATATACAATTTAAATGCACCTCTAAAATAGAATATTGGTCTATAGTCGCCGTATATTGATACTTTTGAAATTAATAAACGTTGAAACTTTCATATTGGCCAGTTTTTCACACTCCGTGTTAGCTTTAATGCTGCAGCGCGAAAACGTACAAATATCACATAGATTACATAAAATGCCGTTTAACAAATCTGTCATTCATAAATATTTGAAAAGCGTTTGGGCATTGAAAAATATTTTTTGATTGAAAGTCGCTTTTGATTGAAAAAGAGTTATGCTCGGGCAGTCCTTTTTATAAATGTAGATATGATGGGCATTTACTATGACGTGATATAAAAATGCGTATCCACGATATAAAGGGAATTTTAAAGACCTAACAATAGATAAACCAAAGTGAATCATCATCATAATCATCTCAACTGACGTCTACTGCTGGGCTATTGAATGGAGATCCAAAAACACCGTCCAGAATAGCTTGATTCCAGCGACTCGTTTTATACCGTCTGTCCACCTCGTTGGGGGTCCGCAAACGCGTTGTGTCTTGAGACCACGTTTATAGGTTCTGCGAGTTATGTGTCCCGCCCATTGTCACCTTAGCTTCGCAACTGTTTGTTTCTATGTCGGCAACTCTAGTGGTTCGTCGGTTTCCCTCATTGCTGATTTGATCAAGTAGAGATATTTCAAGCACAGCTCTTTGTGTTGCTTGTTTGTGTGAGAGCTATTTAGGAATTTACTATTTCAGAATTTTCTCTGTTCTGGTTTGGTGGGAGTTTAGTAGGTTTCGGCTGTGACTAGTAATCATTCTTCCAACAAAGACATGCCGCCAAGCGATTTAGCAATCTGGCATGTTGCAGCGTAGATACCGCTTAGAGATATATATTTAGGTAGATATATACTTAGGTATGGATTTCATGTAATTACCGTACCTAGCATGTTTTTTTTGTTTTTTTTTTCTATAAAATAATAACATGGGATTTTTTAGTATATTAACTATGTTTAAATGTTGACTAGCTGAACCCGGGATGCTTTGGCGTAACTCTGTCTGATATTCGAAGCGAGATTAAAACAAGATAGTCAAAAAAATCATGTCAATCCCTTTCTAATTCCAAAGGCTACTTTCGAGTTCTGTGAACTTTAACATGCCTATAGAATGATTATTATAATTTTTAAAAAAAGCCCGTTTCGTTTGTGTTTGAATGAAGGTATAGGTAGCGAAACCTTGTTTGAAGTGTATGTCAAATTGCACATATTACCTATGTTAAAGCTCAAATTTCCTTTCATTAATAATACAAACCAGAGTTTTAAATATCTGCACGCAAAAACCGATTGATATAATTAAATCAATTTGTTTGGAAAAGCTGTTAATACATATATTTGAATACAAATTTGTCTCGATTGTTTTACATATTACTGCCACCTACCAGTGCGTTATTCATATTATATTCGGTCGAAATTAATTCTGGCCGTTTCAAAATAGCCAAGTCCAATCCCGCAACTATTTTAAACATGGAATTTCAAATTGCTCCTCATTTGGTACTCCATTAATTTCCGTTCAGTGATTGCAGCGACCTACTCCAATTTAGCATTTAAGCGCATCCAAATTACATTTCCGATCGTAATAAGCGACAAGCGAACTCGATTATTTTCATATTAACTCTACGAGTGTATTGATTCAAACCACTGGTAAAAAACGGGCCCCTGTAATGATAGGTTTCCGGTCAATAATGCAGTCTACCTGTTCTTTGTAAATTACTTTTTCGTATTTCGTAGATTACGGAGGCATTCCGGACGGAGGCTCTGAAGCTGTCTTGACTACTACTACAATTATATATTTCTTAGCCCGTTTTTACTAACGATAAACAAGGCAATGTATAAGTTAGTAACGCCTAATCAAAGAAGATTACTAAGGACATTTACATACATTTACCATACACAAATCTGTTTTCACTGTGCAACTCATATAACCTAACTTGTCTATGAATTCTGGACACCTTTGTGTATTATCATATTTTAGATTTTTCGTAGGGTAAGTCCATTTTGTTATTAAAAAAACGATATTTATATTTCTTCATCTCTCAAGTGTCAGTTTACGAGTTCTCTAAATATTACGCACCGCCGAATCGGTCTCTTAACTTTAGATGCCGCCTAACGTCGTTCGACATTATCTAAGAGTTGGTTTAAATTTTTTTCTCTACGCCTCATTCAAATCAATAGGCATCCGATTAAATCGATTCATAGATATTTATTTATTTATTTAAATACTTAACAGGCTTTAGAGGAACAATATGATCTCGTAAACTTATCTATGAAACAGAAAACCTAATAGTTTTGAGTAAACCACTGCTACATTTTTTACTTTATTTTATTTTTTATTTCTTAATGAGAGAAAGAAATCAGATACAGCCCTGACATCAAGTGCAAAATTAAAATCCTGATTAGTATGGAAGTAGAAATATGCTTCTATTGATTTAATATTTTTACAGGATGATTACGTATAAAATATACTTATACATCATTCAACATTAATTTGTAATAAGTTTACACGTTGTATGACAAAAAAATAATAGTTTAGCTCATGCTTGCTCAAAGAGAGTCCGGACTCCGGAGCTACGAGTATATTATGGCCAGAAGGTACACGAATACCTACCGATGAAGATAATTATTATCGTGCGATAATAAGGTATTTCTCCAGAAACATAAAAAGCTTTGTCCGTATTTGAGACAGTTTGCCGGCATTTATCTGGCTTTAACATATTTTTACCAAATTTTCAATCGCATTTTCCTTTGGAGAATCAAGTCATAGTTTTTAGGAGACAATGCTTAAAGGATTTCTGCGAAATTCTTTAAGTTATGAGTTTCAAGGTGTTTTCAAGGGTTATTATTAATTACCGCGGGAAACAATAAAACCAAAAACTGGATCAATAGTTTTTCACTCGATGTTAAATAAATACTTTGATTTATCACACTGCTAGGCTTTAATGATTAAGGGCTAGAATGATCAGGTATCGTATTCTAATATGAACGGGACAGTAAAGTCCCAGACTTAATAGCCGGCGTGGGTCGGTCACGTACGTCCAGTGGTTTTTTTTGTTTGTATCCGTCAACCAAGGCGCCTAAGGCTCGCTGGCCTCACAGCGGGCGCTGGTGCACTCCAACTGTGATTCTTTTGGATTTATAACTTACCTGTAACTAAAGTCTTTTTTATCCGGTTAAAGCGAAGAAAAGAATAGGTAATGTGTTTGACGTGTTTTTATCCAACTCCGGAGAAGGCAATAGGAAAGGACGTCCTAACTAACATTGGATTTATATGTAAACCAAAACAATATTAACAGATTAACTAAGCACTCTGATTATAATTTATAAAAATTGCGTCAATTCGCCCGCTGCGCTTATTTCGTTACGTTCAGCGTTTTTTTTTTTTGCAAGAGTTGGTGACGAATTACGCCTCTTCGTCTTCGGCTTTCCGTAAGCTAGTATCAACTAATACTGATGTAGTTGTTGCATATACCTAAGCAAAACTTGGTAAACATGATAACATCACATGTGTAGTTTTTGGAGGTGGTGAAAAATAGGTCCTTATTTGGTAAACAGTAGGTTTATTTAACCGTTATACGAATATCCTTGAATGCAGTTGTTACAGAAGAAGTGGAAATGTTAAGCTGCCAAACATAGTATTCCGTTAGAATGCTATGTTACTTCAATTCTAAATTACCAAAACGATTATTATAGTTACAATTCTTCGTACCTTTAATCTTATCAGCGTTGACTGTACACTATACACTCTTCATTTTAAGTGTCACCAATAAATCCGGTGAGTCAGGACGGAAAATATAGTCTTTTTTACAACCGGGCCAAAATAACGGGGAACAATGCATTCCGGCGTTGTTACGTTCGGTCAACAAAAAGCCTCAACACGGCTAAGGCTTTTTGTCGACAACCCCCGCTAAATTAAACAGGGAAGCTGATTTTGTTTTAGTTTCTGTTTTTATTTTGGACACCACGGATGCCTGGCTCCGGTAAAATGAAAATAGGTGCAGATGCTTTTAGAAAAGTGGCTAACTGTGCTGTTTTAAACAAGATGCTATGTTTTTCACGGTTTAAACGACCACGACGCGAACGTGAGCTGAATTTTAGGTTTACACATTAACATTTATTTCAAAGTTTCAACTTTAAATGCAGGCACATTTACATACGAAGGGAAATTTTAGGTGTTGTAAAAAAGTTTCTGTTTCTGTTTACCTCATCTCCTATACTTTTTAATGTTCAACTGATAGTAGACCTCCCTGGCGAAACGGTGAGCGTAGTGTATTTAAATATTAAGTCCCGGGTTTTATTCCCGGCAGAGGCAATTTCTAAATATATCATTGACAGCTGGTTGGCGCAGTGGGCAGTGACCCTACTTTCCGCGTCCAAGGCCGCGGGTTCGATTCCCTCAACTGGAAAAATGTTCGTGTGATGAACGTGAATGCTTTTCAGTGTCTGGGTGTTTATCTGTATATTATAAGTATTTATGTGTATTATATTCATAAATGAATTTCTCAGCTATCCTAGTACCCAAAACATAAGCTACGCTTACTTTGGGGCTAGATGGCGATGTGTGTATTGACGTAGTATATGTTTTTTTTTATAATTTCTAATTTTTCTCTGGTCAGGTTTGGTGCGAGGCTTAGGCCGTGGCTAGTTACCACCCTACCGACAAAGACGTGCCGCTAAGCGATTGAGTGTTCCGGTGCGATGTCGCGTAGAAACCTATTAGGGGCATGACTACCATACTCCTAACCGTTAGCCCGCTACCATCTCAGACTGCATCATTACTTACCACCAGGTGAGATTTGCGTCAAGGGGTAAATGTTAAACAAATACGGTTAGTTTACTTAAAGAAGATATTAAATAATATCACTTCATCTAATGATGGAACAAAGCCATTAAGCCGAGTCCGGCGAGGCAATTGCACAAATCACTGGGCAAATACTAACGTTTACTAATGAACACACGACACCGTAATGGTTTAACCACTCGTCCCAATGACCATCCGGTGATAGCAACGTCTTAAGTGTCCGATGTTGACCCTGTCGAAGGGTTCAATTAACATTCAACGCCGAGTACGATCGCTTCGGGACCAAACCAATCTGTCTGAGGCTCACTAAATTGTTTGCAGACATGATTTTACCGGAATTACAAGGGGCTAAGATTCCAGTTTCTTGAGTACCATCAAGTTTAATATTGGCCGAATAAAACAATGTTACAACAAATTTCTATCGTGTTTCAAAGGAAACTTCTTGATTGGTTAAAGGGAGAACGTTCTTTCATTAGATTGTGAATATTCAATGCTTTCGAAGTATTCTAGCTAACTGGAAAATTAGATTTTCGGCTGAAATATCTATGTTTCTCGGAAATATTACTCGGCACATGTAGTTATTTGATATGTTTTTTTGTATAGATGAAAACAAAAAATTACGTAAGTACGAAAGAGTGCCTTATCTGTTATATTCGAAGTATCGCCGATGAATGAGCAAAGGGGAAAACCCAGTCCGATTATAGACCAAATTTCATAAGTGAAATTGTCATCATACTCATTTTATTATATTAATTCCAACATTCTGCAACAACTGTTATCAGTGCAAAAGTTGCTGTGTGAAAAAAGGGCAAGCAAACCAACTAACTTTCGTATTTATAAAATAATTTATTATTCCGGGAGCATTGCCCGTTACAATTATGTCGATTTCTCATCACTAATTGTTAAATGCGAGTAGGTATAGTGTTGTTCAGTAGAGGTCGGTAATCCAAAGCAATCGAATAAGGCTCAATCTCGTCGTATTGCTAAGTGCATTACCTACTTCGAAGCACAAAATATATTATGTATAGGTACTCTAACTACGAGTAGTGTCCGAGAAAGCGTACTTAAGAAGCCAATCGTTGTGAAAAGCTTACAACGACTGAGTTCCACCATATCTATCCTTGTTGTTTGTTTCAATACTTTTTTTATATTGTATTATAACACCAGAAAAACAAAAACAAAATGCTTAATCTGAACATGTGGAAGTGCGGTCTTATCGATCTCTCTCAGACGACCTTTGACGAGAAATGTCTACATATAGTCCCGAGTGCGAAGTGAGAGATTTTCAATTTAGGTTTAATTTTACAATCACGTAAAAGTTAACTACGATGTATATGCTATCGAAATAGCCCCATCTAGTGACAGAACGGTTCCAGTATGGTTACTAGATAGATAGATATGGTTATAGACTTTTGTTGTCGTGTAATTCTAGTTAACTAGCTATCGAATTAGTAAAGTAAACATAGGTAGAAAATTTCACCCTTGTCACTCGGGTCATGATGAACTTACGCTGTAGCAGCGTTATAGTTCTAAACTTTGTCTTCCTTTCTCCTACGTGAACGGAGTCCTGAGCCCTGCAAAGCGATACTATTAAGGTTAAATGAATTAATTATATTGATGATTTTAACACGTCTTTGTTTTATCTGATGGCCGATTGGCGCAGTGTGCAGTGACCGTGCTGTCTGAATCTAAGGCCCTGGGTTCAAATCCCACAACTGAAGGAGAAAAAAATAAAAACTAAACTGAAAGAGGTTTGTGTGATGAAAATTATTTTTTTTCAGTTTGAGAAATAAATAATATACTACATAAGTAGTAAGTATATTATTTACTCCTTAAAATTTATCAGTTATAACACAAGCTACGCTTACTTTGGGAATAGATGACGATATGTGTATTATCGTAATATATTTATATTTATTTGTAAAACAATTTTATATTGTAGCTGACTATCTATTTTATAAAGATAGAAATTTATATACATCACAAAACATGAATTTACTATCTTATGTTTCCAAAAATAATATACCTCGGTCATTCCACTAAGGCTAGATTCAGCAGAGTAATTCCCATCGATCTTGCAGTTTCACGAACTAACCTTGATATATTGCCGTTGTTGCAAACAAATGTGGTGGCCGCATCCTGTATGCTACCGTTATATTATAATAAACTTTACTTACGTCGTTATGTACCTACCTGGTATTAACCTGGTATTTATTGTGTTCAGTTAGTTACTACTAAGTATAGGTATATTTATTTTTTATAACTTACTATGACTACCTTGCGACCTGCAGCTGCGCTTAGAAACCGAAAAGGGGTTTATATAACTGATATACCTCAACAGCTTATCCCGCTACCATCACTGCATCTTGGGTTTCGTTTCAGTGCGTGTTTTTATTATATATTTAACCCTTAAGTACCCCGGTTTTTACGCAACATCGTATCGAAACGTTAAATCGCTTAGAGACACGTCGTTTTCGGTAGGGTGGGAACTACGAGCGCTTCGAGCCTTTTAACAGACCAGACTAGAGAAAATTTAGAAATTATAAATTCCCGAATCGCCCCTGTCGAGATCAAACCCGGGGCCTCCCACTTAAAACCACAGTGCTCACAACTGCACCAAAATTTAGTAAAGGTTTTTGTAAAATAGGTTTGACGCCAAAAATATTGATTATGATGTCAGGTTTATGACCTTTCTCATCATTTGAAAATTTGTAAAGAAGTAGTTTGATTGGAAAAAAAGGGCATTAAGCTCGATGCAGCCTTGCAAACTATACTATTTTCTGTGTTGTTATGTTCTTTTTTCAAAGAAAAAATAATTTTTAGATTAACTGTTCTTCGGCCTAAACTACGACACTGTCCTGTAGTGAAATGCTTGACCTACTTATTCGGAAAACCTTCCCTACTTTACCGGGGGATTTTTAATTATATCATTAAACTAGCCGCGTGCTACCAACTGATTAAATAGTTTTATCACCGTAAGGGCACGCTTTGTTGTTATTTATAACTAGACTTACCATATTTTTGTAATTTAGCCAGGACAAATGTGTACTTTAGGAAAGTCTTGGTCCTTTACAGCATTTTACAAAATGAGGCACCACTACGCTTTTACTAAGCGGTGTTAGAGTATTGGTTGGAGCTTCGGCCTCCGTTTCAGGGTAACCAAGTTCGATCTCCGGCTCGCAACTTTAACTTAATGGAGTTAAGTGCGTTTTTAATTTAAGAAATTTAAAATATCACTTGCTTAGAACTGAGGAGAATTGTACGCTTGAGATTTCTTCATAATATTCTTAAAGGTGTGTAAAGTCTACCACTTCTCAATCTGAGTGGAGAATCATGCCCTGAAGTGGAGTGGCTATGGGTTGTTGACCTTGAATATGACGATGATGATCCTTTTAGTATGAACAGATAAATAGAAGAGAATGTTTGTTTGTGTATTCCACTACTTTATCGTAATCATCACCTAAAGCCTATTAGTCTAGGAGTGAGTGATTTAGCCGAACGGACAGGCGGTACATTATACATGCTGGCTCCGATAGTGATGATTTGATAGATAATAACCGTCACCGATCTCATTCTGAAAATTGGCAAGGTTGTATTTCCTGTGCCTCGTAAAATCGGACACAGTTACTTATAAATATTTTTTCTTCCAAAAAACAGTTATTCCTAACATTTCTTGCCCCAATTTAGAAATCGGAGGCAGTACCTCATGATCCGCAAATGAACATGCTAAATACTACACCTATAGATGCAGTCCTATTTTACTGCTAGCATATTTTATTATTCTTTCCTCCATCTATCCCCGGTAAACGCAGCGTTGGTCGGGCCCCAACGAGGTGGACAGATGACATCAAGCGAGTCTCTGTGAGCCACTGGAGGCAAGCGGCTCAGGACCGTGTATTGTGGAACTCCCTGCAAAGGACGTAAGTTCAGCAGTGGACGTTGATTGGTTGAAATGATGATAATGATGATGATATTATATTATTAAGAAATAGGACCATCCGGCATAAAGAGGAACATATGGTACGCCATTTTATAAGGTGAAAGGTGGATTTACTGGCATGAAACTTGTGTAATATGAACGCCGTGCGATGACGCCTATCAAACAACTCCTGGTTTTAGGATACATTTTGCTACCGAGATAGAATAAACGACTTAAGTTTGATGTGCTTGATTGTATCACAGAATATGTGTTTACAAACTTATCTGTAGAACTTTTGATGATGCGTGTATGTCAAGTGCGGTAAACTTTTGAAATGCGATTCGTATGAGTTTCTGAAGCTAAAATCAATTCATACGTATAATTTTCACAAAACTATTAACTGGATTATTTAATTTGTCTACAAGGAAATTTTAAATTGAATGGTTTGTTCGCCAAGAATTGATAAACTTTGAAGTCTACACTGAAGTCGTAACGCACTGGTTTGTAGAACGTTAATAGTAAAGCTAAGTCGACACCTAAATACCTAACTTTTTCATAGATGTCTCGAGTATCTTTAGAAAGAAAACTGAATTCTAATTTACACCGCACCGTTATTAGGTTATACTAAACCTTGTAAAAGTGGACTTGTTAAAACATTTGAGACACTGATAAGTAACTTTTATGATATCAAAACCGCATCTCAGTCCTACAGTATTCAAGAATGTGACGATTTAATGTCCTTGAGATTCCGTTCTGTCACAGCCCCGATAGTTATTTCGGACCATTTCATTTTCCCATATAGCTGTGTTTGTTGAAGAGTATATTCATAAAATAATATGGTTAACTGTAATTTACTTAACAAAGCTGCAATAAATCTGAGGCCAACTTCAAACAAATTGTGTTACCTCTTGGCCTGAATTGCGCTTGTACATACTTTAATAGAATAAATTAACTCTTTAGTACAAGTACGCGACCAATTGCGCAGCAAGTTAAAATTCAAAGTTACTTTTTTAAAATAATTAACGTAAATTGTTCCGAACACATGCTGCCCAGGTGAACTAGCACCTGCTGCCATTTCGTCGTGAAACTTAATACGTAGAGCTAATTCTGAATCCTTTATATTGTAAAAAAAAATTGCAACCCGAGAACTTATGCGACCGCGAAAGACAGATGAGCCACTTACTTCACAGTCTATTGAGCTTTCGAATTAAGGCTGTAGTACAAAGGCTATTTCCTTTAGAGAAAGGCTAAGACTTTCTTTTATCGGTCTCCAATTGAGTCAACTATACAAAGTTAGGAACAATAATTGAGATCAATCAATTTCTCCATTGATTCAAATGTCACTTTTGTAGAAATATTTATAAGCAGACTTTTATTAGTCATTTGACAGAAGCAAATCTGTATAAATAAAAGGAAGTTGTCTTAGTTACACCTTTTATAACTCAAGAACGGCTGGACCAATTTTTATATTTGATTTTTTGGGTTTCTCTTAGTCCGGAATAGGATAATAAGTATTGAAGTATAAAATTCACCAAAAAAAAAAATATCCGCAGTACGCAGTACGCCGGGACAGCTAGTTATTAATAAACTATTAATTCCCGTTTTCATTTAAGACAAACAAGGCAATGGATAAATAAGTAACGCCTAATATCAGAAGATTCCTAGGCATACAACAATCGTTCACCGATAGTTATCACCGAAGAATAAGTGAAACGTTTGTTTTCTATAGACATTGCCTGAATCCTTAGGCATAAGCAAATAAAACCTTGTAATATTAAACAAAGATCGCACGCGTTTAGTAAGTTTAGGCTGGGTACAAACCTATCAGCCATCAGCTCCGATGGAAGAGATCTTTCTCCTGCAGCAGTGATAGCAGCAATGCTTGCGCAGGATAGAGCGTGGAAGGCGGTAGTCTCCTTCTGCGAAACTGTACAAGTCAAGAAGGAGGCTGCTGAGCGAAATCGAGAGCGAGCCAATTCTGCTCGGAGATGACAGCGCCCGAGAGCCGGTGCTAACCACGCTCGTTCGCCTGCTCAATAGTTCCAGACGAAGGGACATCAGGGTCGAGAACGGTCTGACGGGGACTAGTAGTCACGTCATCACCTCTACTTACGAACCTGGGAAGACAAGAAGAGACAAGGTGTTGCCTTACCTACAGGAAATCGGGAATCATAATTCTTCCCGGGACGAGCTATAAGCGTTGTGCAAGGGAGGCACCGGTGCGTTCCTAGGAGATCCCGGAGCCTCCCATTATGTACTGAGGCTGGCTACCGAGGGGGTATTAGTGGGTAGAAATCCCTCATAACCCAAAATCTCCCACCGAGAATTGGGTATCTTTTAAGATTTTTCCCATCCGTCAACAAAAAAAAAAGGTACAAACCTAACACGTTTACCTAGCTTTTTGTTAGGGTAACTTTAGAGGAAAGTCTTACCGCCACGCAATTTAGCGTGAAACTGATTAAAGAGCATCTATATTATATATATATATATCTTACACACACCTAACCTCCAGTTAGCCCGCTTACCATCTCACGCCCAATGTCAATAATAAATCTAATTCAAAATCTTCACATAAAATGATAAAGTTAGTAGAGCCGTTCTCATTGACGTTTCTAATCTAAATTCTTTGTGCAATCGAATATTTAGACGAATTATCACCAACCAGTAAATGAGATTACAGTCGAACGCTTCGGATTACCTACTATTTGAAAAATCATACTCCATTATTAAAAGAGGCATTTAAATAAATGATAGTGATTTATTTCTGAAAAGTTATGATTAACTTAGTAAGGGTGCAAAGTTTCGCTAGCAATTGAAGTTGCTTCGGACATACAGTCTCTTTGATCTCTGTGAATCATTTATATGCTACACACATTCATAATTCATAAACTTTGAATCATAGAGTAGATGCTTAGTAGCGAGTTCCGAGAATGTGTTTACTGGGCACCCAGAATAATAAAAGGTTTTTAATCAAACATTTCGTCGAGAGTTCTGTTCACTTTAACATGTATTCAAGTTAACATATCATTTTGGTATATTCAAATCCTTTTTGTACTTACCTTTCAATAGATAAGGAATAAAATTAACTGTGTGCTGGGCGTTTTATTTTCCAAACAAAACAGTAGTATGTCAGAGTGTTAAGGAAAAGAAAACTTTCATTTTTACGCCGTCTAACGGATTCAATATCGAAGCGGCTTGAATGAGTTCGAGGGTGGAAAATCGTTAATCATCCCTTTGTTGAATTTCTGTTACAGCCTAACTCGTTGCTCGCTTGTTTGGCCCGCAATTTTTCCTTTTGGACGAAAGTGGGGCCGCTTTAGTCTTGACGAATTGTTTTTATAGGAATCTTATTCGAGGGTTGACTTTCGGGGAGGCTCTTGATAGACAACTAATTGATATTTCAGATGGAATAACACATCGTTAAATCTTACTCACAGGAACTGTCTTTAAGATTAAAGTTATATGTATATTTAAACATCATCCTCAATTGATGTTATTATAGGCTTTCTACGCAACGTTACGTCCTGTGTCCATCAACCTGGGCAGTAGGTGTTAGCCTCTTGTGCCTGTAATTACACCGGCAACCGGCACCGGCACTTGACCGAACTAGCAGTGCCACAAAAAGTTTTAATACTTCTAAAAATGAGTAACGAAAACGACTATCACTAAATAGTATGATTGGACGGCCGATTGGCGCAGTTTGCCTGCTTTCTGAGTCCAAGGTTCGATTCCCACAACTGGAAAATGTTTGTGTGATGAGCAAAACATTCATGAGCATGAATGTTTGTCAGTGGCTGGGTGTTTATATGTATATCATAAGTATTTATGTATTATATTCATAAAAATATTCAACAGCTATCTTAGTACCCATAACGTAAGCTACGCTTACTTTGGGGCTAGATGGCGATGTGTGTATTGTCGTAGTATATTTATTTTTATTTATTTTTTTTAGTATTAAATAAACAAACGAACAACAACTTTTAAAACTACGCAACGGATTTGTGTGCTTTTAAAAAGATATAGTGATTCAAGAGAAAGGTTTAGATGTTATAACACATGCATAATATAGCAGAGAAACACTGATAATTATAGAGGCTTCTAATATGTTCAATTCTTTTATTTGCATTAAATATTGTAGGCTTACATGTTTAGTCAAAATCTATGACATGCAAATATTAATAATTTACATAAATTCATTTACAAAATAACTAAATAATCATGAAAATATGGCGACTGGATATAATAAATATGTCATTAATTTTACTCCATAGAATAATTATAGTCATGGAAATTCAATTGAAATAGCTAAGATAAAAAGTACTATAATTGAAATAGCTAAGAGCAGCTAAGAATGGAACAATCTCAGAAGTAACAATTGTTTTTTGCACGTTAATCCTAAAATGACACATCATAAACTACTATTTATTTAAAATTCTTTTAATAATAACCCCTTACTAATATTTAGTATGCATGCTAAAGTGTGCCTGTTTGTATTTTTGTTTGTTTGGTAAATATGTTCAGCTTTTCGAACAGGTCCCGCGGGACATTAAAAAATAAATTTTCTTTCTTATGTACTTATTTGCCCAAGACATAACAGCACAACCAATGTTGAAAAATTTTGCACAGAAATTTCTCGCCTCCATAAGGCATACTATATTATTTGTCTCGGGAGAATAAAATGTTATTCGGGAAAAACATAATAATACTAGAGATTACAAGTTAAAAATATAAATATACCCCAAACTCTAGAAACTTGGTATAAATTTTTTTTTGTCACAAATGTAATAAAAAAGTGTAGCCATTATAATTAGCTGACAAATGAGCAGCGTAAGGTTCAAAATGTTATCTGAATTCCCAGTATTTACACAGCATTGTTGTACCGAAATCAGAGAAATACAAATAGTTCAATATTCGTGTGGTCCAAGTGAATAGAAGAAGCGATGTCATGCATCTTTAAAATTGTATTTTATTATTTATATATACCATTGCCATGAGACGTGGACCAAAATTGCATTAAGTTCATTTTAAATTAATGTCATATATTTCAATTTATTTAAGAGTATAGGTTCGTTTATCAATACTTGAATCAATAACTCATTAAAATTTAATGATAAAAGAAGAAAGAGGAACCTGCTAAACAATGTCATTAAATTGCGAAAAGACTTTATGAATGTAAGTTTATAGGCCCTTGGCGTAGGCGTGTTTCTTTTTCATTTAACTAATAAATACTTTTCTGCTCTCTTTTCGTCTCAGGTTAAAAAAAAAACACCCTTAAGTAAATTAGACAGGATTTGGATATGAATGTTTCGTAAAGTGATCCGACTAGGGGTCCGAAATTGTACTTCTATGTGGTTGCACCACAGTTGCGGCGAGACGTTCTGTTCACACCGGTGCAGGGGCAATTATTTGTTCGCTCCGCTAACATTTAGTCACTTGATCTAACAGAACTGTGTCAACATAGACGAGATAATTCGGTTACTGAATATGTCTCTTATCTTCAGTTGGCGGCGATCGGTCTCTTTTATGAACTTGTAATAGACAATTACGATTGCTAGAGCTCGAGTTTTTTTTGTTAGCTGTTTTATATAAAGAGCGATGATGTTCACACTGCGTAGGGTAGAATATGTTTAAACTAAATTACCTGTGAATAGAGCAGTGACAGCCTAGTAACTACTAACACTTTGACAACCCTTTCGGGGCGATTGAGTTTGATCCCCGGCACGCAGCTCTCACTTTTCGGTGCTTTGTACTTTAATGGTAAAGGAAAACATCGTCAAGAAACATGGATGCACGAAAGTATTCCATAATTTTCTCAAAAGCGTGTGTAGTCTACCAATCCCCGTTTGGCCAGCTTGATGGATTACAGCCTAAGACCTTCGTATTCTGAGAGGAGATTCGTTAATTGTAGTAACCCCTTGACGGGTTGATGGTGATGATTCTAATGCGATTATTTTAGTTCAGCATCACTGAAATGTGGGTTGATCCCGTTTAACTATATTTATCAATGTTATTCCTAACAATATATCTGAACCCCGATGATTGCCACACACCTTTAAAAAAAGTCATTATCGAATAGCCGTGCTATAGAGAGAATTATGATATCAATTAACTTTTATTTCAGTTCTCATATGAAAATAACCTCAAATAAATAATTGCCAATACTAGCTTATGATTTGATATAACATTTACGTGTTCCTATTATATGTCTGTGAATTATTGTTTTAATATTATCTAGGGCTTTAATGTTTTATCTGTTTTCGTGAATTTATTAATTTACCTTCAATGTAAACACAGTTAATGTTATAGTGACCGCATGCTTGTTATGAAAACTTTATATCGTTAATAAACTGCATAAAGTTTTATAAAGATCAATTATTGATCCCAGGAAATAGTTTTTTAATACTTCAATACCCCATCGGTATGGTACTTATAACTTTCCAAAGAGTCTTTTAATATTGCATAAATTTAAACAATAAACATATACATTAAAACCCAAAATCTAAAAACAATAAGTATTAAAACTTTATGTCGATATATTATTGGCTTATTTCAGCTTTACCACATCCAGCACGGCTAGCATGGGAAGGAGACAATTATATCCCCGGGGAAAGGATACAAATTTATCTTCTCCAAAAGCTTTATCAACTTTCAAAGCACTGGCGCACAAGTGGAAATTATATCCAAATAATAAAAATGTGTAATAATAAACGGGGGTAAATTCTCCTTTTCCATTTTCCGTTTATTGTATCCCTTATTGTTGGATATAATCGGGGGATATAATTTGGGGATATAATTTTTGTCTCCTGCCTGCTAGCCCTGCAGGAACGGTTTCATATGATAGGTAAGATTGAGTACGGCCTTAATAGGATCTTTACTCGACCTTATGTACGAAATTCAACACCTATAATTGTTACGTACGCAAAGGGCGATAATCTCTAGGCCAAGTTCATTCAAAGCCTTCTGACCCTCGCATATGATACTTCGATGTGGAGGATTTTTATGAAGTGCGATACGCTTCGTTATCATCATCACCATTATGATGATCAAAGTCCCACTATTGAGCACAGACTTCTATAGGTTTAGAGCAAAAATGCATCACATTGCAAAAGTGCGGGTTGGTGGGCTTTAACAAGATAATACATTTCGTAAATTTTTAACGTCGACAGAAAAGTAGGATCCTTTTTTGAAGCATTTGACACATTTTGCATTTTTTTCGAGTTGTTACTTTGTAGCCTCGTAATAAATTAATAATACTTCTTGTTTAATTACGAAAGGCACTTATAAAGCACAAAAATGGATCTAAGCCAATATTGTTTTTGAAGTGAAACTTCTTTATCGGGGTTGGAAAAAAATTTAGTGTAACATTTTTCAGTTACGCGTCACATTTTTTCGTTACGCGCCGTCCTCAAACATTAACAACAAGATCCGGCACTAAAATTGCTGGAGTTTTTATGGAATGTAAACAATATTTGACGGCCGACTGGCGCAGTGGGCAGCTACCCTGCTTTCTGAGTCCAAGGCCGTGGGTTCGATTCCCACAACGGGAAAATGTTTGTGTGATAAACATAAGTGTTTTTCAGTGTCTGGGTGTTTATATGTATATTATAATTCGTATTTCAGTTACCATAAGCCATTATAATAATATTACAATTAAATTAAAGCTGTAATAATCTTAGTAGTAATAAAGTAAAATGACATAATTGTATTAGTTGTATTTATGTCCATGATAATAAAAGCCTTTTGTTAAACTTTATCTAATTTAACTTTATTTAACCAGTTTCTGTAAAGTTGCAGTAGATCATTTTTCGAAAAATAAGGTCTTTAAGAAGTTTCACTTTTTACGTGTGTACTGTGTACACTAGTACACGCACACATTTTTTTATTTTTAGTATTCGTCTACGTTTCAATCGATAATTATGTAACAATAATTATCATTAGTAAGAAGCGGTGATAGGCCAGTGGTTAGGACTTCGACTACAGTTTCGGGGGGCCGTGGTCGAATCCCACCACTAACTTTTCTAAGTTGTGTGCGTTTTAAGCAATTAAAACATCACTTGCTTCAACAAAAGAACTTGCAATAACTTGGTGAAGGAATACATCTTGAGGAAACCTACATGCCTGGGTTTTCTCCATAATGTTCTCAGACGTGTGAAGTCCACCAATCCGCACTGGGCCAGCATGGTGGGAGGAGACCTGTGCCCTGTAGTGTGCCGGTAATGCCGGTAATGGGTTGTATGATGATGATGATTTAACAATAAAACTCTTTATATCTGTGACTTGAAACACTTACCAGGGCATTAAGCTGGAGAAAAATCCAATTATATAGCATAAAGTTTTATATGAGTTAAACAGGTTAAACTAATAGGAACGAGGATGCATACAAAAACAAATGTTAACCTATTTCTGCTGAGTGTAAGCGCATTTTTATTCATTCCTTTTCATATAATACAAAAAGCTATCTTACAAAAGGATGTTTCCAGAATACTAGGTCAAAGACTTTTATATTTGAATGTTAAACCAAAAGGAAAGCTAAAACTGAAGCAAAATCAACACTGAACGGGACTATGGAAAGGAGGAATGGAAAAAGGGCAGCTTAAGTAAACAGTGGATGTTTTTATTGTAGGCTTTTCATGGGAGTATGAACTCTTTTGTCGAGGTGTGACTAAAAATAATAAAGTGAAAAAAAAACACAGAATAAACCGTAGGGTTCGTTGTATCATACTCTCGAACTTTGTATGATATTTCATGGATACTAAAGACAAATATTTTATGATATCTCTACCTTACCTTACCTTAATCTCTTAACTTAATCTAGTGGTTAGTGCATTTTTCTAGAGAATTGCTGGTTTTAATTATAAGAAGGCTGTCCAACATTGCCAATCCTGAACGAGAAAAATCACCAAAGTCGTTTGAGTTAAATGGAATAAGTGGCCACTGACTACGCCTATTTGTTAAATAAAATATTTTTGGTTTAAATCAAGTACATATTACTATATATTCTTGTTTTCACTTCACTAAAAAGATGTCTCATGAAAACAATGAATACTAGATTAGGGCGCGCTTGCTTAGGAGAAGATACTTTCGCGTGTAGTTGGCAGTTACTTAATATATTATTAAAGACCTTTTTTTACATTTTATATCATAACATCCGTGAATCTTATCTTATATTTATATATAAAGATGAAGAGTTTGTTTGTTTCACTTGAATGCGACGATCTCAGGGACTACTTATCAGATTTGTAAAATTATTTTAGTGTTTGATATCCCATCTATCGAGGAAGGCAATAAGTAGGATCATGTCATAACGCTAAGACCAATAGAAGCATAGCACTAATGGAGTATGTTTCAAAATCGGGATATTTTTGCTTTTGAGAGCTTCAGCTGCGTGCGCTGCGAAAACGGTTCAAGTTTGTATAAAATCATGTATTGTAAAGTTGTTCCCCTTTAAAAGTTCTAAAAAAAAAGTCCGCGTCAGCTTATAATATGTCTATCTTTTAAGGTTAGCCGCTAGTACCTAACCTACCTAATATAATTAGATACTTTTCATCGACCCATTTGAAACCAATTTCAAAATATTTATTTTCATATTGGATTTATTTTTGGGTCACATAACGGAATCAACACATTGAAATTATTAGAATTAGCCCAATAGGGACGTCACAAAGTGAAACATCTATAAATACATACATGTAATACAAATTTCCATCCTGTAGTCAGGTAATAAGACAATTGTATAATTAGGTACGCTGCTTTTATGTGAGATGACGGATTTATTTACCTCTTAAATTAACGTTGCTTGAAAAAAACGTTCAGAAAAAAAATCGTTGTATTCTTTTCTACTGAGAAGGTATTCTTAGTTAAAGTGTAATTTGAGTCAATCAGTGTAATTCAATAATTGATATTTTAATAATTAAAAATTGCACTTAATAAAAAAAATATGACCACAAAACAAGTTACGAGTAAAAGATATTTTTATTGAATATATTTTTCTGGCCATTCCACTTTAGCCATGGACTGTGGCACCTACAATCTAGTTTCCAACCGCTCGCTATGCATTTTCTATTTTTTCTTTTTTTTCACACGTAACCGCAGGCTATCGTCCCCGCGTATCTGGAATGGAATTCCGCGCTTATATTGTATTGTAGGCGCACTAACTGGTTTAGATACGTTCGATTGGCGTTTGGCTTTATTTTCTTTACGCTTGGCGAAATTCAACACGATATGAACGCACCGTTGTAATTTATTTTATTCGCGGTTTAATTATTTTTTCCTATAACGTTTCAGCAACGCGCTTGATGACAATATTTTTTTTAGCATAGGTATTTGCTAAACAGTGTGTTCGGCCGTTGAAAAAATTCGGTCATGATAGGTCGTCATTGAAAGAGCAACGGCAATTTGAAAGTAACGTACTTTGTTTTGGGGTTACGTTAAGATAAAAATTAAAATACTTTTATTGTTAATTTTCCCTACTAATGGATGTTGAAAAACGTATAAAATCAACTCAAATTTTCCATACTGCGCGTGCGTTAACTGTTTTTTTTATATGACCAACTGACACAATAACAGGAACGACTGTCTGGAACTAAATCTCTATGCACTTTTTCTGCGGCCGGATTATAGATCAACAAAATTTTTTTTTGTTATTAAAATTTATTACCCACCGTTTCATACACAATTACAACGCAGAAAAAACTATTATTAGCAACTTATACCAATTTATATAACGGAGAACTCCACTATCTACTGCGGACATCAAACCGTCTTCCCAGTGCAAACCTAGAGGTATTTAGTCCAGTAATAGGCTATTGAGAATAAAATAAATAATAAATAAAATAAATAAATTAATATACTACTATAATCCACACACCGCCATTTAGTCCCAAAGTAAGCGTATGCTTGTGATGTGGGTACTAAGATAACTGATGAATATTTTTGAATAATATACATAAATACTTATAATATACATATAAACACCCAGACACTGAAAAACATTCATGTTCTTCACAAAAACATTTTCCAGTTGTGGGAATCGAACCCACGGCCTTGGACTCAGAAAGCAGGGTCGCTGCCCACTGCGCCAATCGTCCGTCAAAATGAGAATGATGATGAAAATTTTATAAAACGAATCTGAAAAAAATCCATTGAATTTTGATAACTTAAATACCATTTAAAAACGAAATCCGACTAAATCAAAATATTCTTAGCCTTTTAAAAGCCTCGCTATTTAATACAGACGAGAAGTAAATTTTTTGTGACGTAGGTCGTGCAGGAAGGTAATACCACCATGTTTATTTCTGCCGCCAAGCAGCGTTGCTGTGTGCCGGTCTGAAGGGCGGCTTGCTGGTGTGAGGCAATAAGGCACACCTTTGCCTCAGATTGATGGACACAAGGTGGCACTCTGGATTAAATGTTTCTTGCAAACCTTGCGAATTTTTCCCTTTTTATAGGGCCTGTAGCCAATAGTATTCCACTTACCATCAGGTAGGCAATCTGCACGCTCCTTTTCTTTATTTCCAATAAAAAAAATAACAAGCCTCTTTCTTTCCCACAGTGGTAGAGTTCTGACGATGCTCGCGGCGGGATTTTATCATATTTACAACACGTTAAATAGAGACAATTACCGCGCAGTTAAACGTGATCCGGGCTGATTTCGAGTCAGAATAAATCAATAACACACAAATATACCTAAAAGAAATAATAATGTAAAAATTGCAAATTGAAAGTTATAACAAAACAAATCTTAATTTAAAGTAAGCATCTACCTATCCACTTTACCTACTAAAAATACTTCGTTAAAACTGACCGCAACATAAAGGCTTTTGTGGCGATGCAACTCTTATAAGACTTTTTAGATAACTCGAATGAAATTCTACGAGTTCTTGAGGACTTCAGTAGTCTTTGCAAAACGTTTTCTTTGTCGTATCCTTTGTATTTTTATCCAACTGTAACAGAAGAAGGTTAGTTAATATTTTTGAAGTGAATTACATAACTTGGGATATGTCCTAAGACACACATCTTTATTAAACTGTAGCATTACTAAACATAAAATGAAAGGTTATTTTATAATTATTATGGGTGCCCCTTAGTTTTAATACAACCTAAACGGTTTAATACATTTTAAAAAAAATTAAAAATTGTTTAGTAATAAATTTATTGTGGAAGTTACATTATACATTGTAATTAAAAACTATGTATAATACACATTACTTTTTCACTGAAGAAAACATTTTAATCGGTTTGAATGACTCTATAGTAACAAAAAAAATACAAACCCGCCAAGAAAACTTTTTATAATTGATAAACGTGGACATATAAACAGCAATCACTTTTTTTTAATTTAACATGGAGGTTTGTCGTATTATTATTTTAAATTGTGGAAAATATTTTTATACAGCGTGTAAATGAAAACCGAAATAATACTTTACAGGCTTTTGCAGAGGTACTTTATGTACTGTCTCAGAAACTTATCTGTGAAACCGAAAATCTCATAGTTTTTTAGTAAACCACTGCCACATTTTTTGCTGAAAGAAATCAGATACAGCCCTAACATCACATGCAAAATTAAAATTATGTGACTCATGCCCCTTTATTAAGTACGCGTAGGGGTAGGTACTATGCAAGGTGTTGGTCTTTTATCTTCAAAAGGGTAGTCATAAGTAAACACTTAGAATGTTTTGAATTCGTTTCCATGTAAAAATAAATATGCTTCTTTTGATAAAAAAGAAATATACTTATGCATCCTACAATATTATTTCATAATCGCACAAATAGCCTACTGATTATTTACCTACTTCCTACCTTCGTTACGACGTATCTCAAATCAATGTCGGGCACAACCGTTACTAGAAGTTTTTGTTGCTTTTTCATTTCTACCATAAATTGATTCTTGTTTCTATTTCATTAAAGTGTATTTTAGGCGATGTTACTTTAGGGTATAGGGGCAGGTAAGAAGCATCCCACTCACGCGATAGGAATATAAACATGCCACTGAATGTAGCCAGGGCTTGGAACTCTATAATATTTCCTAATAGATGAACGCGTATATTCTGTTAACGGTCAAACTTTCGCGACAAGTAGGTATAGTTGAGAACTTCTTAAAACTTACTTTAAACTGCTCCATATATTGCTTGCACGATTTTTATCAAATGGTTTCCTTTCAAGACAGATTATTTAAACTAATTTATAAACTAATACTAAGATTTAAATTGTGAATTTAAATCTTAGTATTTCATTTTATAGGGAAAGAAAGGGAAAGATTCGCAGTACCAAAACATAAAAACAGCGTGGCAAACTTTTGATTTCATCTTGACAGAGCTAGTTAGAATCATCATTAACAAAACTCCACTTTATCTTTCTAAGGAAAATTCAATAAAAATTAGATAAGTTACAAATAAGATATAGGTACCTCCTCCTTTACTGCTTTATTATTTTACTGTCCCTTTTTAGAGCTCCGCACGTGTGGCTTTGTCTGTCCAGCCGTCTTAGCGGCCTATACAACTAACTCGTAAAGTTATCGATATTTCGTAAATCGTTTCAAAGCGAAATCGTACCGGAACACTCAATTGCTTGGTAGCACGGTTTTGTAGGTAGAACGGTTACCAGCCACGGGCAAAGTGCCACCAGATCAGAACAGAGAAAATTCAGAACTTAAAATTCCCAAATTGCCCGTCAGGGATGGAATCTAGGATCTCCCAATTTCTCTAGTGTTACCAGGAGAGCAGAAAAATTTAAAAGTTTCCCTCACCCTCGGAAGTGTGTATAAATCATCTCAAATATGTTTTTTGTAGTCTCGTTTGTACCAATATGTTTTAATTCGTGTTTTGTTTATGTTACAGGTAAGAAAGCTGACTGTACTTGTATCAACGAATTGGTAAAGCTATGATAAATATGTTTAATTTTATTGTCTCTACCTCACCTAGATTCTTACGGTACGTGAAGTAAAATGAAGTAAAAGCCTAGACATTTTAGTTAACCTCTTGAACGACGATATTTTTAGTAAGTAGGATGAGGTTTATTTTGTATACAAAGTTATTCATTCTAATCTATCAAATGTCTATTTTATTTATTCTTATCAATCTAATATATTACATATAAATAAAAATATTAATTGCGCGACTCGCAAAACTCGAAATGACCAATTAACCAATTTGAATATTTCTTTTATTTTGTTAGAAAGAATAATAGGAAAGTAGAAACCATCTAAATTGGAAATTTTGTATAGGAATTTTAACTTCGGCTTCCTTTAACAGATGGCGTGCTTTAGGTATGAGCTCATGAGGTCATCTAGTTTAGGAACCTACTATAAAGAATTTGGTGAACAAGCTAAACGCAATGCATTACAGTGGCATAGATTTTTCTGATACGGCTATGGGCAATACCTACCTGACGTGCAGGGTTCAATGAACTCAATTGACAAGAGCGTCACGTTCTGTGCGAATAAATTATATTACAGCAACTGTGCTCAGCGCTGTATAACAATTTTCCATTAATAAATACACGACGAAAAACAAATTTTATGCAAAAAACGTATTCACTTTTTCCGGGCATACCATTGATTGCGTTTTTGTTACATTATTGTCACTTTTTTAGAAGTCAACTTATTGAGAATTTCATTATTAATCTCAAGCTATGTTTAAAAATATGTGGATAGGCTTATCTAGATTTTTTATAAGGATAAATTGATTACGTCAAAAAAAAAAAAATCTACTACAATACACTCATCGCCATCTAGCCCCAAAGTAAGCGTAGCTTGTGTTATGGATACCAAGCTGACTGATAAATATGTTTTTGAATATTATACATAAACACTTATCATATACAGATAAACACCCAGACACTGAAAAAAAAACATGTTTATCACACAACCATTTCCCAGTTGTGGGAATCGAACCCGCGGCCTTGAACTTAGAAAGTCGGGTTGCGTCCCACTGCGCAGTCGGCCGTCAAAATGATGAGCTGCATTATTGCATGCGACTCGATATCTTCACACACACTGTAAGACACTCAACGTAATCACAATTTGTCACACACGACTGTTCTCTAAATTAGTGCTGAAAAAATGTATTTTTACACGCTTTTTATTAGCTTCACCTGTATGTTTGTTTGTATATTTGTAACCTCTTCAAACGGTCTGATTTCGTTAAAACTTTGCAGATACTCTTATATCGAGGAACTCTGACGTAACACTAATTTGATAAGATTAATTCATTTTTCAATTAAAAATACGTGTTTTTATTTAAAACCCATTATTTTTAACAATTGCGGACTGCAATGTCAATGTACTCTTCAATGTTTAAATTCACCCGTATACACACTACAAATGATACGTGTGGATTCCTTTGAGTCTAGTGAGGGTTCGTTAAAAGGGTAGAGCGGTCGTCACATTGTTTATTCAGTCGGGTCGGGCGGCGGACAGAAGCCTAATCCAAATCGATCGTCCTGCGGAATGTTTCGTACCGAGTTTTCGCGGGCTAACATCGTTTACACTATCCTCTAAGTTAGATACAGAAAGCTCTTCGAATTTACTAACGTGCAAATTTTAAAGTCAAATCGTGTGGTTAAAAATAAATACTAATAAATTATTAAAATGTCTAGGCGGGATGCTTCTGCTTCCGTATACTCACTCGGTATACGAGGAAACACCTTTTCTACGATTTCTACCTTTTCTCTTGGCCTAGGTCGCTTAGGTCGCGCCATGAGTGAGGCAAGGAATATCAGGCATATCTATGGTATTGGTGCTTCGTCTGCGTCTGGGCACGCAGTGCCGAAAAATGCAGACTTTTGGTGACACATAGGAAGAAATATTAGTTAGAAATATAACAGATAACTGTCGTTAGTTTATTTCTGTCCAGGTGCTCTAACTTTATTAAAATGCTAAATCTTAGAGTTCAGTAAACTAAAGTGTAATAGTCAAAGTCAAAGTCAAAGCCAAAAATATCTTTATTTAAGTAGGCCCAGTAGTAGGTAGCACTTTTGATGCGTACATAAGAATTACACGGTAGTGTGATGATGAATCTCATAATTTAATCTAAAAAACAATTGTAGATATCGTTTATAAAGCAGCATCGCAAAATATTGGCGAATAACCCGCTGACATTGATGAAATTGAAAGGACAACATTATTTAAGTAGATGAAAATGATTTCAAAAGTCTTATTCAATGAATTTATAAAATTGAAGGTTCTGTTCAGGGAACTGTTAGATTATGTCAGCTAAAAATGGAGATATGTTATTTTGACGAGATAAAATCCAAAACGTATAGATATTCTTACAGAGGATTTGCGCACCATGCATTAGTGAAATGGCGATTTTACTAGTTTCAGATATATAACAGTAATCTATGTAAATAAAAGCCTTATTCATACACGCTGCACATAAAGTCGTAAGATCTAGGAAACATAATTTTATAAGATTATTTGTTCTTCTCTGGACTCTAATGTTAACGTATATTTCAAAGATATCTACCCGATTATTATCTTTGGCGTATATAAATTACTAGTACGCTTTTGAATCTTATGATTTACAGATACTATCGCAAGCCTGCTGGATCACAAAGGACAGTTTAATGCAGTTTAAATTATTTCTCTAACATTACTATAATGGTTAGTTGATAGGGCCATTTGTTTTGTCGCAACAATACTTGCAAACTAGCTTTATTAAATTGATTGTTAACAACAAATTACTGCGTAAGTTTATTAATTCAGACTCCGTGCTTGGAATTTTCTTGACTAAGCCATTTGTTATTATTATTTCGAATTAAGGATTATTTAATTTTGTATTCGATTTATGTGCGCTAAATCTAGAAACTGTGATGGAATTTGGTCTTAATTTATAATATAAGCCGCTTAGTAACTCAGTTTTAGACCGTGTCGCACGAAGTTCCAGTTCGTAAAGTTGTAGTTGTTTAAAATGTAAGGTATAATACTAAGTGAATTCAGTACTGCAATTTTTATCCTAAAATTTATAGTTAAAATATCAGCTTAGTCAGATAAATTAGTAGTCAGTCATACTTTTTTCAAATTCCACTACAAGTAAGCCTTTGACTACAATCTCACCTGGTGGTAAGTGTCTAAGATGGTAGCGGGCTAACCTATTAGTTAGTATGGGAGTAATACCCCTAATCGGTTTCTACGCGACATACGCGCTTGGCGGCACGGGTTCAGTTTGTCGGTACGGGTAACTAGCCACGGCCAAAGCCTCCCACCAGAGGAAATTCAGAAATTATAAATTCCCAAATGACCGAACGCGGGACCTCCTACTTAAATTCACAGCGCTCACCGCTGCGCCTGGATGCGGTCGGTAGGTAGAACATTAAAGTTTAATTTAAAAAAAACGATGTTGTATTAGACGTATTAAACTAAAAGAAAACTATATTAAAGTACCTTAACCTGTTAGAACTGTCATTTGAGTAAAAATTCTTTAAACAGAGGTGGTCTGGAAAGGGTGCGGTTAAATTTTGCCCAATGTTACGAGAAACAGGGGACGTCTGAGTATATATTATAACTTACCTTAAAATTCGCAGGGTTACAACCCTTTATAACTTGAAGCTTAGGTAGACGCCTGATCCTTCTTTGTATAAGCATTTACATTTATACAATTATTGCGGGACAAAAGATAGACTTTTCTTAAAATTTATAAAATTTTATGTAATGTTTTAAACTCCGTCGCGTCGTCGGTAAGCGCTTCTTTGTCTTTTAAGTAAAGGAGGTCCTGACACACGGACACGGTCCTGTCTGACAGTTTTTTTTTTTAATTCAATTTGTAACTTTCTATTTCTTATTTCAGCGTTGTCAAAAATAATAATATATACTTTTGCGGAAGACTACCATTGTAAACTGTAAATGATGTCTTATTAAATGTATTCATGTCATTTTAGTTAACGCATAAGTTGAAAATTGCTATTCCTATCTGATTATTATGATTCTTGGAACTTAAGTCTTTGCTTTGATTTGAATAAATAAGCATCACAGGGAGTATTATTCTCACCTCACTAAAGTGTACTTACTATTGAAATATTTAATGTTTTTAGCACCAATCTGAACCAACAAAGAATTTGTGACCAACTTCGTAGAAAGGAGAAATGTAACAAAAAAAATACGAACAGATTTTTCTTCAACTTTTTTATTTGTATAAAAATTATAATCTATAACATCGTTTTCAATTATAAATATAGTTAGTTAATTACTAAAAAGATTCGGTTTAGGTTTCGACTTCCGCCTCCGTGATCAATTTCTTTATTCGTCTGTAAATGAAAGCGAGCCGTGAAAATTGAAGTTATCCTTCTCACAGGTCGCTTCAAAGCCTCGGCTTTGATAACGTACTTCTAAGATAACTAACTATGATTACCTATCTTTTCAAGCAACAGCATCAACCCGGACTGAAAGAGAAATAAAAGTTAGATCGCGGTTTCCTTACTCAGCACTTCTTTAAAGATTAAGACTTCTAATCGTATTCTCGTCCCACGATAAAAGGGGAGCTTGCGGCAAGATAAAGTACCTTACAAGGACTTCTTCAAAACTCGCTCCCCTAACCATTGTGAGGTGCATATTAAAAGCGATGCTTTCTTACTATACTCTTCCTGATTGAAGTTTTCTTTCAAAGCCAATTCGGCGCTTGTGTAATTTTGGATAATTTTATGTTTATTTGCCTTGTCGGTCGGCTTGTTTTGTGCTTTCTATATTGGTTTTAATCTTATTTTCCTCTGCGATATAGTATTTGCATTTGCGCTTACATGATTTAATGATAAAATATTGCTTGCTGGCACCTGCTTGTTTGTAAACTTTTTCACATATATTAAACTTACCGATTTACCATGGGTAGTAAGTTTTTATAAAAGTGGCAAGAAGTATGTGAAGGGAGGGTAGAGACATGCAGCGGACACTGTCTCTGCCACGAAGTTGTCCGCGCAACCTCCTCTTATAAAATTGCCTTTATTTTATTGTTTCTTATAAATCGCGCTTCAAAAAACGTTACTAAGTATCTTATAAAGTAGGCATACTTAAAATAAACGAATTTAGATTTTATTCAATTCTCATCTTAAAAGTGCTATTTTTCTAAAACTTTTGCTTTTATTAATCGGCACGAACCATTAATTCAAAAACCAACGTCTTGTAAAATTCAATCAATGTAGAAACTGCTAGCTCCTAACGTATCAAGTTGATCGGATTAGTTGGAAAACAAACCAGCAAAAGTGTTCAATTCTTGCGAACATTTCACTATGTAGAATTCGATACACGATAGCCACCTACGTCGAGCGGTAACTTTTTTATTTTTATTCGTCCAGCTTCGACAAAAAGCAATCTATGAACGGCTGTCGCTAACCACAAAGTTATTTACTATTGAAGAAAAACAGTAGCTCTTATCACTTTCATTTAAGGCTTAAAATTGAAGTTATCGTGTTTTTATAAAATTCATAAGACGGTGTTTGTAATACGATATTGGCGACCATGAAAGGTAGTGTCGATAAGCTTCGTGTATAAGATTACCCACTCTTTGCGGTTTGCGGAGACGCCACGAGCACCGTCAGTGGTTACGATGCTTCTCACGATGTGACTGGTTCTAGTTACTATGTGTTAGATGTAATTCCCACGTAATCCACAATGATTTAATATACTTGATTCTACGCGACCGCAAAAAAAAACATATTACTTTTACTGCGGCTGTAATCTAGTACCAACTCAATAATACTAGTTTGTTTATTATTTTTGAATAACAAACACGTTACATTTTTATGATTATCATCTTCTGTTTAAATAAATAAACAGTCCGGCGTAAGAGTATGAGAACTACATGTCTAAACCGACTTTTTTTTTTTGGTTTTGTATACAGCGGTTAAAAAAACTGAATTCTAAAGATATAGCCAAAAAATCTAAAAAAAACTTTGTACGGAAATTGCTACTTTGGATTACTTACGAAGTTTCCAAGATAGCCTTCTTTAGGTGTTACGTGGTTTAAAAATAGATCCTACCTACCTATAATTAAAAATGTTCCTACGTTTCAAACTTTCAAATATTTGAAAACTGACAGTTGTCAATCGACAGTAAACGTGTGTTAACGTCAACTAAACTCGGAAAGTAGTACTTAGAATTGACTTTAATTTCTTAAAGAACATTGCATTTAATATCCAAATGATTTTAATACTTTTTTCAGGTGCACATTTTCATTTTATACAGTTAATACATTTAGTATTGTAAATCAAGTTGGGGAGTAATAAAAGTTATTATGAAGTTTTAGCCAGTATATTCAATAAATAGCCTTCCTTAGTTTTTAACGTAATTCGTATAGAAGAATTATTCTTAAATTTTATATCATCTTCCTGCGTACCCTGGCCAGACCATGTGCATGAGATTTTTGACCAGGATTTTGACCAGGATTTTTGTCGTTTCAGGCATGCATTGCATCAGCGTAGTTGCTCTGATTCCCGCTTCTATAAGAGAGAAGGCCTGCGCCCGGCTGCGGGACGTTACTGGGCTGATAATGAGGATAGTGAATATAAATATCATGGCTTTGACAATTTGTTCATTGCATTGAGTAAAATATGTGAACAGTTTAAATTAAACAAACTCTCAACAGTAAGAATGTAAATTCATAAAGTAGCATCATTATTTGAAATGTATTTATAACATTCAAGCTAGTTTTGAGCTGTTATTATTCCAAGGGGTGTTTTAAATCACGTCTACGGAGACATACGCAGAGATTGTGGTGCACTACTTTTACTACGGTCGACTTTAAATTTATTCGGTCCCCAAAGCAGTGCATCACCAAAGAGTTTTCTTACTGTGGCCCGCAAAGTGGGCGGAACCACCATTGTGACAAAATAATGCCTGCAGACTATATCTCTTTTATTCACACTTCATAGGAAAATAAACTTTATTCTCACATTTAGAAGAGAGTAATTCGCACTGAGAGACCGAACAGATGGTACACCGTGATACCGTTGAATAATCAACGCTTAAAACGTCTGGGAAAGAAAGATACGGTAATGTTATATGAATACAAAACGACAGAGATATATTCCCATTTAATTCTTACTTCTCGCGGCCCACGGGTTATATGCATAATTATTTATGTCACTGTTGGTTTTATATAGCGCCATATTTTTGCATCTTCATGTTTTGTTTAATAAAATATTCCATTTTGAGGGTTCCGTAATAAAAACGAAGAAGATATCTTTATAGTTCTGTTATTTTGTGTCGTGTCGTTAGGCACGTCACTGCAGTTTTATTCAGATATTATTAAAGCATTAAACATATTTAAAATAGAATACACGATTTACCTTTACTGCAATCTTATCTGTTGGTAAAAGATGGCGTACGATAGCGGGCTAACCTGTAAGGGTTATGTCAGTTTATCTTAAAATACTACGACAATACACACATCGCCATCCAGACTCGAAGTAAGCGTAGCTTGTATGAGGGGTAGGTACTAAGATGATTGCTGAATATTTTTAGGAATAATAGACATCAACTTTCATGTTTATCACAAACATTTTTCGGTCTGGGCAATCGAACCCACAGCCTTTGACTCAAAAAGTAGGATCGCTGCCCACTGCGCCAATCGGCCGTCTAAAGTTATAATAAACCTATAATATCTTTTGACAATTTCTATGCGACATCGTACCAAAACGCTAAACTATGCATTTGTGAACACGTCCCTTCTGTATTTTAACCACCTTCCTGACGCAACGGTGAGCGCTGTGAATTTAAGTAGGATGTCGCAGGTTCGATTCCCAGCAGGAAAAATCTGAGGATTAATAATTACTGAATTTTCACTGGTCTGGTCCTGCTTTGCCTGTGGCTATATTCAAAGACGTGCCGCTAGTCGATTAAATGTTCCGGTGCGATGCCGCGTAGAAGCCGGGTATGACTATCATAATCCCTAACAAGTTCGCCCGCTACCATCTTAGACTGCATCATCACTTATATAGTCAAGGGCTAACTACAACAACAACTACAATAACAAGGGCTTGTAGTAGAATAAAAAAACTATTATCTAATCAGTGGGGTTGTTGCAGGTTCGATCCGCGGAGGCTTCTGCCTTGGCTAAGGATCGCCATACTGATACAGACAAGCGATTTTTCTTTTCTGATTTCTGAAATAGCTGATGCATAATATGACTGATACATCCCCAACAGGTTACGTCCACAGCCATCTTATATTGCATCATCGCGTTTCACCAGGTGTTATGGCAGTCCAGGGCTGATTTGTAATGCAGAATTTGTTTGCAATTCGATGGGATAAGTTTTGTGATGATACACCTAAGATAAAAACGTTGTTACTTGATGGAGGAAAGGTATATATAGTACATATAGAAAATTATAAAAGTTATAAAAAAAAGTTTACCAAAACCAATAAAATACTATCGGAAATTGTCTGATGTTTTTGTACAGAATTGCCGAGTGAACGAACCCTGGTTATTCCGAAGCGCACCAGTTCCAATTTTCCGGCGGAGTGCACGTCCGGCTGATACAGACTGACATGGTGACACCCGCTCGCGATTAATTACTTTCGCTAACTCTCTCCTGTAGGGCTTCTTTCAGCTGTCGCCCGCGGTTTGTGTTACAGGTTTTTGCATGCGAAACTTTGAGCGGAACGTGACAAATTAAAGGTTCACCGTTGTGCGCCACTCGATCCGATGCCTGCGTAATTGTCACAGTTGGGAAGTTACTATAAAAGCGGTATATATCTAATAGCGAAACTCCATCGAGCCAAATATCTAGCTTAATCTTTGTCTTATTATTTCTAAAGACAAAGCCATTAATTAATACATTTTGGCTTATTAATGACAGACATAAAGGTTTACCGGTGTGCGTTACTCTATCTGCTTTAGGTATAAATATCACTGTTAGTAATTTCAGCCAAACAGCGGTATATTCTTAAAGCCTAAAATCAACGAGTCCAACTATCTTAGCTAAACCTTTTTCTATATTCACTTCTCGATTATGTTACATAATATACTTTATTAATGAAAGACATAAAGGTTCACTATTGTGCGGCACTCGATCCAATGTCGGCGTAATTGTCACAGTTGGGTAGTTAGTATAAAAGCGGTTAATTCTCATAACGAAACTCCATCGAGTCAACATTCTAGCTTAATCTTTGTCTTATTATTTCTGAATAGAAAGCCTTTAATACTTTTTGTGTTCATTTCGCAATAAAGTTACTAATTATACCTTATTAATGGCAGATACAAAGGTTTACCAGTGTGCGGCAGTCCGATGTCTGCGTAATTGTCACAGTTGAGAAGTTACTATAAAAGCGGTATATCCCAGCGAAAATCCAACGAGTACACCAATCCATCTCAACCTTCCTCTTATTCATTCGAATATAACAACAGTATCTTTATCTTGTTAATTCTAAATACAAAACCTCCTCACAATAAAGTTGCTTGTTACACCTTATAAACCTTCTATCAGGGATTATCGAAATGATGTAAGGAATCTTCGATCAATTATAAACACCTAGCAAATGTCATTTTGTTATTAATCGTGAAAATGAGCTCTCATTCACGGATTGCGTCAAAATTAAATTATTATTACCTAAGTAATAAACCACATTTTTAACCATACAATTTAAATTTCTTTTAATAAAAAGCGCCAAAACTTACTTCACAATAAGTTTTCTATAGAGCATTGAACTCGGATATTATTTGACATTAATATATTTGGTATTATTAAATGTATTCAAATTCAAATTCAAATCTTTATTTGCGTGATTGCAGGTTAACAAATTTGATCTTATACTAAAACATAACAAGTTACGTGCTACAATCTGCCATTCTATGGCATGCAAATTATAATAACACCTTAATTATAAAATTATTTTTCCAATTTATACAAAATGTCAGAATATTAAGGTATCAAAAATTATGAAATTAAATTACAATTCTATTCATCAAGGTATATATATTTACTCTGCATTTATTTATGCATTCCATCATCTTTTCATTTGCATTTAATTTATTTTCCTAAGCGCATGCGAACAACCTTGTTTCTACGTAACCACAAAGTGCTGTTACCAACAGTTTCTGATGGCGGTTATAATCTCTTCTGTTACTTCAAGAAATAGATTTAAGCAGTAGATCCGGTTTTGTAAGCTTTTGAATGTAAAGCACTCTGTCGTTATGTATTGTATAGCTTCGTTTATTGATGTTTATGTTAATATATCAGACAAAGACATAAGTATATATTAGTTTATTATTTTTTATATTTTTTATTATAAGTATTTTATGTGTGTAATTGTTCGTAAGTATGTATATAATAATAATACCAATCGGTTTCCCTTGGTTTTCCTGATAAGGCCGCCTTTTGTATCCTACTTTTTAAGTTTATTTTGTTTTTAAGTTTTTGTGTCCATTGTTTTTTTTTCCTATTTGTGGTGTACAAATAAAGTGTATAAATAAAACACAAATGGCAAAATAAGGTTTATTTCATAACAGATTAATGGAAAAGATTTTCTTTTATGGAAGATGTGTATGCATAAAATTTTGCCGGCGTGTTAAAACCTAAAATTTAATATCGGCAGGAGTTATTAAGTTTAAATCTTGATTGAATAAATCCTACGGAAGATAAAGCTTTTACTTCCTGTTTTTTCACCTACAAAGTTTTAATTAAACAGCGACCCCTTAAAGGCGAAAATTGCGTTTGTTTATAGAGTCATTAAAATATAATTTAAAGAGAATACGATGAAAAATAATAAACCGTTAAATGAGTTTAGTTTGCATTTCTTTCCATTTATTTCTTTAAAAATTTATAATATTAGCAGAAAAAAATGATGTTGACAAATTTATATTTTTCATTGCTGTGACGGTTAATTTTAAACTAGCTGTTGCCCGGGACTTCATCAACGTTTGTTTTTTTTATAAAGGATATTTTAAGTCGTGTATAACTTTTTCTATATTAAGTGTAGTTCTAAAAACTGCTGTTTTGTTAAGGTGTAGTCCTTACATTTTTTAAACTTGCGATAACTTTTACATTAAAAGTACGATTGAAATGATTTAAAAAGTATTTTACTGCTATAAAAATACCGTTGATGATAAACATATTAATTTAAATAATATAAGAATTTAACTACCGGCGAACTAATACCGAAACAACCGGCGAACTAATACAATTTAAGAACACAAAAGCTGCTATTGCGGCTTAACTGTGATAGTTAGATATGATCCCTGGCGGACTTTTTGTAGATGATAATGAGTACTTTTATCATTTAATACGTATTTTTTATGTATGATCAATAGTTTTCTCAATGCAAGCCAACTTACATGATTGCAATTTTATTAAGGATCTCTATTTTTTCTGAAAATAAATTTTATCTCATGTTACTTCAATATAATTAATCATTCTTATAAAATCGGTCTAGTAGTTTCGGAGCCTATTGGGTACAAACCAACAAATCTCTCCTCTTTATATAATACTAGTATAGATTATAAACATTACGAGTAGTAAGTTTTGGTAATTTATTTAAGGTCGATTTTGTTTGTTAATTGAAGTACTTAAAATTATATTCAATATTTTTTAAAATCGAGTATCAATAATAAATTATTGTTGACTATAATCAACGCATAAATTTTAGGAATAAAAGTTCTCACGAGACCCTGGCAAAGTTGCCTCGACTACTTCAGCTACGGTTCGCTTGCTGATGTCAAAATTTTGACCTGTTTCTTTTTTTTTTTCAATCTTGTCAATTGCAGGAACGTCTAAGCGTACGATACGAAGCTACAATGCCCTTCAAAACCCATTAAAATTATGCTCATAATTTAAATTCTTCAAATATAAAATTTTGATCTAGGTTTAACTTTGAACAAGATTTTATTTCCTCTCTAGGATAAAATTTTAAACAAAATTACTGTTCTTTATTCCAGCATTTGTGTCTAATATGGCCAGATAATTTACATAGTGTGTGGCGCATTGCCAGGAGCGCGGTTTACACCCCGCCGCCTGCTCTGCTAACATATGCTCTGATTCAAAGCCTGCAATCAAAGATACTGTTTAATTTTATCATTACCTTGCATACATACCTAATTTACTAACCGATATGAATAGGTTTTATTTCAATACAATTCATTCTCTAGAACTCTAATATAAATAATAATTATTCAAAAATGTCGTTAAGTTTTTTTAATTTTACCTCTAGGTTTTTTCTTCTTTATTATACATATTTTCTTCCACATTTTATAAAGTCTTTTCTTGTTTTAGAGTATTTTTTTTTATCATTTTAACTCCACTTATATTTGGCATTCTCTCTATATTACCCTACATCCACACCCCTTTGATAACATTATGGAGAACTCTCAGACATGCAGGTTTCCTCACTATGTTTGCCTTCACCGTCGAAGCAATTGATATTTTAATGCTTAAAACGCACATAGTTTAGAAAAGTTAGAGGTGCGTGCTGGGATTCAAACTCGGCCCCCCGAACCCCCTCAATTTATTAAAATACATGACCTAAATCGTGGCTAGGACCAATTGATGAATTTATTAAAGACTATTATTTATTATTTATTATATTAACTCCGATCTTATCTGACACAAGATAGAAAAATTCTAAAGATTGTTAAACTGTTCAATTATATTGGAAATAAGCAATCTGCTGATTGTCTTGCCGGCTTCTTCTCGGTAGAATCTGCCTTCCGAACCGGTGGTAGAGTCATTACAAACAGACTGACTTAACGTTTCAAAAATGTTTGTAAACTATGCCTACTTGAAATAAATGAATTTTGAATTAGATTTTTTTTTTCTAGACTCTAGATTATTCAAATACCTACTACATACGTTATTATTCTTTCGCACATTTCGAGAAAACGTCTTCAAAAGCTTCGTCAAATCGTAGAATATGAAATTAATATGATCTCTGTTGAGGCTCTAGTTAATTATTTAACGGTACTAAGTCCTATACTCCTATCATACTCGTATACCTAACATTATCGTGAGAATTTTCTCAGTTTGGCCAACCCGGTAAAATTTTCTTACTTCTCTATCAGGCTAATATTTAAACTTTATTATATACAGTCGTAATTCGCTACAGTAAATTTAAAATAAAATAATTAGTGTAATCATTCATTCAGATCAATTAGATTGTTTAGCAACTAGGCACATACCTCTGAGAACCGATGGACTTTGGGGTCCCAGGGTGCTGGAATTGCATCCCCAATGATGTAGACAGACGAAATCAAACGAGGGAAACAGTAATTTAGAACACCCTTCAAAAGACCTTTGTCCAGCTTTAGACGACAAGCTGTTGATGATGTCCAGTTTAGTTTAAATAAGGTGAAGAATAAAGAACCGCATCGCCCGTAATAGAGTATTAGTCTTTGCTTTGAGATGCAAATGCCTGTGGACAAGCAACATGTGTGGGCTGACGCGTGCTGCAAAACAATATTACGCTCAGTTACACCAAACTAATGTATATGCTAATGTAGACAGGTATACGGCAAGTTACATATTTCTTGCTTTAGTGCATTCTTTTCAAAGAAAAATTCATAGCTATTTTTTTACACACATGGACATATGTGTGATAATATTACAGAGATGTGTGTAAATAATTTACACACATCTCTGTAAACGGTAGATACCACCCATAACCCATAGCTGTTACTAACCAACTGGTATAGGTAGTATAGCACACTAATATTGGATAGAAGAAGGCGGTACTTTTTGGGATTCTATGATATACAAAAAAAATGTTTTTGTTTAACTTAATTTAATATGAAAAAAAAATCTGCACCCAGGGACGACATCATTTATACACCTGTCAATTTAGCTAAGAGATTTGTGTGCACCAGAATTGGTACCATTGCCTCGGTGCAGGTTCACAAAATGACTACTCTACATGTATACCTACCACAAGTATACCTACATAATCCATAAATAATTATTCATATTCAAAGCATTTCCGAAAATCTATTTTAAAATTACGTTTATTCCATCACAAAACGGAATACCTCCCATTATTAGGTCAACGCAAATATCATTAGCAGTCCAGTGGCACGCAACTGACACATAAAAGTTGTGATCAATCAAGCAATAAAATCAGTGTCATTATATTATTAACTTTGTGAATTGAGTCTTTAAACAATCATAATAGAATACAATTTCGCAAAACGCTTTTACAATTAATTTACAGGGGGCGAACCCTTTCAATCAGTTTGGCTACAAATTGACAGCTGGTTCGCTTTGATATTATTGACTGGCTAATTCTTTAGGCGTTACGCCTCCTAGTGACACCATCTCAAGTATCTTTTAAATTGGCATTGCAAATGGTTGGGGTTCCATGAATATAATTTGAGAAATATTCAGAATGTTTTAGCTCTTTGATTCAAAATTAAATATAAAACAAATCCGGATTTATCGCCGCGACGTTAGATACATGAACTGAAATTTAGATAACTATAAAAACTTCTTTCTAATTAATAAACGTCTAAACTCGGGAACCTAAATTCTATTTTGCAGCTGTTCACAAAATTAACACACACCTTTAAGCTTAAAACAAGGCTAAATAATAGCAACATTTTTTGTAGGAAATTGCAGGTGATTGTTTGATATCGTTTGAAGTGAGGTGACTGTGCGTCAAGGGCAGAGTACTCACGCATTTCCGATTAAACCTTCTATATTACCCCCATCCTTACCTCTTATCCTGTCGCCCCCGTCTCGATTTTTCATACGCGTCGCTCTCCCATCCGCACTTCAACGCACTTGATTTGCCGAGCACGTACATTGGACAATATTAAAATAACAATGTTCACGCCAGACTCAACCTTACACAGATAAAAATAAACGTTCTCTCGGAGGTAGAAAAATATTGCTAGCCCCGCGTACTACGTTTGTAGGGACGATGTTATGCTTTGTGGCGACAACGTTCCTTTCACCTTATTGGGAAAGTAAATGGCATATTCAGCTTGGCTATACCACATCGTTAGCTATAAGAATAAATGCGAGGTTGACGAAGTCCGACCGCATTTCAGAAAGCCAATTGATTTAAATGTCCACTTAGTAGAAACTTGGAGGACATTATACTATTACTTATGGCTATACAATAGTGCAGGAACTCTGGAACAATGATTGTAATAAGGCTGTATATCCGGTTTGAGAGCAGAATAGTTGCGGACCAATGAATTGAATAACCGTTAGATGTTATGGCATGTTATAATAAAACTGTTACGGTCGAATTCTGTTCACTGCAGATATTTTGAATTTTTTTCTTTGAGGTCACTCTCTTATCGAGACTGAAGCCAAAACGGTATTTTTGCAATTCCTGTTTCCCTGCCGTTTAACTACTGAACTACTGTATGAACCGCGTAACACGTAATGTCATGAATTTTTGGACGATTTGAATCTAAACCACGAGGTAGGACATAGGATACGTTTATCCGGAAATTCAGCATCGTTTCTTTGAAAGAGGGACACAATTACTCTGTTAATAATTGAAGTATAAGTTTAGTTCTACTAATTATCACGTGTATAGGTCTTTACTTTTCCTATTCAAGAGTGAATAAAAAGTGATAAAAAATCTCTTCCTTTACCTTAATCACCTCCCTGGCGCAACGGTGAGCGGTGGTCTCTGGCCTGGTCTGGTGGGAGGCTTTAGCCGAGGCTAGTTACCACCCTACCGACAAAGACGTGCCGCTAAGCGACTTTGTGTTCCGGTGCGATGTCGCGTAGAAACCGATTAGGGGTATGATACCATACTCCCTAACAGGTTTGCCCGCTACCATCTCAGACTGCATCATCACTTTCCACCAGGTTATATTGCAGTGAAGGGCTAACTTGTAGTGGAATTAAAAAAAACGGTAACTATTTTTGTTAGTAATAGGAGCTTTAGACTAATGTATACCAAATGCTCTTTCAAACTTTCAAGTCGGGCACCCATCCATTTATTAACTTGGGCCAACGTCGCTTACTCTGCGCTTATATATATTATATGTTATTAATCCTTATTTTCATTTTCATTTCCTACTTAGCAAAAATTTAGAATTTTATATCGTTATAAACCTATCGACTATGACATAGAATATGAAGTTTTGCTAAAATTATTCCCACTAAACATGTTTTTTTTTGCCGTCGATGCGTAAAGCAAGGACGCATAACGTAAAATACTGATCGATTGCGCAGGCTTATATGAAGAAATCTTACCTATAACTGTTAACTAATTGGACGAGCATTTCCTTGCATTTTATTGTATTTCACAAACAGATTTAATTTGCAATAAACTTAATGATCCTATTAAAAACCCTTCAACTGGAATAGTATAATGGCATCAATTAAATAATAAAAAACAATTAACTTTACTGCCATACTGTTATAACCACAATTTACTGCGAAATGCAATGTGTGTGGCCTGTGTTAATTGTTTATATTTTGTTTTGGTTACGTTTTATTGCTTTCGCAGCATTCGACGGTCAGGCTTTTACTTATAAACGAAATATTGTTTTACTGATTCGTAACGTAGACTTAAATTCCAACAACACTTCCATAGCTCCTCCTCATATCTCCTCAGTCCTCTCTCATAGAAGCAATGGCTTTTCCCAGCTGTGGGACTAGGCAGAGCATAATGATGATTATTGTAACACGGCGTCTTTTGAAATGTTTCACTTCGTAATATTTTTATTTACGCAAAGATACTTGCTTCAAATTTTATGCATTTTTTTACCGCTACACATACACAGTTTTGCGTCGCGATGCGTGCATATCTCCATTAAGCCCGCACACTTCACCGCCTAAGGGCCCTTTCAAGCCTTGTCCTTTGTAGAGCGCAGACACGCTTCACCATCGTGCTTCCATTTATTGTAGTCACCATACAAAACAACGGCATATGTTAACTCCCACAACACTATGGAGTCCCGACTCCCGGCGTCATCATAACGGAAAGGATTAAAACATTTCATTCAAATGCATACATTTCATCTCTATACCCATGTGACACGTTTTGTTGGAATTGTTTGAAGGAGGAAGTTCTTTTTACCAATTAGTTACAATATTCGCGGAGGTTTGATAGGAAAGCTGAGTAAATCAGCGCGCGATGAAGGATTCATCGCCTGGATTCACATCACTGGGTGTTTCTGAACACAAGCGGCACAAGACTAGAGCGTATAAATCCGTGGGTACCAATGACGTATGTCGACCACTTGACGTGCTAGCTCAATTCTGGCAGAAATAATTTATCGTCATATCACTATCGTGTCAACGGTAGGTACACTGTAGCTTTTTAAGTGACGTTAACGGTCGTATTTTATTAATTTTAGGGTGATATTCGCTGCTCATACGATAGAAACATTTATCATCACATCCTCAGCACATTACCAACTTTATAGTATCGTCAGTTCACTCAATAATAGGGCAGTCGTAATATAGAAACTATTTAAGTACCCTTCTGGGATGCTCAACGAATAGTCCCTGAAGCTTTAAAATTTCTAAGTTCAGCTGTTTAGGCTGTAGGTCTTTTTTAGTCATAGAAGATAGATTATATTATAGCGTTGGTAAAAAGAGTTTACAGAAGCAGAGATATTAAATAAGCTTAATCAAAGTTTCACATACAATATTGACTACTTGATGGGGAAGCAAAGGTACGGTATGATGGTTCCAAATCCCACGGTATTGGACCCTTATCACGATTGTTTGATCAAATAATTGTCAATCTGTAACAATGTCAATATTAATTAAAATACGTTCTAATTAGCAAATCCCACGTTTGCTTCGTGTCAACACTTTCATGCTATATTTTTGTGTGGCAAACAATTTGTCGAGCTATTAAATGTTTTCCATTTTATTTAGTTTCAGTGTTAAATTCATCTTTATTTAGGGTGAAAATTAATAGAAGAGAAAATATTGCGAAATTCCAACTAACATTATAAATGTGAAAATGGCTTGTTTGTTACGCTTTTGCGCTATAACTACGTAACAAATTATGCATATGCACTGTCAGGGATACAGAAAAAGTCATAGGGTAACTTCGGGTATTGAAAAATAACTTTTAGAGATGAACATTATGAATCGTTTGAGTAAATTAACATTAACGTGGCATATAAGCAATAGCAAATATTATAATAATGACATTTCATTGTAAAATCAACATCTGAGGATTCTCCGGTGTCGGAGCGAGATCTGTTTGGTGTGGAGTATAAATATTGAAGAAATTCTGAACTGCACCGTACAGATTCTCCTGATTTTCGCGGAGCATAGCAAGTTAAGCTTAATTTGTATGGTATAGTGTAGTAAAAATAAACTAAACTATTAAATAAATGTTAGTGTATAAAAAATACAAGAAAAAAAACACTAAACACGAACCAATCGGTATAGGTGTCTACAAATTTCGACTGCGACTAATACCGGTATCGATTATTATCATTTGATTATGTTAATAATGTTAAAGAAATTTAATGAACGTGAACGAAACGTACTGAACGTGATTGACTCGAGTCCTACGAAACAACAAAGTAATTCCGAGAATAGGTATAATTCAGAACATTTCTAGATCGTTCATTTGGTTTACTTCCATACGATTTCCGAGTAAAGGAGGTTCTTGGCATCCTAAACTATATATAAGCCGGGTGCCCGTCGCGTCTGAGTCATTCTGCTCCGAGTGCAAAGTGAAGTAACATTGAAGTGATAGGTACTTTAGTGAAACAAGTGTTAAGTGTGAAATTTAGTGATAGTATATCACTCTGGTCTAAGATTGGCCTGCTTTTGTAATTGTGTGTACAGAACCTACATTTTAAAATAATATCAGATGTTCTGAAACTTTGTATTGAAGAGAAGCTTAAAATCTCTACTAGAGTCATCAGGTATTCTTATTCAAAATTAATGAAACCTAGCATGTAGCAATAATAATAAAGGTAATGCTGTGTTTGGATCTATGAAAATCTTTCATAAAACTTGGTCATACCACCATCAAAATTGAGTATTAACGAGTTAAACATAATAATAAAAAGCTCCAGTAGGGTGGTACGCTCCATAGCGGCCTACGTACCCACCCAACAACAATCGTGCGGCTAACTAAAGTAAATAAATCAAAACTTAGCAAACCCGTCAGAGCTAAAGTTCCCCAGATAAGCAGTGAGGTGTTCATTATGTGGATAAAATAACTTTGTGTTTCTGACTAATGACCTCTGTGGGGTTATTACGGAACTGGCGATTATAACATATTGTTAGCGGAACCGGCTTTATAGTTCTCTACATGTGTTTACATAACTACTGTTTTGAACTTAGATTACCATTTCAGACAAACTCATTCTGGATCGAATTGAAGGTCAAAAGTAATATACAGTTAATGAAAATAATTAAAACTGTTAAGTAATCTTTTACCAAACCACTGCTTATAGGATCATTCTGTTCTCCTTCAGCCAAACCAATGCAATCATTTTAAAGTTTATTTAAATATTGTTAGCGGAAGCGGTTTAATTGTTCTCTACGAGTGTTTACTATTCTTTTGAACCTAGACAAACTAATTCTGGGTTAAATTGAAGGTGTAAAATAATTTAAGGTTTTCATCATAGATAACTATGATGAAAACAGTAAAGCGTTTAACCAAAGTTTTATCAAACCAGTGCTTACAGAATCCTTATGTTCTCATTTAACCAAAAGTATTGCACCACTTTAAAGTTAATATATCAGTTTTAATAGATTGTTCACAAAATTACTTATGTGCCATGGTTTTATTGGAAATACTTACCTATACCTTTTCCATGTGTTTCAAGCATGTACAGATAACAGTAACTGTTACTGTTATCTGTCCACGTTGCTTATCAAACGCAATCGATTGATTAGCACTATGGCAACTCCCTAACCACCCTCTAGTAAACAAAAGTTTAATATCATCACGCTACCTTATTCTTTTAAGAAACGTTGTTCCTAGGTACCTAACAGAATTTCAATTATTTAATATTAGCAGACTTCGGACTACTGGGACATTAATATTTTAATATAATCTATTACATATCAATCATTATATCTCAGTATAATCTTAAAAGATTTTGAAGCGATTATATTATTTTATGATTGATTTACTGCGGTTCAGATGTTTGCCACTCTCCAATTCAATTTATTATTCTTGCCTTAGGTCATAGAAAAGTTATACTGGAAGCGTCTTACACAAATTGAACTTTGATACTTCGAATTACCCACTTGTTTCATTTGTTAAATAGACTGGCGCTAAGCAGCTAAGCTCCTACAAAGAAAACATGTGCAAGAAAATGTTGATGGTAAAAATGTTTTCATAAAACTATTAAGTATATTATTCAATAGGTTTATTTTTCATCCATTATAAAAGGTATGTAAAAAATAATTAACCAAAGTTAATATTATTTTTATACGACGGCCGATTGGCGCGGTTTGCAGCGACCCTGCTTTTAGAGTCCATGGCCGTGGTGGGTGTGATTCCTACAACTGGAAAATGTTTGTGTGATGAGCATGAATGTTTTTCAGTGTCTGGGTGCTTATATGTATATTATAAGTATTTATGTATATTATTCATTAAAATATTCATGAGTCATCTCAGTACCCATAACACAAGCTACGCTTACTTTGCTAGAGGGCGATGTCTGCGTTGTCTTAAAAAAAACAAAAATGTTATTATAAAGGTACGAGAGAGCATTTGCTCGCAAAAGAAGAAAATAACATCTGACCGGTTGGGAAATGGTCGGGTAACCTATCTTTTTTAGAAGTCACTTGTTATATCTTATGTACCAGCAGATACCGTCTTCCAATGCTAGTGCAATACGAATAAAGGGAACCGCCTGAGAATGATGTCGTTTCCTTTTTCGTGTTTAAAGTTCCATGTCGATTTACGCAATGTCAATACAGTAGAATTTTTACTAATATTACACTGACAGTTATAATGATATTATAATGCCAGTGGCGCTATAACCTTACTGCCGAATTGGTATGTAGGAGGCTCCGTGTTCGATTCCCGATGGAGTCCAATTTCGAAACTTCTATATTGGCCCCGATTTGCTGGAAAGCTTTGGCTGCAGCTTGAGTAATTTAACGAAAAAGCTGTAGGGTCAACCAATGTACCTTTCCGGTGCGATAAGATGATAAATAGCGGTACTTATAGGTTTAAGATCCGCTATACTTCTTTCTCTTTGTAGACTGCATTTTCATTTTAAGTGAGTGAACCTCTTACATAGGTAGAATACACAATACAATACAATTATAAAACACATGTAATAAGGAACGTAAAAAAGAGGCGCTATTTTAAGTATCCTTTTAAAGCACAGCGTAATAATGTTTTAATGAAGACAGCATACCAACTTGAACAGTGTTTATTTATGGGTAAACTTGTTTAAGAAACACTCACTAAAATTACCTTCTTGTGAGTCCTTCAAATCTATAAGAGTGCTTCACGTAATATCTCTTCAACGTATTTTTCCTCTAGTTAGTAGTAAATAGTATACCTTATTACCACGAGCACTTTGAAATGTCAATTGGCAGGATATTTTATGTTACACAAGACTTCTTGATTTGAAACATGATTGTTATATGAGAGACTGTAAAGTGCATGTCCCTTTTCGGAGGGCAAGACATGAAATTGTTATGATCTTCTCACCCATGTCAGACTGCCAGCCAACAGGCTGTATTAGTACCAACTTTAAATATAATCTGTATATTATAATAGACACATACACCTAACATATCGTAGAATACGTACCTGGGTTCCTTAATCTCTGGTGATGGCTCATGCGTTTCCGAAATAAAACGAAAAATAGCTATAGCTAAGGATGTGATGCTTAGGTTAACAAATATCTGGAAGAATTGAAGGAAGGAAGGAAATAAAAACTAGAGAAAGATAGCGCTGATGACAGAATTAATGCTGATTCGAAATGTAGTGCTGGAGGCGAATGCTACGCATACCCTGGACTGCCAAGCGCAAAATTTGTATCAATGTTTGCACAACTTAAAATCAAAACACGTCTTTGAACCATCTATCTGCCTTTAGCGCATTTTTTGTTATTTTGGACATATCACACGACGCGGAAACGAGAGCATTGAAAAGATAGTGGTTGCAAATGTAGAAGGCAAGCGTCCCCGTGTCAGATCTCCAACCAGGTGGTCGAATCAACTAAGAAAAACTTGTGCCCGCACCTTCTATAAGGCATTACCCACAGCTATCACAAGTCAAAACTATACCCAATATATCAATTGGTCGGTAGGTCAAGCCTTCAAGAATTAAAATAATATTTTTTATGCATCACTTCGGGTATATTATAAACTATATATAACTGCCTAACTGATAGTGGTCAGCATGATCGAATGCTGCAGTCTAGCCAGGAATTAAACCTTAGGTTATTTGGGACTGGCCCAAAACTAGTGGGTTTCCTGTAAAATTTATAGCACTTACTAACTCTTTCCAAGTAGGCTATTTAAAAAACTGCTAGATTAAAGGCTCTCCCAACGTAAGGGTTGGTGATCACAGTAGATGGTAGTAGTAGATCAGAGTACGCTACTGCCCGTTTTCCCCTTACCCTTACTCACCTTGTAAGACACCCGCGGGAAGAGGAGGGTTGGTGACATTTGTATTATGATCTGCCATCACCACAAGGCACAGCACCTACTCACCCGGAATTAGGAAATTGGCGTAGTCTACTTTTATACCTCTATGATCACATAGAGCTATCGGTTCCAGGTATAATAATCATAAAAATGTCATAATGATCATTCACGTCTTGGACTAGCGTTATGGGTCCTGGCCACATTTGCGAAAGGAGGAATATGTGCTTTACACTGGCACATTAATATGCTTAGTATGATGGTTTTATAACGACATTACACAAATCGCCATCTAGCCCCAAATTAAGCGTAGCTTGGGTATTTTAATGAATAATTTACATAAATACTTATAATTTACAGATAATCACACTGAAAAATTTTCATGTTGATCACACAAACATTTTCCAATGGTGGGAATCGAATCCACGGCACCGGACTCAGAAAGCAGGGTCACTGCCCACTGCGCCAGTCGGACGTCAAATATAGAAATATATTTTATTGTAATTTATGTATAGGTCCTTCTAAAATGAGATACCGAAAAAGGTGTATTTATGCAGTACTCAGCGTTTTCAGATTCTTTATTTATTTTGTAGCTTGGAAAGGTTGGGCTTTTAGATTAAGCAGGATTTGGGTTAAAGCACGAACTTTGGTCAACACTTACAATAGCCGTAAAAGATTGATTTAAAAAGCAGCACTAGAATATTCTTCGCAATGTACGGTTTTCAATAGAAATGAAATTTTCCGAGCTTTCTATAATAATTATTAGTTAGAAGTTATTTTTAGAATGTTAAGGTGTATTTTAAAAACTGTCATTTTTAAATAATACTGCTTTAAGCGAAGGTTGTGAATTTAATCTCTCTATTTAATGTTGACAGTGAAGCATTGTTGCAGGCATGTATTGATTTGCTACTAATTCAATATTATAAGTATCGTAATAGTTTTGATTTTAACTAAACGAATAACAATAAGTATGTTTTTTATACTGAATAATAAGGCAAATCTTATCATATGTTCTTAGAAATTGTCGTAACCAGATGGTTCTTCTTATGAGCCTCCATTAATTAAGGAGAACCTTAAAAGAGGCTTATGAGAAGATAGTTGTGCCTTAGGTATAGCCAGCGACGCTTTAATAAGAAAAACATGTCCAGTTCTTTCTTCATGATTTATTAAAATTCAATCACATTTCTTTTTCATTTTCCTGCGAAATGTCCACTGAAATATTGTGCCGTGACAAGCAACCGTTACTGGCAGGTCATCCATCATCGCAAATAATTTGAGCCGCATCCAGTAGGTCATTACTTATTTTGTTACAATCATCACTGCATACGTATAAAAGTAAATACATATCCTCATGGTAGTTAATGTGGTGCAAGTTATAAGCTATCTTCAGGTGCCCTTGGGGTTCCTTCAGGTGGGAATTTGCATTAGTAGATTGAAGACATTACAAATCTTGGCCTTTCAAAGTAGACGAAATGTCGGCTTTTAGGCGTCACTGCTAGACACATGTTCTTTTTAGGGAAATCCGCTTGTATCAAGCAGCTTCCCCCTAGTCCCTTGGATTTTTTCTGTCCTTAGGATCCACAGCCCATAGTTGCTCGGATTGGTTGTGTGGCTGACTTCATTAGCTTCACAATGAGTAAATCGCTAACTATGCAATTCGTAGCTCTCCAGTAGAAAAAAGAAATGTCTGAAGATGACACAAGTTTTGCTTGAATGCTCTTTCATATTTTAGTTATGATCCATGAGTACGCGCAAATAGTAGACATTGTTAAATTATATATTGAAAACTGAACTTAACTTAACTTATCTTCTTCTTCTTAGGTCTGTCTACGTACTTAGTTTGCTGGAACCATCCTTTGTACGAAGAGCCGCTGGTTCGACTCACCGCTGGGTCACTCTAGCCAGCAGAGCTCACTCCAGAGGCTTAGTAGTCCGCCAAGTGCTTTCGGTATTGACGTTGGGGAGCCAAGGTACGCCGTTGTTCTGCTGCTCCTGTTGTCGGAGCATTACGATCATCGGTGTTCCCTACTTAATTTTAGGTTTTTTTGATCGTTTTCATCATCCGCCTACATAGAAATGTGGTATTAAAACTAAAAGCTTAAAGCTTATAACTTACAGTCGTGACACAAGTGACGTGTCCAATTACATCGAAAGCGGTGTTCGTTATCATAATTTGGCTGAGATCACAGTAATATTTTGTACGTAATACGCCATTGCTAACGTAGCCCAAAGCATGTGACTGATTATATTAAAAATTAGATCCTATGTTATTAAAATGTATGTTAACTGTAGTATCAAAATTATATATGTACAAATTTGAGACTTCTTTGGTCTTAAATTATTAAAAGACTACTAAGCATAACACAAGCTTAAAACCACGAGTAATTATAATAACCTGTATAATAAACACATGGTGTTAAATTAAAAACGCAAATGAATTCGATTATGCAAATAGGCGATAAACTGTTGATTAATTTTATAATAATTATATAACTACATTATCATAATATTTTTAATCATCTTTGTTTGTGATGGTCTGGATAACATATAGCTATTTTATTCAAATAATTATGCAACTTGTATTCTGACTTTTAGTTTTTTCAACCAAACTTCAGGGTTCAGACTAATAGACTCAGTTAAAAAACCATCAAAGTCTGACAAAAAACCTGACATAAAAAAATTCTTTATTACGTATATCATCAAAGTCGAATAAGAATGATAACTACATCTGAGTATTACTAACTGCTACCGGCTAGCCGGTTAAAACTAGGTTTAACCTTTTACCAGCTTTTGCACGTAACATCCACACTTGATTAGGCAAGCAATGTTATTAAAATTGTATCTATCCACCCGTTCATTTTTACAGCTCGCGAACCTTTCAATTATTGAAAAATGATATCATACATGTTTCATAGGGATTATTCAACCAACCGTCGGAGAGCATGAAATCCGAATTTACTCATTAACATTTAAACAAGTTTTATGCAAATCGTAAAAACGGGTTTGATTCTCTGACTAAATTGAAAGAAAACTCTATTTTAACCTTTTATTTAATTTAATGAAAATATTTTCTCTACCCGTCTGGTCACATAGCTCGTAGGATTGATGTGCGTTGGGGTCCATAGGTTGAAAATCTATTAGTCCAGCGCTTGATATGCCAGTCGGCTTCGGCAGGATATGCCAGTAATCACCACTTTGGGCAGATGAGTTGGTGATCTCAGCAAATGGTAGTAGCAACAGAGCTCTGAACTGCCGACGCCACAACCATCACCACCTCTTCAGGTTTATGATAGTCTTGGAAGCCCTCTTTCCCAAATTGGCACATCGTGATAGGTGTCAGTTCTTTATCACTTATTCCATAAGAGATGAGATCCAGGCCCAGATGTCGGACATTAATAGGCTGAGTATGACGGTGACGGTTGGTTATATCCTAATGGTTAGGGCGTCGACTTCCCTTACAGAAAGACCGAGTTCAGTGCTTGACAAGCAAGTTGAATTTTTCGGAGCTATGTGCGTTTTTAGCAATAAAATATCAGTTGATTTAACACATAATAAAAAAAACAGGTATTTGAGCAAGTTCTTTACCGGGGTTAGTACGGGCTGAGTAAAACAAAAGCTAGATAGGCAAAACGTGGGACGATCGTCATTACACCAGTATTAGTGCTGACGAAAATATCGCATCTGTCTCACTCGCCGCTCCTACGACGTGCCACGCATCAAAATGCGTCGTGTATACGAATGAATAATAAACAAAGAGACAATTTGGGTAGCCGGTATTTTATTCTCTTGGTCAGATACTAGGTCACAGTTCACTTACCGACCTAACATAATAAATCAGTCTTAAAAATGATTTTGGAATAATCGACCTCTCAATAGTTAACATATTAAATCATTGCTAAATTCGATCGTTTTTCACCCATTTCATATTACTGGGTTAAAGGATGTTTATTATAATTTTTTTAGTAAATTTACTGCCATAATGTAATTAAAATACAGAGTTTATTGTATAAATAAAATCTAAAACGTCTTCCAAACTACCAGAATTGCCTCTTTGAATGATAAAACTAATTCTTTAATAACGACAAGACCCGCGTTTGCGCATTTTTAATTTTGTTTTTTTAGATCACAATTATTTATTTTTTGTTAAAGAATTTATCTATCTTTCTAAATTTGGTCAAGGTTCCAGCTGAGCTCTGTTAGTATTATTTTACCGAAACAAGTCTGTATCAGTAAATTACAAATACGATGTTTGTTTTTTATTAATAACATGCAAAGGTCTAATGCAGGATTTATGAGGTCCGTAATTATGTTCTTTAAATTAGAATACGTCAATGGTCCAATATGGCATATTGGATAAGGCTAGCCAATTAAAATGCAATACCAGTAACAACCCCTTTCCAATGAGCCCGCCCACTTATTTCTTCCCCATTTTTATAGTGAACTAAGTGAACTAATCAATAGGTACGTACCTATTGTGTTACGTATAACCAATTCACTCTTTTGTTTCCGCAGTTCCACTAGCAAGATCGTACGCAATGGGACAGTATAGATTACAGTTATATCTAAATATACCTACTCAATGGTTCTTGCTGTCACGGAGAAATAACTCTTATGACAATATGATTCTTTACCAATATCTTAAGCAGTCTAATTTTGTGATTCGTCCGAAACTAAGACCTCGCACCGTAAGGATTACTTTTACCTTCCATCGATTAACTCAATTTGCATTGTATTGCAATAGTCGGCTACGACCGGCAAAACCTGTGGTGGTAGGTAATCTATTTTGTTAAGTTCCTTAATTTAGAAGTATAACTTCTAAATTAAGGAAGGCCTCTGACAAACGGACGAACGGGGCGTATTGACAGACGGACAGACAAACAAAATGTAATTTCAACTAACTTACCTTCCTGTGCTCGGCTAATTATAAGACGAAGATACTCTGTGGAAACAGATTGTTATTTTGTTTTGTAAGAGATGCCTGAACACTTAATATTGGTATTGAATGAGACTTCGCCCGCGGCCTTATGAACTACCATCGGTTAAAGTAGTATTAATTTATAATAACAGTTTCATTCGCCATGCCTTGACGTCCCTTAAATAAGTTTTTTTTTAAATTAATAATTGACGGACCAAGCAAAAGATCCAGCTTAATGTAATTGGAAAAGCATTTTGCAAGGTTATACGTCCCACAGAGTTCATCAACCTGAGGCATAAATGTTAAGTCCCATGCCTTCAGACCAGAACACAGCACTGCTGCTTGGCGTTAGAAATGAGCATGGCGGTAGTAGGTCTCTCCACGGACGAGTTCTGACACAAAAATCTGTTCTACTACTACTATAAAAATAAGTCGCGATATTAAAATAATAAAGCTTTAAGTGATGGTGGTAAGCTGCCGAGAAATAATCGTTATCATCGTCGTCAGCCTATTAATGCCGAGCCGACAGGAAAAACGGATTTAAAGCGTAGCCTGGTAAGTAAATATAATAAAATCGCTATCTGCTAACAGGAAATTGCCTTAGAGATGAGGCTGAAAATTTGGTTGGGTTTTTACACCTATAAAAATGTAAACCTAAACATTTTCATCAACACAAAGCTCTTAATTTCGGATAAGAAAAAAAAAATGTGAAATCGCGTCTATACGACACTGCCTGATCGGAAACACATTGCAGGCAGTTCATACACTACATCCGAGCCATCGCCTTAACTGATTGGATTCCTTCCTTCGTGTGAAATAACACGTCACTCAAACACAACCGATAATAAATTCAATTTTCTCTTTCCACGCTGTCGAAACGAGACGACCGGACAGGATTAAATGCGTCCCATTCGCTTTTTGTTTGGAACATTTCCGCATTCCCCTCGTTGCTATTTTCAGAATTTTTTCGCTGTTTTTCGGCGCCAATAGCAGTTAGGCCGCAAAATAGGCTGCGGGCAAATAATGAAAACAGACAGTAAAATATTTAAAGGATATTTTTATTTATTTTATCTTTTCATGCAGGCGCTGCTTTATCGACAGCTACTGTTTGCGAGGTTTATATTTGCCTGAAACTGACGAAATCTTCAGGATAACAAACGCATTTTCTTTATTTGGAACCCAATAACTGTCCTTCTTATTTTCTAGAATGCCTTTTCCCAGTGGTAGGAGATTAAAATGCAAGGGGAGTGAGGTATTTTTGAAAAATACCGAGTGACAAAAAATACCGTCCCTATACTGGAAGGTTTCTGGACTCAAAACGAGTTCGATTCCAGAAACTTTCGACTTCCCACCTCTTATACCTTGTAGAATTTTACCTCCCTATTCTTATAATATTATAGCAGTTTTTTCATTGCCATAAAACACGGATAAAACGAGGCTTTCCGAAAATGAAATTGTACCTAGGTTCCAATTTATCATCCCCGAAATCCCACAAATTCTAAATTTCATAAAACCGTTGTATCCGTTGCCGAGATTCATATTATATATATATACAACATTTGCTTGTTTAAAGGTATTAGATAAATAAATGAATCTTTTCTATCTTTGCTATCCAACAAGCAAAAAACAATACAAAACAAATTATGACAACCTCTTGCAGAATGTACCTATATATTAAAAGAAACAAGTTCCGGTATCAGAATTGTTAATGTACACGGGTATATATCACTAAGATATGCATCGCATTGCAGTATCCATACATAAAATGAACACCTCATGAATGCGAAAATAACCACGAGAAATTGTGTTTTGCATAAAATAAATAGATAACTACGCATACGATTCAGTATGTCTTGAAAACTACTAAAACTAGTAATAATAATTGCTTAACTACTGTCTTTAGTTTGATTCACAAATATTTCGGCTTCCCTTTCATGGGGACCGAGTTCAATCCCCGGCACGTACCTGTAACTTTTCGTAGTTATGCTTAAAGCAAAAAGTTTTGTTTAAAGTTTCAAAATAATATCTTTTGTTTTAACGGCGGAGGAAAACGCCGTGAGAAAACTTACATGCCTAAGAATTCTATATATCGTTCATTGCCAATGTGCTGGACTAAAGTTTTGAAGAGCTGATCTGATGCTAAGAGAAGACCCGTGCTCTGCAATGGGCTGAAAATGGCTTTATAATGATGACTCTAAAGCAGGTTAATCATTTTTTCGTTTCTAAGGGCATACTACGACTATGATGTGAGATACACTAGGGCACAAGTGGTGGCCCTACCAACAAGATTCATACATCTCCATAAATCCTGGTATCGCAACTGTAAAAATATGTACAAAGCCCGCAAACCGCTCGTGTTTGATAATGTCAGCACGTTCCATTTTGAAACTGATGAACCTGGTGTTCCGCTCGAGTATTTCTCGTTTGGTAGCTCAAGGCACCTCAGTTCTGTTACATGCCAGTGCCTTTGCGTCATAATAGTATATTATCCGAATTCTAGTTTGTCTATAATAGAGGTCTCCACTACGGAAAATCATCATAATCATCTCCATTTTCATCCCTCGGCCCGAACCTTCGAATTATCTTCAGCAAAATAGATAGGTAGGTACTATTGTAACAAAAGCTTATTTTATAAATTCTAACTTAAGCTGCAGGATATTCAATTAACTATTATGAGATTAGGAACTGTCGTTAAACATCAAATCGCAAACTAGAAGTAATAATCCGAGTCAAATATCTGTACCAGACTAAAGAGCCCAAGTCAACTCCTGCATTTCAGCAAATAACATTACACTAGACCAAGCCTGTAAAAATATTCGTGAAAATAGGCACAAGTTTCAGTTTTCTTTCCGAAAACTCAAGACGTAGATGAAAGCGTACCGGTGGACACGCCTAATCTCATAAAATTTGAAAACGAACGCAATCATTTGCAGGATATTACAAAATTCACTCAAAATCCGGAGCCGGACGCTTTTCGTGAATGTGAGCATTTAATTGCAAAATCGAATTACCGTGCCCGCTTAGGTCGTTCGATATCAAGTACAGAAATTGCTTAGTCCTGCAAAAGCCTCGAGAGATAAATTCCGTTGCCTATCGGAGGGATAGTTCCTTGGATTTCCCATCATATAGTTTTACATTCCGTAGAATATGTAACATGTATGTATGTTTATTGCCTAGCGTAAATCGAGGTTAATCAATCACCAGAAAGTATAAACGGAGACATAGGAATAATAGATATTGGTAGGCGGCGTTAAAGTATGCCATAGTACTTTAATAAACTGAAACTATACTTAATAATGATAGAATAATAAAAAAGTGATATGTATAAAAAGAAAAAAAACAAATAACACTAAATAAATATAGATATAGTTAAATAATATAAAATATGATTTCGCATTTTATTTTTATTTTTATGTTTATTTATATTTTATATTTACTCAGATTAATATATAATAAAGAATGAATAGAAGAAGAGTTAGCTCTGGAAATTCAATTTCGTGAGAAAATATTTTGATAATATAAGCTCCTGGCTCCCCGAAATCCTGCTTTACGGATCTTTCTCTCTATTATAATACCCGTTAGCTGTATTCAAAATTTACATGTTATTATTATGGTACATTATAACATCAGTAATTTTGAAATCAACACATTTTTACTATGATACTACGAAATATACAATTTTTCAATTGCTAATATCAAATAGATGGGTTTCTTTACATAAATCTGGGTACCCTATAAATGAATATCTTATCAAAATGATGTTTAACCGTTTTAACTGCGAAGCAATTTCACGTTTCACTTCCATACCATGCAGTTGTCTGCTCAATGCTTATACGATCATCTCGTCTGATAATGATCGCTTATTCGCTTCAACGGCTGCCTACGACCTAATTTTAAAAACCTGACTATAGCTCACCATGCGTATCCAAAAGTCAATAACAATGGTCTAACACAAGATTAGATCAAATATCTAACTAACAAAACATAATAAAGATATGATCTGCAGTTCATAATGGCAAAAAATATTAAGAATGTATTAAGGGTAAGAGGATATTTATAATATATTTTTTGCATTTTTAGTGATTCATAATCGAATTTTAAAGGTTCACTTACGGAGTTTTAAAAGTTAACTTTAAAAGTTACCGAATTAATCAATTGCTAATTTGCATACGTTGGCTACGTATGCAAATTAGCAATTGTAGTAACTTCTCACTTCTGTTAGCCAGAATAATATCAAATAGCGCCGTAAAAGAATTATTTGGTTATATAATATTTCAACACGAATTCACTAATACTTCCGTAGTAGCCCCTCACCGAAAACACTTTTTATGATTCGAGGAAATCACTATGAAGGGAATATTGCTTTTATTAAAAAAAAACGAGTAAGAGTATTTACAGCTTAATTAGTTTGGGCAAATAAATAATATAATAATTTTCACTTTAGGTAGCAAAGCATGATAGAAAAGTTTCATAATATTCTATCATTACATTTAAGAATTACCGCTACAAAAACTACAAAATCTCCCAAATAACCTCGTAAAGATAAAACTGTAGCGGCGTGGTAGTAGTTCGATTTCAATTTCGGGGGGCCGAGTTCGAATCCCAGCACGCAATTTAACTCTAAGTTTTACATTTCTTAGTTAGGTTCGTGCTTTTAGAGCATTTAATATTTAATTTGCTTAAACGGTGATGAAAATATCGCGAGAGGAAACCTGCATGTCTAAGAGTTCTCCATAATGTTCTCAAAGGAGTGTGAAGTTCACCAATCTGCGTTGGGTTACCTGGTGAATCACGGCCTGAACCCTCCTCATTGTAGGATGAGACCCGACATATGTTGATGATGATGAAGGATATTACAGTCAAAACAATATTGAATTTTACAAATAAAAGTAATCTTGGTCTGAATTATCTCAAAAGTAACTTAACTGATATTTGTATTGTATCGAAAAAAGGAATGTTGCTATTCAACAAATTAAGTCGGCAACAGATAAAAAAGCGAATAACAAGATAGAAGTACACTTAAATATGACTGCCTTAAATGGAACACCGGCAGACTCGTTTGATATCTAGTCTAGAGACGACGCGACCATTCCCGGCCACATCTTGATACCACTGACAATTCAATACGAAGTTTAAAGATAAGCTCCATTACAAATATCACCTGACAGTATGAACGACAAGGCACATAAAAATCTTAGTGGGGAGTCCAGTACCGGAATGTAATCGAATCCAATATCGAACGGGATTATAAAGTTTGAAATCGGGCGTCCAGGTTCACGTTTAGTAGCTACCTTCATGTGGGTTTATGGCGTAGTAGTTGTGATAGTTGAGTGTTATGGACATTTCGATGTTATGGACGCTTGTCACCCGCTTAGAAATGTATAAAATATCGGATACTCGGTTGTGGGTGTCGTAATAAATTTCTTTGATGTGATTTATACACGAACGGTTGTTTACATGTTTTGTTAATAGCTACATCTTTAGGAAGACTGTACATCACTTTACCATTTGGAAGATAATGGACTACAGACGCTTTGTTAATTAAAAATAAATAAACCTTTCCGTTAACTTAACGTCAACTTTATACAATCATCATCAATATCATCAGGCCAACCAGTTGACCTTTATTGCTAGATTGTTCTTATTAATCTTAGAAGGGTGTTCTTGTGCTGCTTAAGTGCAGTTTGTGGGAAAAAATACGGCTATTCCTAGATATAAAATAGGTACCTATCTTAATTCCAAATCTCATCACATTTACTTCACACACACACACACACACACAGGCATTTAAGAATGAAGATATTCATAGAATAAGTCTTTTTAAATCACAAAAATTACGAAAAATGAACGGTTCCTATTGGATAGAAACTGTTTTTCCGGAATAAAAAGCCTATGGCACTCTCCGGCCTATAAACTACTTATTTCTTTCATACCGAAAATGACGTCTATTAGTTGGTTATACCGGGCTTACAGAATTCGATTTTAGTTGATCAACTGCTAAGTACACGTGATTAGAACCGTCTGAAACGGCGTGAGACGAAATTGAGGCAATAAAAATCGATTCAATTAAAGTTCAACACCGTTCAACTTTTATCGATTCAAGTATCTTTTTGAAAGCGATTCGACTTGTCTGAATCCGTCGACGTACAATTCGTCTTCGATTGTGTGTTGTTCACGCTGAGCACGTTCGATTTGTTTTTTTTTTTTGGATGCGACTAAAACTGCCATCTTTTGTACCAATGCTGAATCAATTTTAATTATACCGCCAGAACGTGTTCATTTCAATTCTTTTTTAACATTTTGTTGATCAATAAATGTTGGTCAACTAAAATCGCACCGTGGGAATCCGCTAATACCAAAACCGGCGTACCGACGAAACCACCTTCGCATGTACCTATTATATATTTAGTTATGATTGAATGTGACCTTTCCTTTTTTGTTGCAGGTAAGAAACCATATTTGAGAAACGTACTTCAACTTTATCCCAGAAAATGTAATGAGACTATAATGGATTTTCCTTTGATCCTAACACAGGACCCGAGTAAGTACCGTCAAGAAATAAATTAAACGGTCGGCATAAATGCGTCGGATGCGACAATTGTAAAATAATTATATATGGTTCTGCTGAAGACTAATAACTACGGTTAAAAGCCGTAACGAGTGAAGGGATCGTTAAAATAAAATTTACTAGAGGAGAGTTGTCATATTTACGGAAGGCAGTATTTTATTTCAAAGGCCCTCGTAAAACTTACAATGTTACGGTATTTAAAAATAATAATTTTTTAAGTAGTAGGTAATAAGATTTAAAGAGAATTCGAAGATATATATATATATATATATATATATTTTAATAAAGGGCTAGTATGCGATTTGTTCACGTGTAACCATTATCCAAACTAATCTTATAACAAATAGATTTTTGGCATAAAGTTAGTTGAAACGACAGAAAGTACTTACTTTTTATCCCAAAAAAACAAACGGTTACCGCTGTATTTAAAAAAATGAAATAAACGCTGCAGAAGTTTCGTTTAAAGGAAATTGCATACAATTTAACAATAAAATACCCATTGACATCTTGGAGATATCTCTTATAAAGTTCAAAGATAGTTTTAAACGTAAGCTTATATAAAAGTGCTACTATAGTATAAAGTAATCGTAAATACGTAATCCATAAAAAAGCTTGGGTGTGAATTATTGCTCTAACCAGATTGTACATTGCCGAAGATCTCTTTGGTGTGGAGTATAAGGATTGAAGAAATTATAAATTACACCATACTGATTCTCCTGCTGCTCGCGGAGTGTAGCAAACTAAGCTTAATTTTCATAATATATTATAGATTTCCGCAAAGTAACGACTGCTTCTATCCAATATCTAACCAGGATGCTCATCGAATAATTTTAAATGTCTATGTGAGATGGTGATAACAAAAAAGAACACCCGGCTGAGATTATTGTGGGCTTCTTCCTAGACCAGGACGCGTTTTGAACCCTCTTACTCGTAGCTTTTAGTTTTAAGTTGACGAATACGGTTCTCGCCATCATCTCACTACCGTGTACATTTCTCATGTAATGTACGCATCATAAATGCCATCTATGGGCCTACATAAATAAAGATATTTTTGACTTTGACCTTGACTTTGAAGCACGCGGGCAGCAGCAAGTATTTAATATTTTACATCAAAATACATCGTCCAGTTGTTAGTAATTGTGATTTTTCAAATCTTCCAATTTAATTAAAATATTGGAAGCTCCAAATAAAAGCGCGTTAAATCTAATAATGCCAAAAACTATCTCTTCAACTTTGTTATGACTACATAGGTATATGATTACTATAATTTAATGTAGATTTACTGTTTTTGAAGTATTCAAATGTTCGAATATTATTCTTAAAACGTAGTAGGTAGGTGCAATTAACACCAAAAAAAGTAATATGCATAATCAGAAGCATGTTATCTTTTTATTACATATATTCAAATCAATGCTAACGTAAAGCTTTTTACTGTAAAAGCACAGTCGTTTGATATGACTTTGACTAATGGTAGTTAGACATTATAATGTTAACCCTGCGTGGTTTATTTCCATATTTGTCACGATGATTATACAGTATGAGGTGTACCGGCGGCTTACCTTTGATCTCGACCGCCTAAGTCGGTGGCCTAGCAGCAACAAATTGTTCTTTTTTTATAATGTACTACATCCCACATATGCTTCCGTTTCATTCATTGTGACTGTTTGCCGGTTGTAGTGAACATTTTTAATGAAGATTCATTTGTTAATATTACTTAATATTGTTATCAAAACTTGTAAACACTTTTTATTTTAAAATACAGAATAACGAAACTACATCGCGCATAAGCTCAGTTGATTCATTTTTCAAGATAATATTATAAATGTTCTCAAGTTTAATAAAATTATTTTAAATAAGCATGCGAAATCATGGCCAGAAACTTAAATACTTATTGATTTACTAAAAGTATATGTTTAAAAAACAGTAAAAATATTTAACTTATTAGTAAAAAAAACAAACAAAGCATTGTCACGTACCATTGAGTGTGTAAAGCACTAACTCATAAATGAACATGGAAATGTCCGTCACTAACGACTATAATGTTGGCAAAATAATTAGACCTTATCATTTTTAAATTCTTCACTACTCGCTTCTTTAATATTCTTTACTGTAGCAGTTGGCTTTTGCATTCAAGCATTTTTCCATTTTAAATACCTGCCATTAATTTTTTTTTGTGTTTAAAAATACCTTACAGAATTCACACTGCCTGAAATTTCGAAGCACATCGTTTGGCCTTTTTCATCATTCTTTTACTTTTTCTGTTTCGTATAAAATAGTTTTTGGAATCTCTGTTAACTGCCCTATTAGCGTATTTGGAACTACGCCAGTCTAAGAGTTCTTGCCAAGATTTTTTTTTGGTTTCGGCTAAAATTGAGACTGATCTTCTAAGTTAACATGTTGCCTTGAAAAATGGTATTTAGTAGAAAATAGTAAAATTTTATTTTTTTATTAAAGATTTTTACCAACACTTTTGAGTGCCTGAATATCAATTTTAATAAATAACTAAGAAAAACGTATTTCAATTTTCGATACAGATAACTACGGCTTTTTTGTTTCGACCAAAACTGTTTACAAATATGGTTATAAGAATCACCAAATTATTAAGATAATCAATAGTTAAAGTTCTTTCAACCTAATTTAGCACAAGTTAGCACCATAAGCAAAAATAAAATTATAGAATATTTCATTCAAATTATATCGCTCACGACACACTTTGAAACACAAAACATTGTATTTGTCATGATATAGATCTAATATCCATTCTATTTCTAGAGACAAATTCAGGCATTCCGTTAAAAGGATTTCATTGCAGTAAGATGTTTACAAGAGCTGAAACAATGTTATTCTTCGGTGCGACAAACTCGGGGGGAAGGCAAGCGATCAATCATTTTGTAGAGCCGCGAAGAACTGATTTGTCTACTCTTATCTATTTTTCATTGCAACAAAATCTTTGAAAATAATAACGCATCCTAGTTTTTATCATTAATTAACAACGTAGCAAAGCATGTTATTATTTTTTTATCCAAATAACAAAACATTATAATACAGTAGGAGTAGTAAAGTTTTTGAGACCGAGCTCGTCCGGGCATGTACACCATCATTGCTCTGTACCATTTTGAAGGGATGCCCTCACAGGGCTGTTTATAGGACATGGTTTTTTCACTTACAATAATTTGGGACATCTGCTTGATCTGTCTATAGTTACGAAAAAAATCTTCGAATTTTCGAAAACGTTTAGATATGTATATAATAACCCTTTTGATTAAGTTGTGATAGTTTTTTTTTTATTTGCAAATTTCTAAAAGAGCTCATAAATAATCATGGTAACATGGAAACGCCACACATTATCAGATCAATGCAAGATGTGGGGCGTTGACACTAAACGTCTCTTTATCACATCAACCCATTACCGGCCCCCTACAGAGCACGGGTCTCCTCCCACAATGAGAAGGGGTTAATGCCGTAGTCCACTACGTTAGCCCAGTGCGGATTGGTGGACTCCACACACCTGTAAGATCATTATGTAGATCTCCCCGGCATGCAGGTTTCCTCGCGATGTTTTCCTTCACGGTTGGAGCAAGTGATATTTGAATAACTTAAAACGCACATAACTTAGGAATGTTGGTAGTGCATGCTGGGATTCGAACTTGCCCCTCCGGAAGTTAGGTCGAGCTCCTACACAACGCGCTATGACCGCTTGCAACAACATATATCAAATTTAAGGACAGTGTGTCTCCTAAGGTGTTTTTGTTCTATTACTGGAATAGCGATAGATCAATACATCTTAGAATTGACATGAATTATATAATTTTAAACGTTTTAAAAATAGTTTTATAACGTCAGGTAGGTAATATTTAGATACAATATGAATTAACATTAATCACGATTAATAAATAATATATTCCACTTTAAAAATGTACAAACAAATAAAAGAAGGTTCAAAGAAATTGAGTCCATAAAAATATTATTCCCTTGTGAGTTGTGAAGTTATTCAAGTATCAAATTCAGGACTACTATATTTAAGCCCTTTACCTAAGGGATTAAATCGAGATAACACAATATGTCGCATCTTATTACTGATCGTATATTGAGGTTAGAATAAACAGATTGGGGGATCACTCAACGCGTGTGTCAACACGATATCACTTACTAGACATTCACTCTTAAAGTGTATTTGTATTGACAAATTATTTTCTACAAATATAGGTGAATAATATAGGTGAGTATATCATGACTATGCTTATCTCAACAGATTATATTTTATTTATTACTATCGATCCCACGCGACTTCGTCAGCTTATGAGTCAACCTTAAAAGATAGACATATGCTGTCGCGGACTTTTTTTTAGAGCTTTTAACGGTGAACAACTTTGTGATACATGATTTTATCGAAACTTTAACGTACTCGTATATGCAAGCTCTGAAAAGAAAAAAAAACAATTTGAAACACTCATCATTGTGCTATGCTCCTTGTGGTCTTAGCGTGACGATATATAGCCTATAGCCTTCCTCTATAAATGGGCTATCCAAAACTATAAGAATATTTAAATCGGATACAAACAACTTGTTCAGTTTTATATTTTAGTATGAGATATGTAAAAGTTTGAAGGTATAAACGCATACAATTAATTTAAATTCAAAAGGAAACCTGGGTGTTATTTTTATATTATTTACCCTGAAAAAAAAAAAGGTTTCTGTGGGATTTTTAAATATTCATAATTCATAATTCACTTTCTTTAGCGTGCATTTTTAAATATGAGGTAGATAAATAGATAGTCATTGCCAATTATGGTCAATAGTCATTGATAAGGACTAAAACACAAACAAATATCAAGAATCAGTATTTTAATTCATCAGAATTTTTAACTACATGATAAACGACTAAGATACCGGGAGGTATCTTTGCATATTGTAACATTAGTTCTTTAGGCATTAAGAAAAGTAGAGGTAGATAGATCATTTAGGTATATTTTTGTCTTGTGTTCTTGTTGTTGCTGTTGTGGGATTTCCGTAAGTTTTAATAGATTCCTTTCTACATAGATACTCTCTTTAAATAGAACCGAGTCATCTATTTGCGATAGTGATACTTTGCGTTAAAAATTAGTTTTTTAACTTACACTTAACTTACTTACTTTTCTGCCAATGCCTTTTGTGTCTCAACTCAAAATCAATAGTTTAACAGCCTTAGTTTTCTGCTGTACTCGTACCTATACCCTTTTAAAGGGAAGCCTTTAAACAATAACATATGGCAGTGTGAATGGCGATAGGTAAATCTATTTTGAATCCATCAAAAATCAAACCCATGCAAAGGTGATAACGTGTTAAACTTATTCTATGTATAGATGTTTCTTAATTGATACAATCATACTACATTTTTATCTGTGGATACAATAAATCTGTTCGTTTCACTGTTTCGGCGCTTCTGTGATAAGAAACGTGTTAGGTATATGCTCCGAGATGTATTGATTGATACCTTTTAAGATTTTATTGCTCTTTTATGAGGCCAGGAAACGAGTTAAATATTTTCACCATTGTAAAAGCTCGTTACAGTTATAAAAGATAATCAATTTAATTATACGCTGTAAAACTTAATTGGAAGATAGGTATAATAACAATCATTATCTTGAAGAAATATTTTGAGTTTTATTTTTATTATCATATCGGTATATTTAGAGTACCTACCTATCTACGAAGTGTTTGTTGTTATTTATTACAAATGTTTTAGAAACTCTCAACGCGCTTTCGCAAACTTTTTCTCCATTGCAAATGATGTTATTTACACAACATTACACTTAACTAATTTTTAATATAAAAAAAACTTAACGGCATAAATTTATTAATTATTAGTGTTAATATTTGTTATCCTATTTCTTTATGCGCATACAATCTCTGATAAATTTATCTCGTACAAATAATGATACATCGCGTTGCATAGCTATCCCGTTGCCCGACTCCTACCTTATGCCAAAATGTTTTAAAACATAACAGGTTTAGTGATGTATAAAAATGTTGTTACTCACTATACAAAGTGTGCTCAGAAATACCCAATGTTAAGTTTTGTTTGGTGCTAATAAAGTGTTCCTGCACAAAAAAAAAAAATTGATTTGAAACAACGTGCCTGTCTTTGCGTGGAATCGATAGAGGTTTTAAAGATGTACGCCTGCCATTATTGCCTCTAGTGTACACACGTCTTTATCTTATATGAAATCCTAACCGCTCAAAGATAAAAGATATAAATCACTTGTCAGGCCTTACGTCACTCGATTCCCGAACCCGTTCAAGAAAATAATCTTTCTGTTATTTGTATTATGCTTACCTGGTATTTTATTCGGATATTTTTTCGATTTTATGAGAATTAGCTGGTTATTGTTAAAGTATATTATACTTATCGGTTAAGTAATCTTTTCATTATTTTTTGGTGTTATGTTTATTTTAAAATGCTAAGAAAATAACAAAAACAACTGCCTATAGATTTTTTTTTTATTTTTTATCACGCTTGTTTTTTTCTCTTTTAAACATACCTACTTTTCAGTTAAAACTAAATGAGAATATTGTTTACATCATAAAACAACTTAGCAGAAATGAGGTGTAGGTAATTTTGCAGATGTTGAATTAAAATATTTGTATATTTTTTAATATTATTTTCTTTTTACGAAGTGGCTCTACACGTCAGCATTATCTCCGATTAAAAAGACCATTCCTGGAACAAACTTCGGATCGGATTCTAAAAGTTCCATAAGCCGTATTCTGAAGATTATCGAAAGATTCCACCACCGCGATTGCTAATTTATATATTACAGACTGCTAATTATATATGCACTTGTGCATAAAATGGCCGCCTACACATACGAGTAGCTGTAAGTACAACTTAAAGGTATGAGAAGTAAAAAAATATATTTCATCGTAGTCATAATGATATCAACACTCAACACTAAGAGCCGCTTGGTCCGTGCCTTGATTTTCCCTATATTCATGTACGGAGTTGAAACGTGGACCATCAAAGTAATAGAAAGGCAAAGGATAGACGCGTTCGAGATATGGTGCTGGAGGCGCATGTTGAGAATACCCTGGACAGCCAAGCGCACAAATGTGTTTATCCTGGAGCAGGTAGGAGTTAGTGTTCGACTTTCCTCTATATGTTACCAACGTTTGCTTTCGTATTTCGGGCACATACTGCGGCGGGGGAATGATAGCCTGGAAAAAATATAGTTACCGGCAACACCGAAGGCAAAAGGCCGGTCCCCACCAAGATGGGCAGACCAGTTGAAAATATCACATTCGGACCGCTTCTATCAAATCGCCAAAATGGCCCTTAACAGAAGCCGATGGAGACAGTTTACCAACGCGAAGTTGAGATCTCACTAGGACCACGATCTTCAGTGATGAAGGAACGACCAGAGAGAGAGATAATGATATTCATTGTAAGTATGTCTTCAGCAAATCTTTTCTGAACTCTGTTACAACCGTCTATTAAAAGATCCTCAAGACAAAAAAAAGGAAATATCATTGTTGTATTTTGAAAATCAAATAACCTTCGAAACCATTTTCAGATTATTTTTATGATATTATTTAATTTATTATAATTCAAAACAGATACCATCCCAACGTTGATGAGACACTTAAATCTCTTAGGTTTTCTCAAGATTACTTTGCGTCCGTTTGGTGTGTGGTTAAAGGCATGCGCTTCATGTTTTCATGAACCTATTTATTTATTTTAGCTTCACGCCTTACGAGTGTTACGAGAGTTATATAAGTATTTAAATACGTAACGAAACTATATTTTCTATCTACATGAACTTAAAAAACACTTGTCATATTGCGTTTGAAAGCCTAGGAAAAGACAAACAAAACACTTCATTTTAAAATAGGTTTTATTACATACATGGCAATGGTAACAACTGGGAAGGAATAGGGTTTCAACCATTATTATGTTTAACGTGATAATAATCGTTAAAGTCGTTTTAGGTTCAAGCTCTTAGCCATCTTAATCATACCCTGGATGATGTTAAATATAAATTAGCTTATAGGATAATATATAATCAGCAAAAGTAAAAAAAAATTTCAACGTTTTCATACAACAAATAAAATACTTGTTTTAACGGAAAAATCTGAACATGGATTTTGCCGATCAAGACGAAAATAAGAAAAATAAACTCTGATTTTTGGATGCACAAAACGTCTGGAGGGTAGAATACAAACAATAACCTACGTTCTAGTATAGAACAACAAAAATGAGTGATTACTGTCTGACCCTTGTCCCCTTGCAAATGCGGTGGTGCAATTCACAAGACAGTGTGTCTTGTGAATTGCACCACCGTCCAAACTACCTCAAGACATCCCATTTATAGTAGCGCTAATCCCAGCCGTCAGAGCTAACCTGGCGTACTTGATCCTTGTAGGTACCTATAGATGTATATTTTTAGATTAACCACGTCTCCTTTAATTAGTTTAGGGTTGATCGTAAAGTTGCATTCTTTAAAAGTATTTATTTTTAAGTTTTATAATTTAGAATCTTTTAGTATTCTGGAACGTTTCAAACCATTAATGTAGCTAGCATACACTGGAATTCTTATTATTTAAGGATTCTGGTACGTTGCAAACAATTAATATAGCATAGAAATATAGTGAATGGTTTAAATTTAAAAAAAAAATGACGACTACCTTTTTACATTTTAGTGAAACTGTGTCTACAGGTAGAGCTACAAAAAATCTATCTCTAAGATATTATTACATAAAATATATATTGCAATAGAGTGTCATGGTGAATATTGAGATTAGCCCATCACATTTCGAAAACATGTTGCCAGAAATGAAATCTGCTCACAAAAACAACAAAAAACCGGGAAAATGTTCGATAGTATATCGATATATATAGTAGTTCGATAATATATCTATTAGTAAATTTAAAACGGGGGTTGACCGCAATTATTTGAATTAATACATTTTAAACGATTTTTTTTCCACGACAATTTTAAGATAAACTTGATTTTAAAAGCTACACGAGGAATTCGCAAAAAAGTAACAAGGAGTTAATCTAGGCTACAGTTCGTAACGTATTAGGAAATAGTATTGTGCTGGAGTAACGGAAATATTGAAGTTTAGCCTCAACAATTAATTATTAAAGTGACAAAAATACATTGTGCCTTTGTTGACCTTTTCCATAATGAAGTTGTCGGTCGGAAGTAAGTAATGACAGTGGGTCTCGGGTCATTAGAAGCACAACACTCTAGTCTGATAAGATAAGCTAAAATTTCGGCCCCTTTGGTCTTATCGGCACGTCAAAATATTTTATGTCCCGCGATTACTGAGTCGTGTAGTGGGGCACTAAAGTTAAGTAATCTGTGGGAATTCTAAACTTTCAAAATTACTAAAATTGTTTCCAAAGATTATAATTTATTCTAGGATTCATAATCTGAAAAGACAATCTATTGTTTTACCCTTCTTTATTTAATGTGTAAATTTTATAAATAAATGAATAATATTTTTCTTTACGCACACGTTAATTATCTATATACCAATATTATAGAGAGTGAAGATTTGTTGTTAATTTTATTGTTTCTAACGAAAATTTTCCGGAAAGAATGGACCGACTAAGACCACTTGAACCAAAAGCAATTTAAAACTTCGAAAGCAAATTTTAAAATTAATTACTAATGCGCTGAGAAAACTATTGGTGATATATAAAAATTATGTACATACATAAAACATAACCTACAAAAAGGCAGCGAGTCTATCTAACTATCTTAGTTATTTAAGTACGAGTAGCGATAGCAGCTTTTGTGTTCGACAATATTATTAGATCGCCGGCAGAATCAAAAGTGAGTTACATTAGTAGGTATCGCAGTATTAATTCTTATGCAAATAAATAGTTTTATTATGAAGGGTAGTTACGAGTATAAAGCAGTAAAATACTTTGTAATTAATTCCAATCGGACGTTAAATTTAGAAGTTATAGCAAGTTTAAAAATTTAAGGACTCCACCCAAGCAAAACAGCTCTTTTTAAAGAAAGTAGGTATACTTAATTCAAAAGCTACACCCGTCTTTTTACCAGAATCATCTTAAAAATATCTGTAGAACTACATCTAAATTGAATGCCATACATCTCTCAAATAAGCTGTTCTGTATTGGATTTGAAATTTATCATAGTGTATAGTATTCTACTAGTCAAACCCTTACATTTGTTACCCATATTGAGATAATCTTGGATAAATTATCATCAAACATAGCTAAGAAAACTTCCGAAAGATTCATCATTCAAACAAAAAAAAATATCATAATTGGTTCATTCATACAGGAGCTACGCAGCAAAGACACACACATACAGACACGTCAAAATTATAACACGTCGTTTCGGAAATTTTAAATTCCAAATAGCCATCGCTGGGTATCGAACCCGCTACGCCACAAATACACACACACACAGACACGTCCAAATTATAACACGTCAATAGTAGTAGTGCCAAATATACAATCATATTATGTTAAGTACAGATAGTTTAACCGATCCAGAACAAAAATACTTTTTTAAATCGTTTAATATTTATGGGGTTGTTGTGATAAATCGTCAAACACTTTCATCCCCCCTTCCAAAGTAACTGAGCTTAATTTCGGAATAAAAAGTATCGTATGTCGGCACGTAGTATGAACTTAAGTCGTGCAAAGTTTTATTCAAATTCATTCAATAGTTTCAACGTGATGCACGGCCATGTTACAGACAGAATGGCAGAAAAAAAAAACACCTTATTATAGATTATCAAATTTTTTTTTTTAAATAATCTTCAACGCACATACTTCGACCACCTTTATTTTGAGTATAGATTAGTTCATGCTAAACTAACAGGATATCAAGCTTTTTCATGTCCGTCGTATATTTAAAATCAAAATTTGTATTCTTTATCGTAAACTATTTCCAATATTGCGGAAACGAAAGAAAAATATCGCTTGAAATTTGGTAGCCAATTTTTATTTTATTACCAAAGGCAAAAGCGAAAATTTGGTGCGAATCATGTCACCTGTCAGTTTATTGCGGTCGAGTGCATGATTATTTTTTATTTAAACTTAACCACAAAATCTTGCAACGAGTGCTGTTCTTTTGAAGGAAGTCACACGTCGAGGGCACTTCATGTTGATTGACATGACAGAGAAATGTGACTGTAAATGTACCCATTACATGTACTTGTTTGTAAATTTTGTAAAATACATGTTTGGCACTTCATGTTATGAATTGGTATGTCGTCACATTTATTTATCGAAATTATGTGTCAAATTAGCTAGGGTTTTTTTTAAATCGCTGGTAGAGCTTAGACTGGATTGTAATCAAGGGGTATCTTGGACAAGTAAAAAAGCGCTCTAGCGGTTCTCCCCCACGCCGACTTCCTCACCTCGCCGTGTATCTGTAGTTATACTAAATTTTTTATATTACTTACACAAACTTTAATCAGCTATTCTGCACTTTATTTATAATAATAAAGCTTATGTCAGTTTCAAGTGTATATAGCTAATAACGCGGTAAGTAGGTATAATTAATGTTAGTAACTACTGGATCTTGCTAGTATGTTATAATAGTATATTGTGCAACAAGTGCGACAGATGGACAGGATACAACCTACAAAACGCAGGAAGTCGCTGGAAGCAAGCGCAACTAGAACGTGGTACTCGGAATTCACTCCAAAAGACCTATGTAGTAGTGTGAATGCGATAATGATGTGATGATGATGAAAATGATAATCTAATTATATAGATAGTAACACTTTATTGCACACAAATACATTAAAAACAACACATATACAGCTAAATAATATTTACACAAACAGCAGAGGCGGTTTTATTGATAGAGAAATCTATTACAACTAGGGGAAACTAAATAAAAATGATAAAAGGTAGAGGCGCAAAATACTAAATATACTATACTAATATAACTACAACTACTGTTATAAATTATTACACACTACAAAATACAGTATTTAGACATAAAAATATATTCATACAGTTATACTTTATATGTATACACTTATATAATAACAAAAATATAAAATAAACTATAAATAAGTGTAATATTAAGTAATTAATATGGCTACTTGACAAATAAATTGAAATGGTGATATGGATGTAGTTATTTCTAAACAATTTCTAGAGAGGTAAACACGCTTTTATCAGGAAAGGTAAGCGTACTAAATAGCCATAATTGTGTAAGGTAAATAATTAGCCATAATTGTGTAACCAGTCTAGCGTAATTGTAGACACAATTTACATACCACTTTATGTAGAGTTATATAATATTGTGTATAAAATGTGTACTGTGTACTCCTAGCTATACTGTTTAGGCACTCTGTAAACATACTCTCTCTCATTATATTGACAGTAAATCGCGTATCAATGTTACAGCCCTGTGATTTCACGCCCATTTTGTGTTAATTTATGCCAATATGCGGAAAGGCTGTATCGAGCGAAATTCATATAAATTTACCGCGTTTGTGGCTTTCACTTAAAGGGATTCTGTGCGACGTGATTGATGTCTTTGTTATTTGAGTGTTACATTATTGTTGATGTCGATATTGGAATGATTTTATTTCATAAATTATTAATATCAATAAAAGTTTATTTATAACTGAACCAAGGCTTTTAATGATTTTATGTACGTATAGAATGCTTGCTTTGTTTGAGCAATATTGACCTAATTCGTTTAAAGCATGGTTGGTCGGACCTTGTTTGAGGGCACAAACTAAAATATTTTGACCGCTTGCTTTTTCTCCATGCCTCAAAAAATATGAATAATATTGTGGTTTAAATTCATAAAACCTTTACAATGCTAAACATATTTGGGATTGAGTCCATCGACTTTTCTTTTATTTTCTTTAGGAAGTCGATAAGTTGTCGAATCGTATGTATATAAAATAAATACAGGTTGGTATTTAATATGAATAAAAAATTACAGTACCTACTTGACTTTTTTCTTAATTTTGTGATATTTTGCGCAACACTTAGATGGCGTATAGATTGTTAATCTCTTATTCATAGTTCTAAAAAGTCATAATATTATGAAAAGTTTCATTAAATACATATAAATGGAACTTGATAATCGTTGTATCTTTAGAAAAATGTTATAGGCGAGTTCCCCAGTCTACTGCATTTAAAGATAGAGTATCCACAATTTATTTTACTATTTTAAATTCGCGGGGACACGGCTGCGGGTCGATGCCCCATACAATCTGATAGTGATAAATTAGCATTAACTATCGTACAATGTAACTAGATCTAGCGGATGGCAATATCCAAACTGGCCATTCATTGTCCTTACTTTGATGTCACATTGATCTTTCAGCAGTCACGAACACGCTCGTTATTCACGTGTCCCAAGCAACAAGGCATTAGCGATAAATACATTTCTTTATTAAACGTAAGGCGAGGCCAAATATAGCCGTGCTACCTGCGACCTTAACATATCCTTCACGACCCTGACGATCAGATTACTACTGAAAATGCTCCCTATGACAGGACACACAATTAACCTCTAAGACGAGGTCCCTGACTTCTGACGTCATCCGGACGAGGGCTCACACCACGGCCTCGGAGGCGTGCGGACTAATCACCAATCGTCGCCTGGGTCGAGGTTCGGCGAACCATAAGGTGTCCTCAGGCCGACGATCCCTTCGCTTATAAGAGCCCTAGGGCTCAAAATCTTTCTAGCAGAGCCTCATTTTGAGGAACGCCATCAAGCCCTCGTTACGCTGATAAAATAATTAGGGTTATTCAGCTACACATATTTAAAAGAAACCTGCGTCCTCAGCATACTGATAACGACTAGGACACCGGGAGGTATCTTTTCATCGTTCGAGTATACAGGACTGAAGTGTATCGGAAATGCACCTTAATTATGATAAACAACCCACGGGCATAATTTCATGAACAATTTATTGGAAACTATTTACTTATTAAATAAGAATTATCGAGACATTTGTTAAAATGAAAATTATTAAATTAAAGTTATCCAAAGTTTAGTTTAATTACCCACTTTATAAAATAACTGTAACATATCGTTCGTGCAACGAATCACAAAAACAGACCAGTGGTACTGACGTAAAATGTATGTTAGATCAGTAACTAGCGGTCAAGGGACGTGTGTTTAGTCGATATAATTGGCGACAACGTTTAACATGGAATAAGGAACGGGAAGAAGATACCGTCTACTTTCAATATAATATTGAGAATAATTATCTGAGATTGAGAAAAACATTCAAAGCAAACATTATACCAATGATAATTTATTTTAAAAACAAAAAAATACTGTTTACAGAGTACAACAAAAGCTAGGCTATTATGTATTTGGGAGATATACTCGTACTATAAAAGTTTCTCTGTAGGGTTATGACCTAAAAGTTTTTGTAATAATTAATAAAATATTGTCCTTGCCCCACACCCCAATACGAGTTGTAATGAATATATTCATATCAAAGCTATCTCCTTTTGTCGGCAGATCAAAGGGACGTAATTTACGCGCATATAATGTTATATATATCAAGACTTGTGAAAGTTCCTATCTAGCATGTCACTTGCTTTAAAAACTGTTAAGCAGGAATGAATTCTGTCTTAAATAGATTGTAGTAGATAATCTATGTAAGTTTTTATTATACCTTTACCAAATCTAAGACCCGTAATTCTACTCAAGATTCATCATATTATTTTACAATATCTATAAGTATATTTCGGTACAATTTTCAGTATTTTAAATGAAATTCAATTTATAAATCCAAATAAATAAAAATGGCGCCAAAACCCTTGGTTTTTGGTCACGTGCCAGCAATGACGTCACAAATCTATAAAAATGTATATCCTGATAGTAAACTGTATTTTAATCAGTATTTTTTAATATGTAAGGAGAATATCTAAAAATGTTTTAATGCGTACCGAGAATCCGGGAAACGCACTCAAGTTGTTACGCGCAATTTTTTTTGAATTCTTTTAATCTTTAATTCTTTGGATCTTTAGTCTCTAGAAATAAAGTACTACTAAAACTAGAAATACCACATTGGTTACAGTGTTATGACGTCACAAGACTGTAAACAGAGGGTCAACCAATCTATTGCGTATATTTTAACACAGTCAAATACCCTATTGCATTAATAAACTATTCAATTATACCTACTTATAATACTTCTGTGCTGCGATGAGGAGCTAGCGGGATGCAAACCATTTGTATTTCTTATGCTCGTAATATCTATAATATCGTAACACACACTCCAATATCTTGAAGTACAGCGAGGTTACTATACAATAATTGATGAATTTCTTAATGACAAGGTTGCTTTGAAGCACTCAGCAATGTTATTACCTTCCGCAGTATAGACACATGAATGTTTATTTTGGAAAGGAACAACTGCTGAGTTACTTGCTGGATTCTTCTCGATGAAATCCTCCAGTGGAAAAGTCACTTTAAACAGACTTGGAGTTTCAAGAATGCTGCTGAATTTGAATGTTTTAAGCAATAACAAGTTTTCATAAGCACAAGAGCTACATGCAATTAATTACCAAAGATTCTGCGTTGGCGATACACAACAACTGGACGAGCCACAGGAGAATTACTGATGAGAAGGGTCTTCTCTATTAATATAACTGTGTTAGAAACGAAATTTTTGTCACCTCTTCCACTTTAATTTTAAGCTTTTTCGTCACAAATTGTGGATAAAATCATAGTGTCTTGTGCCTTTTTTGACTTAACTTTGCGACATTTACATATATTTATAATTTATGTATTTTATTTCCCTTCAAACGGCTTCGCTTTTTTAAATAAAGGTTCAAGCATAGTAAATTTAAATAAGCAACACAAGCTAATCTTGAACATCGCAATTGCTACCAATTTGCCACGCCTTTACAACGGCGCAGTTCGCCAACTCATGTCGGACCCTCCTCGGAGATGGATCGACACTTGTTACTGTCACGGGGTTCCGGTGCATCTTTTGTTGATCACGGGCTCCCCTCCGCCCTAATGAGCCAATCGCTCCATTGTTTGATTTCGGAGAAATGTTTACGAAGGATTATTAATAGCGCAAATACGTTTTTCTTGAATATTTCTTTTTTGTATACAGTTTTTTAACCTAGAAATGGACAATAAATAAGAAACAAAATATCCGCGCACAATTTGTAAAATCCAACGCCCTACCTAATTCAACTAATTTTAATAATGTCTGTGTTTAATCGATTCACTTTATTTTCGTGTCGAACCTTCGAAACACCTGAATGTTAACAAAAGAAATGAACAGGAAATGCTGTCTCTCTAATAACTAAGCGATAAAATGTTAAAGGAATAGAAACGATTATACGGAAATGGTAATAGACCGTGCATCCTTACCGGTAAATTATTTTGTATGTCATATATGTATATATTGTACTTGAGTTATAAATTTCTTTAGTCTCGTGACGAATTAGCACTGAAATATATGTAATGGTTTAAAGGCGCGTGAAGTCCACCAATCCGCATTAGGCCAACGTGGTGGACAGACTGACAGGAAGCCCCTGCACCGTAGGAGGCTGGGTTGATAAGTATAAATGAGTAAACGGAGAAAGTACATACTCGTTTATAATCCTTCCAAAATTACCTATGTAGACCAAAAAAATAAAATCGTCAGGAACACAAATTTTAACTGGCAACAAATTACCCGTATTTAAGTTTTTTTATGAATTTCTTACCTAGTCATGTCCTCTTCTGTTCAGTTGCTATCATTATTGTAGATGGTCTATACTTTATTTTGCGGTATTCGTAAATGACGCGTAGAAAGCAATTTGGCAACTACTTTTATTCCATTTTAGTGCGAGAATATGGCGTCTATCCCAAAAGTATTGGATGAGGATAGTATATATTAAACAAATCGTTTTGTGGTGGTTTGGGATTTACAGAATTATATATAAAATTATTTGTCCATTGCCCTAAATGTCATGTTTAGGACTTTATACCTTGTTGTACAATATTAGTAGGATAACCCAGTAGTATTTAGTAGGATCCCCAACAAAATAAGGAATGCTTTAAATATTAACATCATCACTTTTATTGTCATCAGCCGCGGCCTAGTTTTCTACTGTTGCGCACAGTTCTGCAATTATAGCATATATTGGTCCATTACGCTATACAAATGCGGCTGGCGGGCCGGATGATGTTCATATAGTAAGGACTCGCGACTTTCACCGTGTTTGTTTTTGTTTTTAAAGCATTCCTTAGGGATAGCTTATTTGGAAGATGTGCGTAACTTGTGGCAGGAGCAGCAGCAAAAAATTTTTGCTTGCACTAAGTAAGCAATGATAACTGGAGTCAGTAAATGAATAAAAGTCACTTTGGAGATTTGAAGTATAATTAAGTTTATGTTGGTTTCTGCTTTCACTATTCACTAACAACGAATAATAACCGTTAAATTAAGAGACAACATCGATCTCTTAGTTGACTCAAATAAAAGTAATGAAATACATATTCTGTCAAAAGTATATATATTTCCCCTGGACTCTTTTTAAGTAATAATGAGTTATTTGAAGCGCCACGGCACAAACTCATTTTTTTCAAACTTTTATAGCCTATGCTATTTCCTGATAATTAAGCTTTCATTTGGTGACATAACGGTTAAAATCGGCCCAGTTCTTTCAGTGCCCATTTTGTTCAAACAAAAAAAAACATCTTTTTCAATATTAGCACAGATGAGACAAAGGAGATAGCTTGTCGAGAAGTCTTTGTATAGCTGTAATAATATTTTCATACGGAGCAAGATCCCGCGACAGTAAACAAATTTAATAATATGTACTTACTCGTAGTTATTAACATTAACAATAATTAAGGTCTAACGGACCGATACTAAACCCAAACCGAAGAAATGAAAAATATTATAATCTGCATTTATCATGATTTGCTAATGAAAATATTCATATGACATTGTTTTAAAACATTCACTTCGCAGAATTAGTTACGAGCGAACTGCTGAAGTCTTAAGTAAACGAAAGCAAAGATAAATAATAACTGAGTGTACCGTTTCCTATAACTTCGTCGACAGTGTAAGTTTCACAAATCTTCAACACCAACTACAGCTATAGAACAGAATTGGCCCAATAAAACTATTACCACAAAGTTTATCCATTGCCATATATCCTAGCTTAAGTTGGTGACTGGATTCAGCTGTACACTCGCAAAACAACTCGAGGAGATTTGGCATGGCTTACGCTGACTTCGGTTTGGCGGTACAATCAAGGACGTAAGCGAATAGCGAAGGCTGCCAAGTTATTCTTGCGCAAATTCGGTAAGAGCACCGAATTAGGCCGAATGTTGCTCATATGTGATAGACAAAACAATTTATTATTCATCAGAAAAAGTACTCGTCTAGACAATACGGCTATATTCAAACGGAATTTAGAACGCCATTCTAAGATCTCTAGAACAGTACGATAAGATTTGCAAACAGTGGAAGTCGTTGATGAAAATAAACCTACCTGTACAGCAGGTAATTCAGCCACAGCTTGCGGCAAAATTTGTTTTCGTTTAATGGAATATGAATATTTTTTTCCAGGTTAATAGGAAGCCATTTGACAGTAATTAAAAAGAATTCCTGTTTACGATAATTACTGAGGTCTTAGTTTAGAATTTAATTTCAATTCCTTTCTTACAAGTAGGCCTAATATTTAAAACACATTTGAACCGGTATTTGGCGATAGTCAGTAATTTCAATCAGATATACTTACTGTCTATCTGTATGTAATAATATCAGATGTGCTAATAATATCAAAAGAAGGTGCGTTGCGGGAAGCGTTGATAGCCCAGTCGGTCCCAGCACGCACCTCTAACTTTTCTTAGTTCTGTGCGTTTTAAGTAATTAAAATATCACCTGCTTCAACGGTGAAAGAAAACATTGTGGGAAAACTTGCATGCCTGTGAGTTACCGATAATATTCTCAAAGGTGTGTGGAGTCCACCAATCCGCACTGGGCCAGCGTGATGGACTACGGCCATAACCTCTTCTCATTGTGGGAGGAGACCCTGTTGTTGGCCGTTAATGGGTTTATATGACGACAATGAAAAAGTACTAGAAATCTACAATACATTTATTATTCCAAGCTAGAAATGCTAGAATATTACAATACAAAATTGTGTTACAGAGAGGTCCATTCCGTTAATAAAATATAATGTTAAACAACCTACAAGACGGCTGACTGACAAGTTCAACTTAAATATTGCAAGCTCTTTGCTTACAGGTCCATGTGGGGAACTTGGGGTTTGGTGCGCACTGTATTAAAAAATTAATAGACCCTAACAGTTTCTGTTGCAGCTTTCTTTTATTTTACACGTTATCCTTATCAACATAATTACGGCTTCCACCACTGTATTATGTTTGTGTAGTAATATTATGTGTTTTGCTTGGTTATTAAAAATAAAATAATCCAGCTAAACTGTTATTGCAAGCGTTAGATGTTTAATAGGTTGGTTTACCAGTTAAGTTGGTTACGTTCAAATTATAAGTATACGATTTTACGATACTCAAATTAGCGTAAAATATTATAATACCTATGCGAACTACATTCAGTCAAGAGGTTAATCGGACTACCTCGTTGAACAAGTGATTTGCAAGTTTAACAAGACCCTGGGTTCGATTCCCGCATCAAAGAAAAAACTATTTTGGGCTTTTATAGTAAAATTAGCTCAGTAGGTACCAGTATTAGAAATATGACGGTGTCTACCTATCGTTTGGTCGTTGGATATTGACACAAATGTTTGATAATAAGAGTTAAAGCCCACAAATCCGCATCGGGGCGGCTTGGTGGTTGCTCGAAACTATCTCTCCTATGAGGCAGGAGAGGCAACACCCAGCTGTGGGACATTAATATGCTAATAGTGTTCAATCGGACCATCAAAATGGTAACTCGAATGTGAAACGAATGAGTAGTAAATTAATGAAATCATTGCATAGTAACTTTGAACTGTCGCAGTGCGAGTGATACCTTAACCTATAAATACTTAAGGTATCCAGTTTTGTATACCTACAGAGCTTTTATTACCTCCAGACGAAACTCTGAGTTATTTGAACAAACTATTTCGGCTGCCGCAAAAATCGAAGTTGTGGAGCTCGTGTTTAAATTTTTTGTGCCTTTACAAAGAGCATGTTTGCAATTTTGTGGGGTTGTTTGATTACTGCAATAACTTTGTAAAGATTTATTTCTGTGATAAGCTAACTTACAAGTAAGAAAATCTAATTAAATATTTAATTAAAATTATGTAATAGTAGGTATAGTTGTTTGAAAAAAAAAGGAAACCACAGGAAACTTGTTCAGGTTACATAATATCATCCTATATGTCCATTTTTAAAATGTAAACTACATGTGTGCCAAATTTCATCAAGGTCGGTTCAACCGAACATAGGCAACAAACAAACAAACAGACACACTTTCACATTTATAACAAAGGCATAGATATGAATTTATATTGAACCTAAAACGAAGTGGCAGACGATTCTTGCTTAAAACATGCAACGTGGCTTTGCAGTAAGAGAATGCGACTTCGCCTTTATCTTGAAGTATCAATACACTATTTTGGTCCAAGTCGAAGTCAAGTTTGGACGGCCGACTGGCGCAGTGGGCAGCGACCCTGCTTTATAAGTGGCCGTGGGTTCTATTCCCACAACTGGAAAATGCTTGTGTGATGAACATGAATGTTTTTCAGTGTCTGGGTATTTATCTGTATATTATAAGTATTTATGTATATTATATTCATAAAAATCCATTCCTTCCATTCATCTTAGAACCCATAACGCTACGCTTACTTTGGGGCGAAAGTCGCGTTATGTTTAGGCTTTAAATGGTATTAATAATAATATCACTGGTTGGCTATAATTTTATAAAATCTAACACTTATTTTAAAAGAGAATAACCCCTTAATGGCGGTTAACACAAAGGGGATATTTAGTCTAAAATTTTAATTAATGTTAAGAGTGGTCCCCTTAAGCATTCAAGCAATGAAACTCGTGTCGGTAATTTTAAAATACTAACCCGAATGGGCTATTACTCGGATTCTTTAAATTAAATTCAAATTTCCTTATAATTATATTACAATAGTTCTGGTTTAACCAATTAATCAATTATAAAATTAGGTTATTCAAAATATGAAGTATCCTGTGTATTAGTATCCTGTGATCTAAGTTATTTTGGAATAACTTAGATCTTAACCTTAAATCATGAAAATCCGTTCAGCTTTTTTTGCGCTTTGAATTTATACCATAAAATCATCGCACTGCATGTGCATACTTAGTTTTGGAATAAAATAAAGCCTTATATAACCCACAGATCTATAAACTATCACCACAAAAACACTTTTATAATGTTCTTTTTACAAAGCGACAAATCACGTTCGCATTTATAGAATATTATGTATTCATATTATAAAAATAAGACGGTCCTCTTATCCGTATATTTTCTACAGGAAAGTTAAAAAACCAAATTAATAAATAGAGCAAAAAATATTATGTTCGAAGTTCCCATTTAAAGTTAAATTACCCCTCGAACACGTACGTTGTAAGAAAAATAGTACAAATACTTTCGTATTTAGGTAAATTATACTCGCTGTTTAAGCTCGTAGTTCCTGGACCCCTGAGTGACATTATTCAAGTAGACACCATTTAGTGGCGTATCAGCAAATTACTTTGAACGTTGTTCCTAGTTACTCGACATGCGAATTCATTAAAATTCTCTTTAGTAGATTTCTATTTACATAATATGTCTGAACTTAGAATTTATAAACACATGAAGTTCTTATAAAGTATTTACTGAGAGAAAGTTTACCCCTGTAAGTGAAATATGTCAAAATATCTTACCTGCTCAAGTTGAATTTGATTTAATAAATAAGCAGGGTTAAGTTAAGACCTAGATCTTAGCATGGGTATGTTCATACTCATTGCTCATTGAGTGTGCGCTTAGTAATGACGAAGGAATATCTCATTTTATTTATAATTTATTTTCTTGATAACGTTAATAAATGTCGAAATAAAGTAAGCATATTTAATATCGGTCGAAATTTCCAATCGTGCTAAAACCAAAATACTAAGTCAGGTAAGACATTTGCGTGAAAAGCTGGCCGCGTAACTCGAAATCAAACTTAAAACTTAGGTATTATGCAGAAAACTATCTTAAAATTACAATTTATGTACTTTGAGCTAACAAATGTAGGTTTATTATATATAAAACACAAGCTCCCGGTGTAACTTAGAGTTTGCGTAATTAGTTTACGCGCTTTAAAAGCGGTTGATGCCAAAAAGCGCCGTTGGCTAATACAAAGCCTCCGCACATTCTGAATACCCGCCACTCTCTGAGTTTTTTAATTCATAAAATTAAATAGTTATTATTAAATTGGTTTCACTTAGTTTCCAAAATCATTTGGCTTTACTGCATATTCTTTGACCAGACGAACTGCACGACCATATTATTATCTGCGCAGGCTTTACAGAATACTATCCAGAAATTTCTAATGGTTCAAGCCAACTAATATATTCACTTCTTGCTAACAATTTCGCACTGATTGTTATCTAAGCCGCCAAGGCGAGGTAACTGTTGTACGTAGATAACAGAAAACCTTATCGGATTTTGCAATTCAACTGTCAAAGTAAATAATGTTTGTTGTATGCTAGTTACTTGAATATTTTGCCGTTCAAACGATTTATTAATCGTGTTATCCTGATATATTGGTGGTAGATATAACAAAATGATAGAGGCCTCGCGCAAATAACCACGTAGGTTGTAACTATGGTTACAGTTGCGCAGTTACTGAGGCTAACTTTTCACCCAACTATGGATGGTAAATTTATTTGACGACCAGTTGAGCAGTGGGCAGCGACCCTGCATTCGAATTTGATGGAAAATGTTTTTGTGATGAACATAAATGTTTTTCAGTGTCTGGGTGTTTATAGGTATATTATAAGTATTTTAGCTCATTATTCATAAAAATATTCATCAGTCATCTTAGTACCCATAACACGCTACGCCCATTTTGAGGCTAGATAGCGATGTATGTATTGTCGTAGTATATTTTTTTTAACAAATACGTTTATACTCAGCCCATTAGCTTCCTGCTACGAAAGAGATTGAGAGTTATCCCACCAGGTTAATTACTTTTGGACACCTCCCTGGCGCAGTTGGCTTTTCACACGTGCTTATAGAGAGAGTAAGTCTACTTCAAATAAATTAATTTTGAATTTTGCAGTGGTGAGACCTTTGGTTTTGTTACTACAAGGTTACGGTTTCGACCCTTGGGGGGTAGTACTAAAATATAATTAAACATGTAAGCTAACACAAACTCCTTTTGGTATTATTTATAGCCATCACTACTCACTACTATGCACATATTTTGTATGTAATCAACGAATCAGAAGTGCCATCACTGTGCCTACTTGAATAAAGAAATGTTTGACTTTGACTTTATTGGTGTAAACATAAATACAAATGTATTAAAATGAATAAAAAATAATAAAAGAGTATTTTATTTATTTCATACTCTAACATACTCATACTCATATGCATAATGTATTAAAATGCCATCTATCCCCGAAGTAACCGTAGCTTGAGTTAAGGGTACTAAGATCGCTGATGAATATTTTTATGAATATAATACCTACAGGTAAACACTGAAAAATATTCATGTTTATCACATAAACCTTTTCCAGTTGTGGGAATCGAACCCACGGCCTTGGAAAGCAAGGTTTTTGCCCGCTGCGCCAATCTGCGGCTGTCAAATGCACACAGGCCTTAGTCTCATACGCTGACCAAATGTAAGATATATAAATTGATCGAAATTGGGACCTCATACTTATACTCGTAAGACCACAGAGCTTACCACTGCGCGAGAGTGGTCGTCTACCTCTTGCTTGTGTTTTTTATGTGTCCTAAAGAAACGAGTAAGACTCATAGGTAGAGCTGCTTTTGCAAATGAAGGACATATCACAATGTCGCCTTAGCACCGCAGATAAACCATTATACCACAATACTACTTAAATACAGTGTAAACTGTGTTTGCGTATTTCAATGCAACGCGAACCATATTAACAGTGTATTAGCTGATGGTAGCAGCGACAGTGGCAATAACTCCTCATAAAACAATTTTAGCTACCCATCTAGATTAGTACGAATGATAACATGCGACTATCGTATGTAATTATTGGTTGTACGGCGTACACAAATTGTGGCGATGGACTTTTCCGTTGTTTGTTTGATTACATAGTAGCTTTAACCTTTATTTATAATACACTAGAAGTGCCTGCGGTTACGCACGTAATAATTAATAAATTTAAAGTATCCTATGACTCCACGATGCAGACAATATTTGTGCTGAATTATGATCAAACGCCACATAATGATAAGTCAAAATTAGGTAATAAACAAACAAATACGCTTTTTATAATATAGTATGGTTATATTAACACTTACACACATACACACACGCGTGCACACTCACGCGCACACACACACACACATAAACACATATATAAATAACAAAGTTTAATTTTTTTCATTCCCACACAGAAGGTCAAGTGTATTATTTCGGAACAAAAAGTATCCTATATCCATTTCACAGGCTATCTCTCTTACAAATTGTGTATAGATCAGTGCAGCGGTTGACCTGAAATTACATAACAAACAATTAAACCAATAAATAACAAACAGCCACACTTTCGAATTTATAATATGAGTGTATGTTCAAATTTGGAATTAATCCAATCAGCTTAAGTACTTAATTTAAAACGTACATAACAATTTGTCATTAAAAAGCGAAAAGATATACATAAATAATATTACAGCACTCACTCTTTACAAACCACGAAGCTTTATGGCTTAAAATATCTCCAAGACTAATATTTTTATAGCTTCCTAATGTATTTCGAGATAAGATCGCACCAAACACCAGACTACCAGCACCACTTGAATATGTAATTCATCATTTTCAAGTAGCACCCTCCAAAATCTTGTTACTCATACTCGTAAAAGGACTTCAAAAGAATTATCTCATGAATATTTTAATTGCACATCTCTTAGGAACTCTATAAACTACGTCCGCAATTTAAGCAGAATATGAACTTACATTGTCAGCATTAAAATACAATGTAATTTAAATTCAAATGACACATGACGTTATGAATCTTCTTATAAAGTTGGTCGGTTATGAAGATGGAGTTATTACACAGTCATGACTTACATAGTGTTAATAATAAGACGAGTTAGTGTAAGCATACCGATGAGAGGGTTCTGTAGTCACACTAATAAATGTAACGTGTAATACAGAACCAAAATGTATTAAAACGGCCATTGTTTGATATTGAATATTTAGAGTAATAATTGATGGACCAAGCAGATGGCCCAGGCGATGAAAACATCGCCTATTAACAAATTTTAACAGCAACTTTGTAAGGAGCACGACCTGTAACATGCCGCCCAGTGTACATTAATTTGAGACGTACTCGTAGGTTTAGACAGGAACACAGTATTGCAACAATGCTTAGCTGCAGAAATAAGCATGGCCGTATTAAGTAGCTACTTCCCCGGAAGAGCTCTGTCTCAAGAACCGCTACTAGGTACTAAACCTGTAAGTCACATTTTAGGAATAATTATTTGGGCTGACAGCGGCGCACCAATAATTTCGTAACTCCAAGCTTAGTTTTTGGAACAGATAGACCCAATTCAATTTGTTACACCAACCTGTGGCTCAAACCCAACGAGCCAGCCACTTGACCAACAAACGAGACTATAACTTTATGATAATTGCGAAAGTTCACGCAGAAATAGAAAAACTTTTTATCGTAATAGTTCATAGAGATAGTAGATGAGACCACTACCCGGGCATTTTAGGACGTATCAACTACTCGTTAACGGATATATATTACGTTATGTATATTACGGAGCATTAATTCAACACTGGAAACACACAATGTGAAGCCCTCCATGGTGCAATTTGACGAACTCCCTGACGTGGCAGTGACCGCTGTGGATTTACGTGGGAGGTGATATTTGTAAATTTATAATTTCTGATCTTCTCTGGTATGGACCGGTGGGAGGCTTATGCCGAGGCTAGTTACCGCACTACCGACAAACATGTGCGGCTAAGCAATTTAGAGTTTCGGTACGATGTCGCGTGGAAACCGATTTAACCCATACCGGGTTAAATATAACTGCCATTCCTCTAACAGTTTAACCCGTTACCAATTTAGACTGCATCATCATTTACCAGAAAGTGAGATTGCAGACAGGGGCTAAATTGTAGTGAATTAAAAAAAATAACAATTATACGATTCGTTAAATTTCATACGTGACAAACGTAAATCTTTTGGTAACGTGTAACCGCATTGTACACGTCAAAGTATTGATTGCATTACGTCCTGAAATGTGACCGCACTGCGCCCACGAATCCGAATTCAATTATTCAACCGATACACACATAATGTATTTAATGCCGTCTCTCGCACTCGAAACTTTTAAATCTGTTTAAAAAAGAGAAAATTAAACAGCGGACATTTTACCCCGAAAATAAGTTACGTTTGACGTTTCTGTCTCAGCAGTTAAAACAGTAATTGCTCGTCTAAAGTTACCCCCGGGTATTCTCCTAAACATTATTTACGCCAGCCGAAATTCGAGGGGTGTCCACAAAAAAAGCGATCCGTATCTACATGTCGCATGCATTCGACGACGCGACTCATTTCTGGGAAGACAAATTACGGAATCCGTGGCAGACGGGCGCGGAAAAAATGCGGCAATTAACCACTATAGTCGTTTGTACCGAAATAACTACGACTATTTCGGTAAACGAATCACTTTCAACATATTCTCATTAATCCAACATAACAAATCATATCAGCCCTCACATACTTCACAACTAATGTGCTGTATAAATATATTTACTCTGGACATAACTCCTTCCTCATTTAGTATTAAGAATGCGCATTCAATTCTCAGCAGTAACAAATGACCATTGCTAATATAAATGAAGTAGCTTCCTTAAGCTCGAATACCCGATCGCTTTAAGTCCACGATATTTATTAACGTGAAACCGGTTGAAAAGTAAACTATAAAAACGTAAGCCACTTTGCGCATGCAATTCAAATAAATGATTGCATAAAGAAATTAAATAAAGACCATGCCCGCGTGGTGTATGTGAAATCATATTTTGATTTTCCTTCATTTATTCGCGTAATGTTTGCACGATATTTATGCAGAGTGCAAAGATAGTATGAATTAAATTGTTTTGTAATTAAAGTCCGTCCGGGATCTAATTGCATACAGATAACTGTTTTCAATTAATAATGAAGGCAAAATGCCGTGTAACATAATCAGTTATTTATCACTGCTGTGACAGAAGTAGTCGTTTGTCACCGGTTGCGCCCACGATGTATTTTCTTGGGTATTCGTCACATCGGATACTCTTCAGTCATTTATTTTGAACCTAATCCCTTTAAATTTAAGATTCTTATTTCGTTTGTCAGAGCCCATTATTTAATGCGATGACAGTTGCGATCGCCGGTTATCAGATTTCATCTTTGCTGGGGAATTATTCCGTCCAAAACTTACATTATCACAATCTTTATCTGTCGCTGATTCTTTTAATACACATTTTTAAGAGAAAACGATGGCAGCTGAATAAATACAATCGTTGTAAGTTATGTAACTGACCATAATACTCACTTACAATTGGTTTCAAATCTATCAACATCAATATCATTAACCTACCATGTTGCTCCAATATTGGTTGGTAGGCTTTAACGGTTTTGGATTGCATACAAGCCAGCTCTTAAAATGAATGTTTAGGGATGTGTATTAAATATAATATACATTATATTGAGTTTATGGTAACACCATGTCCGTTCATCTGCGGCATAGCTAAATGGCTCTTAGTATAAATTACGCCATCAAAGTAGTATAAAAATCGCGAAAAAAGTTTACTGTACCTCCTCTATAAGTAGCGACGAATTTTTTTTTCTCAAGTATAGGTACCTCATCAATAAAGGTGTAAATTTTTTTTTAAGGATATTACGGGTAAGTTCATTGAGATATATTTATCCGTATTATATAATTATAATTATATTTATATACATTTATATGCTTTTAATTTTTACATTTAATTTTTCGAAGTTAATGCCAACCAACTTCTGAAAAGTAGTTTTAATTGTGTGTTGTCTGAAAAACGTTTCGTGACCCTCGGCTCAAGCCCTTAAACTTAAGCGCCAAAAACGCACCCATAGTTTTTATATCTATATATGTATAATATGTACAGTAAAAATCTTAATTGTAAAACAATCCACCTCGCAACGAGCTTTTCATAATAAAGAAGAAGAATCCGATTCAGTTTTATAAATGCCGCCATCAATGCCAGTCTTTGTATAAATGCAACCCATGCAACATTCACAATCGAGCCGCAAAAATAAAGGAAAGCAATCGAACAACAGCTTTTTGAGGCTGTGCACCATTCAAATTAGCTTAATGGTGGGGGACAAAGCGCAGCGATAAGCGGGGATGGCGGGAAGCATTTCTTTTTAATGCAATTGAATTCCAAAAATAGTCGCCAAATTATACCGTTTTCACCGCACTGAGAATGCACGTTCTGCAAGTAAAGGCACGTTGAAGGATTGAACTGAAATATTTTTAATGGGTGTTCTTAATAAAGGCTGCCGTCGTTAAATTTCGTGTAGACAAATCTTGTCATTTCTGCTTTTATTTATTTGGTTTGCCAGTCATTCTTATTTATGGAACTACAAAGTTTTGCTTAAAATTTATTAGGTTTGTCATTCCGATTATTAATCTACTTTTTTTTTAAAGATGTTACAATGTAAAGTATGTATAGCAGGCAATGAAATTGTATACATACATGCCAATTTTATATTTTGCCTACACTTACATCTTGTTTGTGTAGTTGTAAGCTAGTTTTTAACACAATTTATTGCATGCGGTGTTTACCTGTAAGTAGAAAAAAAAATATTCTAAATTTCGATGTGGGTACGGCTGTTTATTCTTAATACGCAAAAAACTAAACTAGCAGAACAAGTTCCCAACAGTTTTAGGGATAAAAGTTTGTATAATTTTATTTAATAAATCCAGATGATGTTATTTATTTTATTTTATTATAATTTTATTTTATTATATGGCGTAAATATAGGGTAGTATTGGTGATAATTTAATCAATGTATGTTGATTAAGTAATTAACTTAGTCAACAACTACGTGTTCGTGACAAGAGAACGTAAATATTAACTAAGTTTGTTACAACACGGCTTGTCTTTTTATTGGAATTGTTTAAGCCGAAAAAGACACGATATTGCTATTCTATGAAACTACTTGTTCGCTCAATTATTATTATTAAAAGAATAATTTATGAACCAATTTTACATTATTGCGATCGTGATAAAATTATACAAACACGTAGCTAAAAATTTTTCTATCAGTAAATATATCTACAACTAGGAAATGTAGGTAGGAGTCAGTCTGTGGCGTGGATTTGTTAACTGGTTGTTAAGATGATTATTTGGCTCAACCAAAAAAATTATTGTATTTTTTTTCTGTTTTGGAACAACTGAATCTATTTGAGAAGACATTTTTAATTAAGTGGAGGTCACGTTGTAGAGGGCTTACAGCTACTAAAAACAGGAAAGGGAAACCTGAATTTTATGAAGACAAGTTAAAAAATTTATGTTACCGGGTTAAAATAAAATCTTATTTCAAGTGCGCCTATTTAATTGTTATAGGTAATTGCCATGTCATTGCTATAAATTTCAAAACTGATGCCGCTATCTTGGATGTACCTAAAGCAGAGTCTCAATCGCATGCCGCTTTCTTGCGCCGCCATGCCACCCTTTGATCTGCCGCAGACATATTTCCTTTTTTTAATTTATATAATGTAATTATTATCATAATATTAGAAGTATTAAGAAACATTATACATAATTAAATTTTTTTTACTGTTAAATTCTTTCTTAAATGTTGTCTTAAAACCTACATCTACAAGTCGGTTCAGACTGTCAATAATATTTTATCGATTTCGATTTTTCTCTCATAAAAGGAGTTGAAAAAAAAAGGATTCCCTCAAGTTCCGGCGCAGACAATCGTCTCAACAGCGACAAATCTCGAAATAGCCAACAGATGTCGGTATCGTTTGCAACCATTCGTCGTCGCACAACACGCGCGCTCAACCGTTGACAGATTGGACGTTTCAAATTTAGAACGCCCGTGTTTAATTTAAAATTCGAATGAATTATTAAGTGTCGAATTTGGTTGGTTTTATTCTTGAGAGTACAAATTGGGCCCTCTTGACACTTAAATATGAGTGTTGAATGATTTAAAGTAACTAATTGCCTCATTGTGAAAATAATAAATTTTGTGTGTAAACAAACGCGGCTCGCTATTAATATAGAATTACCATTTTAATTTATATGGGAGCATGCAATCGCATTCATTAAAATTAATATAGGTATTATAATTATTATGTATAGGTACATGGTTGGTAAGGCTTAGTTGCAACCGAGAAATATATCGACTGTGTTGGTAAACATCATTTATCCAAGTCGGGAACTGAATACTGTACTGAACTGACAATCACTTTATCTACGTGCCTCAGAGAGCACTTGATGCCGTTGATCCAGTCATCCAGTAGCGTGCACTGGGTTTCTTACCAGGGTATGCATACACCAGGAAAATTGCATAAAACGGCACAAATTCTCCTCCTTACGAGTTATATATCAATGTTATGGTATGCAGTGCTTTTGTGCATGTATGGAGTGCACGCCACTGCAGTTATCCATTCCGTAATTCTAACATAATAAAAGTATCTATTTGTTTTTTGTCTGTTACCTAACTCTACTCACATAAATTTACATTACATTGGTAAATATAACTTGCCACTTTGAATTACTTTTACACTTAGCATCTTTCAAGTGTTTAGTGAGTCCAGTATTTAATTTTAATATAAAAAATGAATCGTGGTGTTTATAGGTATGATTTTACAATAAACACAGTAAACGCTACATTCTTACGTAACTAACTATGCAATAAAAAGTTAACGTCAAAATTCAGCGAGGTTTCAGTTAAATCGAGTAACTTCTGAGAAGCAATTCGTCATTGTCAATCCGTTCGCTTGCTCAATTAAACTCGACAGCCTCTTGATTCTCGAAAAAACGTAGTCAAATGTACCTTAAAAGTAAGCTTTTCATAGCTTTTAAATTGAGTACGATAACCTTTGGATGTTAATGTGAAATTCACCTACTTATAAAAAATGTGATAACATAGTGGTTAGGGCTTCGGGCTCCCATTCTGGGGGGAGGGGATATCCCAATCTGCATGTGTTTATAGTGATGATAAAAAGGTAGCAAGTTTATATTAGTTTAGTTTAGATTTTGAGTTCACTAACGATGGTGTCACATGGCTTCGAAACGCGATTACCTTACTAAGGCTCACGGTTTCTCGGATTAGATTCAGATTATAGAGAGAGCTATGCTCGGAGAATATCTCTGCTTTAAAATAAGAAATTAAGACATCCTTAGAAGAACCAAAGTTACCGAAACAGCTGAACGAGTTGCAAAGCCAAACGTCCGATGGACATTGGGGTTCCAAGATGCTGGAATAGCGACCCCGCCATGGAAAGCGCATGTTGTCAGTGTGGCCTTTTGCTGTGCGGATGCCATGCAATGTTGTGTCAGCTAACTATGTGGTATCCAATACCCACCCTCTTCCCGCGGGTGTCGTACGACGCGAATAAGGGCATAAGACTGATGGCTGAAGGAGAACGGACAGCAGCGTCCTCTACGCGACTTACTATACTTTCTACTGCGTTCAACAACCCGTCTGTCTAGCGCGGTGATAAAAGGCTAGCCCTTTAGGTTGAATTACGATCAAAATATCAATCGTAGTCCCGATAAGTAACTATAACATAAGAGAGCGATTCGCAGCTGCGATCAAATTTCATCCCCTTGCTCTTCTAAATCCATTCTGACTCCTGCGCCTTTTACGGTTCTTACTACAATTAACGATCAACTCACAGTAGCAGCAAAATTAATATTATCTACTTGAATTTCAGTTTAAAAAGATATTTCTCTCGTGTCTTATGATACTATAGCCAAATGCGAAAGATGATATGCGACGGACGTATAATTTTATTATAGTGAGAATACTCCGTGCATCATCTAGAATTTTCAAAACTCAATTTCCTTCGATACATTCCGTATAGATTTTACATTTCCGCCTTCGAGCTCCGTTAGGCTTCTCATACACGGACGCCAAATTGGGAGATCATCAAAGACTTATTGTACTCTTATGTACCTTTTTAATTAAAAAGTAATAATTTCGTAAAAGTAAAAGTAAAAATTTCAATATCATAAAATGAATTTAAAGATGTTTACTTATAACATTGTGGTACTTTAAAGCCTTACTATTTCTACCATAACTTATTTATTAAATACCGGATTACAGGCTCAGTACCTGCGACTCTACATTAATGTAAGATCACCAGTAGCTTCCTTCTATGTTGCAAACCCCTTAAAAGCCCTCTCTGGCGCTGCAAATTTTCAAAAACCGCAGTAATCACTAATTATTTAATTTTTTTTACATTAAAAATTAATACTTGGACAGCTAAATGAAATATTAATACTGACATTTAGTTATTTAATGATTCAATAACTTGGACATTGAAATAATTATTGTATTGTGTTAATTGTATTTCGTATTTTTTATTAGTAAATATTTTTAATATTGCATGCCGTTCGGCCAAACTAGGCTGGATACCTTTATTATGCATAAAATAAGTTCTTATGTAACCCATTTATCTGCAAAAAATGACTTGATTGATTGATTGATTGATTAAAACCAAAATTCGATTTTGATTGCAATATTACCCAAAACTTTTTGCTAATTAATAGGACAGACATATTCATGCAAACTTGTGTTGATCACGGTCTACAAATACTTATTTTTGGACAACTCTCTCTGTGACGACCCTGGCGCAGTGGTGAGGGCTTTGATCTTATTATTGGAGGTCCCAGCTTCGATTCTTGGCCAGGGCAATCAGGGAATTTGATCATTTCGAAATTTTATCCGGGCCGGTCTGGTGGAAGGTTTCAGTAGTGGTTAGTTACCACCCTACAGACAACCGACAAAGACGTGCTGCCAAGAGACTAAGCGCTCCGGTAAGATGCTGCGTAGAAATCAAATTAGAGTTTGATATAAAAGCCCCATAAGCCCTGTATTTGTCTAACGTTTGAACAATTTGCAGAGAAGCAACATTTAAACATGTAAATTTTGTTGGCATGTGTATAAAGCCTTAAAATATTATCACAATGAAGTTTACTGGATATTACTTCGAAATAGATCTCGAGACGACAATATTCGCGGCGGTAGGTAGGTACTTTGGTCTACTATTGCCAACATATTATTGCTTTTATGTTTATGGAATATCGTTTTATTGGTACTTATTCGAATAAGATCATTATTTAAAACCGAATAGCAAGTATTTTATTATACCATAGTAAGTTTACATAAATATTAACGGTATCATATTATTTGTAACTGCCTCGTTAGTCTAGTGGTTGGCATGTTCGACTATAGATTACGAGGTCCTGGGTTTGGTTCCCGGGTCGGAACAATAATTGTCAGGGTTCTTCTGTTATTAAATTTTCATTGGACGCCGGCCCGGAGTTTGAAAATTCGCTTTGTCTACCCCCTTGCCTGAGAGCACGTAAAGCCTTATGGTTCTGGTTGGGCGCATTGGAACGGCGCGCTGGTAATATGCTTTTGAATCCTCTCCATGAGAGAGAAAGCCTATGTCCAGCAGTGGGATGTTAAAAGGCTAATGAAATAAGCTTAAATGATGAAGGACAACATCGTGAGAAAACTTGCATACCTGAGAATTCTCCAGAAAGTTCTCAAAGGCATGTGATGTTTACCAATCCCTACTTAGTAGCCTAAACTTTTGCTTATTCTGAGAAGAGACCCGTTAATATTAATGATGATGTTATGAATTACTTACATAGCTACATTTTAAACTACTGACGTCAAATATATCCGCAAACTTAGCTAAAGAACGGCGATAAAAGCGAACAATAAATTGACCATCATGACGGTAAGGGCTCTGTCCGCTGCTGAATTTAAATTGTATATTTAGACCACATACACGCCTAGAGCATAGAAACGGGAACATTTCGCGACGCTTTGCCAACGACAGCAATGTTACCAAAACAAAAGACAAAAGTTTCGCCATCGACATAAAATTTGAATTTCAACTCGAAAACGGATGAAATCTTTGTAAGCTGAAATGGATTTTATTAATAAAGATATGTATAGTTCTAATCTGATATAATAAAGTTACTACCATTGCTTAAAGCAGTATTATTTTAAAATAACAGTTAATGTAGGTTAATGTAGCTTACCTTGACGTTCTAAAAATAAGGATTACAATTTTGAAATAAAAAGTCAATAATATTTAAATAATAATACTCTTTTTTTTTTTTTTTTTATAAATATATAAAGTTATAATAATACTCTAAGTGATGGAAAGTAGGTACTCGTGGTTGAACCGTATATTATCCGTTCATTAATTATTATTCAATCTTTTTTCAGATCACAAAATCAAACGACATGGTCAAAAATATAAATCTTACTTTAACAAGCGACCAGCAAAGTAAAAAACAAAGTGAAGTTTCTGTCATGTAAATTGTTATATTTCGGCAAATTGGTTGCATAATATATCGCATTTCTACTAGTAAATAAATTTATTATAATAAAATATTATAATAAATTAAAAATAAATTATAATAAATTAATTTATTATAAAACGGCATCTAGCTACTTTACTATGAGCTGACCTATTCAAAATAATTGCTATATGACTAAGTTTGGCTTGTAATTACCTAATCGAAAACTACGTATGAAATTTTTCGAGTCTAGTACGCTAATTGTGACCCAATGTTTCAACCCCCCGAATCAAGTAGCATGTTACTATAATAGTATACCTACTTTAATGTAGATTAAAAATCATATCGGACTAGTAACTACTTCCTACAATTAATTTTAACCTACAAATCAGCGAACCATTTGAAGTGTTCAGTAAGAAAATCTTTATCTCTGCAAAATGCAAAATTTAAGGTTAGAGTTAAGTTGCAAACTTCACCTATCCGTAATGCCGATTGAAAAACGTTAAAACAATAAATAGTCGATGCCGATCCGAGTTCCCAAACGTCTCCATAGAACTTTAGTCGCTTTTAAATGGGCATAAATTGTAAAACTTCGTAATTATTTTCGTTTTCATCTCTTCCTTGGCAATTTACTCCGTTTTCCCAGTTTCATTATAACAAGTTTAATTGAAGACCGCGTCCGGTACATAAATTTAAACTTTTAGCTTGCATTTTCATCCACTTAAGTTAGTTGGCTGTCACTAAACGTAACTAAAAGTATAATATTTTCTAGTTCGCTTATCTGTATGTAATATTACCTACTGTATTAAAAAAGCTGGACCTATGTTGAAAATGCTTTTTATATTAAATAGCTAATGATTAGGCATAAAGAGTGCCAGAAATATAACAGTAACAAATTCATAATAAAGTGCAATCATATTCTACTCTTACGTGATATGACAGCATGCATTTATTTTTTATTATCATTTTTTATTTTACTGCATGTTGTTAAACAAAAAGCGTCTTTATTAAAGGGAAACGTTTTAGTTTACCAGTAATTTATATTGAGCGAATCCACGGGCATTAGCTATAGTACCGTCATTAAATGATAGACATACCAGGGAAAATATATTTAACAAATTTTGTTAGTACATTCATATGGTCGGAATTTTGCAGGAAGGCATGGATAGAAAGCACTTTATATTCACTTTTAGGGTTAACGATTATTATGCATGAGGCAGTACGAAGAAGAGCTTTCATAGACACAAAATTTGTAACAAAATTACACTCAAGAAATTTACCTTGAAAATTCACGGCTCATGTTGCTGACAATATAAATGTTAATGAGTAGGGACTTTGCAGGTGACGTCAATGTATTTGGCCTTAAATGTCGTAATCCCTTTGAGTAATTCAGTGAAGCAAAACAATTGGATTGGTAGGTAGTAAAGTGTTTGTATTCTCATAGATAATTTTCAAATACATACTAATATTATAAATCTTTGGTTTGGTTTAAAAAATGTATTCATATTAAACCTATCAACAGCTAATTTGCGTTGTGCTCCACGTATTATTGCCTAATTTATGCTTTGAAGATGCCAAATGGGCACTGTATTCCTAAAATCCGCACCACTAGATTATTAAGTCTACGACTCTATCGTCACATTGTCGGGCAATAAGACGAGATAATGGGTAGACATCTAGCCCACAACATGTAAGCCCGCTACCGGAGAACAGTCAGTGGCTAACTTATAGTAGAATTAATAAAATTTGAAGAATGTCTTGAATATTTTCACGATTATAAAAAAAACTTTTAAATATACGTAGGAGTCAGTGGCGTGCACTCCATACAAGCATTTAGTATCCCTTAAGCTTTAGCTAAACTCATAAAATTGGAATAGACTCTTCCAATTAGCTCTTGTCATGTACCTGCTACTCTTACTACCACCTGTTAGAATAAGCAGCTATTAAAAAAAACCATGACTTACCGACCGTACGTAAGTACGTAGGTCATGGCTTTTTTACATCAACACTGATTGACTACAATACTACTATTACTATAATACACTATACTCAGTGGCGTGCATAGAAGGTATGCACAGGGTATGCAGATAATATAAAATGAATAAAATTTCCAGTACGAGTTATAAATACTTAAGGGTAGGCTTTTTATAACTCTTACAATGCCTATCCTTAAGTTTTATACAACTTGTACTGGAGATATTCTTTTTTTTATATCATCTGCATACCCTGTGCATACCCTCTATGCACGCCACTGAGTCTATACTGTATAGTGTAGTATAATACTATTTTGTATAGTCTATACATTACTATTTTCTGTTATAAGCAAACAATTACAATCTTAAAGTGAATGGTAAGTCTTATTTCAAATATATATTACCAGGAACACCATAATGCTGATTTCACTAATTAATATTTAAATTATACCTTCTTAAAAAGGGAAATAATATAATTTTATGAATTCCTCAATAAAAGTACCGCTAAGTCTCTTGAGGTGATAACGATGCTGCATTCTTATTGACGTGAGTCATAATGAGACCTTACTGGATGTGAAAGCTGCTTCAAGTTATTGACATAGTTTATGATTATTTTTATGACAGTAGGTACATCATATTACGTGAACCGGGTAGTAAGTATATATATGAGCTAAAATAATAGATGTATCTTTTATTACACTTGCATACCTATAATGAATTATGGAAAAAATTGCCATGTATTGTTCTCAAATAGATTGGAAGATACAAATAGATTGGAAGATACAAATATTATGGCAACGTACTTGAAAGTTAATTTTAAACCATTCTGGTATGAGTGGCGGCCCGTAGACAACGTAAGCATTACCCATTTGATAGTTTGTTAAATTAAGTAACAAAAATAACATATAAAACCACTAGAATACATGGTTTATGTATCTCTCACCTCTACAATTCTTGCATGAAGCAGATTCTCGAATGCATATCTACGAAAACGTACCTTAGCTGCACTAGTGCCTTTTTCGAAACAGAACTACCAACTTTAATTACAAACTGCAAAGTCGGTAGTAACATCTCGATAATATTATCGGTGCTATCATCTTAATAAAAATCATAAAATCACAAGACATATACTTACCGTCGTAAATAACATACCTACATACCTCCATACGGGTTGTAAATAAGAACCTCGACCTTTTTGGTTTTGACTATAAAGGATTCTTTATTGAGATGATGCCTAAAGATTTGTTTAATTTTGTCTCCAAAAACAAGCAGTAAATTTCGCAGTATTGCACTTTAAGATAAAATCACACAATTAAGTTCGTGTGGCGATGCGTGGGCTTAAAGAATTGCGTGTGTAAATTATTCATGACATATGAGGGACAAGAAGGGACATGTCCTTAATTTACTTCTTTTGTTAAAATGAAGGGAAGCTCTAAATCTTCTTTTTATATTATTACAGAAGCAAATTTTACTTTTAGTTTAACCCCGAAATTGGAAGGTTGTACAAAATACCTTTATTTCCTCAGTTTGAGAAGCATCTTACCCGTGTTATAATGTAAACAATATATTGGTTAGGTTAGTGTATAATACAGAAAAATAGTAGTTTTCAGAACAGTACAGTAAAGCTAAATAAAATGAGTTTATAGCTAATACTTATCACGTTGTAGCTCGTCGTTCATCGTTCATCGGTCGTTCCATTGACGTAATGTAAGGCACGTTTATTCAACAGTCGAAGCAATACTGCTTCATTTTGCGAACTCTATTCAGAGATCACGAAGCTTAAATAGCACTGCACGTCGTCAGCTACTAACAAAACAGAAAAGCTATGAATAAAATAGTGAATAAGTTTGAAATTAGAAAAAGAAGTGCATTTGTGTAAATGACCCCTAAAGCATCTTATCGTCTCTTCTATATATATTATACTTAAACATATTAACAGATAGTAAAATAGTATCTGCAAGTTTTAATCAAGTTATAGATGTTGCATGTGATGAATTCAATGCATCACTTGATCTAGAAATCAAGTTAAATATATGTTTACCCCGAACATGTCAGCGTATAGTAATATACTTATTACTCTTAGATAGCCTTTTCGTAACTACGCTTAGAGTCAGGAGTGTATGATTTCATTTTAATAAACAAGACATCAATCAAAGTTTTTCAAGTAAATAATCTAAGCACGAATTTAATGTAAAATTAAGTTTATTTTTCTCATTTGAGTAAGCTAAAAATCTCATTTAGGACACTATGTTTTGTCTTTGCACGAAAAATTTAACCTAAAAGTTCTGTGGGTCTATGGAAACTGTTCATAATACGAAAATACTGAAGTACAAAGAGTACATTGACGATTCATAAGCCGCACACTGCAACAAAAGCAATAAGATCGAACGATTAAATCGGAGTCGCAGTAGAATTGGTCCTATAAAGAGATCGCAAATCACAAATAACCCAGGCGACGAACAAAACAAGAAACGGTAGCACAATAAGACAATGTTCCGCGTGCCGGGCAGAGGCAACGTCCAAAAGGATTTATGAGCGGTTTCACCTGCCCCCTTATTTCGCAATGTCTAACTCGGATTCATTCATGTAATGTCTTTGATTCATGTTTACTATTCTTACGTTTGAATATGAAATTAATATTTTAATCACATATTACATAAAACTTATTCCATGCTTATTGCTGGAAGATTCACTCGGTACATGTCAGTTTATTAATACTAACTATATACTTTTTCGAGAAAGAGGTGAACCGCCGAATCCAACTCGGATGGGCAGCGTTCGGGAAACTTCGTGACATCTTCTCGTCCAAAATCCCGCAGTGCCCGAAGTCTTCAAACAGTGCGTGTTGCCAGTGATGACTTACGGAACTGAGACATAGCCGCTAACTATGGGCCTCATAAGATGGCTCAGACTCACTCAGCGGGCGATGGAGAGAGCTATGCTAGGAGTATCTCGATCAAATCAGAAATCAGGAGATCCGTAGAAGAACTAGAGTTTCCGACATAGCTCAGCGAGTCACGAAGCTGAAATGGCAATGGGCAGGGCACATAGCTCGGAGAACCCATGGACGTTGGGGTCTTAAGGAGCTGGAATGGCGACCCCGCATCGGTAAACGCAGCGTAGGTCGGCCCCCAACGAGGTGGACAGATGACATCAGGCGAGTAGTTGGGAGCCGCTGGAGGCAAGCGGCCCAGGACCGTGTATTGTGAAACTCCCTACAAAAGACCTATTTCCAGCAGTGGACGTCGATTGGTTGACATGATGATGATGAGGATGATGAACTATATACTTTGGATCACCTTAATTACGAGCGGAGACAAAAGAAGATGAATATAAGAAGTAGCTTTATGTAAACAGTTTATCTGGAAAAGTATGCTTATTGCTGTCGCCAAACAGCAGTGCTGTGTTGCGGTCTGAAAGGCTTAGTTGCCGGTGTTATTACAGGCACATGAGGCTCATTACCTACGCTTCAGATTGATGGACACAAGGTGGCACTTTTCAGGAAGAACCCTCGCATACCCTGCGAGTATTGCTCTGTTAAGGACCATGTCTGTGATAGACGATGAGTTTTCACTTAGGCCATCTTAAGTCCAGCAATTATTGCTATAATTGATGGACGTTATAGTTTTTTTTACAAATTAAAACATTAGCGCTAAGCAAAAAAAAATTTTGTTTTTTTTTTAATATGAGTATAGATTACTTTTTGCAACATAAAAGACACCTTGGCGTTAATTCTAATCCAGAAAAGGTTATGTTATCAGAAATCGAGAGATATTATTTAAATATTAAGTATTATCTATATTAAAATGTAGTGAAAATAACCGAAATGAATGCAAGTAATCTGAAGTAATGGCGCCATTTATCCCCATATAGAAATTCACAACCTAAATACCAAAAGCATTTAATAATTGATCAAATCTTTCGAGAAGTTCATTGACGCAATAGTAGGTAATCAAATATTTTGCTTTAACTATGTGCAAAATGTGCCGTGAAAGTTCTGTTTAACTGATACCAATTTTTACAATATGATATCATTAAACAAATACTTTTAATGAGATGTAATGAGATATATTGTTGCACTAAACTCGATTTAAAATTATTAAGATTTTTGTTTCAAAGAAACTTCGTTCCGTTATTTAGAATTTGACGTCCTTTAACCCATTCCGCTATATAACACCTACAGGACATTACAGACAAGCAACTAAAGAGTTATCCAAGAATATATACACATCTACGACTTGCAAATTCATTCGTCTGTTAAAGCTTAAAAACGTGACTGTGTTTAAAAAAAAAAAAAATCGTGATAAGTATAAACAACATTTATAGGAAATCGTGCATGAAAGTGTTTTTTAACAAGTATTATTTAAAAGCTCAGGATTAAGAAAACAATTAATTTCAAACAAAGAACTGCATTTGTACGTTTTACAATCTAACATAAATAACGTAATCCTAAAAGATCAGACAAGCCGTTAATCCGAAAAGAGCTTCATTGGGGAGATAGCGTTAATGAATTTCTTTCATTGAGTATTCACAAAGCAACGGCAGCCCGCTTAGATGTGAATCGGCCGCGAATCCTACAGAAAAAAAAATAAACACCGGTCGCATCAAACTGCGCAGAGTAAGTGTGAAGCGAGGCCCCGCGAGCACTTTCTCATGCAAAAGTCGAACGGTTACTTGAATTCTTAGCTGAACCACTTGTCGGTTTTACGAGCGTAGAGCGATTTAATCCACTTAAAACGCGAAGCACAAACTCGGAGCCGACAAAGCTCTCAGCCGCTCTCATTTAAAAATGGAAATAAACCCTCGGCCATCTTTGACTCGACGCGCGACTGGTTGAATTCTAAGTATGCTTCTCCAGTGGCTAGCAACTGATTCTTTTTGGCTTGACGGATAGCATCCTGTTCATTCACCTACACTACCACAGTACTAAGGCATCTTCATTTAGCTCCAGTGACTGTTTGTGTATTATATTTTTTCACTTTTCTAAAACGCTATCGACTATACAATAGAACATCGCATAATCACAGTCACATTTCATAGTGAAATGATTATTTTTCAAATAATTAATTGATCTATGAAATCGATTTCATATTTTCAGTTGTTGTTCAAGAAATTCGACAACTTTCTTCCCCAGCCATCAACCTCAGAAACCTATTAATGAAAAACAATCAAACCATAACAAGTTTGAAATGCTAATCTTGGTTGGAAAAGTTTTTATCTGAAAGCGATTAATTAAATTAGCGCATTTTTTTTTTCTTATTTAGAGTTAGCACTAAAAAAAAAGGCTAAAGAATTTGTTCTTTATTATTTTTTTTAAACCTTTACCAGGTTTTCTCTGAAACTACTAGTCGGAAAAGAAAAATAGTTTTTGCATGTACTACCTACTTCAAATTCCTGGGCTTTGCAACTACACACAATCTTACTTAGAATTTGCAAAGCAGCGGGCGTTTTGTATTAAAATCAATATTTAAGTACTTATCAGAAGTTGTACACGGACGAAGTCGCGGGGAACTGTTACAAAGGAATCAACTGCATTTTTGATGATGAAGAAACTCTCCCAAAGACAATATCAAATGATTGCTTACTTTAACGGTGAAAAGGAAAACATTTTAAGGAACCCTGTATGCTTGAGGGTTCTATGATACATAGAAATTCTATATTGCATACACAGAAAACTGAAACCAAATTGAACAAAACAAAAGGTTAATAAATATATATGCGGAAAGACGGTCTTTGGGTTCTTCTTCATAACGTTCTCAAAAACAGAAGTGAAGTCTATCAGTCCACATTTGGCTAGCATGGTGGTGTACAGCGTAACACCTTGTCCTTCTGCGAGAATACCCATTCTCTGTAGTTGACCAGTAATGGTTTAATAATGATGATGATGATGATGATATGATTTTAGAAATTATGTAAACTAAGTTTTAGCGCCAAAAAGAAGCGCTCTTTACTTTTGATTTGAGGGTACTTATATTATACGAGAAATGTACATCAATTTCCGATTCAACGTGTACATATCGGAAAGTATTCAAATATTATCTGCCTCGTAAAATGGTAACGAACATGGTAGCCAAATCCAGTAGTGCATCATGATTTATCAACAATTCAATAACGTGGCAGGTTGCAAGTAAAATGAGAGAGTCGCATCACCGTCGAATATACTTGCTATGTTGGGAAAGTGCTTTAAAGTATTTTATATTTTTCGTCCTAAACAAATCTGACAGCTAAATAATTATTGCTTGTACCTTCAAGACTACAGAGATGTTGACTTTAAAACGGACGAAGAACTTTAAAACAAAACTTTTACCATAAATACCTGGAAATACCTTTTTAAATTAGACACCCATGTTATGGGATTTGATTTGTTAATACACTCATATCTCTTAGATTATCTCGAAAAGATGTTGACACTAAATAATCATTGATTTGTTGTATGTAGTAGGTTTAGATTTTGTTTAAATACGGATGATTTAACGCATTCGCGTTATGAGCCTAAAAATATAGATATGAGAGAGGATAGCCACTGCCCAGAGTTATAGGGTTATGACTTGTTATGATGGTAATGATGCGACAATTAGATAAGAACTTAGGTTGGTATACTTAACCCTAATAATACTAATAATGCTTTAATTCGTTTTCTATTTATCTAGCACTAGTACAAACGAAACAGTAACAGACAATGTTTTCTTTCGTTCAGCAGTTCTCAATCTTGAGTGAGATTATAATTTAAGTGCATACCTTCTCAAACCTGAATTCCACAACACAAGTAGCTTGCCTTAAGATGATACTTCTTACTACAGCTGTGTTTGTTCAAGGAAATGGAGAAATCTCGCCAGAGGTCATGTTTTTGATTTGCCGTTCGTAATGAAATACTTTGTTTACTGAGGTTTGTGTTCCGTTTATTTTCTTTTCGTCCGCGGCGCTTACCGATTAAACTTGTTTCGTGTTATTAACTTCGATTTCGCGTGCCAACATCGCTCGTTCAAATATTTTGTGAAGATAAAATCTTACCTTTAGAATTATTCTTCATTAAATTAATCTATTTTTTGTGTTTGTTCGAAAACAAAAGAAGTCTATTTCCATGTATGTATTGCAAATATTTATTAAAATAATATTTTATATATGATTAAGTTTAATTAAAATCGAGCTAAAAACATACTCTCCACGGAAGAAGAGTTTTTTCTCATTCGGTTTAAAATTATCTCGGTAATATCATAATTTTCTTAAATAATTTTGCAAATTTTTTTAAGCTTCCTTCTATAATTTTGACTCTCAGAATTTAATTGTACGGTATTACACTCCTGTGTTTTTTCTCTTTTTTGGGGTTTGGCGGAAATTGCGTGGAAGGAAGCGACCTCGGGTTAAATAGGTCTCCTGGCGTCAGATAATTACGGTTTTGTACTTTTTCAGAGCTGAGGCAATGTAATTAGCAGAATGATACTTTTAATACCAATTAGTGCTTCGATCTTTTTGTTTACTTTATATGAAGGCAGGGGTACAACAAGGACTGTTTCATGAAATCAAAAAAAAAATTATAAAATACCTACAGGGTTTTATCGCAAATATTTGAAAGTTATTGTCATATAATTAATAAAATTATATCGGACTAATACTATTTATTCTTTTATAAATAAAATTCTTAATTATAAAATAATAACAACTTCTTAACTTATGATTAGTGCTCGTCGTATAAAGCGTTAACCCCTGACACAAAAGGAGGACTGAACAGCCAGGCCAATTCTTTGCACTAAAAATTATTTGAAATCTAAAATATTATTTCGAATTTTAACAAATGATTTTATAAAGTCAGTTTTGTGAACAACTTTCTGCTTCTTGTACCATCTGCACACAAACAACTTAATGTTAACAATCTAATCAGGCTAAAAATCTGCTATAAGCTTTTGATTTGTCTACGCGATAAAGGAGGGAAGAGGTTCGGCGGATGTAATTATATCATCGAAATATTCTCTGGTGTTGGATCTGGTGGGCCTACAATAAACTATAACCTAAACCAACCTAAAATAAAAAAAGATAATGAAATCAGAGTAAAAGAACCTGACACTCTCAAGTAGACTGGACTGTAATAATTGACGTCAAAATATCATTACCAACTTGTTGGTATCGGGAGTTTGAAATAGAAATACGTATTACAAACGCGTTTCCCATACCGTATTTTGGTCATTAAATTTGATGCATCTGTAACGATTTATATAGGATCTATTCGATGCGATTTTCATAGGTTACGTACCTATATACTCGTATAAATATATATATATATATATATATATATATCAAAAAATGTATTTCAAATAAAGTCCGTAACTATTGAAATGATTATTATTTGACAGGCTAAACTGGCTAATCTTATCGGTGTGAGAAATTGGGTTATAGAAGATTAAAAATGACTCTATGGATAGTACGGAATTTAATATTATACAAAAATATTATTATTATTTTATTGTATTAGCAAGGTAGGCGCTGGTACATTACTTTTATAACATATAACATTTAAAGTACCTTCTCAAATATAAGTATAAATGAAGATTAGTTTTTGTATTTATTTGTAACTTAAACCAACAATCAGAACGAAATTAATATCTATGTTTTCATTAATCATATTTGAATATTCTTTTGTTTCTAAAGGCGATCTAATTAAATTTTAGAACACTAAAGCTGCTATTATGACTTAAATAAGGCTATAGTTAGATATGTTTCATCGCTTATATCCTTTTTTGCAGATTGTAATTGAGTACTACTTTATTCACGTAGCACATCATTTGTATGTGTCATCAAAAGTTTTCTCAGCACACGCCTAATAAATAATTTTGCACTTATTTTCGCAAAAATGTCGCTACTTTGGGTTACATTATTGCAATGTTCTTAAGGGTAATTTTTAAAGGTCATAAGAAATTATAGTCCATGTAACTTTATTTTTACTTAAATTTATTTGTATTGATCAAAAAATTGGTAAAATATGAACCTATTTATGTATTAGCCTAGGAGCGAGGTCGGTATAAACAAACAAAAATCTTTCCTCTTTATAACATAAGTACGTATATAAATATAGATTTCCAATTATACAGTTATTATGGTTTCCACTGATGCTTTTATCTATCTAGTGCTAACACTTATAAAGTAAACATAATTTGGCAGGTAGCCATCATCCACATATTCACCTAAATGTCGCCCCAGTACGTTATTTAATCGATGAGAAATTTGCATTATTTAGTAAAGTGCAATAACTGCATGTTTAGTACAGTAGATAGAAGGTTCGAGTTGAATGTGAATGTTGTGAGATATCACGTGGTTCTAGGTTCGACTTCGGAAAGGGATCAAAATCCTTAGTCTCATTACAACTACGGAGTAAGGAAATCGTCGCCGACTCCGAAAGTATTGGAAAGCACGATTAGGTCGTTGGTCGGTTATTATTACCAAGAGCTGATAATTATCGTTATAGTCCAACAACTAGTCAGACTATACTTTAATTCCTCTATCTTTTGTGAGAGGAGGCCCAGCGCTGGGACATTCATACACTAAAGATGACGATAATCATGATAGTGTAACCTTTTAAATAATTCCAATAGTAGGTAATTAATTTATAGTTACTATTTTTTAGGACTTAATTTTCTTTCCCCATTTGACGTCAGTTGCTAATAACTATGATTTTTACAGGATGGTGATCGCGGTTACCTAGAAGGCTTGGCGTCACGGTACGCGGATTTGTTTTCAACGCATTATGGCGACGTGTTGGACCACCTCGAGGAATTGAGAAGGCACGAATGGGAAGAGATGTCTCCAAGGATGCGCGTGCTCGGGGGAACAGGAACACCCCAAACTCCTCCATCAGCCAGTCCTGGTTCGCTGGCGTTAAGCAACTTAACCACTTCGCATTCGCAACCTATTTATGTGCCTGGAAAGTATTCGGTAGGTCAATTTTCCTTTTTTTTTATATTTTAATATTTTAGTATTGATAAAGCAGTATCCTCTTAACCAGAACTCCTTACATTTGCTCTACCAAGAGTAAACTGAAGATATCTCCAACGTATGGAAGCCCAGGATAATTGAGCACCAACGATGGTACCAATCCATATGTTGGAACTGGAATACTGCAAAGACTATTAAAGTCAACTTCAAGAATTTTCAAGATGTAACGAACCTATTTTTAATTTATCACATTGAGCTAGCCAAAAGTAACTTGAGTAAACACAAAAAGTTCAAAAGTCTAAACTGTACGTCTATGTGAAAACAGAAAAAGATTACTTATTATAAGAAACCAATCTTATATCATAACCACTACGATTTTAATTGCATTAGGTATATAAAAAGATGCTGAAATGTACTGATTTGAATGTAAATACTATATAAATTATTTTTCTTACTCATTTTTCTGCGAACAACATACTAATAATACTGTTCTTCAAAAAAGGTACGTAACTAATGGCAGTAAACAAGTGTTTTATTAAAATAGGTTTAGGTATTATTAGCTTCGTTTATTTTTATTTATTATTTACAGAATAACTATACATAGTTATATTTATTTTTATTTTCCCTCTTGAGTTAGGTCGTTATCGCGATTATTTCATTTCCAACTGTTCTAACTAGTCTAAAATCCTATATTATATATTTATTATTGTTCAGTATAACTCACCTAAATACCTACTTGAAGCAATTAAATCCAACATACGGTGTTCTGTCAAACTATCAATTAGACTTCGAAATTTATAATATACATACTAAAATATATATTATATTTATTTATAATATATAGTAGGAATACTATCTCAATTGCCTGAGCACTAGCAAAGTAACTTTGTTTTTATCAAGTTATTGATGTGAGCAGTTTCGACCCAGAGGATATCATCTTTGACAAGTCAACGTATTGGTGCAAAATTATTTTAAGCTTTACTGACCAATTATAGATAACAATATTATGATTATGCATTTATAAAGATAATATTTATTTTATAAGTAATATGAATTTCCCACCAAAAATGTTACGGTAAGGATGTCACAAGTCATAAACATCATAATCATATCAACTCATTACCAGCCTACTACAGGGCGAGGGTCTCCTCCCACAATGAGAAGCCGTTAAGGCCGTAGTCCACTCTGCTGGCCCAGTGTGGATCGTTGGACCTAATAAGTATATATAATGTTATTTCCTCTAAACTTCATCGCGGTTTACCATAAAGGGAGATTGGACAATTCGGGGCATTTTTTTTCTATATTTTACACTTTAAAAGCCATATACTCGAACTGACGGTAATGCACGCTTTAGTTTTTATATTTTAATGTCAATTAGATACGATAATAAGAAATTCAGAACGAGCCATAGTTAGGCGTAGCTGGGTTCAGCAAGAAATAAATTGTACCAGTGAACAGTCCAGCACTACTTTTTTCTTATAGAAAAATTAAATAAATTTTACTTTCCCCAGCCATCAAGTTGTCTGAACGACAAGGAAGAAGACGAAATTTACGGATTTGGATACGGTGTGTTCGGGAAGCAGATGTTGCAGCGACAACAGCAGCAAAAACAGCTTCTACTGGCCCAGCCCAATCAGCCGTTGATTCACAACCAACAACACAATTATCAGAGGTAAAGATTAATATTATATATTGTTATAGATTAGTATCCCACTTCTGATGTTTGAAACTAAATGTTGTTTTTCTATGACAAAAATTGACAATATGAGCTAGAAGGGAAAATTGGGGCTGTCTCTCAAAACACAAAAAAAAAATCATTCATATCTTCAAATCACTAAAAGACCACCACCACCACTTCAGAAAAATGTTTCTGATTATTGTGCCTTAGGTATTTCGTTGACTGTCGGAAAGACTGTCTAGCGTTAAACGTCTAAGAGCAAAGCTCAATAGCGTCCAGCGCAAGATGGCCATCAGGGTCGTGCGAGGTTATCGCACAATATCATTTGAGGCAGCTACTGTTCTAGCGCGTTTTCCACCTCTGGATATACTTGCAGCTATGGACGCAAGAGTGTATGCTGAGACCCGAACTATATGCGCCAGTGATAGGGAAGGACTACAGCCTGAAGGTCTGAGGAAACGAGCGCACCGACAAGCTTTAATAGAATGGCGGCTGCGACTAGAAGAAGAAAGAAACGCACGTCAACGTGCTGTCGGTGCAATTCTTCCAAATCTTGAAGCCTGGCTCGCACGCAAACGTGGTAATATAACCTTCAGGCTAACACAGGTGCTCACCGGGCATGGGTGTTTCGGTGAATACTTATTTAGGATCGGTCGCGAGGTGACACCTCGATGCCACCATTGTGGAGGGGACCAAGACACCGCACAACACACACTCGAAGATTGCCCTGCCTGGGAATCCGAGCGCCGTGTGTTGATCAACAATGTCGGGGGTGACCTCTCTCCACCAGCCGTCATAGCGGCTATGCTGGCGAAAGATAGAGCTTGGAAGGCAGCGGCCTCCTTCTGTGAAACCGTTATGTTGAAAAAGGAGGCTGCAGAGCGGGATCTAGAGAGAGCTAATCCTGCCCGGAGAAGAAAGCGCCGAGGTCACGATAGCAACTAGCTAGATTCGCGCACTTAATTGTCCCAAGCGAAGGGAATTTGTGGAGAAAAAAAAAAAAATCAAAAAAAAAAAAAAAAAAAAATTGGGAAAGTGTGGAAGTGTTCTTCCCGGGACGTGCCCAAAAGGCGTCGTACACGGGAGGCACCGATGCGTTCTTAGGAGATCCCGGAGCCTCCCTTCATGTGCTGAGGCCGGCAACCGAGGGGGTTTTAGTGGGTAGAAATCCCACATAACCCAATTATTTACAATTCGGGTATCTCATAATCAGGAGATTTCCCCCCCGTCAACAAAAAAAAAAAAAAAAAAAAAGGTATTTCGTTGACTGCTAGTAAATATGTATAAACATTTTCTAGCATGTTATATTTTTTTGCAAGAAAACATATGTCTGCAAATATTCGCTAACAACAGGTTACAAACAATCGTAGAGAATAGAATAAATAAACTCTTATCAGCTTCGAAGTGCGAAATTCTATACAATCGTAATTTCGAATCTGTTTCACGGTGCTATATCGTAAACTTTGCTTACATTCTAATTCCTGAAACAATGAGTGGCAGATGACTTTAAAATATACCTTCTGTCATGGTAATAAGAACGAAAATTGATTTTAGATTGAAGTAGGAAGATGTATTGTAAATTATTTTGACTTAACAGGTGTACTTGTTAGATAAGCTTTTACGGGGCACGTTTAAAGGTTTATCTAAATTGAAATCAGACGTTCGATTGGCGACAGAAGCTAAGATGGAAAATGCCTTGCGAGTCGTTGGATTGTGAGGTACATTAAAAAGAAAATAGTTTTTTATTCGCCAATTTGTTCTATTGCAAGTAGGCATACTGTAAGGCGACGCCGCAGTAGTAAATAGTTAGTTAAATAAAAAAGTCCTAAGCTCGAAGTATTCAAAATTAAAATATGAAACATGATCCGCTACAATAGCAATATGAAGTATAATTGAAGCATCTGCCAGTACACTTCTATAAAACAGTTTGGGGTGACACTTTCAGATAATCACAACTTTTTTCTACTTAAAATTTCGATACAAAAGTTATTTAAATCCATTATGGTTTGTATCACCCTAGGTCATCGGCAGAACAATAATTATTTATGTGGGCTCTGTAAAACTTCGTACATCATTTATACTCTCCGAAATAATAACTCGGAATATATAATAATTTCATGTTGCACCAGAATAAGCTCGTTATCTTTTAATTACCTCATTGTTGGCAGTAAAATAAATTTAAATTAACGAACCGAGAAATGTCCTTACGTTTCGAGGAAGTGGAATTTTGCAGTAATTATTTTAACGGAAACTAAGCATGTGTGTCACCTCTGAGTCGCATGGGTGATAAAATCAATTGCAACGACTATCCATTGCCCGTAATCGAAACTTGTTGATGAAAATAAAGGCACTTACGGATTGTGGAGTTCATTCCTATCAACGGTTAAAATGAGTTGCCATGTTTGCCCTTTTGCCGCAATTAATATAAAAATGAGAGTGCTGCACAAATGGCATTGTTTCGCAATGCTAAATGGATTGGCTATGCCATAGGACGGTATGGTCAAACCTGATCTACATGGTACCTACGCGCAAAGTCAAATATTGCTTTTTGGTTGCCAATTAACAATTGGATAATGCCTAATTGCCAATATTTTTATCGTCGTTTTGTTGATAACTAAAAGAGGTACCTAATTCATAGACTGCAGATAAGCTCTTATAAATTATCGTAATATTGTCACCAGCTTTAATTAAGTAATAATTTATTTCCGCATTTTATGTCTTTACTCTCATAATCTGAAAAATGTAGATGGAATAATATTGTATAAAATATATTTTTTATTTTTTGCGCTCTCAATTTACTTATTCCATTTCCATCTTATAAATCCTTTCCACCACAATAAGAAGGATTTAGACCGTCCACCACGCCGATCAAGTGCGAATTGGTGGACTCCACGTTCGTCGAGAACATTATGGAGAACTCTCAGGCATGCAGGTTTCCTCACAATGTACTGCTTCAAGTGTTGAAGCGCGTAATATTTTAATTTCTTAAAAAGCAAATAGAGAATAAACTATGTCCATATCTGTGCTTACGTTGCTTTGTTGTCACGTGAAAGCATTACAACCGCTGACCTCTATTAAACTACGCTATAGTATAATAGAGGTCATTGATTGCAACAAACCAAACTAAATTTAACGAATTAAGCTAGAAACATGAATCCTAAAATTTTTAAAGTCGCGTGTAATGCAACTTTTAAATTGACTTTTAATATTTACCTGCTATATATAATTCATCTGATCAATGGTCATAAATTTGTTAGCAGGAAATCAGGTATCACCCACCCTGTCACATTTCACCCACGCGCCCTCTAGCAAGTTGTTTGATGCTAATTAGGTCTCGACTCTCGCTACAAGTTGGTTCGCCTAATGAATTACCTCGTAAAACCTACAGTGGCGTGCCTCAGTTTTGTATTATTTAATATAGATTACATGTAAATTGGTCTCTTGCCTCGACAGACATTTCATTTGTAACGAGAAGAAGACACGACATGTGTGGTTGTCCTTTTTTACTTAGCTAACCACAGATTGCAGATAAATTGTTGTGTCAATTGTGATGATACCAACCTTTTTAATTTGATGGCCAGTTAGCGGTTCAATGCGATCACACCTAATAGTGACCATATTGTCTAGTATGGCAGATAATGAAATCAAATTAGAACTGTAGATAGCTTGGTTCGTAATTTTTTTTTTAATTTATTTTACTTATTTAATTACTTTTATTTAATTTTACTTAACTAAAGACCAGCCTGACTCAAGAATTACCTCTTCGGTCTGGTTTTATATAAATATAATCTTACAAAACTAGTTAGTTATAAACAGATGTTAAGAACCGTGTCACTAATTGGCTAGACTTGGCTTCTATACGTCGTAAAGCACCTGCCAGCTATCAATAAAAACTCAGTAAGTTGCATACTTGAGAAATGATAGTTGCTTCTGGCAAAAAAATCCATTGTCTGTGTGGGTGTAAAACCAGTACCTTCATAATAAAATAAATAGTCATATCGTATGTACTTCATCTCAACGACCAGCGCTCTCTGGCAGCGACTAGTGGGTGTCACATAGTAGGTTGCTATTAAAAGGAAACAAAATATTGTGGTAATGTAATGTAAAAATATACACGGCAAAATAAATGTTGTGCTATTCAACAGAAAGTTTAAAATGTATTCAAATATAATATTTAAATGCAGTTGGAGCCTTAATGACGATGTAAATATTGTATTGAAGTTTTGTTTATTTATTGTTGCCCCAAGCTCACTATGGTACGCTCTTCAACCCAAATAGGAACATCGGCGAGAAGAGTTTTAGTACGCTCTCTCTATCTTATCAAAAAGAAGGCCTGATTCTAGCAGTGCGATACTGATTAGGCAGAAATACAAAAAAAAGCGTGATTTAGTGGGTCTCGAATGTTATAGTTACTCCATACAAATATCTCTTTCGTAAGAAAGGGTTTTTTTTTTATAAATAAATAAATATACTACGACAATACTCACATCGCCATCTAGCCCCAAAGTAAGCGTAGCTTGTGTTATGGGTACTAAGATAGCTGTTGAATATTTTTATTAATATAAAACACATCAATACTTATAACATACAGATAAACACCCAGACACTGGAAAACATTAAAGTTCATTACACAAATATATTCCAGTTGTGGATTGAACCCACGGCCTTAAACACCGAAAGCAGGATCGCTGCCCACTGCGCCAGTCGGCTGTTTTATTAAAGAAACCAGAAAATCCTAAGTATTTAAGCTCTTGTAAAACCTGTAACAAATTATTTAAATATATCTATCGCTTAGCCAGTTAACAGTATGTAGAAAATCTGACTAACAAGCAACTACAGATTGTATTCGAACATTAAGTTACAAATTCCAGATATGAGGGTCTTTATTTATGGAATACCGTGGCGTGTACAAGGAGATAATGGATGTTTTAATGTCTTTAATAAATAATGATGTTACATGATTATTTTTGGCGTTTATAACGTACACTAATTTTGTTTATACTAAACTGAGTGGTATTTATTTTATAGCAGCAAGTAGGCGCGATTAATTTCGTCAACACTAATCAAAATCACAACCTTCATAATTAACATCAAAACTTAAAACTTAATACATTTTTCCACACCGTAATTAATAGAAAATCTCTAACTTTAAAAAACATAGCTCTAACACTACCATCCAACGACCAAAATCATCATCCCTTTCCTCCTTGTAAAAAGTATTCGAGACGCGCGCGTGTTTACCAATTTAATTGTTAAATCTTATTTAAGGTTAAGATAACACCAACGTACTTAATCTCAATATTAATGTCTAATTTCGACGGTGATAGTCAATCATTTTCTGAAGTAAAAAGTATTCATCCAGGACTTATAGCTCTGTTTGCCAAATTTGATTATGTCTACTGTGTCAACTAAATGGATTTAAAACAGGGCATGTCATAGAGTGTTATAGTGTACAATTGTACATCTGTACAAACTTTAACATTAATAATATATATTGATATACTATTGATTACACACATCATATTTGTTTTTTTTTACTTTGAGTAAATAATTATTTGGTTCAATTTGTAGTCAAAATATAACTGCTCGGTTTATCCTAGTAGCTGTATCTAATTACGTTTGGAAAATTTTATCTTGTGGAAACGCCTCACGTTGCTGGTATCAAGCTTACCAGATTCAATGTTAACGCACCTTAACTAACTAGGATTTACCTAAGTGCCTGCATAAATGCGCAATGCTTCGTAACGTTTCGCTATCTCTAGTTGTATTAGTACGATGGTCGTTTAAAGTGGGACCGGTTATCGATGGTTGCTTGTTTTAGAAGCAATTATCCGAACAGCGGTATTTGAAGGAGTTAAACATGTTTACTCAAAAATGGGGATCTGTTCCTTTCCAATAGTTTAAATGCCACAATCCTCACCATGTTATACAGTTTCCACTGTAGGGCACATGCCTGTTTTCTCATGGAAGAAATAGAGATATACCTATAGTTCTCACATATAAGTTATCTTGTGTAAATAAGAAATACAGATAATTAAATTCACAATGGCTCGTAGTTATTGGGTGAAAATGCTGAACATAGCTAGTTATAGATACATTGAGTCCCCATTATCCCCAATACTATACCCTAGATTGGAAGTATCAGTATATTGTGATTGGAAGTTCGGGATCATATTTAATTCCAGCAAGAGTAAATTTAACCTAAGCTAAATTCTTAGCAATCATTTTCCACGGTTTAAATATGAGACCGACTTCATATTTCTTAGCACTACTTTCATTCCATGGGTTCAGAGTGATGGTGCGGAGTCCATAGTAAGGCAAAAGTAGAAGCGGCGAGCAGTTCAGAGGTTAAACCTTAAACCTCTGAACAACTGAATAACGTACGTCAAAACTTGCCTTCACTGCTCGTACCGCTCTGCCGCCTCGAAAAATTTGATGTAAACCTGTGCTAATAGCGGGGTACGTCAGTTCTGCGCCATTTTTTTAATTTTAGAGTACGTAAAAGTAACTTTTACCGCATAAATAAATCAATAAATATACTATGACAATACACACATCGCCATCTAGTCCCAAAGTAAGCATAGCTTGTGTTATGGGTACTAAGATAACTGATGAATAATTTCTATGAATAATATACACAAATACTTATAATATATAGATAAACACCCAGACACTGAAAACATTCATGTTCATTACACAAATATTTTCCAGTTGTGGGTATCGAACCCACGGCCTTGGACTCAGAAAGCAGGGTCACTGCCCAATGCGCCAATCGGCATAAAAAGATAACAGATTATTTAACTGGTCAACAAAGAGAGTTTAAGGCTCCTATTAATTTATACCACGAAAAAGGTTAAAGCAGAAAATTACGACAATTATGATTCGAATTATGGTCATCTAAAAAGTTAAAAAAAAAAAAGTCTTAAATGTGTGGATTGTGTAGAACTTCGTAATTTCTGCAATTCATATTGAATTGAACCGATGCGATGCCGACGGCGGAAAATCCTGCGCGCTGATTTTCACAAATGTGATTGCTCACGTAAATTTATATTCGGCGAACTCAATTGAACCAAAGATCAATATTCATTGCATCGTTCCATACTGCCGTTGTGATACCGCTAGTGTTGATTTATTACTCTTGGTAGGATTATCTAATCCTGTCAGCATCTTAGTGGTAATAAAATTAATAATTACTACTGTGCAATTGTCAATTTTAGTTAAGAGAATATTGTCATTTTAACGCATTTCGCGTTTTACTTACTTTTCTTTTTAGCTAAGTTACATAAATTTACGCAGTAAATATACTGGATTTTGAACGTTCTAGAAAGTCCAACTTATGCTGCAGCTATACAATACCGTTGTGGTCAAGGTTTCTTTGTTCCGCATAAAACAACAGATTTTTCAGCTGATTCGTAAAGAGGGTTCTAGACTCCTTTTTTCCAGGAAATAGGCTAAAATAGTATTGTTGGCGGATGAAATGACAATGCATGTGCTTATAATAATTGGTTTATATTTAAAAAAAAAACAGAAAACCATATTGACTTCTGCAATGTCACGAGGGTTTTACATGTATAACCAATGTAGGCGACGAAAATTGGTGTTGGCTAGGACGCAATTTAAAGTCTCGTAGCTGTAATTTTAGGTTTACGAGCGTTGTGATCAATATCATATCACAACAATGCAAGTATTTGTATCTACGCTAGTGCAACTATTTGAATGAAAGCATTTTTGACTTCGACTTTAATTTATAGGACGTAACAAGGTAATCGCTAATGGGAAAAAATAATGTAATCAAAGCCAGGGCGAGCAGACTAGTTCATATATCTTAAACATAATAGTTGCTTTTCCTTTGCTTGCTTATAAGCACTTATGAAACGTCAAGTCTGCCAGTTTGTACTGACTACTTAAGCAGCCAGTGCATCCCGTTAGAATCAAGCAATACAAACTCAAAACTCAAAATTGTTACATAAGCACTTTTGAAACGTCAAGTCTGACATAGCCTGACAAGGAAATAGCAGTTTACCGTTTTCAACTTCATTTTACAATTTAACAATCATTTTTATATCTTACTAGCTGTTGCCCGAGACTTCGTCTGCGTTTGATTTTGTTTCTTTATGTGGAATTAAATTTATTTGTAGATCTAAAAAAAATTAAAGTATTCAGTATCGCTAAGCCTTAAATGAGGGGTTTGCTGCTATCCGCTGAGGAGTTCTGTCCTCTATCTCTTACCACAGTTTGGGCGAAATTAAACACATATTATAACCTCTATAGTCTAAAAATAATTATTTAAGTCGGTTATAATTTGTCGGAGTTATGGTGTAAAATCGTCAAACACTCATCACCTCTTCCAAAGGGACCGAGCTTAATGTCGGGATAAAAAGTATCCTATATTACTTCTAACACTTCCAAGAATATGTGTACAAAGTTTCATGAGGATCGTTTGAGTAGTTTTTTCGTGAAAGCGTCACAAACAAACTTACATTGACATTTATAATATTAGTAGGGATGTGAGATAAAACCCGGCCTGCTTTTAAGCAACCGTGTCATTCGAAATTCGACTCTCGATGTTTTCAATGTGTTTTAATACTAAGTTAGAACTTATGCAAAGTACTATCCATTTCTTTGTCTGGGATACAACTTCAAAGTAAATAATTAAATTGCAGATAAATGTTATAAAACAAAACTGTGTTTATTATTTTCCCATTTAAAATCCATAGAACGACTTGTAGATCGTAAAGTTAGGTTAGGTTAGAGAAGGCAGGAATTTTGAGCTTTACCTTCCACACTGCTTAAAGTAGCAGTAGAGCTTTTATGAAAGAGCTCGTCCGGGGAAGTCCTACCACTATAAAACCTACGCCTCAAGTGGAGGGACATAGGGCGACACCTTGCAGGACGTGTTTCTTTCAAGTGTTTTTCTGTTTCTAGGCGATGGTTTTACCCTTAATATCAGATGGACTACCTGGTTCGTGGTTTATTACAAAAAAAAACCTATAAGGCCAGGCTCAGGAACTAGAAAGATATAATAATTGGGCCAACCTCAGGAATATTATCTAACTCCTCGTGATACGTACTCGTAGTTCAAAATGCTAATCACAATATCAATGAAGCTATTCAGTTTCGTAATTTTATTATGTTTTCAAAATCTTTAAAGATCGTCTTATGAGCGTGCCGGAACTCCTCAAAGAATAACAATAAATCATTCACGATTAACGCTCACGATACAAATGTAACAAAGAAGGTTTTTTGTTATAATCTTATTATATTATTAATCTTTATAGATATAGATATTTTTTAATTGGAGAAGTGTTGTTGGTTACTTTTAATCGACGTATTTTAACCGATTTCGTTCAAAAAGGGGGTTCATTTCTGTTGTTTTTTTTTCTCTCTCATTTAGACGGATTTGCTAAAATGGATTCTGATTTCTTTCTTGACACTGGTTTAGTTGTAATGGTCTTATTTCATATAAACCTGATGAACAATTTCGGAGATAGACAACGGAACTCTTCAAAAATGTCAGTAAATCAACCGCGACTTCTGCAATAGCATAAATATGTATAGTTTACGAAATCACACAACATCACGCCTGTGCATTCGAAAAAGTTACGTTTGCCACATTTTCTATCAATATTTGTAAATTATCAATATATATATCAATAATTTATATATATATCAATTTCAAGTTGGTATAAAATTAAATACGAAGTGGGTTTTTTTTTTCACTCAACGCAGTTTGTGTGTTATTGTTTGTTTGCTTGCTATTCATTCATTGGCTCAACCACTGCAATAATCTTGATGAAATGTGGCACATGATCGCATCCTATAGTCGGACATGATATGTTACTTTTTGTCCCCCAAAAGTTGAACTGAACTCAACTCAAACTGTTCCTGCGGTATTAAAAAAAAAATTTTTTTTGACCTCTTCAAAACTGTAAGAATTTTTTTATTTAAAAGACGAAACCAAAACGACCTAAATCGCAGGATACGGCTAGAAATTATTAAATAGAAAGATGTTTTCACTTTCTAAGTACACTAAAAAGTTTCCTTTGGTGTTGCTACGTGTCGCTACAACAATCCTCTCGTGAAAAGGACGTCTGCATAAGCACGTCCGCTTTAGAGCTTCTTACGCAACCACCGTAATATGAAACCCTTGCCTCGTAATTTTTGCGTTAGAAATTAAGAAAATGTTTTAAAGAACTTCATGCTAAATATTTTTAGTGATTATTTTTATATTTAAATCTTTAGGTGCTAACCTCTATGGCAGATAGCATATTGTAATCACGATGTTCAATGTCGTTAGGTATCAAAACAAAATTCAGTTTTTATCTAGAGGTTAAAAACTTGTTTCACCCCCGTGTCTCGAAGAGCATGTTATACGATCAGTTTCAGTAGTGATTACAACAGAGACTCAAAGCTCTTAATCCTATTCTCCTAATTTGGAAGGCCTATGCCCAGTAGTTAGACACTAATAGTCTATATATATATACTACGACAATACACACATCGCCATCCAGCCCCAAAGTAAGCGTAGCTTGTGTTATGGGTACTGAGATAGCTGATGAATATTTTTTTATGCATATAATACACATAAATACTTATAATATCCAGATAAACACCCAGACACTGAAAAACATTCATGCTCATCACACAAACACTCTCCAGTTGTGGGAATCGAACCCACGGCCTTGGACTCAGAAAGCAGGGTCGCTGCCCACTGCGCCACTCAGCCGTCTGCGATGATGATAGCTACCTCATCAATGTAACATTATTAGCTGCTACAAACCCACTATAAGTCGTGTGGAGTACACTATATCGCCCTTAACAGGATCAAACAATTCACATTTGCGGGGGAGACCCGTGCCCTGGAGTGGGCCGACAATGGGTTGATATGATAATATTGATGATGATGATGATGTTAACAAAAACATTCTGAAGGAGGTTAACACCAAGGTGATGTGGTCATAATAAAATTTAAAGAATAAATCTGTCTTCAAATTAAAAGAAGATATATTGTGCACACAATCCCTTATAACGTGGGAGAATTTTTATCAAAAAAATCTTGACGGTTGATTTTTTAAATGTACCTACCTATCCTAGTATTTTATTATAAAAACTAAGATACTACAGACGATCCTTTGCCTTCTTCCGACCTCCCTGGCGCATCGGTGAGCTTTGCGGTTTTAAGTGGGAGGTCCCGGTTTCGGTCTCCGGCAGGAGCAATTCGAGAATTAATAATTTCTGAATTTTCTCAGGTCTGGTCTCGGGGAAGGCTTTAGCCGTGTCTAGATGCTACCCTACTAACAAAACGTGCCGCTTAGCGATTTACCGTTCCGGTGCGACGTCGCGTAGAAACCGACAAGGGTTATGTGTTTAATATAACTGCCATGCCCCTAACAGGCCCCGTTATCCTAGACTGCATCATCAGTTACGAGCAGATGAGATTGTAGTAAAGGATTAACTTGTGCTGGAATATAAAAAAAATCATCGTCCTAAGTGAAACCTGTTCAATTTTAATTTTGCTAGCAAAATAGGTAATACCTGAAGCCCTGAAACTTCGAGCTAGTTATTCTTACCTCAATTTAATGAATAAAATTCAGTGAATTGCATTACCCTAATTATTACAGAAGATAAAATCACCTATATATAAGTCAAATAAAGATAATTATAAGTATTAGAAACATAAATAATACATGTACATTTTTCATGATACTATATTTATTTTGCAAGCACAATAGGTAATGCCTGAAACCCTGAAACTTCGAGTTAGTTATTCTTACCTCAATTTAAGGAAAAAAAATCAGTGACTTACCCTAATTATTAAAGAAGATAAAAATACTTATATATAAGACAAATAAAGATAATAATAAGTCTTTGAAACAAAAATAATACATGTACATTTTTCATGATACTATATTATAAGTCGTGCAAAAGGCACCTCTAGTACACGGTTCTCTACACGCACTTTATGAAAAATGGGATGAAGATATCACTTGAAGGTATTAAACACTTGACTCCCTCTTTTACATGCATAAAGCTATAAAAAATGTTTTAGGTATAGTACATTTTTAATCTTATAAAGAAGCGAGGTACATTTTAATAGCATTTTATGCCTGTTTCCTGTTTTACTTGCGTACTTAGTATGAAACAGCTGGTGATTGATGTATTTTTTTATTAATTTTAAATTAACCTATAAAGTAAGTTATTTCTAATGAACTCCAATTGATAGAGATCGTACACATGGGACATTTCAGAAAAAAACATTTAGCTTTGTGAAAAAATAGAAATTCCATGCAAAAGAGGCAGTTTAAAACTTGCCTATCCTTTAAGTAGGTCTAACTGCCTAGGTTAGGCAGCTTTTAACGCAAGTTGAATAATTATATAATTAACGAGGTTTTTTTTCTTTCAGTTGCCTCAGTCCACGATCGGCGTATTTTTACGAGTTTCCACCTAGTGGTGAGTTTTACTTAATACAAAGAAGATATAAATACTTAGAGAATGAAAGGTCGCAGATGATTGTGCGTATCCTCATTTAAAATCTATAGCTCATAATATAGCACTTATGGATCTTATCGAAATATCGGTACACGACAGCATTATGGCCCTCGCAAACCATATCAACTCAACCACGACTTTAGACAAATTAAAGCATTAAAATGTGAGCTTTATATAATGTGACACATACCTACTTTATTTTTACTGAACCGAGCCGTAGTATACGAGTAGTAGACCGCGCGTTGCCCGTCGTCGCACACTTAAACTAATACTTCAGGCTGCTAGCCTGCAGCTTACATTTCAATGCTTAACTTTGAGTAGAGTCAGCGCTGAGTCGATATTGGTTTGTAAAGGCAATACTCGTCGACGTGAGTCCGGCTTTACAAGAAACACCTTTATTCAATCGTGACATATTTGGTTCCTTCACTGTGCGTTCGGAAGCACTTCTGGGCATCATAGTCATGATAATGAATTCGGGTGAACATTTTGTATGAATGACTGAACTGCTTTACTTCAGGCACGATATTATTAATGCAACGAAAATTAGTAAATAATCACTTACCAGAAATACAAATACCGGTGTAACTGAGATATGATTTTTATTTATTTTGTTACGTTATTAAATAAACTAAACCTTTGTATTAATTTTAATTCCCTAATATTTAGATAATTGTCTCGGTACTGCCAAGAAGAAGGTAACTACGTTTTCAAGACTGCTACGTGGTCTTAAGTCCCATAGAAAAGAGAAGCACGGTTCCTGCTCGCCAAAGCATTCGCATAGTCCTCGGCAGGGGCTACCCCCACAAAGGGTAAGCAATTTGGATTTTTCAGAACCATTCAAAAAAACATTTACTTCTAGAAATAAATATAATCATAGTATATTTAGCCCTGTGGTCATCCAAAAACACATAGGTTTACTAACTTCTACAGGGATTTTAGTGACTACTGCACGTGTTTTGTCTGTATAAGGTCGTGTCCACACTCGTGCGCTTTAATTATCACTGTGCTACTGAATTAACAAACCACCTTCTTGATACTTAAATGCGTACAATTGTAGACATGAATTATGGTTTTACATTATTTTTGTTTTAGTAAACTAAGTTTAAATATAAATTAATTTTTAAGGTCTTGTCTGATCGAACATTAAGTCAGGTAAAACGAGTTAATTGAATTAGTCCACACTACGTAACATTTCTCGTGTTATAAAATATGTCTAATAGCGTGGACATTGTACATTATAAAACATGTTATAAAGTTTTATTGTCTGCACTGGGATCCGATATGTTTTAGATAAGGTGATATGTTATATTTATGGAAAAAATAAACAATTTTACTAAAGTTTTATGACATGTTACTTTAATAAAATTCTTACTACTTTAAAAATTCAGGATTACATTTTTTTAAGTTTGAGTAAAGTTTTGAATTAGGAATAAATAAAATTGAATTGCAGATTATGCATGGTTTCAACATGAGATTATGAGACTGCTTTCTGTAACTATGTTTTGTAAAAAATATTTAGTATTATTAAATATTTATTAGATAATTTAAAATATCAAATAGAATTACTATGTATACATGTTAAATATTTTATAGCGACCATAAAGTAGTCGATCGAAGACGATTATCGCATATGTTGATTTTGCGGTAAGGAAAAAATAGTGGGTTATTAGAAAGCAGTCAAATTGTGCATGTAGTGAAGTGTGTGGTATTAGTACATTAAAGGGCTATAAAAAGCCTGCAACGAGTGTGATAGATATGTTTGTGTATTTTATATATATATTGTAATATACGTACTCATATATATGATTTTGGATTAATTATCTTTTAATTTATATTCATATTTTAAAACTATTCGATATTGTAACTAAAATTTTGTAATGTACACAACTGTATTAGCTATATCTACATTATTACTATTTTTATAAGGAATTTACTATGACGATAAAGACATTGTCGTCTAGCCCTAAAGTGAGCGTAGCTTGTGTTATGTGTACTAAGAGGAATATTTTATAAATAATATAGACATAAATACATCGAATATGAAAAGACAAGCTCCCAGACACTGAAACTTTTTTTCATCAAACAAACATTTTCCGATTCTGGGAAACGAACCCACAGGACTCAGAAAACAGGATTGCTGCCCACCGCGCCAATCGACCGTCAATATTAACTGAAAATTGGGGAAGGATCGAACCAATCCTCCAACCATCCGCAAGGATTAGAAATTTTTTCAGTCGATATTTTCAAAGAGGCTTCATTAGGTATATACCTAATGGATCATCCATACCTACTACAAATGCGAAAGTTTATTTTTTTGGTTGCTACCTACACACAGCTTCACAAACAAACCAATTTTGACGAAATCCTGCATAGAGATAGGAGATAGATAGGTTGCATCCTAAATATAATATAATAATAGGATACATTTTATCTTGTGAAATGTTACAGTTTGCAGGAATGTTAAAAAAGAACCGGGACGAAGTCGTGGAGCTCTGTAAAATACCATCTTGATTTATCTCACTCTCGCGTAGCGTTCGAGAAAACACGCCACAAATGTGTTGTTAAGTTTTTAGTGTATTTCCATTGTCTGTTTGGCAAAACAGGCACAGCTTCATGCATCCGTGTTATACTCACCTAGTGAACTCTATTATTGAATAAAGCAAAAAATGTTTGCTTTATGCTCACCTTTGTTATTTGTGGAACTTTTTCTAGAGCTTTTTGTCTATCAGTCTGTTATTTTAAGGGGTTTTATTAAGTAAAAATTGTGCTAATTGTATAACCAATAAGATTAACGAGTTGTCAGTTGAACAATTTGCGAAGCTTAAAATCCAATAGGTAGTGAAGAAAGCTTCGAGAACCTAGAAGTGCTGGACGGAAACCCTACTCCGGTACAGCGATGTCAGAAAATCAACTAGTTGGATAGACGAAAAAACTAATTGGTTAATGGTCTCTAGATACATATTTTCTAAAATGTAAAGAAGACTTCTAAATATAGAACTAAAATAATACCAACAAGGCGCTGAAGATTACGCACTCGTAAATTGTATCAATATAACAACACATGCAATGCATAGGTTGAACGGGACGGGAAGTACCTCCGTATCTTCAATAACATCGCAGACAAAACGTGTCTCACACAGCAACGTGTAACCGAATCTTAGCGAAAATACGTAAGCTCGCGTCTGCCTTCCCTTTTTTTTCATACATTCCCTTTCCTACCCCCATCCGCCATTATGTTGATCCGGCGCGACGCCGGTCCTTCTTTGACATGCACTCCCAGCAATTAGTATGACGCGTCGTGCATTTGTATGCATTGCTAACATACCCAGTTTTTTTGGCTGACGAGGGGCATGCATTTAGGGAATAGAGGGAATAGTTTCCCTACAGTGATTGCAATTAAGCACCTTTTCCGAGATTTCGTTGTGTCAAAGTCTTGCATACAGACTTTTTAATAAAAAAATAAGGATAAGGTGTACTTATTTATATTTTGATTCTATGGTGAACTGAACGTTTGTGGTAAATGCATAAAATGTTCTACCTATATCAAGTAGATTAATGGTCATCTTATTTATTTAGAAATAAGGTAGCGTAGTTATAAATGAGATAGAGAATGTTGATTGCGCTGTTTAGGCAAGATTGATGTTGGTGAATATGGGGGATCGACTCTGAAGAACGTCGAAATCTGGCTTTAATTTTCATCACAAGTATAAGAAAACATCAGTGTCGGCCAAGTCAGCCTAAAGCTAAGTGTCAGATTCGGTGTCTACGCCTGCGAACACAGATATTCATTCAAAAGATGCATATTTAATTTTCCATACAAACGAATTCCAAACATTTTAAGTGTTTATTTATGACAACCCTATTGAAGATAAAATACCGACACGTGCATAGTACCTACGCGCACCTGATAAAGTGACATATTGTGATGTTAGGGCAAAACCTAATTTCTTTCATTAAAAACTTTGGCAGTGCTTTACTCAAAAACTAGTACGTTTTCAGTTTCACAGATAAGTGTCAGAGACAGTACGTAATATACCTCTAAAGCCGATGAAGTAATTTTTCGGTTTTCATTTACACGTTGTAAATGAGAAAAGAAGGCGCTAAAATACTGCATGAAGCATCGTACTTAAACTTGTATTGCGACTTAGTATCTAAAGGAGTAATAGTTATCTCCACTTTATTAAATAAGCTGGCAACTTCATGAACTTCAACTGAACGGAACTCATCCCGACCGAATTAAGTGGTACATTTTTCCACGTCCACGTATATTTATTAATCTCCACTTTGGGGGTACGTCACCGCATGCCGTTGAGAAATGACGGCTGCCAAAGCTAAGTCGGTTGAGCCAAGACGGCGCCTGAGTTATGGCCGTTTGTTGGGAGAAGGGATGAAGGCCATTAGGGCGCGAGCATAATCCTTATCGCGCAAGTTGCACTTAGGATTAGTCCTGTCAGAAGTTACTTTTTTCGACTATTCGAGGGGCTTTGTCCAGCTGTGATTAGGGGATTAGAGGAATTCTTTATGGATAGCTAAAGGAATTTCCTCGATGGATTTAGTGTCGTGTGATTCATAATTTATTGGGTTTTATCACCTTTTTATTTTCTACCCTTTACTAATACTTTCTGTAAAGAAATTTAAGCGTAGAACGAGTTTTATGTACGGGAAATGGATTACCTACCAGCTTAAATTGTATGACTTTATGATAATTAGGTACTTTGATGGTAAGTTCTAATTTAAACTAACTAAATGGTTCATTTTGAGCCAAGAGGTAGTCTTCTTTAGTCTATTAACGTCCCACTGCTGGGCTCGGGCATTCGCTAACAGGAAAAAGGAATTCTAGAGCATAGACCGGTGTTATAGCATGTATATGTATTTATAAATTTTTATTATCAATTCTCACTTCAACTACGTACATTATATTAGACGTAAATAGTCTATGCCCATAAGTGGGTCTTTATCAAATCAATCGATTGTGTTGGATCAATGTTAACCGAAGTCTGTAACCGGACGGGTGCAAGTATAAATTTTGAGAGTCTTATTTGACTTTTACCAATCGTCCGTGCCTTGGAGAGCATATTAATATGTTGGTCGTCGGTCGCCGTCATAATGATGAACAGCGCTGTTAATTAAGAATTGCAGTAAATCATCTTAGCGCGCTCATTTTTATTCTCAGGCCCCTCTCAACAGAAAAAATGTATTTACTATTATAGCAGATAAGGAGGATACCTTTCTTTAAGTATGTCTTACTCTTCGAAAAAAACATTTTTTCTTTGTAAATAATAGTATTTTACAAAAGAGAGAATAATTATGCTAATAATGAAGATTAGTATGAAACATTTTCACTCTAGAATCGAGATGAGTTTAAAATGCTTTGCTCGTACCTAATGGGTTGTAGAGATCAAATATCAATCGTCAGTTGTAAAAGCAAGTAGCCTGTCAACCTGTGAGTTAAAATAGAGAACACTCTGGTTAATTTTGAATTTTTTGTTTTTAATGGATTATTCTAAATGGAAATTTTAGCGTTTTTTTAGGAAGGCTAGTTTGTTGCAATGCAATTTGGCACATATAAAGTTTTCATTCCGGAGTTTATATGATTCTTTCTATCCTGAAAAACAGCGGATCCCGCCTTTTATAAAATGGGAGGGTGAAAATCCTTAAATAATATAAATCTTAGAGTAGTATCTATATCTGACTGATCTATTGTTGTTATGGTGTACCTATTATTATCACTGGACAGTCTGTCACTTTATTTTTGTCTCCAATTGATTAACGCCATTTTGGCGCTATACGGTGTGAAGCTTATTGATTTGAATTACTACTATATATAATGGAAGTTAGAGGTAAGAAGGAAACTCTCTAGGTATGAGTTTCTGATAAAATAGCTTCAGATTATGGTGGCGCCAAAAGTTATTGTTCTTAATTATCTTTTTTAGTTTTACAGCAAAATAGTTCCGTAAAATGACGAATAAAATCTCATAAAATTAAATCACTCTACATTATTTCACAGCAGTTTTGTAGGTTATATTTAGGTTCCACGTAAACAGTTTAGGTTTTTTACATAGCAGTTTACTAAACTAAACTACGCAGTAGAAAGGTAAAATTTTTCAACTCTACACACTTCGATAAGTAACAAAATTTCACTCAAATATCGTCATAAACATTATCGAATCACAACATAGGATTTTCATTAGTAAAACTAGACCATACTCACCATATGCTTGTAAAAATATCCCTACCTCTTTCTTACCTTACCGCTGCGCTGAGCGCTTTTGAAGCATTATGACTTTGTAGATCCCTGATATCAGTAATAAAACTTTATATTGGCACATTGTTGTAGCTTCTGCCAACATTCTGTCGATCGTAAATCCCTAACGTCTTGTATCGATAAGATTGTATTGTGTACTGGGTAAAGTAAATTTCAATATGCAAATACCTCCTTTAAAGTTTGAACTGTTCCAGTTATTCAGACAAATACTTAATGATATAATAAAAATATATAGTAGGTTTGACCACTGATGCCTAAACTAAGTATTGATATTATTCGTATTATAGTCATTAGCAAAATATGTTTACTATTTATTAAAAAAATATATATTTATTGAGAGAAAATTAAACAATAATAATTAAAAAAAAATTCAGGTTTTTCTCATCGATCAAGGTATAACACAAACCAAGGTTCATCTTCTTAAGGCACTACACCTTTTCCACAACTTCAGCCCAAAGGGTAAAACGGAAACCTATTGCTAGAGCTTCGGTATGATGTATTTATTTCTGTTTTCGCTATAATAACAAATTCTAAAAAACAGAAGAAAATAAATAAATATTACGGAACCATTCATGCACTGACATGCAGTTTGTTCTACTACTACTGTTCTTTTCTGCACAACGTGTATGAAAAATTTCGTGATACAATCATACTAATATTCGCATTTAAACACCGTGATTTATCATAATATAACCTCGTTACCCTTTTAATATATTTAATCTGCAGTAAATCTAAGCAATAATCAAAATCATTGAAGTTTATTGTACCAGTCATTAAAAAAGAAAACATTGATTGCTGCATTAAGATATTTGGAAGCTGCTAAAGCATTAAGTACCTACCCATAGGAATGTTTTTTTTCTGTTGCTGTTAAATAAATTTAAGTCATAAACATGGTTTAGTATTGTTACGCAGTAATTAGTTACGTTAACATTTGGAAGGCACTAAGGTTAAGGAGTGACAAAACACTGCGTTAATATTCTGACGTTATGCTGCGTTTATTAATAAGGGTAATAAAAAAAGCCTTCAGTACTTTAGCGTAGTAATTTTAGTTATTTAGAAACCTAATATTAAAAATTACTAAAACAACTGCTACTATAAAACTGTTACTCGGTTCATAATATGAATTTAATTGAGTTAAACTTTGGACTTTCAAATATTACGCTACACAACAAAGGATATCTGGGCAAAGTGGTGCTTAAAGTTGTGAAACTACAAAAGTTATTTCTCGGAGAACATTTATCACGTTTACTGTAGTAATATTTTCAAAGCTATGCTACTGACATAGATTACTTTCTTTGTACGCTGGTTACGTAAGAGTTTATTTAGGTCTGTTTTCCATTCATATTAAAACCTGCATTAATTTGAATGTTGCTAGGCCAAGTCCAGTCCGCCCGTGTTATTAAAATATGGAGGTAATCCGTTTTCCTTGGTTATACAAATGTACGATGTGAATTTTATATGATAATGTTACAAAATTATATTTTAGGAGAAGTAACAAATTATAAATGTTGTTAACATTATTTTTTTCCTTTGAGATAGCAATGATATTTTATATTTTCAAAAATTTTGAGAAATTTTTATCTTTTCGAAAAACCAAAGTATGACTGTTAGAAAACAGTGCCTACTAAAATCTTAACATGGGCTGCAATTGTCTATTAAATAAGGAGTATATCTATTCCTATGGAAAATTACTGCGTAGTTATAGTAGTAGAAAGTTGTTAGTTTAGTGTTCAGTTAAGTTTAAAAAATAAATATATATATATATATATATATATATATATATATATGTATATGTATATGTATATATATATGCTTCTTAGATTATATATTTTAACTATACGACAGTAAGCTTCACCATTATCATTTCAACCAATTAACTTCCACTGCTAGACATAGGTTTTTTGAAGGGAATTCCAAAATCCAAACTCCTAGGCCGCTAGTTTCCAGCGGCTCCCGGCGACTCGATGTTTTTGATTTGATGCCGTCTGTCCACCTGGTTGGAGGCCGACCAACGCTGCGTTTACCTGTGCGGGATCGCCATTTTAGCACCTTGGGGCCCTAACGTCCATCGGCGCATGGACATACAACAATAGCATGTTTTAAAAATTTCTACTATTATAATACTACTAGCGGACCCCCGCGACTTCGTCCGCGTATGAGTCAATCGAGAAGCTAAAATATATCTGATGCTAACATCATAATCATCGGGGGTAGCTATGTACCTACTATTATTTTACGTGGTATTGCAGTTGATACATACATACATACATACATCCATCCATCCATACATCCATCCTCACAAACTTTCCCATTTTTAATATTAGTAGGATTACCATCCTTCGATCGTTGTCCCATATGCCTTGCGACTAACAGGTATTTGTGAAGAGTTATGTTCTTTATCTCCGACAATATTTATCAGATCCTTATTAAAATAGGACCGTACCTACATGTTTGATAGTATACACTTTCGAATAAAAAAAGAATTATTAAAATCGGTTCAAATTTAACGGAGCTATGAAGTAAAATTGATAACGATTTTCATCCCATTTCCCGGAGTAAACCTATTGTATATCGAGATAAAAAGTAGCCTATATGTTGACCCGGAATATCAACTACCACTATACCAAGTTTTATTTGAATCCGTATAATTGTAGTTTTCACGTGATGCCCGGACAGACAGACAGACAAAAATTAAATAAAAATCTGTTTTGGACTCTTATGATTATAAAGCATCCCCCGGTCAAAATTTTCAAAATATATTAAATGTACAGAAAACTTCCAGTTACAGATTTATTATAAGTATAGATAATCCTAAAGAACCATACGATAAGATAACTGTATAAAAGATTTAAATTTGCGGCATTTCGCATATACATTGAACTTTTAGTTTTGAATTAGTAAATTTCAAAGTATTTTGAAACGTACCAAAAACTGGTTAAGGAGAAGCTTATACGATCGACCGACGGGTGTTTGGTTCTGTATACCTAAGAATCGTGCCACTCAGTTCTTTCATTAAACCAATAGCATGAAAATGGATCTGTTACGATAAACGTCAAAAAATCGATACCTACCTACAAAACTCAGGAAATCCACCATCAATCACTCCGAGTTAACGAAAAACGCTAAGGATATCTGCATCACAATGAGGTTTTATAGGCACGAATCAATTAATCATAGCTAGTACAATGCTCGCCCATTAACTTCGCACTTGATAAGGGAATAGTGTGAATAGACGAGAGGACCATTTCTGTACTACCCGGAACCTAACTCGGACGTTCTAAAATTTATAGACCTATCATTTTCACATACATTGTCATTACGGTAATGCCTTTTGTGAATTCCATTTCCATTTTCTTATTAATCTCATAGAAAATTGTGATTTGTAAGGATCCCTTTTAAAAATCCGATTTCGAATTAAATTTTACTGTAATTCTATATTCGAATTAAATTTCATCGTAATTCCAAATTGTTATTATTCCGATAATCTTTATCTTTATATATATATTTCTTGTGTGCGTGTGTATGTCACTGAACTCCTCCTAAACGGCTGGACCGATTTGAATGAATTTTTTGGTATGCGTTTGGGTGGCACCTTGGATGGTTTAGATTCACAAATCAGCCCGACAGATGGCGCTGGAGTCCGCTAGTTTATATATATTTCTTGTGTGCGTGTGTATATCACTGAACTCCTCCTAGATGACTGGACCGATTTTAATGAATTTCTTGGTATACGTTTGGGTGGCACCCTGGATGGTTTAGATTCACAAATTAGCCCGATAGATGCGCTGGGGTCCGCTAGTATATAGATAATGAAGCCCAGCACCAGAACTGAGCAGTGAAGTGGGTCAACGCTCTGACTCCCTCTTTTTTATGAGAAATAAGGTTTGTGCCTAGCAGTGGGACATTGGTAGACAAGGGATGCGACAGCTTTACATTTGTGGTCGATAAAGAGTCGTATTATATACACATTATATTAAATTTATTATTCCTGTGATTTGTAATAAAGTTTTTCCGTCCTGTTACTTCATTAACTTTGTTATTGTGAAATTTGAGAACAATCTTACGAAGATAAATGTCTAGACTCTAGCTGATAAATGACTCTAAAAGTATTAAAGTTAAAAAATTATAAGATAAGATATCTTTGCTGAATATATTTCTTAAGTGTTGACTTAAGACTTTCATAAAAATTGTGATGATCGTACATTTATTAAGGTAATTAGAAAGTTTGGTTTTTATTTTCTTTAGCGTACTGTGATCTTATTTTATAAAATTTAGATGTAAGACCCGTATAACATGTTCTTGATGTCTGCAAGTAGTTGGCATACCTACATAAAAAAATTTAATTTTATACTGTTTATTAATTAATACATGCTTGTACGGTTAGTATTTTTAAAATATAAAATAAAGCTTAAAATTAGTTATGTATCTAAAATTATATTTTAAAATCATTAATACTAGCAATATATGCCATTTTATTGTTTAATATTAGAACATAGATATAATAAGTAGATATTATATACTCGTCAACATATTTCCAACGTATTGTACGTTTGTAGAAAGCCTGTTTTTGTCGTTAAGATCTTCCTGGTTTACGGGATGTATCCCGTAGACTAGTGTAATAATATGAAACTTTCCTTCAGGTTGACACACCGGACAGCGTGCTGCAAAGTGGCTTGGGCCTAGGCCCTGGCCCTGATACAGCTCTAAGGTCCATGGTTGACCCCAGAGACTATGATCGCCTCCGCTTCTTTCAAATGAGTGCCGCCCAACCAAACACCTTCGAAGAAACGATTCATAGGGTGAGCTTTCGTTTTCCTGCAATGAACTGCGTATGAGAGACTCTGTTATGGAAAAAAATTATCATGCTAAATGAAACAGCGATTGAAATTTAAAAAAACGTATTTGTATTAATAGATGAATAACCATTGTGTTATCAGAAGAAATTAGTTGTCAGCTTCCATTTTATTCCAGTTTATTACATATATGCTAAAGCTAGGGGAAGTATTACAGTCTCTCTCAAACCATCAGCGCAGGAAAACTTTTCTGTTATGCTCTGGATGGCAAAATGCTTTTATTATTATTGAGAATAATACAATGAAAGGTGCATATCACTTAAAAAAACCTATAATATTTCTCAAACAAGCATCATTTTCTGGCGCTTCTGTTTAGCAAGCTTAATAAAATTTGCATACTTTCAAAATGTATGGGTATGTTTTATGGATACGGAGTCAGTCACAGTACAATTTAGGTTAATTGTTAAAAATTATAATTTTGCCAACAGAGTCGTAACAGAATTCAAAATTCAAAATTTTAATTGCATACTTACGTTGGTTTATACATTTGGTATGCTCAAAGAAAGGAGGTGGATCTATATTATTTTTATCGCCTAAATTATATTTCAATTTACAATTTTGATGTTGTATAACTATAACACAATTTTCTTTATGTAAAATACTGTGAGAATAGTTTGAAGCACGCATTACTGCACTTGTATGTTGTAGAATTGCACGAACTTGCACGATACCTTTTTTGAACGCATGGAAGCATGCTGTTATGTTTTGATTATAAAAAAATATAAACCTTTAAAACCAACTTGGAGTTAAGCCTCATTTTTTTGTATTATTTAATGTCTTGTTGGTAATAAAAGGCATTGTGGAAAAAAATACTGAATCTATTTAATTAACACATTACAATGAAAAGTTTTAAAAATGTATTTTATAAGATTAGACAATAACTTTTAAAGTTATTTACGAAAGTATTTATTATTTTAAGTTTAAATTACATTCAACTTAAATTACATTTATCAAAAAAAATCCCTTAAAATAACCTATGTACCAACAAAATAAAACTGAATGAAGACTTACATGTCTTTGATACCACGGGCACCGTCAGCGAGGCTAATATGCTTGTGCCAACTAATTATTTGGCTAAGGTAACTGCCAGCTTTAGGATCACCGATGGACTTGACAATTCTGTTGACAATTCTTTAAAAAGTGCTCGAGCTCCGATCTCCATGGTCCCCAAGGTCCCAAAGTTTACTAAAGTGTATTTAGTTGCAAAATAAATAATTTATAATATATTAAAATTACAGAACTTCATTAAAATAAACAAAGAAACTTATTATTAATTGTTATAGTTTGTTAGTGTTATAATCTATCACTTGCTACTTAGTCTTTTTCTTTACTTGCAGCTTTTCGTCTTAATATATTTTTGTGTGTTGTGTTTTATAATTTTTCAAATAATGGTTAAGAGCTCGAAAAGGGCTTAAATAAAAGTCTGTATTTGGTAATGTATTTATTAATGTCTTAGAATAATTATATTACATGTGCTTTGTGTTTTTATTCCCTGCGTATTTAGCCATTTTAACAATTTTGCGTCAGTCTTTTTCTTTTATGATTCCATCATTTTCATGGTAGAATTATTTTTTTTCTTATATAGATTACGATCTTTTTTTTGTTTCAGTTAAAAGTTCAGGAAGCCATGAAGAAAAAAGATAAGCTAGCTAGAGAACAAGAAGAGGTAAGTTATTGTTTTTTTTTCATTTTGAAGTTTTAATAAGAAATTAGCATCGATCCATATCAACACATTACCGGCCCACTACATAGCACGTGTTTTCTCCCACAATGAGAAGAGGCTGTGTACACCACGCTGGCCCAGTGCGGATTAGTGGACTCCACACACCTTTGAGAACATTATGGAGAACTCTAAGCCATGCAGGGTTTCCTCACGATGTTTTCCTTCACCGTTGAAGCAAGTGATGTTTTTTGCTTAAAACGCCCATAACCTAGAAAGCTAGAGGTGCGTTCTGGGATTCGAACTCGGCCCCCCGAAAGTGAAGTCGAAGTCCTACCCACTGGGTTATCACCGCTTTTACTTTTACAACATTTCGTAGGTAGCTTAACAGTTACGATATGTTATATACGAAAAACCGATATTAAAACATCTTTTTTATTTCGGTGAAAAAATATGAAGGAACTTTAGAGATTTGAATTGAATGATTTTATGTAGAAAATTATTACAGCTGCCTCCTTGAAACAATTTATCTATAGAAATACACTTAATTTGTTTATAATTTGAATATTTTGGCTTGCGTTAAGACCAAGTATATGTTGGTATGACAACGAAACTACTCTGCAACACGCACTTAACTATTTTTTTTGTCTTTATATTTACCTACCCTTAGTTAAAAAATTTCCATTTCTCTCAAAATTGTCATAAATTTTAGCAAACACTAAAATAATTATTTCAAAGTCGTAATTGTTAAAATAAAGATACCTTCACATTACGTTAATTATAATTACCTTTAATCTTACTGTGATAGGCATGTGAGCTGAGCATCGGCTAATCATGCCCTAATCTCAAGCTAAGCCTATTAAAGACACTTGTATTGCTTCTCTACGAAACTTTGGAAGCCCTTTACTGAGTATATATATCGTTCGGCTTTCGCTCGTAAATCTACTATTCTTGAATACCAAATCGCCATAAATACAGTGCAATTGAATGCAAAAAGAAACCTTAAAGCCACTGAATAAAAGTCAGTCGCATTATGGTTTCATATTTTCACAGTATTGCAATTCAACAGCAGTGATAAACAATTTCGCTATAATATGGGAGGTTTCAATTGCGAACGCAATGCGAAATCTGATATTACCCACTCGTGTTTCGTGGGGTACATTATATTTTAATACAAAATAATCTTAATCCATTAAGCGAAAAAATTAGTGAAAAAATGTGTAGGCTCTAATCTGGCCCTAGGCGTGCAAAACTTGAGAAGAAGCAATATCAAGCCTGAAAGTGTTATCTTATATTATATCTAAACCTGTTATCTTTATGATAGTTGAGCTATCACTGTTATACTAGGTAAATAGGTAAGCGTAGAAATAACGAGCTAAAACGCTATTTTGCTCCATGACATGAAATCTCATTTGCCCGAGCAGAGGCGCAAATCCTCTCCCATTTGCTAGCGTGCCGGTTCAGTAACAAAACGTGCATAAATTAACTTAACGTTCAATACTTTTCTACTTACGCGAAAGTGGTCGTTTTATTACAGCCTCTGAAAATTTATAGCTGTGTTTGGGAATGCCTCGACACAAGCCCTAAAGCAAAATATTTTTACTGAACTTTAATATATTTGTATACGTTCTGTATACTGAATCAATACTTATACCTAAAACCTAATTATTTATTGTTATTTTGTACGAGCATCTTGCTCAAGCACAATTTATTTCATATGAATATTTTATGTTTATTGTAGTTTAGGTTCGTAAGTAGTTTTTAGATTTAATTGAAATAAATATCATGGACGCAAAAGTATTTAGAGTAGGTATCTCTGACTTATTACAAAAACTAAGTGTTTTATTTTTTCCTCAAAATAGCCAATTAAAGGTTTATTCGTAAAAATCAAAAAAAAAAAAATTGTCCTGAAGCTATTCTTTAATTAATAATAATTATTATTATTTACAAACATCAATTACTTGATGATATTGTCGTAATTAAAGTCTTAAAACTATCTAAAAGTATAAGGACAAACTTAAATAAAGTCATTTATAAACTTTCGAAACTATAATATTATTTAAAAAAATTATAAGTATTTTAAAATCAAACCGTTCGTATTATATTGCATCCATAATAAAATGATGATGTCAGAGCTAACAAATTTAAGCCCTTTTCATTATAAATTCCTGCAAAAAAACTGATCGCTTCGGCGTTCAGTGGTTATGCAAATTAGGTAGGTACCTGTCGTTAGCCTTAAATTATAACGTCATTACGAAAGAACTTTATGGTCCTTTTCGCGTTATATACTGTAGTAGGTATATTGTACCTAAATGGTGATTTTATACCTACTGTAGTAGGTATTATAATCAACATTTAGGTCTTTCAAATAACATTTTTTGTGCCAATTTTAAAGAATAATGTCTTTAAAATAATCAACATAAATTAATAAAATGAAAATTATTGATTGTATTATAACGGTATAATAGATTCGTTTTTAATAGACAGCGTTTACGCTAAGTTTCTATTAATAATACTGATTTGGGAATAACTCGTAATAATTATCAAGCTATTCAAATCAATAGAGAAAACAGTTAATTTGGCCACTTTAATTGCTAGGTTTAAGGTGTATGTAAGGGTGTTCTGTATGGATGCTTATATATGTCTGCACATTCAGAAACTAGAATCAGACTTAGAAATAGAATTAGATTAGAAGAAAAAAAAACTTGCATTGCAATATACGAGACTACATAAAATAAGTAATTAATTTAAAGGAAATTGTATACAATTTTACAAGAAACTACCAGTTGATAATATCTTCGAGATGTCTCTGAAAAAGTTCAAAGTTTGTATTAAAAGTAAGCATTTAGGAAAGTCCTATTATAGTATTAAAGACTACGTCAACGATAAAAATGATTGGGTGTAAATTATTGCTCTAACCAGGTTGCTTCTTTAATAGTTTTAAATGAACTAATAATGAAATAATAATGAAAAAAATAACAACCGGCTATGTTTGTTGTGGGTTTCTTCTTAGACCAGGGATCGTTCGGAACCCTCGTAACTTTAGTTTTTAGTTGATGAATTTAGTTATCGCCATCAACTCACTTCTATGTCATTAGAAGTTTATCAAAAGTGCAATCTATGTGCCTATTTGAATAATGAAATATTTGACTTTGACTTTGAATCAGAAAGCTGTTATGCACATCAAACAATTATTCACATAGGTATTAATTACCTCTGTAAGCGTATAAATATTGATTCTCGTCTTAAATAGCATAAATTCTAAGTTGCACAGATGAGACACAATAACATAATCTTCTTTATACAAGTACACAATAAAAAAATTTAATACAAGATACTGATCTAGTTCAGTAATAGTGTATATATTTGATATTGTTTCAGATATTACGGGACATAAGACACGGTCTTATGAATATGGGACGGGATGGTGTCCGCGGCCCTTTTGGAGGTATGTATAATGTACATGTGTGGATATTCTGAACGTAATATCAAACATTTTCTTGCTCAACATTCTCTTCTATAAAGCCTTAATGAACAGATTTTTAATATCATAAGGAATAAAATAATTTTACGTAGGCATATTACCAAAGGATATTGGCCAAATCAGGGCATTTTATTTCTTAATTGTACACTAACGAAAATTTTACCTTAATCTTTATCAAAGGCGACATAGCTTTAGAAAGTTTGGCCTGCAAAATATATATTTTTTTACTTTACTTTTATTTTATTTAATTTATTCTGGCCCGGAAACAGGTTCATACTACCACAACTATAACGTAAGTTATTAATGTGTTTTATAGCTATATTTTTTCATAAATGAAAAAACAAAAAGAAATATCAATAAAAAATTAAATATGATTGTCTGTCCAGTCAATTGTCTATTGCCAGTCGTTTTCGCGCAAGTCACTGTGCTTATCATAATCCTCACTAATTTCCCTACGTCCCTTGTACTCAGTATGGACCCATATAATATACCGAATTAAGAACATCATTCAACCACAACATTCATTCAGCCATTATTGCATGCAATGCATTGTGCCCAGAAACAGTGAAAACGCCCCGTGCACGTCTCAGTTCACACCCGCGTAATATTGTTACCTCACTAACTTTTCCCATTTTCCCCATTTTATGGTAAATGTTAGAACATTAGAGGTAAAATTATTACTGTCAACTGCTAAATGGAGTAACTAACCGTCTGTTCCAGAAACACTACTAAAGTGGATTGGTTGTTGATGCTTCAGCATTAGTCGTGTACATGGTTTCTGTATCTTATATCTATGTTCTTAATTCTGTGAAATAATGTAAGCTCCATACAAAATCGCCCGATCTCCTTTCATGACTACCTTATAGGATCTCATTCGTATCAAAAGGTTTTAATTAGGACATGTATTTCACTTCTAAAGTTCTCATTTAGTCTAGTTTCTGGTAAAGTAATATTCTATTCATTACGGCTTCATGTAAATTGAGAAATATCATGTTAACTATGAAATATTATATCTTAAAAAATTATAGAAAAAGGTTATTATAAAAGTTCACAGCAGTGGTTTACATTTTCAAATTTATCATGTTTTCAAAGCTGCATAAAATCTTAGAAAATATACATGAAGCGAGATATAAAAGAAGTGGGAATATTAAATATTCTAAATATTAAATATTCATATTCAACAATGGGAATATTAAATTATACTAAAAAAATGCTAACCACTGCTGTCTAAATGTCTAAATGCCTTGAAATATTTTGACTGTGTTTTTTTTAAAGCTACTTCTTTTTAATTTATGCTTTCGTATACGCTCAATGTCAAAATATTTAAGAATCTAAAATAAGTTATGATTTATTTTGAGGCATGTTGCTTGCACGATGTTTTGACACTTAATTTATTGGTCAACGTTGCGGAATGCTTATTCTTGATAATGTTCAATGTCTATTGATTTATCGTCCGGTATCGCATTTCATTCGTGTGCTTTCGATGTGCATTTCTTCATCAATCATGAAATAATTGTGTATGTAAATAAGGAATTATAAAGAATCCACTTATGTGAATACCCAATCATTTCTCGAGACAAACGACTACAAATAAAATATAATAATTATGTTGCATTCAAAACGACCGACAGGTAGTGAATTCATCTTCATTCATCAAGAAATATGTTTAATTTGCGACAAAATGCTGAATGCATGATTGTTTTTGAAAATGTTTTGCATCAACCACGCACGGCTTCCCGATGTTCGTAAACAGCTTATTCGCAGTGTTATCAGTGAAAGCGCAAGTTTTTTAAAGGGAATTAACGGTAAACTTTTTTGGCAGTTATGTTAGCACGTATATTTTTATTTGCACTATTAAAAGCTACGCCATGCAAGCCTAATTGAAGACTCGTTTACAGACGATACGTATATGTATGACGATGAAGCGAGAGGTCTGTCTGAAAGAGGGCACTGGTATGACGAACCGCCCTACGAGAGCGATCCTGAAGACTTTCTGATGGGAAGTGGAGCGCCGGCAGCTTCATTCCAAAATGGCCGTGTTTGTTTCACACTTAATCTTCGAAACGAACCAAGAGGTGAAGGAGTTATATCTCTAAGAAGCGCCGGTGATATAAGCTTAGCAAGAGCCCCTCGGAGAGGATTAATAATCCCGCAGAGCGGACCCTACCCGACCACTGTGATACCCTTGCGAACTGCGAGAGATAGGGAAAGCGGGGATTACGCCGCATCCGATATCCAATCTATAGGATCGAGGTTGTCGGGCATATCGTTAGAATCGAGTCGATCGGAAAGAGATTGTAGAAGAGGCTACAGGCAAATGTCAGGTTATCGGATAGGCATCGACCCTTTATCGCCAGCGTCATCGGATTACGAAGATCAAGAAAGCGAAACCGATTCACAACATATAGCAACTGTACATAAGGTAATGGAAAATTATTATAAATTAGCATGATGAAATTAATAAAACTGAAATAAATTTGTAATTCATTTATTTTTTCCCAATTTTTATGTTTACCTATTCTTTCAGTCAGCTGAAGAATGTGACGGTGTTTCAAACTTAGCGGGCAAAGTGCGAGGTCTCAGACAAGATGTGCAACGAAAGATATCAAGATTAAGGCAAGAAAGGGGGCCAGATATGGCCATGGATAGGCGGACAAGCGCTGATCAAGCGTTTCCGTGTTCTAACAGTTCTTTTGAAAGTCTTCCCAGCGGCTCAGGCAGTAGTGAGTGGATTTATTAAGTTTTTGTCTGTGTAATATAAAACATTTGTAAATAAGTTTGTCTTTCCTTTCTTTGTACCATAATGCCCATTATATTATAACAGATTGTATGTATATATGTAATAAATACCTCCCCACAGCTAATCTCGAATTTCCTACTAAAACATGAGCTTAAAAATAACAGCAACCAATACCAGTACAAACGAGTGACCGCAGGTATTTTTGATTTAATTAAACGTGATGGCTAGCGATGGCATGTTATTTTGACCCCTAAGGAACTTTATATTTATGTACAGGCACCCAGGCATTGGTTCGTGCCGGTAGTAATCATTCGTCTCTCTCGGCAGAAGAAAACATAGAATTAAGTCCAGCTGGGCGGAGTCTTCTGGTACCTCAAATGCTGTGCCGCGCTCGAGCTCTTGTCGATTATCTCCCCAATATCTATGAAAAAGATGCTTTAAGATACAAGGTAATATATTAAAGTTCAATAAAGACAAACTTGATTTTACAATAAGTCCCATAGCCCGCTATCTGTCCACAACAGGGCACATCGTCTCAGGATCAGAAGGCTTTAGGCTGATGTCCTTCACTTCACCTTTGAGATAATTATGGGAAAGCCTACCTTAATAAGGTTGGGAACCCCTGCACTATTACGTTTAGTATTAAAATATTTTATAATTAAATTGACTGTCTTTTATACTTCTTCGACGTTATAGTTTTATCTTTTATTCGATAAGAGGGATAAAGCTTAATACTTTTTTTTAACAGAAAGGAGATATAATAGAAGTGATCAACATGAATGCGTCCGGGATCTGGCGGGGTGTTCTAAATAACAAAGTTGGCAATTTTAAGTTTGCTAATGTAGAAGTTTTATCTGAGAGGGATACAATGAGATCAAGGTCATCAAAATGGTGTAAAAGTCGTGAACGACTTTGGGAAACTAGACCAAGAACAGTTGAAGAGTTGTTGAGAAGAATAGACTTACCGGAATATATGGTTGCTTTTTCAAGAAACGGTTATGAAGATATTGAATTGTTCAAGGAGATTGAGCCATCGGATCTCGACTATTTGGGTATTATGACTCCTGATCATCGTACACGCATCCTTGCTGCCGTGCAACTGCTGCACCAGCTTGAATGTAAGTTGCATTACATTTTTGTTCTGTCTTATTAGTATTTCATTTAACTATTCGATATTTCGCGACCATTTTGCAATGATCAAAATTACAAAACTTTTAGAGCTTTTATAATTTTAATGTCGTGCAAACCACTGGACCACGACTGCTGTCAAACATTTTGGGTTTATTTAAATATAATAATGGCTTCTGTAATGGAATATTCTTAGCTACGTTCGTCTTAATTAAAGCACTTAAGACTTAAAAGTTTTTTTGTATATATATATATATATATATATATAAAAGACGATATATATATATATATATATATCGTAGGCATTGAATAAAAAAGAACATTTTATTTTAAGCTGCAATAAATGTATTATTAAATAAAGTAGTGTAATTCATAAACAGGTGGCGAAGTTGAAGTTGAAGGTGAAGGAGGTGGTTCCAGCTCAGAAGGCGGCGATTCACCATTCGGTCGTCGCCAATTCCCGCGCGACTCCGGATGTTACGAAGCTGGAGTGGGGACTGGGGGGGTCCGCGTGCGTACATCGCCACTCGTGCATAGGACTGAAGAGCCGTCACATAGACCGCCAGAGCCAGCACCCCAAGCAAAACGCTCAATACGTCGTCGGCAACCCGATGATGCCGAATGCGATAGGATCGAACGGTACCCTGGGACGATAGGAGAAAAGAGTAATGTACGTAGCGGTGGCTTGCCTGGAGGTGCGCGCGATGACACATGCGAGTCTGATCATAAGTTGAATGTTGTCAAGTTCGTAGCGGGTGGAGAACCTTGTGCTTCTGAAAAGAGTAGTGATTCGGGTGTGAGCAGTTCGTCTTTAAGTTCCGGGCATCCACATCGTCCCTGAGCAAGGGCCGCCGCGCCCGCGCTAGTATAGAAACTGGCGCGGGTGCGAGCGTATAATGCATCGTTTCCCGCATCTAACGATTCGGATCCTCCCGTTCAATCTCAAGACTAATAAACACTGCGTGGACAATGTAATAAACTTTTATCATAATATAAATGTGAATTTAGATAATCTGATTGGAATGTATTTACTGTTATTATTACTGATTTCGAGGCAGAAATAATATTTGAATCGATTTACACGTGTTTGTTAGGCGTAACTAGAAACAATGACTGCCAATTACATTTTTTAAATAATTTTATGCGGCACTTCCTATTGCGCGAGTTTAAAACATACCTACTTACTTATGTAATATTTTGGAATTTAGGTAGTTTAGATTTTACATAAACATATGATTTGCAATGTTACTGGTGTAAGCTTGTTTATATTTCCAAAATGTTTATAAAGTTTATAAGTTTAGATATAAGACTGAGAATAATGTCTGATCAACTTATAAATTTAATTTTTAATTTTCTATTGGGTGATTGTTTTATATTAATGAACGAGGTAAAATTATGGGTTGGACCATTCTTGTAGGAGTAGGTTTTAATCTTGAAGCCCGCATTTCTTTATTCAATAAAATAGATAGATAACAAATTTTAATTTCCATACCATGCATTTGACGTGTTATTTTGCAAAGCGGCTGTAAGATAAGTTATTTTCTTTTATTAATTACTAACATTTCTAATGTTTTAAAAAGTTTAAAATTATACTTTTATGATGATTTCCCATAACATGTTGAACCGCCCTTAACGAATTTCACAGTACTAATTTTGTCGTATTTCGTGTATTGAAAAACTTTCAAAATTGTAATATGACATAACTTTGGCTTTGTGGAAGAATAATTTTCTTAAATATTATGAAGCATATCATGGTTGTAGCCAATTATTATAGTTTTAGTTGCTATTACTGAAAATTTATTTTCTGTTCAAATTCGTCACAAGTACGGCTCAAAATTTTTTGTAAATAGAAATTAACGGTTTTTAGGTTATATTCCAAAAAAAATTCTTTGGTCTGAAATGAAATTTTGAAAATTATCTATAGATAAATAGATGGTAATAGTATGGGAATTTGTCCAACCATAAAGCAAAGCTTATTGGATCTCTATTTGCCTAGAATTCAAACATATGTATTTTGAACAGAAAATAAATTGTATTTATGCATTTAATAAGTGTCGGCAATAAGCCAGTCTGGTGAAATTAAGGCGTTAAAAGCGCCAATTTTCGTAGCAATTATATTATTGTACATAAAAATAGATAGGTTAATTATTATCATTATATATGTTGAACATTTTTGTAACTTCTTAAGAGAGCTTTATGCGGCATGCCGCATGTACATATATCTTTAATTTTTAGGTGACATTATTAAACGTGAAATTTTAAATTTTACGCTGACTATGCAGTTATTCTATATATAAAAGTGAACTCCAAAACATTTCCATATTACTATAAAATCATTAAAAAAATGACTAAGTTGAAAAGTGAAATATAAAATAAAATAATTACGTAACTTAAACTCGTCTTCAGAAACTTTTAGATGTATTTAAATCTAATATAATAATTTATAATAACTTAGTAAGGAAATTAATTTTCGTGCCATTTAATGAGAAACTTCAATGTCTAAAATATCGTAGAATTGGCATACATGTCTCAGTGTGTTATAACTACTTGGTGTATTCAATAGATAGGTGTAAGAAAAGTAACAATTCAAAGATGATTTCAAACCATATACAGTATTATATGCCTATTATACCTTAAGACTTTCAGTCATGATAAAATTTTTACTTTGCCGAAGTAGAAAAATCTGCAATATTAAACTCAGTTTAAAGATTGGTTAGTATAATATATTTTGGTAGAGGTAAAAATTGAGACGTAGATGTTCTGAAAAAAGTTGGTGCTTATAGGCAATCCAACAAGTTCAAAAACGATTTAATATACAAGATTACGTAATAAAAGATTATTAAAGTTTTTATTTCTTGAAATTTCCCAAAACTTAGTCCTTGCAGGACATGATAGAGATAAGTAGAGAACGGCAAAGGTTCATTTTTTGGCCCAAACTATTTTTCAACTGGTTTTTACCTGTTTTAGTGCCTCGTTATTTAAAAAGCTTCCTAATTAGTCGTAGGTCTTCTCTAGCTAAGTCTCACTCGCCAAATTCAGGGTGAATTAATAAAAAAGACATTGTTGAAATATCACTAAAACTATGGATTTCCGGTGATTTCCGCCCATATAATATGTATAGAACAAAATTTGTTGCATTTCATCTCCCCTATCATGTACTGCAAGGAATAGGTCGTGTTACCAGTCACCCTGCATATACTTTCGATGCATTTTTCTAGACGGCATTCCTAATCGAATAAGTCATCGCTCGTTTTTTGAGGAGTTTGATCAAGAATTAACACGTTTTTGAACTTGTTGAAAAGCCTATTAGTTTTTAAAGTTATTTCCTACGATATGTCACAATGCTATAATTGTAAACCCTTATATTTTGTTTATGTAAAAAGTTTCGTAACTTTTTTTATCGGCAATATATTTAATATATTCTTTCATTCAGAAGTTCAAGAGTTCTGACAAACAGCACTATGGACGACTTTAAAACTAGTTGACCACATCTCCTTTAGTCAAAAGCCAAAATCTATTAATTTCAATAAATACGGTAAAACTAATAGTTGGATAACTTCTTGCAATTAGAATCTGTAAAATATAATAACTTAGAAATCCTCGGTGTTCACTTTTTTAAATTTGTAAAAAATAATACTCCTTTCGATTACAGTGAACTAGTCCGAACTTTAAAATGTACATAGATAGATGTTTGTTACCTGTATATTGTAGATAGAACATTATTCTTTTGACAATTATTATTGTATATTTAGCAATTTCATCTTTATTAAAATTAATGTTAAATATATTATTTATAGTAAAATTATGTTAACGCCGACGCTCAGGTAGAATGGTTTAAACAATTTGTGAATGTTATTGCTATATAAGATTGTGATTGCGATACTTAATTTGTAAAATCCACGTTTTATTTTAATTTAATTTTAATCATATTTTGCAGGAACTGTCGTTTTGTAGCCATATTTATATTTTTTTAAAACAGAAATTATGTGTAAGTTTCAAACTTTACAAAAGGATTCTGAATAAATAAATACGAAATTAATGTGTGCAAGTGGTTTTATTGCCTCATTTCACTTATCATTGTTAATATACTAACTAGCGGTTTCGTAATTACGGTTTTTTACCAATTCAGTGACCCGATTTTTTTCCTTGTATAAAAAGTAGCCTATTTTACTTTCTGTTCTCTCAACTAATTCTTTTCCAAAAATCAAGTTGATTGGCTTTCCAGGCTGTGAAGGAAAGATAAACAAACGCTGTTTTTGATAATTGTTCATTTGTTTAAAGTTTCTGGATTATACCATATTGTAGTTATAGCCCGTTGTACCATCTAAACACTCCTTTACATCAAGAACAATAAAAAACTTAGCACTGGTGCAGTACCTTTGTTTTGCTTCAAGTATTTAATAATGGCTCGGGGAGAAAAGGTCGTTCAATTTTATGTCATATTAGTGAAATTGTACGTCAAAAATCATAGTCACGAAAAAAAATTATTATATATACGTTATATTTTACATTAACTTTAATCAATAGGGGTGAGTACCCGATGGTTTAGAACCCTAAAATACTATATATTATAGTTCTTAAAGAAAAACATCGATACTAGTGTAGTGAGAATATAAATAAGGAGAGAAGGTACCTACGAGTATTTACCTACCAATACCTACAAGATGGTTATGATTTAACAGTAGAAATACTTAAATTTCTTCATGGTCATTGATTTTGTTCATTTTAAAAATTAGAGCCCTGTATTTTCTTGCCAAGATAAGATTTCAACGCAGTAAAGATGTTTTGGTAATAATTTGTTAATATTATTTAAACCATCCTAAAATTAAATTATTTTATTATTTTATTTCATTGTCATTTTATATAAATATCGAATAATTGCTTAAAAGCACAAGTTATAACTATTATTGTTTTATTATTGTCGACGTTTAAATGTAATTTCACTGTTGAATAACTGCGATTGTTTGTGAACGTTGGAAGTAAAAGCAAGGATTGTTTTGCATTATTATCTCAAAGCCTATATTTATGCGAGTGCTTGAGCAACAATTATCTTAAATAGCGGGAGGGAAAGGAGTGTTAGCATTCGTTTTTAAATGTCATCACTACGTTTTTGTTTTATGTAAGTAGGTATCTAAATGTATAAAAGATAAAACTACTGACTCACTCGCTCACTGACTAATAACGAAATCTTAGGTATTAAAGGATTGGAAGTTTGTATGAAATTCATTTATTTTTGAATTAGATACTTGGAAATCAGCATTTGGTCTATTTAGCTTTATATAATAAAAATGTATATAATTTGTTATGGAAAGTTACTTCCTTAGGTGTGGGTAAAATAGGGTACCAAAGTTTTTGCTGATTTTTCTGTTATTAAGCTCACAAACCTGAAATTTAGAACAACGGGTTCTTTTAAAGCATAGACATTACTTCAGAAATTATTTTATCCAAATCTACCCCCAAATTAGTAAAACTGTGGTTGGAAGTTTGTATGTAAGTCCTTTGTTTTCAAGGTAATAGACAACGAATTAAGGTTAGTAATTATAAATCATAAATACCGGTTTAAGCGTGTTTTGGAAATCCCGTTTAAGGGGTGATATAACAGTCGAGAAAAGTTTTTATTGAATTAGCTACCGGAAAATGTTTGTGTGATGAGCATTAATGATTTCAGTGTTTGGGTTTTTATATGTACCTATATTGCTATTTATTTATGTATTTTATTTATAAAAATATTCATCAGTCATCTTGTTATTAAGCTTACAAACCTGAAATTTAGAACAACGGGTTCTTTTAAAGCATAGACATTACTTCAGAAATTATTTTATCCAAATCTACCCCCAAATTAGTAAAACTGTGGTTGGAAGTTTGTATGTAAGTCCTTTGTTTTCAAGGTAATAGACAACGAATTAAGGTTAGTAATTATAAATCATAAATACCGGTTTAAGCGTGTTTTGGAAATCCCGTTTAAGGGGTGATATAACAGTCGAGAAAAGTTTTTATTGAATTAGCTACCGGAAAATGTTTGTGTGATGAGCATTAATGATTTCAGTGTTTGGGTTTTTATATGTACCTATATTGCTATTTATTTATGTATTTTATTTATAAAAATATTCATCAGTCGTATAAATAAGTATGTCGCGTTTTCACGCCTAAATTTTAAAGCCGATCATCATCAAATGATCCAACTTGCAACTACATGCTATCAGGTGTACGAAAAAGAGGACAAAGGCACCTTTTATCCAGGAAAAAAGCACTGAGGGATAGATAAATAACCTTTAGAATAGGAGAATCCGAATTTATTAACAAATCTAATCTACGAGTATTTCAAGCTGGGCGAATAAATAAACACAAAAATTCTATCAAAAAATCTTACTTTGTCATTAAGATACCAATGATAATATGAAATTAATTGAGAGACTCAGCGGATCCAACAAGTGTGACTTGTGATGGCGTTGGTAGAAGTCTGCAAGTAGTAGGTCGGTACTCAAATAGGACTTGCATTGTATTTGCCCGGACCAAATAATACATACTAAACTAAGCACTTCGCTGAACTGAAACTACTTCACGAATATCTTAGAAGTGCTTGAATGGGAGGATTACCTTACATTTCTTTTAGGTCTTATAAAAGTTAAAGTAATGTTAGAAGTTTTTATTTTGTAATTTTATGGAAAGCGACGATAGCAAACAAGCTCAATTTATTAACTATAGCCCACATGCGAAGCGCAGTTTAAATAAAATAAGCATTAATACTCTACTCTTATTCTCCTCCAATCATTGCGCAATGGGAACATGCCTCTCATTTGAGGGCTTAAAGCATTGACCCACCACGCGGCTCCGATGCGTGTCGGTGGGCTGAAAATAATAACACAAGGATCTGAATGTAGTCGCAATTTGGCATTTATAGTGTGTTGTGAGTTTTAGGAAGTATTTTTACAATTCTCCATTGTTACAATTTGGGCTTTATTGTTTGTTCTTTGAGCTAAAAATAAAAATTATACCGCAACGTGGCCTTTATGTTCTACTTTCTGATTTATTGATGCCATGTTCCTTTTTATTGTTCAAGCAATTTTGATGGAGTTATAAAAGTAATTAACGGGCGTTGGCAACATTTTATGTTTTGAAAAATATAGGCGTTATATTTTTTTTAACGTCTTAATAATTCAGGATAAAGATAACTTAAATGAAGGAATATTTTATGCCATATTACACAATCACAATAATCCTAATGACAAGAGATTATTGCGGTGCTTGTTTCCTAATACGCACAGCACTTACCACAATTCGTGGAGTAAAAATACTTGTGTGAAAATCATCATCATTGTCATGAATATATCAACCAATTATCGGCCCATTACAGAGCACAATGCGCCTTTTTTGAGATCATTATGGAGAAATCGCTGGCACTCACCTTTCCTTGCGATGTTTTCCTTCACCGTTGAACAAAGTGATATTTTTAACAATTCATCTCATAAACCTATTACCGGTCAACTATAGAGCACGGGATATCCTATGCACAATGAGAAGGGGTTAAGGCCGACCACGCTGGCCTATTCAAAAAATTCAAAATTCAAAATTCATTTATTTCAAGTAGGCCTAATATAAGCACTTTTGAAACGTCAAGTCTGTCTGTTTGTAGTGATTCTACCACCGGTTCGGAAGGCAGATTCTACCGAGAAGAAGCCGGCAAGAAAGTGCCGCCTAGTGCGGATTGTTGGAGTCCACACACCTTTGAGAACTTTATTTAGTTGTTTTCTTTCACCGTTGAAGCAAGTGATATTTTAATTACTTAAACATAACTTGAAAAGTTAGAAGTACGTAATCGCATGCCCTAATAAACAATATTAGAGCATATAGCTACCCACCTCGCTACTCTTAAGGTTGGTGGGCTTTAATGATTTTTATCACGTTTGTGTAAATAACCGGGACCAAAAGCGTAAGGTGCTCTCCGAAACAGGAAGGGCTGGTAGGTACCTTTTAAAGTGCTAGTTATATAACAGCAAATTCAAATCCTATTATTTTCCTCTATTTAAAAATGGTTTGATATTTGAAATCACTGGCACCTACGCTGTTAGGTTCCTAGAAAAATAAATGTTGATGCGGCATCGACGCGGGTGTCCGGTTTGTTTACTTATTTGGCGGGTGTAATTAACTTTTTATTTTTATACGACCGCCGGCGTTTTTCCCACAGATTTCCGATTTAGATCGAGTAAATAAAAGCAGTCGATATATTTTTGTTTCACACACGATATCTAAATCACGAATAGCCTATAACAGTCCACTGCTGGACTAAAGGCCTCTAAACGGGAGGGTTTGCCCATAATCACCGCGCTGAGCAGATGAGTTGGTGATCGTAAGTGGATGATAGAAGTAGCAAAGATAACTTTGCTCATCGTTCTCCTTTATATTATCTTAGTCTCTTTTAGTGAATGATGTGCTATATGCTTCAAAAGAAACCTTTATTCCATATTTCAGGTTTGTAGGCGTAATAATAAAGAAAACAGCAAAAACTTTCATCCCCGTATTTAAGGGGTGATTTTATCAAACAATTTACACAATTAGTATTATTAGAAACTGACAGCCTAGTAGTAGATAGAGACAGATATTGATAGTTTTCACGTATCTAACTTCAGAAACATAGGACTTTCATACAAACTTCGAACCCCTATGTCATCCCTGTTGACGGCCGACTGGCGCAGTGGGCAGCGGCCCTGCTTTCTGAGTCCAAGGCCGTGGGTTCGATTCCCACAACTGGGAAATGTTTGTGTTATGAGCATAAGTGTTTTTCAGTGTCTGGGTGTTTATATGTATTTTCTAAGTATTTATGTATATATAATTCATAAAAATATTCATCAGTCATCTTAGTACCCATAACACAAGCTACGTTTATTTTGGGGCTAGGTGGCGATGTGTGTATTGTCGTAGTATATTTATTATTATTATCCCCTTAGGGGGCAATTCCTCAAAACCGTTTCTTAGCTAACACTTACATCCTAGAACGAACCTACCTTTTAAATTGCAAGTTTGTAGGACCTGATGAATCAGTCAGTGACCTTTCGCTTTTATATACTTATATAGATAGAATATAAGTGATGCGATAATTTCTGGAACCGATGGCTTAACGTGCTCTCCGAGGGTTAGGTTCGACAAAGGCTACCTTCAGATTGGTACTAAGAACTTCGTGAGAGAAACTTCAAAACTTACTCGTTTTTGGACCGGCGAGGCCCGGAAATAGAGCTAGAAACAGATTTACTGATCCGTAGTCGATTATGCTTACCACTGTCAGAGTAGGAAGCAGAAGCCTTACGTATTATCGATTCGTATCTATTTCTTAAAAATTAACTTTAATTGATGCTTCCAAGAGGATAATGAAAAAAGTTAACATCGGATCCAGGTGATTGAAAATACGAGGTACTTACTTCAGGCCATATTACTCTCAAACAAGGCAAAGGGATATTTTGTTGCCACTTCCTTTATGTAAACAGCAATAGTTTTTAACGGTCGACGCTGTTAAGACGATATTATCGTTTTACTTGGTATTTTGTAACGAAACGGCAAAAGGCGTTAAAGCGAAGATAACGGTTTACGCGATTCTCAAGAAAGCGGATCGTGCATATCTATGAGTTTTAATGGGTTCATATTTTTCAATAGACTTTCAAAAAGTCGTGGAAAACTTAAACTTAACTACTATCAAGTCGATGTGGTTTTATGCAAGCTTTTATTGAGCTCCAGCTACCCCTGTCTGTACGTCTATCTGTAATCAAATCTTGCAAGTTAAGTTGAAACCCTTACCGGTTTTCGGTAAAAAATAACTCTAAATGCATTTATTTATCGTTACTAGGTACAAACTCCTTAGAGAGCTAAACTATATAATCTGATGCAAGTTTTACAGTAGGTATTTAGTATATTATGTAAATATAATAATTGATCAGTGATAACTACAAATAATCGATTTTAAATATGAAGCAAAAGGACCAAATATTATGTTATGATGATACTCATAGGAAAGTGAGGATAGTGATGTGATAATAGTGATAACAGAATATTAGTGCGCCCTACAATGATACAACAACAGTGAAACTTAGGTCATTAGTTTAGATAAATTTACGCAATCTCTAATCAATTTATATGTTGTAGAGTTTTGAAAGCCGGGCTTTTAACGTTTGTTTGTCCAAGAGTTGAAACAATTGCGTGCCATTAATTTGAAACATAGAAGCCAGTGTAGCTACAGGCGAAACTATTATTTTAAAACAACTTTTTAATATGCCTCTATCTTTTTTTCACAGTCGTAGCCTGAAGGTGATAATCATCTGTGAACACCTTTAAAACATGCAATGTTTATTTAATTATTCTTTGAAGAAGAAATACCTCGTAGGAAATTAGGTGCGTACAACAGAAATTCAAAGAAAATATTTAAAACATCTTGTCTTTACTAGTATCAGTATACCTACAAGCAGTAGTATCGAACGGAGAAAAATAAGAAGAACTAGATGTAGAACCAGTATTTCTATGATACACACTAGAACAAAGTTCTGCGAACTGCACTTTATTACGGTTTATATTGTGTCGAATGCGGTTTCCTTCACTACTTCCATTTTCTTATTGTGTTATTGTGTTCCAAGAACTGCGGCGGCACTGTTAGAAAATTGTAGTTTATTTTTCTTAATTGAAACATGAACACTGTAACTAGCGAAAGCTTGACTCCATCCGCGATTTAATTTTGTTTTCCCGTGGAACTAAATTTATTTTTCCTACATCTTTTAACTTGCTTATTCTTGCAACTCTACTATTTTTTTATAATAAATATAAAGATATTTTAATTGTTTAGCTTAGCATACATATGTAGGCAACAAAGGCATCTGAGGGTCAGACATTATCCTCGTCCTTTCTTGTCCCAAAGAAAATATTTAAAAGAATTTTAGGAGTGATGCATTATTTATGCTTTTTGAAATGTCCTATTTACCACACCTACTAATATAAGTATTATCATAGTGATTTTGTTAGTACTTTATGTGGCAAGTTCTGATAGGAAAGAACGAATGTAATAAGAACTACTTTTTTTGAAATTATTTGTATACCTAATGAATGGTTAGGGGTTAGAGACTGGATAAACTAAAAGTTTAAAGCAGATCAAAAAAGCTAATTGTTTTAGTATGTATTTCTAAAACAGCCAGACATAGACTAAATGTTGTTTCAAGAAATGTTAATTTCAGTGAAACTAAACTAGTTACTTAATTTCATGCTAATTTATGAAATTATTTTAACAAAATTAGACTTGCATTCATCTCATTTGGGTAAATGAAGATTATTTGTTGTAATAATTTAATTATTTAGAACAAATGCGCCCCCAGGTTTGTTTAATGTAAGGACAGTGAGTCACAAATTAAAGTCATCGCAGGAAAGGTAATTGCGTATTCCCGCCCGCGTTCCTTCGCAGGTGGTCTCAAGGAATTTTGTTCCGCCGAGTGCCATAACTTCACTTCAAGATCTTAATAACCAATATTTTAACGGTGAGGCTGAAATTGTTTCCAGTAAAGTGCAAACATTTCTTTGTGTAAGTAGATCATTTGATTGACTAGGCGAAGTAAGGTTTTAGTGACAGACTTGACGTTTCAAAAGTGCTTATATTAGGCCTACTTGAAATAAATGAATTTTGAATTTTGAATTTAGTGTTTTATCGTAGTTGAAAAAGCCTTTACTGTACCTCCGACCGTCTGTCTCCAGCAGAGCCCTATACCTTGTTTAAATTTAAAAAACTTACAAATATACTTAAAACCTAAAATTAAGTTATAAAAACCAGAATATAAATTTTCCTAAACCTTTTGGTCATTGGTTTAATTATTATAATCTCATCGGTTTTTACATGGGTGCTAAATTCAAAGAAGTAATACAAATATTGTGTGGAAGTATGATGCATGGGTATTTGGTAATAAAAGTTTTTTATCTTAATCTAAACGAAAAAGGGATTTACTAAATTTCATAAAGATGTGGGCAGTTTTTAAGAATAAACAAACAAACGGACACATTTCGCATTTATAGCATTAATATGGATTCATACTTATTTGTCATATTCGCCAGAACGCCCAATCGCTCGGCGGAACGTCATTGTCGGTAGGGTGTTAACAAGCCACGGCCAAAGCCTCCCACTGACCAGGCCAGCGAAAAATCTGAAATTATAATTACCTAAATTGCACCTGCCGGGAATTGAACCCGGGACATTCAACCTGAAACCCCGCCCATCCCTGCGCCAGCGAGAACGTCAAACATCAAATGGTTTTCGGGAGTGTTAATTAAGTATAAAAAACGTAAAACTCAACATATACGTAAAATTCAACATTGTTTTTTAAATAAGCTTTTGGATTCCTACTATATTCCCTTTACGGTACAAGACAACATACATAATTAAGAAAAGGCTAAAGAAAGTAGGTACTTTCATTTCTTAAGAAATAATACTATTAGAGTCTGCGACGGATAAACATCTAAAACGTTGAAAACATCTGGGTCCCGGAAAAGTAAAGGATTATAGACGAGACTTCACGTACGGATAACAATGACTGCTCCTATTGTAGCCGTGAATACCGTAGAGTTGTGAAAAAAATACAAACAATAAAAGACAGTCGAAAGATACGGGACGAACGTTTCGCACCACCCTAGTCATAAAATTAAATGAAAAAGGGCTCCAAACACTCAGCTTCCAGCTTCCAGCTTCCAGCTTCGAGCTTCGACCGGGTCACTGTAAATCATGTGATATGAAAAATTGCACAAGTTTAAACCTGCTTTAGTTGTAAGTTATTACCTTTTGCGGTTACCCACCGCGAAAACTTTTTGCTTGTTATTAATGATTCAAAATACGTAACCGATTTCAGTTGCATAACACGCGTACGCCTAATTACAAAGAGGCATCGGATTATAATCAGATAGGTACCTAAAATAAACAGAAGAATTAAAACAATAAACAAAATAATAAAAATTCAAAGTAAATCTTATCGTTCATGCGATAATCTCCCGATTAAAAACAATCAAGAAACTCAGCAGTGTCTAGACAGTTATCAAAAAGCATTTTTAATTTTATCCCAAAATTAAATACACCTAACATTTTCTTTAGAGGAGTATGCCTTATTTTTTTACCGAATCGTGTACCATAAGTCGGAAATATAATAGAAGAATAATTTTTATTATTTTGTTTATTGTTTAAATTCTTCTGTTTAATAATATTTGTATATTGTTCAATAAAACATAGTTACAATTTACATTACATGCAAATAGGTATAACTTATATTAATGTTATAATTAACACGGATATACAGAAATCAACTGTCCCTAAGCTAGGTATAAACCTGTGTTATTAATAATTAATTATTAACATGGCGACAGTGCTCTCCTTATAAATATGGCTCGTTTAAAACAAAAAGAAAAAAATAAAGATATGAATTCGCAGGTAACGCTATATGGTAAGGAATAACATATATTTTTTTCGATGTGAACAAATTTAAATATTTAATTAATAGTTTAAAATCATTAAACCTCGTTTAGTCGCACTGAACACATCAAGACAGCGGTTTCAACGTACTTACATTTTTTCAAGGTAGGTACTATACTAGCTACTTCGATCCGAGTCTTAATTTCTTACTACAGACCTATCATTAAGCTATGTACCCATTTATGAATATCGGTACACTCTCTCTACTGTGATATAAATGTGTATTAGAACAGAAAATAATAGTAATTGTTATCGTGGCTTTACTGAAAGGTATTTTTGCATATCATACTACAGCCGAATTAAGTTGGTAATTAAAACTCAGCTAGTTGGTACCGCGTCAACTCTTCGATGCTGTTGACAGTCGATAATTGAACTGGGAACAATTAGCTGTCAAGTGGTTAGCATTGATGGCAGTGGCACTTTATACAACATGTCCCAAACATTCATGTCAAGTGAAAATCGCTGTCTATGAAATGCATATCTATCGGAAACTATTGCGTTATCTTATTCTTAGGATAACGTATGGTGCCACTTTATTCCCTATTTAAGTCCTTATTTGTCGCGATGCTCTCTTTAGTAGATATGTTTTTATGACGTTCAATCTGAAAGTCCTAAATAAATGAATTGCAGTAACATTTTACTAACTCAACCTACAATCATCAAAACTAAAAACCTACTTAGATCTAAGACTGAACCATTTCATCAGAACATCAAAAAGCAGTGGTTTAAGTACTGACAATACTTCCTGTCGAAAAATGATTCGCGCGATTATAGGGAAGTATAGGTTACGTATCAACATCAAGCCTTAGCCTTTAGTCTAAGGTTGCATATACCCACTAGGATATATAAAACTTAAGACGATTTTAAAACGTAATTGTTAATTGAAACACTATGGTTTTTTTTAGTAACTTCGATTATTTCGATGCCATTGTCAGTTAGTTCGAAACTTGAACTGTGATCAATTAACGTCGAGAGTTCGATATCCGTGGCACTGTCGCTCTAGTGTGAAAGTCGATTACTGTAAAGTGCAAAATATTAAACGGAGTTTATTGGAGACTATATTCCTGTTACTAAAACGACGCATATTTCCCAAATTTGTTATACCTGTCCAATCCGTTTTGTTATTTTATACTTCATCAAGGAAGTAATAACTGATAATGAAATATCAAAATACACAATATTCAAAGTATACCTATCACTATTTTAGCATAGGTACAACTTAATCAGGACTAAATGAATACAAAATCTTATAAATGTATAATGTTTTGAAGCAGCCTCTTTTTTCAAGTTAGCTATAAACTGCTACCGATGAGTAAACAAACGGGTAAAGGTAATGGTCGATAAACTCGCCGCACTAAAATAAAAATAAAGAAATCAATATCGCATTGCGGGGAAATAAATCGTCCCTCATTTGACGATGACATTAATAAGGGTATACGCTCGATTATCCTTTATTATATATCATTTAAAGCAAAATTTTTATATATAATGTTGTGCCACGGACATTTGTAAATCGATATACATATTTTAAAAATAAGTTGATTCTATCCAAAAATATTTTATTCGCAACCAGTTTCAAGCCACGAATTCTTACCTAGTGATAAATGGTGATGCAATCTAAGACGGTAGCGGGCTAACCTGTTTGTTGTATGGCATCCCAATCAGTTTCTACGCGGCATCGGAGTGGAACGCTAACACTCGACGTCATGTTTTTGTCGGTGAGTAGGTATCTACCCACGGCTTTTTTTTTTACAGAAAATTTGGAAATTATTTTCGGGAATCGAACCTGGGACTTCCACTTATAAGAACACTGCGCTCACCACTACGCAAGGGAGGTCATCGAATAACAATTAGTGGGATGCTCTTTAAATGCGCGCCGTGAGGTGACGGCAGGTCAGAATACAATTGTCACCAACCTTGGCGGGAAGAGCCCGCAGTAGATGTCGTACAAGGTGACCAAGGGAATATAACGGAGAAAGTATGTCGTCAGAAGACTTTAAAGTCTTGAACATCGTCGCAAGGTTTACTGTCTAGCGGTATTCTAAAAGATACATTTCGAAGAGTGTGCTCAGGAGCTATTCCATTTGGTTAAACCATCTCCTTTCTACCATAACGAGGCACTAAAAGAATCTGCACTATAAAGAGATTGGCCAACTTAAATGAATATTATAAAGCGTTATAATCATGCGTGTGTTTTTGTTAATAAATAATACTTCGACGTATGTCGATAAAGATTATTAACTACATAACGTGCATATAAGTAATTTCATTATCCTAGTTACTTTTGTGTTGAGAAGAGTATTAATTCCATTACTGTTTCAGGTCATTTTAATATTTACTACCACATACATGTGTACTAGACACACTACACTTCAGAACTCAAAACATTTAAAGCGATTTAATGGGCATCATATAGTTATCATATGAAAGCTTGTGGTGCTATTTAAGTAACCTAATACAACCTCACTAGAGTAGCTTTCGTACTCGTTTCTTGTATTAGAGTTGTCTGAAATGCGGTAACTGTATATAAACTTAAAGTTCACATAATTTGCACTAAAGGAGAGCGAGTCACTAGGAGCCGCTGGAAAAATGAGTTCCAGGAGTTGAAAATGGATCATGTACGATAATCGGAAAAGCTTATCGCAATTGCTAAACGCCGGAAAATCAGCCAAATCCTGCCCGAAGCGAAAAAAATACTTGTGAGCGTCGGGGGCCGGTGTGGTTCTCTACGGCCTTCTTAAATCTGGCCAGACGATAACGACGATTTATTGTCAGCAACTTCAAATCATGATGGAAAAGCTCGCTGCTAAACAATCGAGGCTGATCATCAACACGATGGAGGCGCTTTGGCAGACCAAAGTTTTTATGAATTCCCGTCTGATTTTTTTTTTTAGTTAATAGCTCTATGAACTGCCATATGACAAAAATGCAAGATAACAGTGGTACATACTTTGATTAAATTAATATTAATAAAAACTACTTTATGTTTCTCCCTTACAAAACGCCAATTCCATATGTAGGGATCTAATATTATTTCAGATATTGTATTGCTGGTCAGATTGCTCTTTATTGTTTCCTGAAATGTAGGCAATTCATTTATTTCAAGTAGGCCTACTTTATAAGCACTTTTGAAACGTTAAGTATGTATGTTTGTAGTGACTCTACCACCGGTTCGGAAAGCAGATTCTACCGAGAAGAGCCGGCAAGAAACTCAGTAGTTGCTCTTTTCCAACATCAACATTTACAATCATTTTGGTATCTTGCGGGAGATGAGAGCGAGGCTGGCTGCTTCCAATCTACCTACTCTTGATCGCAGATCAAGGTATTATGATGGAGCCAAAAGTTCATCACATGGTCTATAAAAAGCTTGTCTCAAAAAAAAAATATCAGACGCAAAGTACAAGCATATTATCAAGTTTTTAATAAAGCAGGTAAATTACTTTCAACATTTAAGAGTGTTAATGGTCAAAAAGAGTATAGCGGTAGTACCTAGACGATACTAAATATAGCGCCTGGGTTTTAAACGATTACTATTGCTGATCAGGGTCTAACGATGATACAAGCTTCGACGGACACCTTAAATAAAATGTCAGGTTTTTAAATGAATAAAGAGTAATTTATTAGATTATCAATTGAGATGGGCCGGGTAGGTACATACTTATTTGAATGTTGGTAATAACATTTATTCAGTACTTTTTAGCTTAAAATACCTATTTAACAGGCTGGTGAAACTAAAAGGCACTGCAATATTTTATATCGAGGCCTGGTACCAGCGCCACCGTTTAAAAGGGTTTATCAAAGAGGCACTTCACTGAATATCTTCGGTCACGCAACTACACTGATTCGAGACAAACAGCAGTTAAAGGTGAAAACGAATTAACATTATTATTTTTTTAAACGAAAATTTTATTTAACTACGTGACAATAATACTAAAGTAAATACATGCCAAATATATGATTATTTATATCATTGATTTAATATATTAGTGTCGGTTTTGTACGATAACATATGTGACATGTTGCACAACCGGCTTTCTACCGTACGAAGACTGTACTCAGGTATGGGATAGTTAGAGGGTGATGATAATTAATGTATATTTATTAAAAATAATCGGAATCACTATTCTTAATAACTTAGCTTTTTTATTTATTCATATAGACTCAAGCTTGGCTACAATCGCATCACGACGACGCAGCCTAAGATGCAGCGCAAAGGCACTCATATCATAGTTAGTGAAGATAACGACAGCCGGCAGGTCATTATCATCAATCAGGACATACCAGAACCGAGGAAGCAAAAGGCTCCGTACGTGTCCAAGGTATATCCACCACGTACAGGGGTACAGATTATTAGGATGCCTTGCGGTTTAGCGGTAAATATGTGAGGGTATAATTTGCAATAATGGTTCTTGAGCACACTCTGAAAAATACATCTTATCACGAAATCTCAGGAACTATTAAAAAGTTCTCAGTAAGGTGTACGAGCCACGGCCAAACCTCTCGCCGTCCTATTAATTTTTGTATGATAAAGTCTGGGGCCGTGTGTATCGGAGGTGCATAAATATTAAGCATTACAGCCTATGGATATCATAGCCATACAGATGATTGTTTTATTTTAGTGGTCATATATGAATATACTAAAACTAAGATGATTTCGGAGATCGCGGCGATTTGGCGCGCTTACATCTGAAAACTTTAAGAGTAGATAACAAACTCTACCGAGCTACCAGCGAAAGCTATTGATCTAAGTAACTTGAACGAGCTGATGGCGACACGAGCAAATTTTGCCCTTAAACTATATGGAAATTGTCGCAACGTAACGCAACGCAAGTGAGCGGCTGTTTTATACCAATAGACCGATTCGGCCCCTTAGGGATATCATTTAAATAGTGTATAGTCCTGACAAAACATGAACAACTGATAAGAAAAATAGCCCGCAGTCACGTCTAATAATATTTGACGTGTTTTATTGTAATCACATACAGAAAATTCCTCAAGGAAAAAGAAAAAGTATAGTTGTATTTTCAGGAATAATCTGACACATGGACTCTCACTGTAAGCCTTATGCTTAATCTTTCATAGAGATTTCTAAACATCGCGGTATTTTACTCTGAAAGTCAATCAACACTGCGTTTTTTGGTATCTGGTAACACGTTTTTAAAGGTATATTGGAAACCAGTCCATCGATAATCATCAAGTTGGCTGCAACAAATTATCAACACACCCTACCGGACTGTTTCACAAATCACTGCCGTTTTCTATCATATCAACCGATAGAACCTTTAAAACAGCGACTGTCACCAAGGAATAAGTGTTGGGACTGTGTTTTGCATTCCGCAGAAGCTTTGGGTACACGAGCACTCATGGCGAAGTTGAAAGTATAGTACTCTGGTACTGAGACCATGATGATATTGCCGTCGGACTGGTAAAGGATTCGACAACCTAGTAAAATGACTATTCCACTAATTAGTCGGTTACTGGAGCCGCAATAGTTAATCACTGACAGCGGAAGAGCTTGCTGGTAAAGAAGAGTGAAGTTCATTGACAGCTAGTCGTCTTTGTAATTTCCAATCCATCCTTTTGGATTACTATCTTAATGGATTGACATTATAATTTCCAGTGATACATATTTGTTTATTTATTTTTATTTATTTATTTATTTATTTATTTATTAGGTAACTATGACCCATCTACACTATAACATAACAGAATAATTAATAACTAAACTAAATCAAAAAAAAACTCAATAATAAACCTCCACATCTAGTTATAAAAGGTCTTTCAGAGGGACTTTTATAATGCAACGTCCCGTGTCCTGTGATTGTGTTCAGTTACTCCCTTCGATTCGCTTGATATTGGGTCTTTAGTGGGAGTTACCAACGCTGCGCTTTCTCTGGCCGAGTCACTACTCGGGAAACTTAGGATCCCAAAATTCACGGGCCATCAAAGCAATGTGCCACTCAATCTTTGCAACTCTTCGAGCTTCTTCAGGAACTTTTACGGTTTCGTATCATGCTAAAAGTTAGCGATCATTTTCCAGAGCCATAAACAGTCACTGGTTATATGCACTCGAAGAACCACCCTTCAAGTTAGTTTAGAGTTGGCGAACTAGCTCATATAGTTTAAATTCTTGTCAACTTGAAGTGAACTTCTAGTACCCACTAGCTTTTTGAAAGCACTGAACTACTGGAAAGTATGTCGCAAGCGAGTAAGGAATTTTAACGCATTATTTCATTATTCGATCAGAACTTTTAGTTCAAGCTTAGACTAAAGAAATTATCTGACCATTGCGATGAGAAACCGAATAGGTAGGTAGGTACTCGTAGTTTTATCTTAAATGGTTAAACTTTAAGTTGAACGGTTTTTGTTCAATGTTCGAGTAACTACGTTTTCTTTATCCGGAGATTCCAAGAATTATTAGCTTAATACGGAAGGGTTCTTTTCTTTTACTTTTCCTGGGCCTGTCTCCGTACTTGGTTGGCCTGAACCGTCCGTTGTACGTGATAAGGAAGGGTTATTTTAGCAACCTCTACGCTTGTTTGAACTTTTGTTTCATTGTACTATCTATATCCCAAAGTGTTAATTCCGTTTTAATAAATGAGTCAGACACTTCAATAAGATGGTATAATACAGCTTATTTCTCATGGCAGACCACGAACTGAAAGGAATTGACGCATCAATTCACGCATAAGTATAGTAACCTCGATGTATTAAATGTGTTTTACGTATATGTATTTGGTCTTAAAATTATTAATTTATATATAACCTCGTAGAAAGATAAAGATATAAACCTACAATGTTAACATAATGTCCTTAAGCATATAACCTTAACCTATACCTGACGTCACGCGGCGGTTTTTTAAGTCTGCTTATTACCCAGGTTTTTTAACTTTTCTAAGCTGTGTGCATTTTAAGCAATTAAAATATCGCGTGCTTTAACGGTGAAGAAAAACATCGTATGGAGACTTGCTTGCCTGTCCATCCATAATGTTCTGAACGACGTGTGTAACCCACCAATCCGCACTGGGCCAGCGTGGTGGACTACAGCCTAAACCTTTACTTTGTGGGAGGTGACTCGTGGCCTGTAGTGGGCTGGTTATGGGTTGATATGATGATCATGCACGATTTTACTGAAGAATCGTGGGGTAGCGTTGCAACACCCTCATGGAATAGGCACGTTGAATGTTGACACAGCGTAGAGTGGGTTGTTGCTTATATATTTCTATCTCTAAGCTACTATACGTGTATAGCGACCCTATTGAACAAGCAAGCAAACAACATGCTCTCAAACTCTAATGAGGGCGAGAGTGCAATTTCTTGTTTCAACTATAGAGTAGGTGTAACACGTGACAGTATCTCGACGACATTCAACGATTATATAAATGGTATACGTATACAACACATTAATTGTGTTGTACTATGACTACAGATGACTACAATGGGATTAAATTTAAGCCTGCCAGTTACTTAACATAAAGTAATACTTTCGTATGTCTTACGAGTATCATAATAATCATGTTATTATGATATTCGTAGAACATACGAGTAAAAAAGAAATTTATTTGGCGGCCGATTGGCGCAGTGGGACGCGATCCTGCTTTCTGAGTCGTGGGTTCGATTCCCACAACTGGAAAATGTGTGTGTAGTGAACGTGAATGTTTCTTAGTGTCTGGGTGTTTATATGTAGTAAGAAGTATTTATGTATATTATTTATAAAAATATTCATCAGTCATTTTAGTACCTATAACAAAAGCTGCGGTTACATTGGGGCTAGTATATTTATTTATTTAGACAGGAGTATTAAAGGACAGAAGCGGATCACCGCTTACATAAAATACCGGAAATCAGTATTAGAGTTATAGGTACCTCTTGAAAGTACAGTAATTTTTTTTGTAGGTGTTTTCCTAATATAAGCGCAGGTGAAGCCGCGGAGCGCTGCTTATTAATAATAATCTTTAACACTTGATCTTCAGGAGTATGTAGCCCTTGGCACACGATTATGACTCGTACTTGGCTGTTTTTTTAATATGACACGGCGAGTACAAAATAGAGTATTCCCCAGTGAAAGCACAGCGGTGCGCGGTGATACGACAGCCCGGGCGGTTGGCCGATGAAGTATTGGTCGGATTACCTCGACCCCTGAGTGATTTATGGCATACGCAAATCCCCAATTCACACGGAATCATGCTCGATCTAATCACGCAAAGTCTATAGCTATTCCAATTAACGCTTTCGGTTTGTCAGTTGTCTTATTTTCACCATACTATTAAACGATAATGGAGATGGTTGAACGTATGGTGAAAGTTGGCGTTCGGAGTAACGATTTGGATTTAAAAAAAAAGACAAGTTATTAATACAATAAGATTTATTATAAACTTAAATTTTTTGTCAAATACTCCATTTGTAACGATGTAAGCTTTGTTTTCCTAGTTAAAACGGCAGTATAGTGGTGATGATCTAGTGGGTAAGGCTTTGGCTTCGCTTATGGTAGGACAGAGTTCGATCCCCGGAACGCATCTCTAACTTTTCGGAGTTAAAATATCACTTGCTTAAACGTTGAAGGAAAACATCATGAGGACACTGCATACCTGAAAGTTCTCCATAATGTTATCAAGGTCGTGTTAAATCAACCAATCTACACTTGACCAGCGTGGTTTACCATTCCGCACGTCTTGGTAGGCTACGGCCTAAACCCCAATCACTCAGAATGAGTGGAGAACCGTGCCCTGTAGTGGACCGGTGACAGGGAATTACGATACTTGGGGAAAATATCATATTTACCAGACGTTGGGTCCCAAGATGATGACCCCATCATTAGGGTTGGTCATTCAAGGTGATTTTGAGCGGTTTCCGCGTTAATATCATTTATTGTGCTTCAGATCATTTTGGACCTTCGTTAACCAGTTGGCGGCGGGGACTCTTGCGCCTACGCTTCGACTTCGGCATGTCCAGGGCTATTCGTACCATATGGTCTGCGGATCGTACTAGCGCAATCGGTTTTCCTGTAGTTTATGAACGATGATGGTTTTTTAATTACCTCTAATATACTTGTTCTTGATTTGGGCGAGGCGCATATCAGTGGTGTGTAACTTTGTAATATGCTTTTTGGTAGAGGCCCTGGATTCCGTACCATGCAGTACGGCAGGACGGATTGCAGTTTTGTATAGTTTCACTTTGATCTTGAGGGGCATTCTTCTATCGCACATTACTGCTATGAGCTGTCTCCACTTATTCCAGCCAGCCGTAGTAGATAAGTCACGTCCACATCAATGTTACTATCATTGCTTAATATCAATCCGAGGTACTGAATTGCTTTACTGGGGAAAATAACTTGTATAAATCTTATATCTTTTAACGAGCAATTCTTGTATATATATAATTGGAATCTCGAAATCGGCTCCAACGATTTTCATGAAATTTAGTATACAGGTGGTTTCGGGGCGATCTAGCTAGGATTAATTTTTAGAAAATGTAATTTTATTTGTGTTTTCCGTTAATAACCGATTTGGTGCAACGAAGTAGCACGGATCAGCCTAAGTATAGGTACCTAATATAATAAATGTAAAATATCTTTCTGGAGCGTTAGGCTACCGAATTTTAAGCTAACCCAATTGTTTTTGTCAGGCAGGCGGTTATTTGTAAAAATTAGAACACCAAAACAACAATCCACCAGACGTCAAAGTTGTGTTGTGCCGACAAAAGCAACAATAAGAAGAGAAAAATGCTATAAAAATTTTACGGCAAACCAAAACACGATAAATGTACCTAAGTCAAAGTCCTACTCTTTTCGAAAGTCGTTCTATAATTATTTAGGTTATCACCAGTGTTGTTCAAACAATTGTAAAGAGAACCAATGGGTGAATTTCAAACCTAAGCACCGTAATAGGACAACGGTTGATTGCTGACGTATCGGTTGGCTTACCAGGATCTCTGACTGATTTATGATGGCCCGTGGAAATTCCCAATTGCAATGATAATGTATATTTATGTGATCTAATCTTTAATAGAGGATGTAATTATATCGCAATTAGAACGTAACAAATTGTATATCCTGTCGAGAAATAATACCAATGTGATATGTTAGTTTTCAGAGCATTTGTAGCATAAAATTCAGCGAGTATATTTAGTCCATCGCTATTTAGGGCTATATTATTTTTTATTAAAAAGCTAGGGCTATATTATTTGTTATTAAACAACAAGTTAACTCTTGGCCCTTACGAGTTTGTCAGGTATATTAAACCCCTAATTGGTTTCAACGTGACATCATACCGTAACGCGAAATCACTTTGTGACAATACTTTTACAGTAGAGTGGTTAAAAAAGTTGAAGATTCGAACTATATACCTAATTGTTTTTTTTTTAAATCGATATTCAGAAAACAGCGTAAATAAATAGAGTGCAATAGTTAGAAGCTGAAGTGGCAATGCGCGGGGCACATTGCTCGGAGAAACGCATGGTTGGCCCAATGATTGTTATGATATTATTAGAAAAAGAATAGCATCAGTGATGAGCAGAATGCGCGATAGATCTAACGGTATTCTGAATACGCTATCTGAAAAGCAAGAAAATCCATTGATGCAGCACTGGGTGGGCATGCATGTGTATTCTCAGTGCCTGTAAATGGAACCTATACCAAATAACATACTAATATAGCTTATAACTCTTTTTTTTAAGTAATAACATTTATAATTTTTTTAACTTTATAATATTTTTTATAATAAATAGATGGCATGTCTGTCAATAATGATTATTATTATTATTTTAAATGTTATAAATCTAGACCTTTCATAGTGGTGGAAGTTATTTTAAACAGTAGGGGCATTAGGTTTGGTATAAAAATAGTGTTGAAACGGTTTAACGGACGTGCAGAATCGTCCTAATTCGTATCGATTTGCCTGCAGGCCGAATAGGGTTATCATATTGCTGTGACTTTGTACGAACGGATTGGTTGATTGCCACTACGCATTATTGCAATTTCTCGTAACTTTTATTATTATTACAATCGAACGTTGCGACACAAACGAGTCGATGAGATGGAGAGTGGAGAAATATAAATATCACTTTCTATTAACGTTGAAAAAAACATCTTGAGGAAACCTGCATCTTCATTTTTAACGGCGTGTGAAGTCTACCAATCCGCATTTAGCCAGCGTGGCCTAACTTCTACAGCCTTAACCCTTCTCATACTGAGAAGAGACCCGTGCCCTGCCGGTAATGGGTTGTTGATAATAGGGTTGCTGCACATCTTGAAATCTCCCTCTCTCTCTCTCTCGCTGCGAGATCTCGATGAGAGAAAAACCGATGCCCAGCGGTTCATTCAATAGGCTTAGAATATTAATTAAATTGTGAATATTAATGTTGAACATTTCATTACTAATAATATTATCTTAACATTACATTATAAATACTCTTACGATTAAACTGAACCGTATTTGCTTTCGGAAAACATATAAAAATACGCGGTCGACTTTTGCGTTGCAATTATAAGGATTCCCAATAACTGTACAGCTATAAATAAAGCAATTTATTAGGGTTGAATGCGTATGTTGTTTATGCTTCAACTGTAATGCCATCAAAAATAATATGTTTTGTTTAATTCTTACGATTCCTCACCCTAAGTCATTTTGCATATTATGATAATACCTACAACCTACTTAGAAAACCGTTGTCACCGCTTTTCCTCACCCTGCAGGGGTCATAAGAGGCGACTAAGGCAACATGCTGGAGAATCATCTACTGCTATCCTAAACCCGACTGCTCAACGAGGGTATTAAGGACAAAACCTTCTGTTGTGAGAGGCCTTTTGTCCAGCAGTGGACTGTTATAGCCTATTGATTATGATTGATGATAGGTAGTAAGTTGAAGCATCTGTTGTATAGTAGTTTGTGCAGTTTTCTATGTATTTTTTTATTTTTATTTATTTCGAACGGTGTGGCCTACCATGAACAATCGGTTCCATATCGATTCGGTCGGTTTGTATTTTGTACTATAATTTTCTCTTTTTGGATATATTTATAAACATTATAAACAATAAAACCAACAAATGTGCTTTTATTTTTACCCGTGGGAATTAATGGGCTAACTAACCGGCTAACTAGTTCTTTTAGCCTTTTTTTCTTCTGACAGCACTTTAAGCCATGAGTCATGAGCTTTTTATGAATAAAATTGGATAATAATTTTTGGACACCAATCGTTAACTTAGAATCGCTGAGCGTTATCTTAACCCACCAGCCAGGATTGGAACAGTGTTGGTTTAAGCTCTATATAGCTACTTCTCTCTTGCGAAAGGACTCATTTGCAAGGCAGTGAGACATTAATTAGGCTTATGATGATTCGGATGATGATGACGATGATATAGAAAAAAGAAATAATCATACTTGTAACAAAATATAGTAATAGGTTAAACCAAAAAGTTTCCATAATATATTTTACCTCGGTAAAGCGATGTAGGTAAGAAATTTCTTCCCCGTTTCAGCTGAAGAGATTACAAAGGATAAAGGGGTGATTTAGAGGATAATCGTGGTTCCTCTTTACTTGGATAAGTTTACCTGAAATGCTTGTAAATCATATTTCGTATATTGATATCTAAATCCCTGGAAGTGGTTTATAACGTTTTAAAGGTACCTTTAACAAAATATGTCAAGGTTACAGTATGTGTGAATTAATTTGTTATTGTTTTTCAGAATTCCAACAAAAATGTAAATCTATTAGAAATATATTTTATTTATAATATAAAAAAGATAAAAATTTAGGTTTTTTTTATGGTCATATTATAATGAACATACAAAATATATTGTAAAACACTCAAAAACTTCTTTAATAATGTTTAAAATAATTTCACTATTATAAAGGACATTTTCAGCGATTGTAACAGTTAATATTTTCCCTCATAAACTTCCTGTCATCTTTTCGTCTGTTTACGTGCCTGAAGACCAACTTCTTTAAACTTATGTTTCCGAAACATAGTCGCTAACTATGGGCCTCATAAAATGGCTCTGAGTCACTCAGCGGATATTCCATGCTCGGAGTATGCTCTACCTGCTCTACGTGATCACTCAGAAATGAGTAGATCCGTGGAAGACCCAGAGTTACCGACATAGTTCAATGATTCGCGAAGTTTATCGGCAACGGGAAGGGCAACGCGTGGATTTTAGGGTTCCTAGTTGCTAGACTTGCGACCCCGCACTGGAAAGCGCAACGTTGGTCGACCCCCAACAAGGTTAAGAGTACACCAAGTGCTTCGCAGGAAGCCGCTAAACATAAGCAGCACAAAATCGAGGAATTTGGAGCTAGCATACCTATATCTAGCAGTGGACGTCTATCGGTTGATATGATGATGAAATATAAAAATAAAGTACATATCCATAATAAGCCATATCCATAAATTTTATGTTTTTGATTTATTTGCATTCAAGAGATGGGAGCTGTCATCGAGCACAGTTTATGCAGGACTGACCCATGTTTATAATAACTATGCAAATTATTCCGATATCGCCCCCAATCGGCCTCTGTCTGGCTAAATTGAATTTGTAACTCTGATTAAAGACACCCTTTCATATGCCAATTTCGTCGAAAACGAGTGTTGTTGTTGAGTGCTTTATTTTTTCATTTTTTTAATTCTGTTTTCCTCGGGAGCTCATCTCCTCCATGGAATATTTTCAAACATTTTTCCTTTTTAAACATAGTATGTTTTACATTGATTGCAGGACCATAGTTAGCAACCACTTATCAAAGTAATAAATCAGAAACTATGAGATCTTCAGTCCAAGAACAACCGCAATGGCTTAACGGCTACGGCTATGGAAAGAAGCATATAGCTTAAAATAATTTCGCGATAGGAGCTCAAGAAGGTAAAGTTGTGCAACCTTTTGATTCGGAAAACGCAGCGTTGGAAACACTAGTTGGAAAGACAACATCAATGGAGTCATAATACGGTCTTTAATTTTATATGTAAGTAATAAGTACGTATATGTGCTTCCAATTCATAAGAAGGGGACCAAGTAAGGTTCGACTTATTACATTAATAATAAACATGATAAAATACAATTTTATTAGTGATTTTTAAAACGCATAGAAGTTGATAATGCGAGGATTTTTAACTTAGTCATGAGTATTCAATTTCTGGTGTGGCATTTCATTCATTCATTGGAAACTGAAACGCTCTAACCTATATGATAATGCTACACACAAACAGCTATTTTGTGTTTATAAATGACGAGCTGTTGCTCGCCCGTTTTCGTACGCTTTATTACGGTTTTTTAAAAATCCCGTGGGAACCGTTTATTTGCAGGGATAAAAAGCAGCCTATGTTACTCTACGTACTTTCAACAAACTCTATGCCAAAAATTAATTTGATTGGTTTCTCAACTTAGGGCGCTCAACAAGCACAAACAAACGAACACACTCGCATAAATAATATTAGTATTATTGATGTCAAACCTGTTCCTTTTTTGTATATTATTATTATTATTGTCTATGGCTACGGATTCATCATCATCATCATATTATCCTATTACCGGCCAACTACATGGCATGGCGTAATCCACCACGCTGGCCAATTGCGGATTGTTGCATGGCATATGTAGCTTATATTATTAATACCGAAAATCCTTATTCCTTTGTAACAAAGCGATAAACCTTGCGCTAGGAGTAGATGCAATCAGGGCCTGCATTGGCGGGCGCCGCTAGCTGGGTCGCAGATGTGTGCGAAAGCGTTCCCGTGGCCCAGCCACCAGGCGACTGGTAGGAATACCGTGGGTTTTTAGTCGGCACGAGTCCGACATAATTACGTTGCCTCCCCGAGGCGCGGAGGTATCCATGAGGATTTCCACACGTGATGTTTATGTATGCAATATTCTTCTCAACTTGTATTTATTTAAAATACACTGTTGCATAAGCTAAGCCCTAAAAAATGCCAATTGGTTCTCGTATCTCTATTGTCTTCTGGCGGACGCGTTCTAGCATTTATTTCATATGTAACTTACCGCGTTAGAGACAATAAAAATACGGTTGTATCTTCGCTATGTTTGGGACAACTTAGTGTTACAGAATATAGGTAATTTTATAAAGTGGGTCAATATTTTAATTTGGAAAACCATAATTTGATTTATGGCAGATACTTTATTAAATTTATTAGAATTTTAACATTTACTGTTAATTCTTATTTAATTAATAGTTTTGAAATAATAATTAAAATTATATTGTTTAATTCCATCCAATCATGACATTGTGCTGGTCGGTATTTTGATATTAATACAGGTGCATTTTCGATTCACCTCACGTTCGATCATAGAATGAGCTTCACCGCACACATTCGCAAGGCCCGCAACAAGGCTGCGTATGTGATGGGTCGTCTCTATCCGATGATTTGCCGCAAAAGCAAATTATCCCTCCGTCACAAGGTAACCTTGTATAAAACGTGCATACGTCCCATTATGACATACGCCAGCGTCGTATTCGCCCATCGCCCTCACAGCTCCTACAGGAGCTTTCAAGTCCTGCAGAACAAATTTATGCGTATGACCACGGACAGTCCGTGGTACATGCGCAACGTAGATCTCCACCGAGACCTCGATCTTCCCACCATAGCCCAGTACATGAAAACATTATCAAAGACCTACTTTGAAAATGCAGTCCGACACCCCAACCCCCTAGTGGTCGAGGCGTCCACTTATACCCCCGTCCCCGACGTCGAACCAAAGCGGCGACGTCCGAAGCATGTCCTTGACGACCCTGACGACAAAATAACTACCGACAACGTGTCCCAACAACACACACACACGCAACATTCACAGCGTCTTCGCCGGCGAAGACGAGGGCCCCGATTTCTGACGTCATCCGGACGTGGATCCTTACCACGGTCACGGGGGTGTTCGGACTAAACAATGATTAGTCCAAAAGTCCACCAACAGTCAGATTAACGTCGAACCGAGCCGAGGTCCGAGTCCTCGCAGGAGGCACCCTCGGGTCGACGTCTCCCATACTCCCCCCGATGTCGTCGAGCCCTGGGGCTCTTCTCATGGCGAGCTTTCGCGCTCGCCCCACTCCCCCGGTGACGCCGTAGCAACCCCTTAGGTGGTTATCGGCAAGTGTCCTTCCGAAAAAGCAAAAAGCGATTCACCTCAGTCTCGTATAAGACTCTTGACGATGCAGAGATAGATCTCACGGTGTCTTAGACTCTTAGTCGTCATCATTTGTAAATTCTTAATTACGACAACACAGCGCCAGCTACTGTCTTTACCTATAGCTAAACTATACAAATGAATAAAAATACATGCATCCAAATCCCGCAATCTATTTATGAGGATAATGTCAAATACACGCAAATTAATTATTTTTTTATTTCAACTAGCAGTGTTGCAGTTCCAGACTGCAATCTCACATGGTGATAAGTGGTGATGAAGTCTACGATAGTAGCGGGCTAACCCATATCCCTAATCGGTTTCTAAGAGACATCAGTAAGGTGGTAATAAGCCACAGCTGAAACCTCCCACAATATACGACCCGAGGAAATTCAGAAATTATTAATTTCCATATTGCCCGGGAATCGAACACAGAAGGTAGAGACATTAAGTCGTGAAAAAGATTTCAAAAGAAATAAAACCCTACGCACCGATCGTGAAAACAGTGTGTCAGTACAACGTCACGCGCATTCCGAGGCGATTATACTAATGCCATTTTGATTAAAATGCAGTGCAATGCCCCCCTTTTTCAATATTGCATTTTACGCTTTGCACATTTCAAGGTTCTAGATCCCACGAAATAATTGGATTCCGTTTTATGAACTGGAATGAATCAAAAAGACGCACACAAGTAACGCGCATTACGTGTTTTAATTTATTTTAAGACTAATAAAGTTTCGACAGTGAAAATATGTAAAAAATGCTTGCGTGACCAATATTCCGCCCTTTACCAATTATGAACGAAGTTTACTCAGGTGAAAAAGGGTTTCCAACATTACTTCCGCGTTGTACAAATCCTTCCGTATTTCTAATATCGATATCTGAAAAGTTAAATTGTATTATTTCTATATAGGACTTCAATAAAATATTTCTTGTACGTGATACGATATCGAAACTAGTTGTCATGTGAACTGAAGGCTTAAACTAGTTTAGTTACCAGTTACAGCTCAGCGTGAAACTTTTGATAGCTACCAATAGACCGAACAGCATGATATTCTGCTGTTCCGTTAAAATTAGATATCGTTATATAACTTAGCTTTATATTGAAGAAATATTATTTGAAGTACCTATACGTGTTATCAATATGAAAATAACATATTATTAAAAATATATAAAACATTATATTTTTCCATTAGACCTTTTACGTTTTGCGAAAGTTCTAGCAACATTTAATACTTTTATTACTTTCAATTATAAGCTACTCATTAGAATAGGTTATTACTAGCGGTCCCTCGCGACTTCGTCCGCATATAAGTCAATTTTAAAAGATAGACATATACACATATTTTTAGCCCTTTAAATGGGCAACAACTTTGGAATACATGATTTTATCGAAACTTAAACCGTTTACGCAGCGCACACAGCGGAAGCTCTCAAAAGGGGTAAAAAAACCCGATTTTGAAACATTTGGTGCTACGCTCCTATTAGTTTTACCGAGAGAATATTTAGCCTATTTCCTTCCTCAATAAATAGGCGGCAATTTAGCACTCAGCAAACTCTTCAGCTTGATATTATATTAGTAAGTATTTGAAATGGGCTATCGATAGTTTTAATGACTTTGTCTTAACGCTTCGCATGTTATAATATGACGTCGTATATAGCGACTAAGATAGTGTATACCTACGCAAACAATTAAATTGTCAAACAAGTCCTAAATCGTTAATTCCAATAATATAGTTAACCATCTCAAAAAATACTTATTATGTAGTAAGCTGTTTAAGTGGGAGATTTTAAAATTTTAATTACTCAAATACTTACTATCGTTAAGTTAAACAATATTAAACTTGCCCTATATAGGTTTAAATAATTATTTATAATGAGAAAATAGCTTGGAAGAAATCGTGCCGATTTCTTTTAAGCGATTTTCTTTCCTTTCATCTCCTCATAAGGTACACTATGTTGATTTTGTAAAAGAGCAAATTGCTGAAATTTCTGCCAGTTTTGAATCGTTTGAATCTGTCCTCGGAACCAGGCGGTAGGCGGTGGAGTAACTACAAACAGACGCACTTACCATTTCAAAACAGTCCGTAAAGTTGCAAATAAACGAATTTTAATTTGTAAAAATTCTTGTAATTACAGTTAGTAATGCAAGCTTTCTATTCCAGTCCTTTGTAAAGTCCCATTTCGTGTACTCTCATTATTTTGTCACGGTAGACTGAGGCGACAATTATTATCATGACTGTCATCAAAGGATTCAAAACAGTTATTGTATAAAACGATCGCGACGTTATTATCGATACAAGATCTCTGTCAACAATTTTTGAACAATTGATTTATCAATTTGAAAGGTTCACGTTCATGAATAATAAATACATTTTATTGTATACTTACTGAATTTTATTTTCTTCTATCTAGATAAGAAATATGAAAGCAAAGGAACTTTATGTGGGTAAGACAAAAACGTGAAAATAATAATAAATTTCTTTCATCAAGCTAAAGCTCTTTATCGTATGACATTTGGATCATTATCCAAAAGATAGATTCACTGACACTATCAAAAGCATCGCTAAAACGTCAAACGTCGACGGTACAAAGCCGATTTTGATGTTATCATTAGGTAGGTACAAACGAATGTAAAATTTTCATACATGATTTAAACAATCTATTTTAGTTGATTCTTGGTTGGTAAGGGCTGATTTAGCGGAATAAAGTGAGTAATAAATATTTTTGCCGGATTGCACTTACGAAATATGTCGTAAATTTAAATGAATAGGCATTTTTTTCTAGGCAAGCGTGCTGCAACTTGGAACTCATCATTGCTTTCTAACAGGCATGATAGTCGTCAATAATAATAATAATAATAATAATAATCACTTATTGCAAAATACACGTCATAAGGTTTTACATGTTGGTTTAGGGTATAGTGTATTGCCAGTAATTTGGCATGCAATGTTACAAAATAGTTATTACCGCCAAACTAATTGATGTCAAAAGAATAAAATAATAACACTTAGATTAAAATATTGTCACATTAATTAATAGCGATTTAAATCTTATTTTAATATATTACATTTGAACTATTAGGTACATTGGATACAGGCAAGTTGATCATAAATATAAAATTGATATAGTTATTCTCTAAATTCCAAATAATCAAGCGCTGGCCTATCGTTGATAAAAGTTTAATCTAAGATTAAAAAATTATTCTGTCGATTGAAAAAGCTACTACCGAAAAAGGTTTGCTTTAATATTGACTAAGCCTTCAATCTATCATGATAAATATTATCATATATATAATATCATAATATTATCAGGACATAACACCACTAAGTATCAGCTTTTCTGTACTGATAAATCTGAAGAGTTGGTTTGTTTGCTTATAAACTACCAGTATTAAAGTATTATTGCGTATCGCAATTTGCGCTCGTCGCTGAAAGAAGGTTCTTAGACTATAAGGCGGATATGTAATCATCATCATCATCACATCAACCCATTAACGGCCCAATAGCACGGGTCTCCTCCTACAATGAGAAGGGGTTAAGGCCGTAGTGTACCACGCTGGCCCAGTGCGGATTGGTGTACGCCACACACCTTTGAGACCACAATGTAGAACTTTAAGAAAGCGCCCCGAAAGTCGCGTTATACATATATTTATTTTGGGAGCTTAAATGCACCTTCTTCTGTCCTATTCACCATTTGTTTTGGTTATGAGGACCTATTAAAATATAAAACTCATGGAAATCTCTAAAAATTGGATAAGCAACTTAAAAGTAATGAGGAAACCGGTGAGCGCACCTACAAATATAGACTGCTAAACTCATAAACCTTTTTTAGGCAGGTGAAAACTGTAAGAATATAACATTGAATACAAAATTCAATTTGAAAGACATATATTCTTAGAAATGTTTCTGTGCAAGTCTGTGTTAGCTGAAGAATATTAAATATAATGTTAAGGACATTCCATTTACTTCCAAGCGTTAATGCTTGTACGCGAAATATGAATAACAAAACACGTAAAGACATCTGCTCGCCTGTAACAGCGTGGAAAGCAGAATTTAATATTAAATTAAGGTGTTACGCGAAAATCGAGAAAGGAGCAAAGGTGGAAATAAATCCCCATGATATATGATACTCGGATCGGGGAGCGTTGACATTTTTGAGGTAACATTTTTAGGTTTTCGCCCCGCTTACCGGTGTACTTTTGTATTATAAATACGTTCACTGCAATGTATTATGTCTTTTGGTGCAGCTTTTCAAGCTAAACTGGGCTTGGAGGAATAAACTGTAGTTTATGTTCAGAGCTTTGTATTTGCAAACAAAATATCACTTTAATACACTTGCTATTAGTCTCTGTTAGTAGTCGTGCACTTGCTAGTAGTCGCGACACCTACAACAAGCATATATACGATTAACATGTTTTAAATTCAAGTGCTCGTCTGTTTGCAATATTACTACCTTAATAAGCTCATAATATTATTATTACTATTGGTTCCAAACGAATGATAAGTTACCTATGACAATTTTAACCCACTATTCTACGCAATGTATACCCGACCAACCGCGTCGATTTGCCCACCTGTGCTTTTACTTTGTTAGTTCGACTCCTAGGGGTCGAAAGAATATTGCCTTTGGAAGCGTTGGACTATAAAAGGCAAGAAAACGAGAATTAATTAGAGGACATTGCTCAGCGCCCATACATGTTCGCCTTAAAACAAAAAGTCACAAAACATTGATTACTGGTATCACAATAAACTAAAGAAAATTAAAACTTCTAAGAATTTATTTATTAGAAAAAGTATAATTGATTTTGAGGTTATTTTAAATAATCGTGATGTTAGTGTATATTTTAATTCGTCACTGGCAACGATTTCAAACTAGTTTTAAATGTTTCATTATGCCAAGATTGCCATTAATCTTGATTTTTTCAATGCAGGTTTAATTCTTTAAGTGTTATAATCTGTAGGTATATTACGTGGAAACATGTTGAATGTTTCAAAAAACATTAAAAGTTAAGTTTGAAGTATCAATTAATATGCACCCTGCATGTAAATTGATACTTCAAACTAAATCCTCCACTATCTAAAGCGTTCGAAACAACAATGCATATACGAATGTCATGAATAAAGCATTGCGCGCCAGTTCAATTTTCCACCGGTCACACTGGCCTCTTAATGTCTTCTGACTATGTGTTATCCATTTTTAGAACAATATAATATTCATTTTGGACTGTTTCAAACAGTAAGTATACTTCAGTGGTTTGACACTTCGCTTTGTCAAGGACATTTTCCGAAAATATAGTTTGTAATTTTAGTATAAATATATTAGACTAAAACCTACAGATGGTCGGGAAAAGAAATTATATAGAATATAAATTAAAAACAAATATAAGTAATTTTTGTTACCGATGTTTTTTGTATTTTCAAAAAGATTTGGCGTCATTATTGATTTAAATTCATTTCTTTATTTAATCCCGACACCGTCCAATCAACGCCTCGCCGTTAAGGCCATTTAAGTTTCACACATACACACACACTACTGAACCCGGCCACGTCATCTTGTCTGGTAAAGGAGCGCCACCTGCCGGATCCAATTATGTTTTGAAACCAGCTAAGAAGCTATTGAAAAATACACACGAAATTTCATCATAGTCGATCAAGCTGATTAGGAAGAGCTGCGTGTCAAACATACGTAAGAAGTATTACATAAATTTCTGACGTTATTTTCCTTACCGTTTAAACCTTTCCTAAATTAGCCAAATCTGTCCAGCCGTTTTCGAGATTTAGTAAAAAGAACAGCAATTTATTGATAAATATAGAGTACCAATGAAAAATTAATAATAAGTTTACCGAAATATAAATTACCACCGCCATAAATGAAATTAATGATACAAATTTTCGCGACGGCATTTATATTTAAAATTTATTCACCAAGCTGACCAACTTTATTATGGTATTTCTTTACTGTTTATTATCAAAATAAACAATTATTATAATGCCGGGCACATTTAAATTTAGCACTAAAGAAAATATATAATATAATACATATGTAGGTGTCAAAGTTTTTTTTTACGGTTGCAGTTAAATATAATATATATTTGAGCATTGTGTACAAGACAGAATAGGAAAAGTAAACATCGCTCACAGTTCGATTTTATTTATTAAGTGTTGCACAAATTGAGTGTTTTTCGGGAAGATAGGAAAGGTCTTGTTTTTCTCCTTTTTATTTAACAAATTTATAATAGATACCTACTATATATATTTTGTAATGTTTTATGTAATGGCGATTCGAAAATCAGCCCTTAGTGTTTATATAGTAATATTAGCTCGTACTTAGAGTTTTTCTTAGCGTCAAACATCGACATCCCCTTAAACATATCAATGATCTACAATAATAATAATATTCAAATAATTTAACTTTACTACACCAGCAGTGATAAAAAATAGAACTTTTATGTCTGCATTTAGATTTTTTAACATTAATCTCTTCATAGTGGAAAGAAGCAGTCGTTACTTTTCGAAATTCCATGATATATTAAGAACATTAAGCTTAATTTGCTAAACTCCGCGAAAAGCGGGAGAATCTATTTGGTGTTATTTATAATTAAATTAAAGCTGTAACGGACTTAGTTCCTACAGTCCTTAGTTCTTTAGTTTAAACTAGATGGCGCCACTCGTTCTTTGTCCCGCGCTATAGTTGTCTTCAACTCAAACTATATAGTGTGGAGAGAATTTATTTTATGCGTCATGTAACCTAATGTGACTGTGTACGTTTTAACAGACCATTTATTGGTTGCTACCTCTGACAGTTTTTTTGTACAAGCAATACGTGTTACTGAAAAGATTAACATTCATTGTAACTGTTAAATAGTATACGTTGCGGCAGGCGGAGCCCCTTGTCGTGAACGGACCGTTAACCGAGATAAACAAGTACTAATATACTGTGTTATTACCCCCTGGACTACGTGTTTCCTTTGACACTTGCTATTTTCCGCCTACCCACGATTACAAAGCTTAATTTTCAACCGACTTAAAAAAGTTCTTACTTCGATTATGATGTTTTTATTTTGTTTGGACTTTATACTCCAGAGGTGGTCCCATTTGATTATGGTGAAGATCAATTAGAGGGTTCCTGAAAAAATTGAGGGAACTCTTCAAATATTATAGGCACACCTATAACAATTTGAGTATGGCCAACGGAACAATTCAATCATTTGTATTACACGGCAAAATATTTATTTGTTGCTTTTAAGTTGTTTAACAACTGCAATATCTTAAACCACCGCAGTTGCGCTGCTAACTCTCGATATAAGATGTTTCTTTTGCAACAAACATTTTTTTTTTGACAAGTAAATATTTGGCAGATTAACTATGGAAACGTCACCATTGTACATCGAAAAAAAGGTCCCTTGTTTTAGCTTAGGAAGTTAATAATAATTTTGTTTCAACAGGACTTCCACTGCTGGACCCTAGCCTGCCGTTCGTAACTGTAACTGCCTTTCGAGCAAAATAAATCATATTATAATCGGGTAATTCCAATTAATTTTTTTTTTTTTCATTATCATCTAAATTTCTTTATAACATGTCTATCCTTTTGTATATCATTGTATCTCATGTTTTGTTTCTTAACCTATCATTCACCATTCATTTTAATGTAAATTAGTTAAGTTTATTTTAATTGTAATGGAAGAGCGGAGTCTTCTGACACAGGGGTAATATACTGCTCTTAAAAGAAGGCTTCAGCGATATATTGATACCACTTTGTTTCTTACCGAAATAAACTACTTTTATTTTATTTATTTAATTAAAATTTCCGTAATATGACAGGTGCAAACTGGATGGACCCTTGCATGCCTTTTGAGCAAAATAAATCAAATTATAATTGGGTAATTCCAATTAAAAATATCCGTAATATGACATGTGCAAACCGGAGTTATTCGTAATATGACATGTGCACAGGATTAATGCATGCTGGTAATGTAGCTGGCTATTTTAAAATTTCAACCCCCGTCCGTGCAATCGTGTGAAATACGTTGATTCCGAAGTGCCTTTGACACTAGGTGTTTACGAAGGCAGCTAAGCGGGTTGAAATAAATTTATTTTCGCGTTTACGAGACGCGGACTGCGCGTTTCTACACAATTAAATTTAATTAATTCGAATAGTTCGCGCGTCGTGCCGGCTAATGGCTTGAATACGTCTGCCTTCACAAAGGGATATAAATATAGCGATGTGTTTTTAGTATCGGGTGATAATCCTATAACATGCCTCGTCTACTGCGTATTGCGACTAAAATAATCATTTTTAATTTTATGTTACAGTGAACAGAGAAAATTACGACATGAATTTTGAACTTTGGTCGTTCAGTCGGTTAAGTAGTAGTAGAACTTTTTGTGCCGCTAAGCAGCAATGCTGTGTTGCGGTCTGAAGCGCGTGGTTGCAGGTGTGGTTGCACCTACGCCTCAAATTGATGAACACAGGGCATGTTCCGCTTACCAACAGGTGGGCTATCTGCTTGGTCTAGCAATGATTACGATAAAAAAAACAATGGCTACTTTAACTGCGCCGACTATACTTCTAATGCTATTAATACGAAATAATGTTTGTTTGTTTTTCCTTCGCTACACCGAGCAACGGATCGTCGTGATTTTTTGGATTGATATAGTCCCAGAGTCAGAGAATGGCAACTACGCTTCTTTTTAACACAAAAAAGAAACAAGTTCTTGTGTAAAGTAAAAAGATATTCTACGCGGATATATGCAGTCGTAAGTTGGTAAACCGTACATTGAATACAACACCCGTATTATTAATGAACCTGTAATAACCCACGACATTTTTGTTTATACTTCGCTGGCGAAACAGCGCGTGCGTGTCATCGTGGACTTATCGCTTATAAAACGAACGCCGCGCCTGTCACTGGGCGTCACACCGCCCTTTTCATAGTCTAAGAGACCACTTTAAAATTCAGCCGATGAAAATTACTTTATTTAGCAGAGTGGCAGGTTTTAGATATTTTCAATAGAAATAAAAATTTATTACCAACAATTTTTGACAGAGTCTTAGCGACAAATATATATTGGGAAGACTTTATATGTGTAGATCAGTATAATAAAGCTAGATGTATTATTTTGCTGCATCGGTCCTGCATTAAATTCTTAGTAAGCATTATATTATTATCCAATGGGCATATATACATTAAAACTTACAGGAAACTTTGTGTTTTTATTGACTTAAAATTCAGTTTTTTATAAATGCCCCATGTACCTACCATAACATATTAATGGATGTTATAATGCACAGGTTGTGTATCTCTGTGTTGACAGTCATTTTTTTTTAAATAGAACATAGCAGTAAAAATTTGTGTCGTCTCATGCTATTACAACAACTAAAGTTATTTAAAGAAACCGGCGGAGGCAGAATTATAAACCAAGAAAATAATTAAAAAGTAGTTTATAGGGCAAGCTGGCGGAATCCATTTATAAATTCTGAATTTTATCTGATCTGGAGACCTCAAACCGAAAAGTTACTGTTCTACTGGCGTTTCGGTACGATGCCTCATAGAAACTGATTGAGGGTAGGTACCTATAGTTTAGGGACTTTAGACAGCATCATTACTAACCATCAGCTGAGATTGCAATCAAGGGCTAACTCGTAGTTAAATAAAAAAGTACACCTGGCCGTCTCTCATGCTACGAAGGGCGATCGGAAAACAATATGAATTCAAAAGTGGAATTGTTTTTAAAATATTGCCTGCCAGTTACGAATTCATATTTCTATTTTTCGGCTCGTCGTCGAGTGCGTTTTTAATCACCGAGAACGTTATCAGATTATTACGTTTTAATTGTTTCTCCATGGTTTGGAATTGAATTTTGAAGTAAAGCTTTTTTACGCACTCTTGAATTATTTAAGTAATTATGGAGTAAGCTGGTGAATGCGTGACGAGAACGTTACGAGAAGTGTGATAGGGCTAAGCAAAAGAAAGTTGTAAGGGAAATATAAGTTAGTGAAGATAGGAAGAGAGAGATTTATGTTTCGTTAATATACTGTAGGGGCAAGTGAGAGAGGTGAGAGGACACATTTTCTTTCTTTCATTCTCCCATAGCCAATTATATTAGCTTATTATTAGCCTCGGTCTTATAATTAACCATAGTACATACTGATGTGTCTGATAATAAAAAAAACGTGGAAAATTAATATATATATATATATATATATCCTTGTATATATTATACATATATGAATGTATTATGTAAATAGGTAGGTAGCTAAAGAAGTTTAACTACAGTTCCGCTTTACTACAAAGAAAAAAAAAATATTATTGCAAAATGAATAATTGTTACGGCTCCGACTTTAAAGTAAATACAATCTTTTCATCAACGACGTTATAGGTTCGATTCTTGGTTAGAAACAAGGTATGGATTGAAAAAAGAATTCAAATTCGAATTCAAAAATGTTTTATTCATATACTTATGAAGCGTTCATACGATGGTGACAACTGCATTCGTTAACTTAAAACTAAATCCAGGAGAGTTCCAAACGCGCTTTGATCTAAGAAGAGCCCACAACAAACTTAGCCAGGTTGTACTTATAAACTAGCTTATTCTACGTCTACCTACATAATTCTTAAATTTATTATAATAATATTTCGAGGCCTCAGATTAGGGGTTTGACAAACTTATGTTAACATCGGCAAACATTTTATGCTGAACCTCGCTACGGACACATTCCATCAGAATGTGATAAGCATCTTCCCTTACACCACAGTCTGGACAATTGGGAGATGGAGTCTTTCTGAGCATAAACGCAAATCTGTCCGGAGCGAAGACGAAAAGCTATGATAATATCTTGCCTATTCAAGGGAATATCCAAGAAAATATGAGTGGTTACTTTTATTAAGAAATTCTTTGCACCACCTCCGAGTAAGGAAATTGGTCCAACCACGTGCCTCAGGAGATAAGTGAATTCATCGGTTCTGCTTGTTTGCTTATTATCAGCAACATGTGAAGATAAAAGTCCAACAAGCAATTGGAGCAGCGAGGTGGATAATGGGATTTAGAGCTTACCTTCTCCCCTATCTATGTTATAAAAATAAAAAATAAATTCACACTCGTGGTTTAATTACCCTTTATATATTTGTTTCGAATTCAACTCCCGTTTGGATAGATTCTAAAAAAAACAAGTTCTATTTTCACTCAAACGACCTGATTTATATTTTTTAACTAATGACATTATATATTGCTGTGATATTGTCTACTTCTTCTTAAACAACTTGTTGGTATTCCTTTAGCTGAAAGTCTGGGGAACTAACGTATAATCAAGTTTCAAGCGGTGTGCTGGTAACTAGATATGTAAATGTAGGGAACTTTCCATTCTATTAGTAAAGTCTGAGTTTATTTATTTTAGCTTGTTTCAAATTTAAATTAAACTTCATAACAAGGCATGCGACTTGTTAATACTGTATGAAAGTTTCTGTTCATTTTCTTAGCAATTTAAGTTTTCTGGTAGCTACCTACACATATGAACAAAATTAAAGTGTCACTTCTACTTATAGTACTTTTATATTTTGCTAAAGAAACGGTTGATAAATACAATGTAGGAACAATGCATGAATATAAAATTTAAGAAAAATTACTAATGTTAACGGTTATCTTCGAAGATTTTCATCAGATCTTAAGCAGATTGTTAGGGTTATGACATATTCAAAACTAAAGATTGAGTACAAAGGAGTGTACTAGGTCTGATCCTAAAATAATATTATAGCTACATTCGCTTAAGATAGCTATCATAAGCAAAATTAAAAAAAACATTTATTTCAAGTAGGCCTAATCACTTTAAAAGCATATTTGAAATTGCACTATAATACTAAGCACTTTTGAAATGTCAAATATGTCTGTTTGTAGTGACTCTACCACCGGTTCGGAAGGCAGATTCTACCGAGAAGAAACCGGCAAGAAACTCAGCAGTTGCTCTTTTCCAACATCGTTTTACAATTTAACAATCTTTGTTCTATCTTGTGTGAGATGAAATCGTCGGAAAAAATGACTAAGAATAATATGAAAAGAGTCTGTGATTTGGAAAACAAAACAACGAATCGACCTGAATGAAACAAAGTCGGTATACTTCAATTTTACTAAGAAACATCCCAATATCATTCTATAGAAATATTTATAACAGTATGACGTTAGAAACCAAGCCGGTTGCGGTGGAAAACTACGGTGAAAAGAGACATGTTATAAATATATGTACGGGCTGCACTTTTTTTTTGGAATGGTCGTAAAAGCCTAAGGGCTACTTCTGTGCTTTTGGATAGGACAGAGGTTATGTGGGACTCGTATACCCGAGCTAAAAACCACCACGGCATAGCCCTCTCGTTGGCTTTACCCCACGTACTGGCTACCCTCTAAAAGCTGCTCTTGTCAGTATACATAAGACAGAAAAACTCAATACTTACCCTATTGATTTTTAGCCTGAACCACGAATTGAACCTAGGCCCTCGCGATCAGTAGACTAACATATTAAATACGAGACCAACGGAACAGGGATACCAACTGATATTTTACAAACAAATTCATTCTTACATGAGAAAATAGAATTTTCATTCGTTGATCTTCTCACAAAACACCATATATGAATAATAAGCGAATAACAGCGGAAAAAAAAGCGTTTCAGTGTTGGTGCACAAAAACAAAAGTTTTTAAGCTCTCGGAATGAAACGAAACTTTATACTTCGCAATTCATTCGCAATTTAAATTTTACTAAGGCGAGGTCAAAATTCAAATACGAAAGCCAGATTATGGGACAGCTGATATTATAATTTGGCTTATATTAAGATGACTCATATACTTATTTAAGTGGATCCCGATATTCGTTATCAAAAATGGCCACGCGTAACTACCTGCTAGCTAGTCTGGTATTCATAAGAAAATACTGACATTCTTATTTAGACGGCCGACTGGCGCAGTGGGCAGCGACTATGCTTTCTGCGTCCAAGGCCGTGGGTTCGATTCCCACAACTGGAAAATGTTTGTGTGATGAGCATTAAGTGTTTTTCAGTGTCTGGGTGTTTATATGTATTTTCTAAGTATTTATGTATATATAATACATACAAATATTCATCAGTCATCTTAGTACCGATAACACAAGCTACGCTTACTTTGGGGCTAGGTGGCGATGTGTGTATTGTCGTAGTATATTTATTTATTTATTATTATTTATTATTTATTTAGAAATGCAACATTTTGTAGAAAAGGAAGTCAATCCATCGACTACTGAGTTTTCCAAATCTAACACGGAAACTGAAATTTTATATATTATGGGATTCATTAAAGTCTGAATCAGGAGTGAAAATTTTAGTAATCGTTCGCTAATAGATAATCATAAAAGCATGGAAATAACAATGAAGATAGTACATTTTGTTATTGATAGTATATTATTGCTAATAATCAAATGATAAAGAATTCTTTAGATTATATGAACAAACAATAAAGGAAAGAAAAAAATTTAAAAACAAACCTAAACTAAACATTGCTCCTTTATACAAATAATAAAATTTTAAAATAATAGTGTTTGTCACTCATAAGAATATTAATAATATTAGAAAATAAAAGGTATTTATAATATTTTTTTTTTAATTAAATTTCTGCAATAAGAGCATCAATAGTTATTTTTGAATATCTGTTATTAAAACCTTTATTTTGTTAAATGCAACAAATGATTGGAAATACTTCAAAGCATTTACAATCATTTGTTGAGTACATATCCATTCAATAAACTTTTTTTGATCTTCTGTGAACATATTTCAAGTTAATATCTATGCTCTGTCTTGCGATCCGTACCTTTCATTGATTTATATTAAATAATAGTGCAATATTTTTTAATATAAATGAGAAAAAAGAACTCAATAACATACGGGTATAATAATAAAAATCTTAAAATGTGGTTTGAAGCTGACAATATAATAAGCTCCACAAACAGGTCTAATGTGGCTTTGTGGACTCTAAAAGCTCTATATGAGAGTGTTTACAGTTTTACATTGGTTCTATTTACTTAATATTCTAACAACATTTTTGTGTTAAGACAGATAGATCATCCGAATAGTTCAACACTGTTTAACTGTCCTGCAAAATTCTAAAAAAGGTATGTATTTTTTTGCAAATCATCCTGAGAAATCCTTCGAAATAGTTTTGAAAAAATTTAATACTTATAAAAGAATATCTTCTTTATGATGTAAATTTTAAGTAAGATTGAGCTCTCATTTTAATGTCATACCTACTAAATCATGGATAGCTAGATTTAAAAAAAGGATAATCCTTATGCTTATCTCACACCTACGTTTCGTTACGTTTTGCAAACTTAAATTCGTGGCGTATGAGGGGATTATTGTAGAGAATGTTGCTTAATTGCTTGAATTATTCGTATTCTCTAACTCTGTATATAAACAGAGTATTTATTTAGGTTTTGCTAGCTTTTGAACTCGCATTATTGCGCTACATTACTTTTTAAAGTAGGACTATAAATAACAGTTAGTAAAGTCGTCAGAAGGGTGGCAGCCTTCGCTCTGGGCGAGTGTCATGTGAGCCCACCATTAATCTTGAAAGTCGAGCCGCACGCATGCCTAGTGATGCGGATATTTAAATTCAGGAAGCGGAAAGCGGTTACACTGCCATTAGTTTTCCGAAAAAACCTCTTAAATAAATTAACGGGTTTCAGCTTTCAGTGATGATTAGTGAGTTAAGATATGTTCATAAGAATTAAGCATGACTAATATTAATAGTAATCATTGAGTACATCAAAAAAGCTGCAGGGAACTATTGGATGAACCAAGGCAAGGAAAGACAAATATGGCAAAGGTTCGGGGAGGCCTTTACCCGAGAAGGGCCTCATATCTCCTAAGATAATCAAAACGAAAATTACTTTAACTAAATTACTGTCTAACGATTTAAGGTTATAATTGTGTACTAACTTTGTTACATTTGTAAGTAATGTAAGAGATGTGAGAATAAAAAGGCATTTTATTTATTTATTTAATACTAGCTGTTGCCCGCGACTTCGTCTGCGTTTGATTTTGTTTTTAAAATTTAAAGTATTCAGATTGCTGCTGTACGCTGAGGAGTTCTGTCCTCTATCTCCAACCACAGTTTGGGCAAAATTAAACACATATTATAGTTCAAAAATAATTATTTAAATCGGTTATGATTTGTCGGAGTTATGGTGTAAAATCGTCAAACACTTTCATCCTCTCTCCCAAAGGAACCGAGCTTAATGTTGGAATAAAAAGTATCCTATATTACTTCTAACACTTCCAAGAATATGTGTACAAAGTTTCATGAGGATCGGTTAAGTGGTTTTTGCGTGAAAGCGTAATAAACAAACTTACATTGACATTTATAATATTATAGTATAGTATAGTATAGTATATAGTATAGTATAGTATAGTGTAGTATAGTATAGTATAGTATAGTATAGTATAGTATAGTAAAGTATAGTAGGGTAGTAGTGGCAAAAACGTGGAATAGATTTGGGCATAGATTAATATCATTGTCATCATCACCTTACCAACCCATTACTGGCCCACAGGGCACGAGTCATGAGAAGGGATTAAGGTTGACCGAGTGCGGATTGGTGGACTCTGCACACCTTTGAGAACATTATGGAGAACTCTTAGCATGTAGGTTTCCTCACGATGTTTTCCTTCACTTTTATTTATTTATTTATTTCGTATCTATGACCCATCACTACGCACTACACTATAACATAAATAAAATAATAAAAAACTAAACTAAATATGCAATATAAAAAAAGTGATATTTAAATTGCTTAAAACGCGCATAACTTTGAAAAGTTAGATGTGCGTGTTAGGATTCGAACTCGGCCCCACGAAAGTTAAGTGGCCACTGGGCCGTCACCGCTACAATCAGATTAATAGCATACCACGCAATTCTGAATTCTGATCCACAGCTTAAATTACTCTATACTTTGTGTTCGTTCACCCTACGGTTTGTACTTAGTTTATTCTGTATTATATTAAATAAAGTATCTTGTTACTTTTGTGGTTTTTTTTCCTAGTCTTTATTTTAGTTACTTGTATATTTTTGTAAGAATGTATTGTGGTCAATAAAGTTTGTTGTTATTTTTATTAAAATTATTAAAAGCGGTAATATACACCTAATGGTGAGGACTTTTCTTAAGTAATGGGTTGATGAGGGGATGATGATAGTGAATAATATTTTTTCCTATTTGAATTCAATTGAACGAATTGTGTTCAATTCTTACGGGATAATAATTGACAAGATAAGAATCTTGTACATCCTGTGTGTATTAGGCCGCCGCATATTCATCATTATATCAACCCATTATCGGACCAATACAGGGCACGGGCTTTCTCCCACAATGAGCCGGGGTTAAGGCCGTAGTCCACCACGCTGGCCCAGTGCGGATTGGTGGACTCCACACACCTTTGAGAACATTATGGAGAACTCTTAGCATGTTTTCCTTCACCGTTGAAGCAAGTGACATTTTAATGACTTAAAAAGCATGTAACTTATAAAAGTTTGAGGTGCAAATTCACTAGATGTGTTTACAATTATTATTACATAAGTAGTGATAGAGCTATTTACGACAGAGCTCGTCCGGGTAAGTACTACAGCTATGCTTATTTCTGCCGCCAATTGACTAAGCTAGAGGCTTAATGCCTACGCTTCATGTCGATGGAAACAGATTGGCACTGCGTAGGACATGTTCCTTCCATCATCATAGGCGATTTTTTTTCCACGTAGCATCAAATGGGCCAACTCCTTGGAGAGATCAACTGATCTGTCACTTCCGACAATAATTTACTTTTTTCAGACAGGAATCAGTAAAAAATAAAAGTGTAATTTTACCTAAAAAGCAAAAAATTACCATATTCTACAATATTTCATGTCTGTGCATATACTTTATATTATAATATTAATTTTTATATTGCACTGACTTAAAAATATTGTATACAAAATTTATATCTTTTTTTTTTCGAAAAAAAAAACTTCATACCAATTTACATTAATTATTCATTAATGAATAGCAACAATTATCTTAAGACAAAAAAAAATACGTGTACTCTGTACACATAAGAGGAAAAGGTGGTCTATCAACGTACATCTGAAACCTCAAAAATAGCTCGAGCGAAGCCGCAAGTAAAATCTAGTTTTAAATCTTAAACTTCGAGTGTTAGATTCTAATAAAGAGCTACTGCGTTTGTTGCTCGGTCAGAAATTCCATTCTTATTTCGCAAACGTTTCACAAAATTTCGATTACGAAAGCGGGAATCTAAACCCGCTCCCTAGTACACAATGTCGTCTCAAATTTAAAGGCTTGAACAGCTTTGTCCCGGCTAGACTTGCAATCCATTACAATGAACCAGGAAGTAGAAACCGCGCGATTCTACACTCAATACTTAGCATATTTACGCAACTGATAAATTGTGCACGCTTTTTTCCCGCTATCGCGACTGTGACGTGAATGGAACTGTTGCATTTCTCTTTAAAGATAACGACAATAAAGGAAAGCTTTATTTTTTTACAAAAGGAATTTCTATTTTAACGTTGAATTTTCCTCTACTCGGAAGAAAGAATTTTAATGAACAGTGATCTTGTTATTATATAACAAACTAAGAAAAGGAGGATTTATTCTAATAAATTATTTATTGTATGTTTGTTATTTTTTTATTATTTAGACCGTTTTCTTTGAGATTTCTGAACAAGTTTCTTATTTATTTGATTAATTACAAATCTAAGTAAAATATATCGCTTAGAACGAGCAAGAACAAAACTAACAAAAACAATGGAGCACTAATTAGAAAAATACTTAATAATATAATAGTAAAGAGTAAGATTATATTTAATGATTTTTCACCATTTTTAAATCATACTTATATTGATATTAAAGCTTTCAAGATGGTCAAATATACGATACAAATTTCACTTTATTTAAAAAAAAATCTATTACATTATTTAATGCAGAAATGCACGCGTTAAAAATCAGAACAAAGAGTTGAATGTGAAAAACCTTACGTTATCGAGACACGCGAAAAAAACTTGTAAAGAAGCAGCCGTGTGTTACTTATTTGAACTATTACATGGAACATTTAGTCTCGTTGGACTACTTACTTAATAACTCAATATAACATAAAACCTTGTAAATTTATGATAATTCTTAATTTTTTATTTATTTTGTTGTTATATACACCCTTGAATTCATGTGAAACATTTATTGAGACTTTTATTTATTTCATATTATAATAAATAATAAATAAATATACTACGACTATACACACATCGCCATCTAGCCCCTAAGTAAGCATAGCTTTGTTTATGAATATAATATACATAAATACTTTTAATATACTGCTAAACACCACTGAATGCCTTCAAGACAAGAGTGAATACGCATTTTCTAGGCAAGCGCCGCCCAACTTAGATCGCATCATTGCTTTACATAAGGCATGATAGTTTTCAAGCGCAGGTCTATCTAGTATAAAAAAAAACACTAAAAAACATTTATATTCATCACACAAATATTTTCTAGTAGTGGGAATTTTACCTACCGCCTTGCATTCATAAAGCAGGTTGGCTGCTCACTTCGCCAATCGGCTATCAAAAAAAACAATCAACATAGTCCGATCTCATCTAAAAATCGGTATTTTTATCATTGATTGACGTACTGAAATATATAGGTATTAAACAGATGAAAATAGAATAAAATCCTAGCCCAGCTGATCTATATAGTTGAAATACATACACAATTTAAAACAAACTTAAAACACAGTACTTGGTTTTTTCCTGCCAAAACAGTAAAGCTTTAAGATATGAGTTTTCTAGGTTTCACATACAAGTTATCTTATATTTGGCAAATTAAATCAACTTTTAAATGCTATACGCCATTTACTATTTTTATATTCTAAGGTCAACATCAAGACAGACAGCAGTGTGTCAGCCAAGTTCCAGACAATAATAAAGAATTGGCGACGCACACGTTTAGATCTCAAAGCCAAAAACTACCGTATTCTTAATATGGAACATAGATTTATATTTTTACATTAATTAGATTTAACTTTTTTTTCAAATTTTTACAGTTTTAACAAGATTGCAAGTTTGGAACCTTCTTTTAGATGTAGTAGTACTACACCTGTATCAGAAGCTCTCCGCTCTCCGCTCTTCCATAACATTAAAAAAAGAAAAAAAAATACTACGACAATATACACATCGCCATCTAGCCCCAATAATAAAAAAGCCCTAATATACATAAATACATAATATAGAAAAACCCTATAGCCCTAATATAGAAAAACATTCATGCTCAGCACACAAACATTTTCCAGTAGTGGGAATTGAAATCGAAGTAATGGAAATCGAAGTGGGGGAGCAGGGTCGCTGCAAACTGCGTTAATCGGCCGTCAAACAACAACAACGTCAACAATATACGTTATTTGCGTAAAAGATGTAAGTTGCATTATAAAATAAATTTAGGTACACTGAAATTTAGCTAAATTATGTTTTAATGGGAAATCTCACTCGTTTAAAAGTTGTCACGCTGGTAAAAACCTTTACCTGATATTAAGATATCATGTGATAGTGGATTGAATTTTTGTTAACGAATAATATTTAATCGGTATAAACTGTTTTTATTTTTTTAATCATTAAATCTATTCTCTTTATTCTTTAAAATAATTGTTTTATAAATATAACCTAAAATAAACTATTTAAAACTAAATAAAGAATAAAGAAATTAGATCGTTATAAAATATTTTACAATAGGAATTTATCATGTTATAAATGATAATGAAACTTCAAATAAGCCAAATAAATTGTCTAAATGCCTAAATGAAAAATAGAATGGAATCTCATGATAATCTAAGGGGTACTTTGTAAGGGGTGGCATTTTGATGAGCTTTTTATAGATCAATAATGTAGGGACTTGTTTTGCTTAAGCCGCCATTACATTATGACTAATAATCGAATGGGGACACCATCAAGGTTCTATTTAGAGTAAAATTATAAATTGCAAGAGATCGTATGTAGAGGAATACGATAAAATGACACGAATGAAAAATCTTAGTCATTAAATAAATAAATAAATATACTACTACAATACACACATCGCCATACGGTACCTAATAAGATAACTGATGAATATTTTTTATGATTAATGTACATAAATACTTATTATATACATATAAACACCCAGACACTGAAAAACACTTATGTTCATAACACAAACATTGCCCAGTTGTGGGAATCGAACCCACGGCCTTGGTCTCAGAAAGCAGGATCGCTGCCCACTGCGCCAATCGGCCGTCATTATATTTTAATATTGAGATTTCAACATATTTCATATTAAAAATCACTAATAAGATCATTAGTTTGCTATGTCATATCTTTGTGCTTGTCTGCACTAACAAGGCTAGTCTTGGTAGGCAATGTTTCATGTTAATTTTACTTGATATTGGTTATTGCCATACTAAAAATATAACAATGATTTGATTTTTAAGTGACATCCTTTGTTTAACGTCTGAACTCTAAATATCATCATCATCATCACTTCAACTGATTGAAGCCCACTGCTGGACATAGGTCTTTTATAGGCAGTTCCAAAATCCACAGGCCTGGGCCGCTTGTTTCGTGCGTCTCCCAGTGACTCGCTGTCGTTTGTCCACCTCGTTTGGGGCCCACGAGTATGTTAAATTATTTGAGGGGACCTCTTTAGATCCGAAATTATTGTTTGACCGCACCAAAAACAATTAAATATATAATAAATAAATTACGTCAAAATCATGCAACGGTATTTGACGCAACTTACACGCCCACGTCGAAGCTATTTTAAGAAAAATACTTGATCTGAGAAGCACATCCCAAATTACAATTTTTTTTTTAAATAGTAATAACTTGTGCAAATCAGATGGTTCACTTCGCAGCAGCAGCAAGCAGCAGGGCATGCAACAAACACGTCATTCAAAGTGCCGCTCCGTCTCCAGAAACCAGGTATACAAGAGATTATATATTTCAAAACTTACATGAGTATACTACAACTCATCATTTCCATATAATTTCTATCTGTCCTATGAGAGAATAACCAGTACTCAGGAGTAAAAATCGATGTTTACCTATTCTAAAATTTTTATTTTAAGTCATTTTACCTAACTTCTTTAAACAAATAGCAACCAAACGCGATTATCTCTTTCATGAGCAATATCCATTAGGCCAATTACTGACAAAGTACAATCAATTAGGGGGCCCCCACTTTAAAAGTATTCCAATGCGCCGGTCGATGCCAAGGATATATTTATACAAATAACGTTACAATATAAAGACCACTCCGACACCAGTAACTCTTGTTGAGTCAGATAATTTGATTGTTTGAGGGGACCTTTCCATCGACATACTGCCATATAGCGGGTCGTTGATTAAGTTATTCTAGCAAATAGATACGTAAAGAATAATCCACTGAGGTTGAAGTCGGCTATTCTTAGGATGTCCAATTTATATGCCAATGATTTAGTGTTTTTTTTAAAATACTATATAGGCTTGCCAACTATCAAAATTTCAAAATTCAAATTCAAAATTCAAAATTCATTTATTTCAAGTAGGCTTAATATAAGCACTTTTGAAACGTCAAGTCTGTCTGTTTGTAGTGATTCTACCACCAGATTCTATCATGCCTGATGTAAAGCAGTGATGCGGTCTAAGTTGGGGCGCGCTTGCCTAAAATAAAAGCAATGATGCGGTCTAAGTTGGGTCGCGCTTGGCTAAAATGCCTTTTCACTCTTGCCTTGAAGGCATTAGAGTTGTATGAATCAGGAAACACCGAAGCCGGAAGAGCGTTCCAAACCTTAGCGGTACGTATCAGAAACGAATATGAAAAGCGCTTCGTGCGTATTGCCTGTATGTCAACCACATAAATGCCACCGTTCACAGCGTCTCGCTGTTCTGTGGTACAAGATGATGATGTTCCTGAGCACACTCGCCAAAGTATATCCTGTAAAAAACCGCCAGGTATGTTCCTAGAAGTTAGGTTCGTGATTAGTTTGGTAGGGGGTGGAGTATTGGCCTCTTAAAGACGACAAGACATCCGGAATATGCCGTGTTTCAACATAGATCAAGGGGTTTTGGCGGGATAGTGGCGAAAAGATGACACCTACACATACCTAGTTTACTTTATTTTTATTCTTTTACAACAAACAAAGACAAATCATTAGACATTTTTTTATGACAGGCTGATGATTTTTGAAAAACTGCCATGATGTTCAGAAGTATCTACTATATCCAAAAACATATTATTTTTTGATGGTTTTTGGTTTTGTTGATATAAATTACGTATTATATTTAAATAAAATATTTCCACGAAAACGCTCGATGGGTGTCATGGTCACACTCGTGACGTTATAGGCAAATTAGAAACAATTTAGTAAGTCCTTCTTTCATAGCTATTGATATTTGTATAACTAAAAAAAACTGTGCGACTGATAGTTTCTACTCTATATCCCTACGCAGAGATTTTAAGAGTTTAAGAGGTACATTATGTTTATATATAAGTGACGTAATTATGAATTTGACGTTTCGCAGATGGATAGCGGATCGCTAAATTTTGCAGTTTTATTTATTGGAAATAAACACCATTCTTACTTCGAATATAAATAAAACCCCGTTTTTAATAATCATCATCAAAATCACATCAATCCATTACTGGCCCACTACAGAGCACGGGTCTCCTCCCACAACGAGGGTTAAGGCCAGCGTGGTGCACACGCTGGCCTAGTGCGTATTGGTGGAGATATATCATTAGATAAATACAATACTTTAGCGAATCTTTGTTACTATCATCATTCCTATTTACATAACCTAATAATCGTTAAAGCCTGCTAAACTGCATTGGATGATTGGAGCACCGTGCAGGTGAGCTGTAGATCCCTCTACTATGACAAGCGGGATATGAATTATTCATGAAAATTTACATGTACGTTATATTGAGAATTTATAAACTTGTCAGTTTTGAGTGAAAGGCTCAAATATTATTTTTGCACCGAATATCTTGATTGGATTTCCCGATCGAGTAAAACCAATACGAACAAACCAATAGCGTACAATTTAACCCCCATTCAAAACAAGGGAATAGCTACGTGAAATATTTTTGTGTATATCAAATCAAAACAAAGCGCGCCACGCATGAAAATTCTTGGCCAACACTCCCCTTTCAGAATAATAAATATCCTTAAAGAATGTACTTCAATTTCTTAGAAAATTGTACTAAGAAACACTGACATAGTGTTACATTAGCTAAGTACGTGAGTATCATTCACATTGTTATTATTAAGAGCAGTTACGTGTCATGGGTGGTGGAAATAAATTGTTTCTTCACATGGGAGGTCTCAGAAAAGAAAAGTAACGCTCTCTCTATTAGTTTTGTTGAGCGAATTTGTCATTATGATAGGTGAGATAAAAATGTTAGTCTGCTCAGTAAGATAGACTCGTATGTATTTCGAAGTATTATATTCGTATCTTAACAATAATAGGTACCCTATTTTGTTAGAATATTTATTGCGGATAAAGTAATTATACTGTGTAAAGAAATGTTATTTTTATCAAGAAAATAGTTTTGTCAGTCGGTATTTAATTAAAATATTTGGACGAGCTCCCTGGGGCAGTGATGGTGTCTCATATGGAAGGTTTCAGGTTCGATCCCGGGCAGGGGCAAATTCGGAATTTAAAATTTCTAAATTTTCTCTGGTCTAGTCTGGTGAGAAGCTCTTAAGCTTTAGCTAGGTAGCCCTATCGACATAGACGTGCCGCCATATAATTTAGGGCTTCGGTGTGATGTCACGCAGTAGGGGTATAGCCAAGAACTAACATACCCCTAACCAGTTAGCGCACTACTATCTTATTCTGCATTATTTTACCATCAGGTAAGATGGCCCGAACGGCTAACTTGATGTGGGATAAAGAAAAAATTGTGTAGGTATGCTTTAAAACAATATTATCTCCTACGTCCAGCAGTAAGATGTAGAATTGAAATATCTATGGATGATGAATTTGTAACAGTGCAGTTGATACGATGTGTTGACTCGACATATCCTTTAATGGACTATACGCCCCCGTCGAAGAACCGTACCTATTTGTAAGTCCAATCACGTACTGAAGGAAGGCAGCACCTACCCTCCGTTGGTGGTGTGTAAACTGACGCATTTCTGCAATTAACGTATTGACCTATAGTAGTAAGATGAAATAGACTTCGGTAGATTTCCTCTAGCTTGAATACATACCTATTAAAAAATGTAACTTTTAAGATTAGGTAAGAAATGTATTATATTTTATTAATAGGAAGCCAACGGTACACAATGAATAAACATTCATAAAGAAAAAAAGAAAAAAAAAATATATACTCACTTAAAATTACTGTAACACAAGTCAACTGTTATGCAACTGTATTGCAAAATATAGCAAAATCTTCAATTACAAAGTTTTCGTTGTAACGAGATCGTTTTGTAGTAAAAAATCTTGACCCTAATTCGCACAATTCCAATTGGTATAGGTAGCCGGCATAGCAATCACCATCACCTCACAGGAATGGGAAAAATATATTTTAACGCTTCTCAAGTGTATGTGATTGGCCAACTTGAATAAAGAATTTTTGATATGATCCATCTTGCAACGGCAAGGCAATTTAACTTTGCCAGTTGTTTTTATTTGTCACTCGTACCTCTTTGCAATACATTTCTTCAAAATAAAATGACACAAATTCTTTGTGGTCGATGCGGTGATTGGCAATAAGCGTTTACGCGATGTGCTCACTCATGCCCGCTTTAATGAACTGCGCATCACCTCCGAAAGAAATTCGTAAGTCCGGCCACGTACAGAGGGAACACAGTTCTCTCCCTGCGGAGCTGGTGCGATAAAATGAAGCATTTCGTAATCGATAAAAATACTCACCTTAGATAGGGTAATTAGGTAAGGTGAGTTTTTATGTATATCCATATATGTAATATATCCGATATAACTTATTTTGTAAATGCGAAATATTGTTTGTTTGCCCTTCCTTTACGCCCTAAATTAGCGACCTGTCCACTTGATTTTTGGCATATAGTTAGTTGAAGCATGGAGAGGCTACTTTTTCTCTTTAAAAAAAGAGAACTTTACTTCTCTTCCGTACGAATTAGAGATAGAGTTATCCATCCACACAAGATATGGCTCTTATAGTAAAACAAAAATATAATAGGAACTTAAATTAACTTAGCTTGGCCCAAGTTGAGTGACTTAATTATCAACGAAATTGAAATCGCCTAAAATCCATTTAACGAACTTAAAAAATCTTTTTTACGACGGCCGAAAACAACAGACTAAAATTATTAATTTTAGTCTGTTGTTTTCGTCCGGCTAATCCCCAGGTCTTTTACAGATAGGTATAGGCTACTCGTTGTTTTTTTTGTATTCAGCATCGACGGTCGAAAGCCGGTATGAGAACCCCATGTTTTCACACTTAGGGATATCAACATTTTGAACGGAGGGTGTTTTAAAGTATCCGCTATTAAAGAGTTTCCCTAAAACTCACCCTTTAACAGATGTATTGGGATTTGGAAGGTTTTATAAAATTCTTATGTTTTTAAAATTAAAAAATAAAATAAAAATAAAAGCTTTGTTATAAAATGTCGCATATAAAAGCACGTGTTAATATATATGCTAAGCACTTTTTTATACAAAACATTTCTTTAGACACTAAACTTACAGTTTAATAAACGAGACATACAATTAAATTAAGTAAGTTTATTGAAATAGAATTTCTGCCGAACAGTTTTTAGTGCCCACAAAATAATACCTACTCGGTTTCTACATTCAAGCGGCTCCATTTTAGGCGCGCAGAATCCCGTCACAATTAACTATAAGTATTAATACTGTTTCCCCCAATGTTTCCGCGCTATTTCGCCTTTGCTTATTGCTTAGGGTGTCGGCCGCGTTTTATTGGCACCAATTGTATCTTGTATACAGTACGACACTTCCCCGTTTATGAATGTCATACTTTATTATGTTTCCCCCCTAAATTAGAAGTTTCTACTACAAACACTTGCTTACTGAGTTAATTTCAACACAAAAATTAAAATTTAGCCTTATGGTTTTTAACTTTAGAAATGGAAATTGTGAAACAGTTTAAAGAGTTTACTACTGAAAACTATGAATTGGTTTTTGTGGTTCTTTATTTGTTAGCAAGATGCATTGGCGAAAGTGCACCAAGAGTCGAAAACTTGAAATTATTCTATCTAAAGCCAAATATAATTTTACCTAGAAACAATATTAACTAGAACATCTAAAGATAAAGTTGTTACTAACACATTACCACTTTATATGACCACGTTATAATCCCTACTAATATTATAAATGTGAATGTAAGTTTGTTTGATACGCTTTCACGTAAATACTCCTAAAACGATCATCACTAAACTTTGTACACATTTTCCTGAAGGTATTAGAAGTAATATAGGATGTTTTTTATCCCGAAATTAAAATCAGTTCTCTTGGGAGAGGAGACGAAAGTGTTTGACGATTTTACACAAGGCTTAGATATCCTAAATACATAAACTGCTGCCACAACAAAAATACAGGCGGACGAAATCGCAGGCAACAGCAAGTAAGAAATAAATGATTATTGTGATACCGGTATATAAAAAACCTTATCATGTTTAACAGAAAGAGTAGAATAAATCATCATATCCTGTTGCATTAGCCTGCAAGTATCTCGTATTCCGGAAGCCTACTAAGAAGAATTTTGCAGCTGACCCTATCAATATCCTTTGAGAAGTAGAAAGATGCGGCATGACACCATGTTTCTCAATATCTTTGCCCTTACATTATAACATAGCGGTCCCTCGTGACTTGTTTCGCTTAAGATAGACTTATGCTGTCGCGCACATTTCTTAGAACTTTCAAAGGGAAACATCTATATCAAAGATGAGTTTATAGAAACTTTAATAGTTAGCGCACGCAGTGAAAGCTCTCAAAAGGGAAAAAACCTACGACTTTGAATCATCCTTCATTGCTCCTATGGGTCTTAGCATGATAATATAGGTATAGCCTATAGCTTTCTTCGATAAATGGGCTATCCAATACTGAAATAATTTTTCGTACCAGTAGTTATCGTTAAACAAAAAAAGAGAACAAACTCTTTATTCAAAACTCAAAATTAAAAAAAAAATCAAAATTCAAAATTCATTTATTTCAAGTAGGCCTAATATAAGCACTTTTGAAACGTCAAGCTTTCTTCAGCTTTATATATTTGGAATTTAGTATAAGATTCAATCAAAGACGAGTTCGATCAAAAGCCATACTGTTAGTACAATTAGAGATATTTTCTGGCTACATATACTTTAATATTTGACGGCCCAGTGGCGCAGTGGGCAGCGACCCTGCTTTCTGAGTCCAAGGCCGTGGGTTCGATTCCCACAACTGGAGAGTGTTTGTGTGATGAACATGAATGTTTTTCAGTGTCTGGGTGTTTATCTGTATATTATAAGTATTTATGTGTATTATATTCATAAAAAAATATTCATCAGCTTTCTCAGTACCCATAACACAAGCTACGCTTACTTTGGGGCTAGATGGCGATGTGTGTATTGTCGTAGTATATTTATTTATTTATTTATTTATTAATATTAAATGGGCGTTATTTCTATTGGTCTGTAATTAATTTTGAACCCAAAATCCATTAGTCCACTATTAATTCATTTAACTGTAAAGGTTTCGTTTAATCAGTCTTCCGTTAATTAACGTGTACATTCACTGTATTGTCCTTGTAGAGAGTTTATTATCATGCATAAACAACCACAGCGGCGCGATCAAACCCACGGAACTAACTATCAAAGTTTTGGTAACCGTCTAACTGACCGCAGGCTATTTCACTGTTGTACCAACTGCCTATTACAGCAGAACACATTTTCCTTTTGGAATTTAACTCGTTGCAAATCCGAACTTTTCCTTTGATATCATTACCAACCTCAACTTCATGTTTTACACTTAAAAATATGTGTAGAAATGCAACTAAATTTAGTATCTTCTCTCTTAATCTCTCAAATAAACTGTTTATACTGGATACTTTAAAAACAAAAACAAATGCGGATGAAGTCGCGGGAAACAGCTAGTTTATTATAAATAAAGATTGATCCCCGGCACGCACTTCTAACTTTTAGGAGTTAAGTGCGTTTTGAAACAATTAAACTAACATTTGCTTCAACAGTGAAGAATAAAATATCGCATGTATGCGCTCTCCATGCTGCCAAAGCCGTGTTAAGTATACCAATCCGCGCGTGGCCAGCGTGTGTGGACTACGCAAACGGACGTGTCGTAGAGTGGATGGTTAGGCCGTAGTCCATCACGCTGGCCCAGTGCGGACACTTGGTTAAGTACAATATTTAAATTTCCACAGTAAATTTGTTTGTTATTCAGTCTACGTTTAGTTGAGGGGTACGTTATTAAAAATCTTGTAAAATTTTCTCTATAATATTTTAACATTAGACGTGTTTAAATTTGATTTAATTTCGTCAACGTTTGATTTTTTTTTGTGGCAATCAATTTAGTTGTAGTTAAAAATAAAAATTTAAATACTTTAAATTTTTATTTTTAACTACAACAGTACACTGTTTTTATTTTTAACTACAGTATCGCTAAGCCTTAAATGAGGGGTTTGCTGCTGTCCGCTGAGGCGTTCTGTCCTCTATCTCCAACCACATTCAGATCTACACAAAGTTTGGGCAAAATTAAACACATATTACCTCTATAGTACAAACATAATTATCTGAATCGGTTATAATTTGTCGGAGTTATGGTGTCAAATCGTAAAACACTTTCATCCCCTCTCCCAAAGGAACCGAGCTTAATGTCGGTAAAGTATCCTATATTACTTCTAACACTTTTAAGAATATGTGTACAAAGTTTCATGAGGATCGGTTAAGTAGGTTTTGCGTGAAAGCGTAACAAAAAAACTTACATTGACATTTATAATATTAGTAGGGAATTAGGGATTACCACATATACCATAATAGTATAACAATTCATATCGTAGTCTCCGTTTTATAGAGTCCTTTGACAGCACCAAAAACGTACTTAAAGGTATAACTGAGATAATACTTTAAAAGAAAGTATAAAAAATCCCAAGGAAATATACTTGATTTACTTTGTAACAAATTTAAGAGACTAAAATATATTATTTTATTTCTATAACATCATATGATAATATAAAGTAACTTTGAAATTTATACTTAATCATTATAATTTAAATTCACAAACATACAAACATAAACCTACGAGTAATAATATAAGCATGAGAGAATTAAATGTAAGGGCTACTAGGATATGAGCAATTAATTTCTAACATTTTGATAACGCAGTGTAATGAACGAGATGGGTTGCGTGATAATAAACGTAGAAGTTTCAAATGTATTTCTACCATAATGTTGATATTGGATTGTTATGTTATATTCCATTGGCAGCAATAAATTGTTGCCAAAATAAATTAGTTCTAATTTAAACAGTCATAGATATCTATTATTTTATTTATTAATAGTACACCAAATTTACAAATAATTTCACAACATTGTAGGAAATATTTTTTTATATAAAGACTGAGCAAGTATGGAGCGCAACACAGCAATGCTGGTGGTTAGGTGCCAAGGTCAGTTGGCCTAGACCAGTAGAGATGGCATGCGCTGTACGAGATAGTTATCTTTACCCGTTACTCGTATTTTTCAAGATATTGACAAGTATCGTATTTGGCAAGATAATGAGTAGACATAACTCTCTCGTTGCGCGCATCCTCACCCTACTGGCCCTAGCCAATGTGACGCCATGTAGATTAAGAATATCATATACATGTGGCGTCATCTGGAAATCCAGCTGAAAATCAGTGCTCCATGCTTTTTTGCTAGGCAGGGTATAATAATTAGTGGAAGCACCAGGTGGAAAACTTTCTTTCTATGTTATTTTATATAAGAAACCGACCTGCCCCTGTCTAGTAGTAGAACATAATTAGGCAATGTATGAAATGCTACTAGTTGTAAATAGGTCTTCCAGTCATTTTATTTCATTTAATACTACTGGAACTACATTTAGAAATTACACAGTTTATTACATGTTCTCATCACAAGAGTAGGTAATTTTAATCAAAAAAGTCATTTGTGCTACGAAATATAATCATGTTATCTATATGATAATATTTTGTACGGTAACCATAATTGGATCCATGGGAGCAAGATATAAGCATACCAATATTAAAAATACTAAAGGGTGTCTATTCGTTTCTTTGTTAGTTTGCTACATATATTTCGCTCAACCACAACACCGATATTGATTGAATGGAAATGTGATAGGTACTTTTTTTTATTTTCAAATATCCTTATGTTTGGCTTAACCGTTTATGGCGAATTTGGCATTGAAATACCCCTTTTTATTCCGAGAAAAATAACTGTTCACTTGCAAATGCGCTCAAAGTTGCATGCAAAAGCTAAATATAATTAATATAAATACACTTTTTTTACACAATCTTTGTTGATAAAGCAATGATAATGTTACAAACACTTTTAAAACAATTTTGATAAATTTGCAGTTGGTTATGATGTTAATTCTAAACGAAAACTGCAAAGAAATATTCAAATATCATAAATCAAACTCGTAAAAATACAGAATAAACGAAAATCAACGTTTGCTCCGGCTTTGGTGAGCGTGGAATCCGATTCTACCCAATGCAAATATTTGTCAGAAAAATTGAATGTTTGTGCAAGATTTGCCATGGCTACAATGTTAATGTATCACTGACAAACCTATTATCGGTGATCGGATACATTTTGGATGTATTTATTGTAGCTGAAAAGATCGGTGGCTTTCAAAATAATGAAATATTCGTTGGATTTTCTTACTGTCTTTAGTCTTAACTTTAAAAATGCGCATTGCTAGTCTCCAACTTGCCTCACGATATTTTTTACGTCGCATTCCTTTTCCTTCAATTCAACTATAGAAAAGATTTTTTTTTACAAAAGTCCGACTTGGGAAATAAAATATGTTATGCCAATTAAAATTTAACAAAATTTTTGTAAGCTTGAATACTATGTGCTAAATCTGCCAGTCGCTAATAAATATTTCACTACTACTGACTTTGATAAAAAACTCTTATATATCTGACCTACTAAATATATCTGCCAAACCCTTTCGACTATACAGGTACGATTACAGGTATTATGTTGGTTGGTTTGCATATTTATGCTATAGCAGAAATCGCTCTTGATTTGCCCTCATTTTTTTAAGAGTTCTCTTGTGTGTCTCCAAAACTCATTATGAGATCAATATGAAAATTAAATGGCTCAATTTCAGAATAAACCCCTTTCAAACAAAACAAGAATTTGGCTAATCTATCTATACATCACGGATTTATGCCCGGAAATACAAAACAAGACATCCGTGATCCGAATAGATAATACTTTTCCTTTTTTTAGTCGGTTAAAAACAGATCCATTTCCATTTTATCAATTTTATCGATTAACTAAAATACATAGTTATGTTTACTCAGTCGAGATTCAGTGTATCTGAGTTAAAAAATGAGCTAGTGAAGTTTCCAATCACCTCAATTGTGTGTGCCGCCTTTCAACATACGGATACAATGACATGTTTTGTGGCAACTGTCAACGGCTGCCGGAACTTATTGTAAAATCGTGTTGAACTAAACGTGTGCGCTTTTCTTTATAAGGCATGCCATATTCGATATTCAAAAAGCAATTTTTTGGTTTTCATTCCATCATACTCGTATTACCTGATCTATCTTGAATGATAACCTTTTGAGAGACCAGATATTTTAATTTTCTTATGTAAAACCCCGCAGGTAAGTCTAAAAATCTTTAAATTAATCAGTTTTAATTATTTTTTAAAAGTTAATTAATAATTAAAAACCATCATATATCTAACAGTTAGGGTACGATGCCCATGTCATAATCATGGCGTAATTCATTTATATTATAATATTGAAATCAGTCCAAAAATCGTTCGTAGGTATAGTTTTTTTTAAATTCCTCTCCTATACACACTGACGGAGAAAACAGAGGACCTTCAGTGAGGGTTAAAAATAAACGACTATTACTATCGAGCTACTTATATCGTATTTCAAATTGAGCTTCGCTACGCCGTCCTCGTATCTGCAAGTGAATTTTATTTGTTGAAAAAACACGGATAAAACGTAAACCATGGCTTACAGAATCCAAAATATTATTTACGAGACAAACAATCGCATTGTGGGGATTTCGAATATTGTGCAAACAAGCCGATAAGCGGGAGCTCCGTGACCCTGTATTAAATTATTTTTGTAGAAATCCCTACCTGCCGCTAAACGATAAAGGTGGGGCAGTATTTATATCGGAGCTATTATTTACACGATAGCCCAAAATAGGAGTGTAATGTTTTCAGGGTTCCTAGTGTCTTTAATCAACCACATTTTCCAGATTTGGGTGTATAAGCTATCTTTAGAATTCTTACATCACACACATATATATATATATGTATATTTATTTTGCAATCAGGAATTACTTTCCCCAATTCATTAGACCGCCTTCTAAATGTGTGCACAAACATTTTTGTACTGACATCACATAATATGTCGGTGTTTTATCTAACTTTTCCAAGGTAAGGAACTTTCAATCTAGGCCATTTGGTTTATAAATACATATTTGAAACAAATTTTCTGTTCGATAAATTATAAATAAGATGTATTGAGGAAGATTGTTAAGGTCTCGTATTTTATGTGGGTATAGCTATGGTGTAATATAAAAGATGTGTCGCGGTGTTTGTCTCGAATGAACTTCTGAAGTACCTACTTAATCGAATTTTGTAAAATCTTACACATGTGTCCAATCAGGTCATATTTGATATATATAAAGAATAGTTTTTATCTCAATTAGGCCCATTGAGTGGTACTGCAATCGGGTTCTTGATTTATTTAAGCAGATTATTGGCACTAATAAGGTGTATGAGTAGGTCTCTGGATAGTTTGGGTTCACAGTTGGACCCGGGAGCTTGCGCTGAAATCGGATTCTAGGTAGTTTTTTTAGATTTGACTCGTATGAACTTAGTTGTCTGAGTGGGTCCCTCTAAAGTTTGGACTTGGTAAACTGTAGGTGGCGCTGCAAGCAACTCTTTTTTTTTAAGATTTTCGCGTTTGAAAATGCAATTAAAACCGGTAAAACCTGATTTAGCGTAGACGAACTTGTTCCGGTTAGCCGGTTATGTAATATAAATAATAAAAAGCAGTGAAAACTAAATTAAAATCCAAAATATATTTCGAAGTTCTAAGCGCTTTATTAGTGCTGAGTAGACGGAATAAAGATTGTTACGTATTGGTTTTCTGTCAATAAGGTCTCAGTACCAGTCCGTAGTTATTTAATTGGCGCTGTGCGATCAATGAGGAGACCTGTGCTTAGCAGTGCAGTAGTATATTATTAAATTGAGTGTGTTAATAAAGTGAGACAGAGACAGAATTAAAATATGTCATGATCATCATTATTAAACTGCCCAATTCATCATTATTCATTATTAAGCTGGGAGACTCAGAATAAGCTGAGTTTATGCAGTAGTCCACCACGCTGGCCAATTGTGGATAGGTAGAAAGTTAAAAGAAATTGTGGGGAATTCTCAGGCATGCTGGTTTCCTAACAATGTTTACATTTACCCTTAATTTAAGTTATATTAAAGTGCTTAAAACACAAAAAAGTTCGAAAAGTTAGAAGCGCGTGCGCGCGTTAAAACTCGATCACTATGCATGGGAAATCAAAGTCTTTACCACTGGGCTATCACCGATTGTATGAAAAAATAGAGTCATGATGTATCAAGACTTACTCGTTTATGTCCGCATAACATCCGTGTCGTGACAAAGGAATTAAACTTCCTAATATAATAACAAAATGTCCCTAAGTGGAATCTCGGCCATGTCCTTGTGTATCATCTCTCATAGAAGATACATAGAGCTAAGATCTCGGTGATCCTGTAAAATGTGTTATTTTTGTTGCTGGGTGTAATGATCCGAACTCATATTATACGGTAAAAGTTAAAAGTTTTTTTTATGAATAAAATAAAATTAATTATAATTATAATGAACATTATCGGTGTCATCATCTGTTAATTGCAATACAAACCATAGTGACATTTAAGTTGAATGGTTTTGTTCGTCGCACAATACATATTTCATTTTTAACGAGACATCAAAAGGATCTGGAACCGCGTTATTTTATGATAATGGAGGCGATCCCTCCAGACTCATGAGTGGCGAAGGCTTTTAAATTTACGGTTTAGGCGCATGATGAGTGAGGTTTATGGTTTGCAACGTTTAAACTCTGTAGGCTAATGTAATATTATGTCAACGTGAGATCCGTACAAGGACCAGGTTGGAAAGTTTTAATGGATTTTTTATACAGTAATTTCGTCGCTCCGGGTCACCGGAAACGCGTAATCCGTCGAGGTCGCTTTGTCAGTTATTTTGACTAGTTATTAAAACAAAATTAAAGCAACCATAATATTAGGAAACAACGTACTTCCTATTTCCGTCCATTTCATCGCTATAGAAAATTTTAACTGAATATTATAAATAGCCAATAAATGTTCAAGAATGACATTCCAAAATGAAAGAGATTCCAAATAGTAAGTAAGTGAAAGAGATTCCAAAGAATCAATCTTAACCTCAAAGAAATGCATATGCCCTGATGCGATAGTAACATATTAGACCAATGTATCTACATAGCTTATTTAGAATTAAATAATATTATTGCAAACTCTATGTTTCTAATTGTGGCTGTTTCTATTTGTGGGTGGCTGGATTTACAAACTTCTCCTTTGTCTAGATGTAGATAGCTATAGATATCACATAGATAACAGCAAACTTTGACAAAACTTTTTATTGAACTGGGAATTAAACTTAACTTGTTTGCGAAACAGATATTGTCACGATTGGTCTGAAGCATTTCACAAAGTTCGTTTATCTACATTCTACAGGAACATAATTTATTCCATTTTCATATCGGGGTCGGTCGCGTTATCCTTGTGAGCCCACATTTTTTAATAAGTTCCATGCAAATCAGAAAGCTCTAGACTTAATATCGCCCTGATCATCTATATCCACGAAATTGAAAAGATTCCGTACGTCAAGAGAGGTTCTACTTGACGAAGGTATTGCTTTTGAGGACCCTACTTTGGTTTGATACGAACGCTGAGAAACTGAAAATATTTTGTAATACAGTGATCTTATTACCATCACTTATTATTGTATTATTATCGACACTTATCTTATATCTTTAAACGAGCAATTCTTGTATATATAAATATATAATTGGAATCTCGGAATTGGCTCTAACGATTTTCATGAAATTTAGTATACAGAGGGCTTCGGGGGCGATAATTCGATCTAGCTAAGATTAATTTTTAGAAAATGTAATTTTATTTGTGTTCTCCGGTTATAACCGATTTGGTGCAACGAAGTTGCACGGGTTCGCTAGTTTTAATATAATACTGTTTTAAGCGATTGTAGTAGGTCCTTTGGTGACTTTGACTGATTAATGTATATTATTTTTGGACATTTACTTGATGCAGAACTACCCTTTTGTTGAACTATTTTAAAGAAATATTGATTAACCACGAAAATCTTAGTTTAATGTTTCCTTCGTTTAGTTTTCTTCTAGTGTCTCCTGAGTATCTAGAAATTATTGTACTTCATCACCACTGCTCACAATCTTGAAATTGCTGACCTCAGATACTTCTGCAATCAATAGAGATAGAATACAGAAGATACTCAAATATTATTAAGCCAGTATTTTATAATGTATGCCACGTGGTTGATTCAAAAACTCAAAATAGGAATGTTACTGATACCGAGAAGACGATGTGCAGTTATCTAGTTCTAGAGTTATTAAGTTGACTGCTTGACATTTGGTTGTGGCGTTGGCTAAAGTTCTTGCTTGCTAAAAAAATGGTTCTTATAGTAGCTAGTTCTTGAGCGACATCGGAATTTAGTCCACGTAGCCAGAAGAGGCTTTTACAGGCTTCTTCTTCTTTCCGTATTAGCACGAGATAGCTTGGTGTTTCTGGTATGTATAGGACTGTGCACAACAAGAGAAGTGGGGCAGCGGATATAAGGCGCAGAAAAAACAGATCTAGGACAATAAAGGATTTAAAAAGTGTGTGAAATAGTTGAATATAGTAGAGTGTAACGAACAATGCATACGCGTTGCATACAACGTGTTACGTCACACGTTACATACCTACAATTACAATTTTTAATCTGATCTTGAAAGTAAAGAAGCAGGCTGAACTTTCTAATAAGTAATTAAAAAAATTACAAAACTACAAAGACAAACTATTAATGAAAATATTTCTATAAAACTCTTTTACTGTCGAATCTCAGATACATGATCATAAAACGAATGTAGGCAGGTCCGCCACGATAAATAAGATTTTCGCAGGCTACAATAGTGCATTTTAAAAGCGAATTTAGATATTTTTCACAATTCCGCTTTCTGTTTTAAGCGCAAAATCAAGAAACATTTATTTTACATCTTTTATTTTTATTATAGCATAGTTTATTTTAATATTTCTTATATTTTGTTTGATACAACGTTGGCTTTCTATTAAATAAATAAATAAAAAGCTAATGATGCAGTAAACATTATTTTCGCAAGTTTAAAATTTATATAAAGAGCTCGTTCTCATATTTTAAAGTTACTCAGATGAACTTTCAGCTATATTATAATACTTTGAACTTTTACACAAGGTACTATGTTAATATCAAAGAACATGATATTCTAGTTATTAATGTTAGCAAAGAGTTCGTTTTGAATACCTATTTAAGAAAAATTAGGATAAAAAATAAAAAAGAGATGATATAATGGTGCAATATAAGATGCCTAATATTTTAGAGTAAGGTTGTGTTTGTCTTTATTTTTATTTGTTATTGTTCAATTCTGTAAGATGAGTTTTGAAATAAGATTAATGTTCTTCACTACTACCTATGGTGATTATCTTTATATTTATATTTCTTGTGTGCGTGTGTATGTCACTGAACTCCTCCTAAACGACTGGACCGATTTGAATGAACTTTTTGGTATGCGTTTGGGTGGCACACTGGATGGTTTAAATTCACAAATCAGCCCCAGATGGCGCTGGGTTCCACTAGTCTACTATAAAGATGTAAATAAGAAGGTTTATGAGCGAATCGTTAACTGAGTTATAAATATACTGAACTATAATATTATATTTTAAACGAAAATATCATTAAGCAAGTGGAGTCTACCAATCCGCACTGGGCCGGCGTGGTGAACCCTTAACCCCTTCTCATTGTGTGAGGAGACCCCCATCCTGTAGTCGGTCGGTAATGGGTTGATATGATGATGAACATCATCAAACCCCTACCACAAACATACTCGATTTCGATTTTTTTTACCTTTTGCGCATAACGCCATGTATCGACACAAATTTTGTTAGTGTCAAAAAATATTAAAAATAATATCTGTACTAGTAACTAAACAAAAGAGTTTTTGTTTTGTTTGTTAAACTGTCAGGTCTCTAGAACTATCCGTTATGATTTGTTTATTCCACTATGCGTTATCCCTTGACTGTAATGTCTAATAAGTTGACGGGCTAACCTGTTAGGGGTAGGTATAGCAGTTATATTAAAACACTACCCTTAGTCTTTTTCTACGACCTACCTGGCGTAGTGGTGAGCGCTGTGGTTTAAGGTTGGAGATCCCGGGTTCCCGACTGGGAGGCTATCCACGGCCGTGACTAGTTACCACCCTTCCGACAAAGACGTGCCGCTAAGCTATTTAGCGTTCCAGTACGATGTAGCGTAGAAGCCGATTAGGGATGTAGGTTTGACATATTCTCGTACAGGTTAGCCCGTTACCATCATAGACTGCATCATCACTTATTACCAGATGAGATTGCAGTTAAGGGGCAAAAAAAGGAACAAAAAATAATCAATAAAAAAAATCATGATGTGCGTTTATTGGACTTTATCCTCATAAATGGATTGCGGGATTTGGATGTATAGGTTTTTTACTTTTTACAATGCTTATCTTACAATCATAATATTAATAATAATAAAGCCTTTATTTTGAACTGTAAAACATTCGCATTCGTGTTTACACAACAATTTTTAGTCGTCAATCTTACAATCATAAGAAACGCTTAATGAAACATCAAGTTTTTCTGTCGAGACTACCTCTCTGAGAAGAAGCTGGCAAGAAACCCAAAGAAAAGAAAGTTAAAGAAAGCTACGCATTATTAGTCTTGCACTAATTGTGTGAAGACAGAATGTCTAGTCAAAGAACAAGCCAGAATTCTAAAGAGTCACATAATGGTTTGCGACTATCTATCGACGTCGATACATAAAGTCGGTAACGAGCCGATTGATCTTGTCAACGGAGATGCCTGATACGCTTTATCGTGATAACATCTGCAATTCAATTATCCTAATGATGTAGAACTTGCGGAAGTGAATATAAACGGACTAATTATCATGTATTGTCTTTCAAGTGGTGATGTTTGCTCATGGATCGCGAGCACCACAGATCTCAGGTTCGATTTCCTTGTCGGGCAAAATATTCCTGTTGAAAAATTCTCAGTCAAATCAAAAAAAAAAATCATCATCCGCAGCCTACTATAGTCCCAGGGCTGAGTACAGGTCTCGTCTCACATATGAGACACGGTTTTAAGGCATAGACCCACCACGCTGCTCCAATGCAGATTGGTGGGCTTTAACCTCTATTATCACAAGTGATTGTAAACGGGACTGACGGCTTAACGTGCCCTCCGAGGTATGGGGTTCCTTACTCCGGGCTGGAACTGAAAATTCTTTATGAAAAATCACACAATACGATTCTCCGCCCGACCCGAGATTCAAATTACTCAAACTAGGGTCTCGTGATCCGTGATTAAACATGCTAACCACTAGACCAACGAGGCAATTGCAAAATACTCAGTACCAGCTGTGAATTTTGAAATTGTTCATAGACACGTTAAACCAGCCCAGATTATTAGTATTAAATTTAAAGATGGTGTATATATAAAATCAACAAATGAATAGATGAAGTGGAAGTGCACAAGTCTGGCCACGCCTATTCAAACTGTCTGATATCAGTTCTATACTTATTCATGGTCTGGATAAGTATAGAACTGATAGGGAATCACAATCTAATCGTAACATTATCATCATTTCAACCGATGAACGTCCGCTATTGGCAATAGCTCTTTTGTAAGGAGTTTCACACTTCACGACTCTCGGATCCAGCAACCCCGTATGTCTAAAAACACTGCGCTACTCTAGCATCTTGAGACACCAATTTCTGTAAAAGTCAGAGCTACTAGAAGCTACTGTAGTAGATCTTCGCTCACTTATTGACTCAACAATGTTTCATGTTGGTTTGAACGCTAACTTTCGATTCGCATTAGAGTCCACAACTTGGCATGGCCCATCATACCTACCACATTAGCGTACGAACTAATATTTTTTAACAAGTGGACAACGCGTCAACAACGAGTTTGCAATGCATTGCCAACGAGTGGTAAGGAAGCTAGGTAGTTAAATTCGTCCACTCATCGTTGACTATATACATATTTTTTATAACAACTTACTTTATGCCGCAAAACATAAAACTCTGCTGCATGGTCTAATTCTATGTACTCCACATATGGTTTTGATATGGTGCACCTACCACAGTATTGGCTGTAAAATTTACAAGATACGTTTCGTGCATTAACCAGAAATATCAATGCCATAGAAAATTGGGAATCAGATAGCTCGCAGCAATATCTACCGTCAGTTATCCAAACATAGATGAAGGCTCGTCTATCTGTCTGTCAACACTAAACTGTGAATTTTCTACCGTCTGTTATCTCCGGGTAAACATTTACAGAGATCAAACGCTCAATCGAAAACTGCAGTTTATCTAAACAACCTAGCTCTAGGGAATATTCATATTTATCCAAAGTAAGCTTACCGTGTCTACTTTACCCGAACCTTGTTTTTCTTTGCTAAACTTATCTTAAGGAGTATTAAAGTATCAATTATTAAACAGATGAAGACTATTTGAGAGGTAAGTAAAATTTATTTATAGATATGAAAACAGGTATTTTTAAATCATTCAAACTGGTACAGCGAGATTACACTTTTTTGGAGCACTTATCGCTTCGCATAAATTGTAAAGTATTTATATATTTTTCATTTAATACACGTACACCAAAACATGATAAAAAATTTAACAAGAATAAAACTTTACAAATATTAGGCAGGTACTATACCTCAACGTTAACCAGCTGTCTCTACCAGGCAACCTAGCACAGGAAAAAAGAAAAGTTGCAGTATGGGGTGAGGGTGTACACAAAAATAAGTAAGGAAAAAAAAACAATAGATTTAACCATTAAAATACTTAACCAATATCTATTAATACACGATTACCTTATGTAATTATCTTAAAAAAAATAAGCGGAAACGCCGATAGCCCAGGGTAAAGCGGTGATATGCAGCACGCACCTCTAACTTGTCTATGTTATGTGCGTGTTTAGCAGTTAAAATATCACTTGCTTTTAAGGTGAAGGGAAAGATCGTAAAGAAACCTACCTGCCTGAGAGTTCTCCAACATGTTCTCAAAGGTTTGTGATTACGCGCGTTACGATATTATAGTAGTTTATAATAAATAATTCTAAAAAGCACTACAAATGTCCTACTTAGTGCTATATCTTCAAAATTATTATTAAACCGGGTGCCATTTTGCCACGACCTAAATACTAAACGTGAGCCAATTAGCACAAGAGCACTGCGCGCTTTAGCTTCATTTAAAACTAATCTCCTGCACTCGGTCCAAATATGTTAACTAGTTGAGGCATCTCAACTTTTGCCACGCTAAATATCCCTAAAACTGCTAAAATACTACTTCTACAAACCTAGTACTGCTATTATAAAATAATAGTTCGTAAACCACGAAATTGAATTAAAGCAGCGTGGTATGTCAAATTCACTTTAATGAGAGAAGAGAATGAAAAGTTTACTTGAAACAGGCACGCCGCTTTCAACCCTCACAACAACATAGAATAATGATTTTTAAATTGTAAAATGTCGATGTTGAAAAGAGCAACCGCTGAGTTTCTTCTCGGTAGAATCTTCTTTTCAGTCCAGTGTCACTACTAACAAACAGACCTGGCGTTTCAAATGGTATTTAACCTACTGTTAATCATTGAATTTAGAATTTGGCAACTAAGAGGTCAATGTCCAGCGATTGGATATGACGATGTGTGCAAGAGCTAGTGTAACAGACAGTTTCTAGACTAGATGTGCCCTACGGCTTCGCTATGTATACTTATAACGCAGCGTACTGCTAGTCTGCGTAGTCTACACTTACCTCAATAAATCAGATACTAAACGTAAAGTTTTTTCAATCCTACGGGTAGTGCCAAATATCCTATGATATTGATCTATGATACTGACTGGTACTAGTCTCCCTCTTGCACCTCCGAGGTGGACAGACGACATAAATCGAGTTGCTGGGAGCCGCTGCAAACAAGCGGCCCAGGACCGTGGATTTTGGAACTCCCTACAAAAGACGTATGTCCAGCAGTGGACTTCAATCGGTTGAAGTGATGATGATGATGAAAATAATGAAGTAATAATAATACAGGTATAGATTACAATTTTGGATTCAGTATCGATTATTTAAAAAAAATCGTAGATCTATTAGAGATTTACATATGTTGCAATATTGGTACCTAGATTTTTTGCAAATCTTTGTTAGACTCCGACTCTCTCAGACTGATCGTCGTAAAATCAGATCTTCTTATAAAGAAATTACGTATTATCTGACTACACATTAATTAAAATACGCAATAATTTATATGTAAATCAAAGAATTATCAACGAGATCTTTGGGCACTTTTTTATAAAATTTAACATCGCACAGTGCTGATTCAAATGTGCACATCATTACGTACAGATGCAACCCCTAGTATTACTATACCGATTAACGTAAAAGGTAAATCGAAGTGTGGTTTGGAGACTTGTATAATTTTCTAACGTACACTAAAAGGTGTGACAGAGTAACACTGTAAAGTGAATAAAAGTATTCACTTTACAGTGTTACTCTGTCAGGTATAGCGGAGATTGTTTGTTATTGTTGTAAAATTATTCAAGTTACCATGTGATTCAGCACATTTCGTTCCACGTGAAAATTAAGCTTAATGTAAACTGACGTATATCATGGCCTTCCGCGAAATAACGCCTGCTTCGGTCTAATAATATATGCTTTTATCAGCTACCGTTTATTTGTTACCATGCGCTTGTCTCGGGAACTGCAAGTAGCATTTAAAAGGTTTGCAATTTGATAGCCAAATTCTTGGCGAAGTAAAAGTGCTTTATTTTATATTTTATACATTTATTTTGTTTGTGTTCTTTGGAGCCGAGCAAACAAAGTATTAGCGTGGGTAGATCAGTTTAAGTATATTGTGAACGATACTGGATTAAAAATTGAATGTAATAAGAGTTTCATACAGGGCCTGGTTGTAAGGTGAAATTATGTATGTACGAGTATGTTTAATACATGGATAGATTGTAACACTCAATATAGTATCCTAAACTTATCTGTTCAGATTTCTCATCTTGTAGGTTGAGAATGAGCTGATGATTAAGATAAAAATAAATATATAATTTTTTTTCTTCTTTCAATTATTAATTAGAAACTAAACTCTCCTGAGGCTCCGGAGTCAGAGCAAAATCGCATGAAGAGTACATTTTGGAAGATATATTTGGTGTGTAATGTAGAGATTGAAGAAACTTTAAATTGCAATGTAAATATTTTCCTGTTTTTTGCGGATTGTAGCGAAGTAAGCCACAATTGCTATATATCTCTTCAATGTAGATATATCATGGAATTCTGCAAAGATATACCTTCTTCTATCCAATATTAAAATAGAAAATTGTAACATTTTCTGTAAACCTTATCTCAAGTTATTACAAATGGGCCCAGACTGTCCATTTCCCAGAAGTTGCAGAGAGCTGCAGGTGTTTTAATATTTATTATCGACAGACTTTATTTAGTGTGTGGAAATACTTGTGTATTACGGGAATCAATCTGACAGCCGGCACATGCCATGAATAATTAAATCCCATGTCCGATCGTATTCTGCGGAGTATGTAATTACTCGCGGACTATCACCACATTAGTAAATTCCGCTTCTGGTTCATTAAAAGCTAATATCATGAGCGCGCTCGTTTATGACGTCCAATGGTAATTAATTAGCCTTTTGATGATATTAGTGTTTAGTTATTTTTTCTGTAGCTGCCTAGTTCATAGGGTATCACAGTATAGTCGTACGTAAGTAAAATGTTTTGCATCGTTTGCAAGGCGTTCTTACTGAAAACAATTAAACCTTTCAATCTATCCCTAAGTATCCCTACAGAAATGAAAAACTTTGCAACAGTAGTGAATAATAAGTTTATAATATTATATATATATGTAAGGGTGTAAGGATGTAAAAAAGGAAAAAAGTATCTATCTAGATAATCGTCGCGTAAAAATGCTCGAGTAGCTGATTACTTATTATTTTTCCATACCTCGGACGGAATCTTTGGTTACCACTTTTAATTCAAAGCCGGCAAAACCGCTAACCCGCATTAAAGCAGAGTGGTTGGTTCTATCTAGCTTTGCCTTCTATCTCACTTATTATCTCACTTTATGCAGGATATATAAGGATGCCTTTTTCCAGCTATAGGTAGAAAAAACCTGATGATGATGCGAAGAAATAGGACGTAGCTTAGTATTCGTTTATTTCTTCATCGCCGTAATACTTATTTTATCGTCGGTCGTTACAAACCAGAGGTCGCACAAAATTGTTATTTTACGGTCCGGTAGTTATTCAGTTGAATTTTCTTATCGCAGTCAATGCGACAATTCACTTATAAAACTTTAACTCGACTGCCGGTTAATCGGTTTCTACGCGACATCATAACGGAACGCTAAATCGCTTAGCGGCACCTCTTGATCGGCAGGGTGGTGACTAGCCACGTCTGAAGTCTCCCACCAGACCAGACCAGAGAAAATTTGGAAATAATACATTTTCAATTCTTTCCTGCGGGGAATTGTCAACGCAAATATTTATTCAAATCGGCACGTAGACGGCACTTTTAATGTGTACGTGTAAAATATTATATAGGTAGAAGTGAGTTGATGGCGATAATTAAATTTGTCAACTTAAAACTAACTAACTACGAAGGTTCCACACGCGCCCTGGTCTAAGAAGAAGCCCACAACGAACTTAGCCGGTTGTTTTTGTTAAACCCGAGAACTCTAACTTAAAACCACAGCTCTCACCGCTGCGCCAGGGAGGTCAACAAATCTTACTGTCCTTCACTGCTAAGAACAGGACTAAGGCCCAGCAAGTCAGCTATTGCAGTTATTGTGTTTCAGTTGTATCGGCATCAAAGTTATAATAAAAACAAAATGAAAATGTAAAATTAGTATATATAGTATATATAGTTGTATTCGACAAGTAGTAAATGCTTTTTACAGTAGTCAGCAAAATCTGCTGTCCAAACAGTTGGTATAGTCACTACAAATAGGCCGACTTCACATTTGAGAAGTACTTATAAACTACTTCATTAATTTTTGACTAGTGACCCGCCCATGATTCGCAATGATGCGGTGTAGATACTAATGAGTGGTAGTTGGGAGTAATAAATAATATTATGATTATGATTAGTCTATACTAAAGGATATTCTTATATAAAATATATTTTTGATGACTGGTGAGCACCGATAGAAAAGTGGATCGCTACGCTCAACCCTTGCCCACCGACCGCTGCCAACCGGGATGGAACTGGGCTCCAGCCAGTTTAATGATATTCTATAAATGGCAATTTTGATCTACATTAAATGCACAACGGATCTTATGTATTCAATAAGATAAAGAATAATAGGTACTGTATTGTTTAAGCTTCGTAACCAATATTTTTTTTGTAAGATAAAAATGGTTTACGTCGGTGGGTTACTTAGGAGATTGACATGTAACACCGCGGACTTTTTTATCGGCCTTTTAAGGATATATAATTTGACCTATATCATAAGGTTAAGCCAGCGTTTGCAATGTAGGTACTCGGCCATAACTATTATTGTTACGACATCACATCAGTTAGCTACCGCTAAGCTAACAACGCTAAGTTACGTCTAGGTTACGCCAAATCATTTCGGATTTGTACTATTAGTGCGCCAGATTCGGGCACAAATATTATATAGTTCCTAAAAGACAGAACTAAGTAAAATAAATGAGCACCATAATATATTATAGCTAACAGTGGTAAATAGAAAAATGGCTGTAACCCGCCATCATTAGTTGAACCTGTCGCCCTCCGACCGACCGGCGACCCTCTTGGGACCGCGAGCGTGATAACGTCCCTCGCTAGCAGAATACGGACGTGGATTTCAAATGAAGGGCCATGAAAATAGCGGTGCCTTATGAGGGAAAAAACATTATTCAAAAACCAAAACATGAGAGCTCTCAAATATCAGCCTAATGTGAGGTTAAAGTGAGTGAGTTTTTGAATAATGTTTTTTACATTCGCCAGCGTCTATTGCGTTGGTAATATGTAAAAAGATTTTTATTTATTAAAAAAATTACATTAAAATCGTTACTAAACTCCATTTTTCATTAATCGTGATTACCGCTCACGATGCGTTTTAAAACTGCACTTGTATTTTTTATCAAATCATAAAATAGTCCTCAACTTAGTTGTATGTAATATTGTGGTTACAAATTTGATGTCATTCGCGTTGGCAGTATTCGTCAATTCGCTTCAATAGTTACTTACGCTTAGCACTAAAATACATTGACCATGGTCATGAAAAAAAACAAAAAGCAACAAAAACAGCATTCGCGTGAAAATCTTTAAAATCGAAGCAAAAAAACAAATACCTAAACAACCTTTCACAATAAATGCATAGTAAAAATTTCTTTTTTTTTTTTTTTCAATATGATTATTAATGAACAGGGATCACTGTTCAATAATAATCGATACGTTGATGTTTGCTTAAAAGAAATATAATTATACATTTTTGTGGTCAATAAATTCCATGTTGTAAGTGCTCTTAGTTTGCCTTCTGACTTTTTATAGACTTTAATAAACAATAAATTAAAACATCAGTATATGTAAGTGGAAAAAAGTTTAAGATAAAAAGATATATTAAACAATTATTTTTAATGGCCACACCAGAATATCTTTACACGTAGATTAACTATTGGGATTGACGCGAAGTGGATAGAGCAATATGACATTATAATATTAAACGGGTTTAAATCGGACCGCAGATTTGAGAGAAAAATTGGAGTTTTTTGTTTGTATAAAACATATACAAGCAGTTCTTATTTCATTGATCGATGGGCACAAGCTAAATATGAAACAAAACCATTTTGTAAAGGCAAATTTCGAGAATAGGCTACTTACCTAAACTTTTTTTTAGTTTTCATGCAATTGTACTCATATTGCATTGCATTGGCAAAACTGACAAAACTTTAACACAAGCATGTATAAGGTTTTTTTTTTTTTAATTTAATCAAGAACGGTAATTATATTTGACTCCAAATGTAAACATAGCTGATGTTATTGTTGTCACCAGTTTTCTTTGAACATTGCATTTATATTGCATTGCATGTTATGTGGGGACGGCACAGCATAACTCGAAGACGTACTTTTTGTTTTGATTTTGGCATATTTTTTACGACCGACCGCATGTGTATCCTCTGCCCTCCTTAGGAATGTTTTTGTTGGTGGAATAACCGCTACCTATAGGTTACCCATGACGAATTCGGAAATTTTCATAAGAATGGGCTATGGGCCTCATAAGAAGGCTCAGAGTCACTCAGCGAAAGCAAGAAAGCTATGCTAGGAGTATCTCTACGTAATCAATTCAGAAATGAGGATCCGTAGGAGAACTAGAATTACCGACATAGCTCAGCGAGTCGCGAAGTTGAAGTGGCAATGGGCAGGGCACATAGCTCGGAGAGCCGATGGACGTTGGGTGCTGGGTCTTAAGGTGCTGGAATGGTGACCCTTACCGGTAAACGCAGCGTAGGTCAGCCCCCAACGCGGTGGACAGATGAAATCAGGCGAGTTGCTGGGAGCCGCTGGAGGCAAGCGGCCCAGGACCGTGGATTGTAGAACTCCATACAAAAGACCTATGTCCAGAAGTGGGCATCAATTTTTTTTAAATAGTGAATGAATATCATATTTTTGATAATGGAGGATTAGTTATCCTTAAAACTGGTAAAATAATTCTATAAGTTCATCTCATCTCTGTACTGATGAGCCCCCTTACTATCATCGCTTAAAACAATATTATTTTAATATTGTAGCCGCACTTGTTTCAGAATTATAGTTTTTATGTGAGAGATAACAAAGTATATCATAAAAAGTGACTATTTAAATAATATTGCTTTACGCGATGATAGTAAAGCAATCTTTTCGACATTTCGATTTCGATTTTTTTATTCTATTGTAATATGAATTTCGATATTATAGGGCTAATAAATGCACGCCTCGTTATCACGAAGCGCCTTGATGCATCTTTAACAAGCAAAGGGAGCTAACGAGCAGTAAAATAAATAATTTTGCATCTTTCTCTAAATTGAAGTCGCGTACATCTGTTTGATATTAAATAAAGTATAAATCCAAAAGACATATTTAAAACCAATCCTCTCTTGCACAAGGTTTAAAGGTTACGAAAGGTCGCCTGAATTCTTCTAAAGGTATGCGGGTAGCCTCACGATGTATTCTCGCAAACTTTTAAGATAAATTACCGCTAATTAAGCATTTACAGAACACGACTAAAAACGGTACTTACTTGGGTTCGAACTCGTGACCTTTAGGCATATTCAATATGGATTTTCATGTTCTCACGAGAACAAGACATAACGCTTGCATGTTTTAGTATAAGTACGGTAACTTTTTCGTATCTACTAGCTCTCTGTTATTATATTTTGTGACATAAAATTTTGGTTTATAATCTTAACGTTAACAACCAAAGTAAAGCTTCTTTTATATTCTCTAATTTTTTGGAACTGCCTTATGGACTTATTCATGCAGAAATGAACACATAAACATACAACCACACCACTTAAAAATACGTGTACAAACTGCGAGTTTATTATTTACCGTACGAAATTATAGTTTTAGCGGTTCTATTATTTCGGCTGAAACTGTTCGTTTTCCTTTCATAAAATATATACTATAGTTACTCTTTGTCTTTTCAACTAACTCTGTGCCAAAAATCAAAATATTGGTTAATAAGAACGTTAAGGAAGGACGAACAATCAAACAAAGAAACAAAAATTTCGCATTTATAATATTAGTTAGGACACCTACTTGAGGTAGGTACCTATCGGTCAAAAAAGTATTAAGCTTGAAAACTTCTGCACCCAAGGTAATAAATTATGTTACAAAGGAATGTTTCTATCATCGAATCAAAACCTTTACCTTTACCTTGACATTCGGTCAAGAATTCCTGCAGAAAATTTGTGTGAGTATTACAATATAGGTAAAAATTTTGAACACATTTTTTTCTGAATTCGGTTCATAAAAAAGCTTGTTAAAATGGAGCTATTCCACTTTTGTGATAAACTCTCTGACCCCACGAAGTACCCACGTAAAGATATAAAGTTTGCGGTAATAACTTCTATTTAACTTCACCCTCTTTTCTATATAATCTTGCGATATAGTCAGTCGCTCGTGTGTAAGATACTTTCTTGTACTGTCTGAGATTCTAATGATAATAATAACAATACCTACGTTCTTGCTTTACCTGAATTATATTTTATGTTAGTAATACGCTTAACATTAAACAATGCGATGTTATAATTCTTTAAAATATACCAAGATATCGAGTAACTTTATTTTTATGGAAAAGTTTATTTATAAATTCTTGTTTTTTTCTCCTTTAAATTGGTACTTATCAGGATTTTCATATGTAAGTTTGTTGTTGATAAACTATATAGAAATCTTTTCCTTTTTGCGAGTATTATTTAAAGTGCACATATTATATTAAATAATATGCTTATTAAAATCTGATGAAGATCACATTGCATTGTTTAGTTGCATAGTATTTCTAAGTAAATCCCATATGTCGTTTGTTGTTAATCGACTAATAAAATATATAAATTTATAATTTAAACCTTTTCGATATATTGTACATTATTCTAATAGTCAAGCGCTTATGTGAAAAAAATAATTAACTCCTCCTTTTTACAGCGGCGGCTATCTTATACCGATTTTCATAAACGTAGCTAAGAAAATTCCCGATTGATTTATCTTTCAAACAAAAAATAAAAAAAATCAAAATCTTTTCATCTATTTGGGAAAAACGATGCTACACACAGACACGTCAAACTTATAACACCCAGTATTTTTTGCATTGGGAGTTAAAAATATGAAACATCATTGTACTGTGTTGTAGGTGTTAATTTACTTTACTCGTATTTCCTATATAAGTTAGGTAGGTATTATATGTAAATAGTAAACTACGCATTATAGCTCCCGGTCACACCTCTGCTCCCTAGTGACAAGGGGACGTTAAAGGTTGGCGAACATCCCCTCTAAGATGCAACAGCAACTCTATTTACGGTCTGACAATATTGTTAATTTTCGCCCTTTAGTATGTATCTACCTATTTAAGGGGACTTCAACATATATGATTGAGTAATGTTTTACCTCTAGATTTTAGATTAATTTGAATTGATTTACAATGTGACGTCTTGGTAAATCAATAAAAACCCTAATAAAGTATAAATCAATGTTGGAATCCAGTCCTAAGTTTTTAATATGTCTGTAATACAATCTTAAATCTTAACTAACCGTCTACAGAACGCATCTCGAAAACTAAAGGTTTCCATTACACTTTTATACATAGGTAGGTGCTTGTAGTCAGAGTTCGTCGCAGTCATTCTTGTACAGACAACCACGCCTACTTTATAAAATGAAATAGATAATATGAAATTTTAAAGCCAGCTTTCGAAGGTGCTTTTACTTTGACGTTACTATGTTACAATTTTTCTGAAACCATCGATGGTTGCAAGAGGTACAAGGCCGTGATATTTGTACTCCCTCGATCAATATCATAGCTGCCTTTGGCCTTTAGACAACAATTTTTGATGAGTAAAGGTCAAAAAAGCCCTCCAGCATGATATACTGGCGGCAAAAAGAGAGTGACGAGGAGTGGGTGGCTTCTTGGGAAAGGCCTATGATCCGCAGGCTGGAAAAGATGATGATGATGATGTAAGGTCAAAAGAAGCGATGGGCCGCGCATATTGCTTAGCGAGCCGATGAACGTCGGGGGACCAAGACGATGGCTAACGCTAAATGATGACCTCGCACCGGTAACGCAGCGTTGGTAGACCCCATTGAGCTTAACAGATGACATCAAAAGAGTCGATGGCAGGACTCAAGCGGCACAAGGCAGTGGTGTTGGATATACGGAACCCTTGGTGCGCGAGTCCGAATAGCACTTGGCCGGTCTTTTATTTTTCTTAATCTTTGTGAACAGTTGAATACAAAAAAGTCTCTATAAAGTTTCATTAAATTCTCACTAAATTCAAATGAAAAATATTAACATCGCCAGATAACACACATGCAGCAAATTGATAACATCTTTATTTTATGGAATCGGATAATTATAACAAGCATTGTTGTGCTTTATTACAGCTTTGTGGGTGGCGACAAATTGAATATTCCTACTCCAAACTTCTGTTTCTTATGAACGGGCATGTTAAGAATTTCAATTTAATTCACCTGCATTTCTTTTTACGACTAAGCTCAGACCTGACTTGACTACATTCACTTATCTCAATGTCGATCTGCCCTTATTTTCTTGATTCTTAGGAGATTTAGGTTTTGCTTAGTAAATACAATCTTTTTTTTTAAATAAGTAAAATAAAAATATAGTGTAATAATACTTATTTGCAAAAAAAAGATTGTATTTACTAAGCAAAACACGACACGAGTTTTAGTAATTTATACATTTTTATCGTAACACTCTACTACTTCTATGACACCAAGGTGACATAAGCAAAGTTGAAATAGTTATGCAGTGTTTTTGCAAGTACTGCCACGTCCATAGATAAAGTCCCTGTTGTTTAGAATTTCTAACTGTTTTATTACCACGTTTTCTTTGAAAAATAAACGAATGAAATAGTTAACGAATATAATTAATGAATAAAGCAAAAAAGGTAATTCCTCTTAAAGCTTCTGACTCGCGCAAACTGGAAATGGTATAGACACTAAGTTCGGCTCAGGTTTCCCTTTATACTTTTAACCGCTAAAATATTGTTTCTGGCAAACACGATACAAGCAAGTCAGCAAACCCCGTCAGAATGTGTGTAGACATACAAAATCTAGAAGTGACACTTAATGTCTTATCTATCATTTAACGTAATTTTTATTTAATTTGTTTTTTTATAAGTGGCTAGCCCAGTGGCTAGAACGTCGCGTCGGTTTTACTTTCGGGGGCCGAGTTCAAACCCCAGCATTCACCTATAACTTTTCTAAGTTATGTTAGTTTTAAATAACTAAAAATATCGTTAGAATACATGCATGCCTGAGAGTTCTTCATAATGTTCTCAAAGGTGTGTGAAGTCCACCAATCCGCACTGGGCCAGCGTGGTGGTCTATGGCCTAAACCCTTATCATTATGAGGAGAGGGAGACCCCTGCCTTCTAAAGGGCCTGTAACGCAGGCATGCAGGTTTCCTCACGATGTTTTCCTTCACCGTTGAGCAAGTGATATTTTATTGCTTAAAACGCACATAACAGTCAAGTCAGAGGTGCATGCAGGCTGCAGCATATAACCGCTTCTAAGGTTCATAAGTTTAATTTTACAGCTGAGTAAAGGAACGTAAGTATGTATTTTTATATCTTACTAAAAGTTGACTGCAATCGCACCTGGTGGTAAGATGAAGCTGTCTAAGATGGTTACAGGCTAACCTGTTTGGGGGCAATGATATTAAACGCAAACTAATAGGTTTTCATATAGCGACCGGAACATTGAATTGCTTTGCAGCACGTCTTTATAGGTAGAGTGATAACCGACCACGGCCAAAACCTCTCAACAGACGAATAAGTGGTGTAATACAACATGTTTAGAGACTACTTCATCTAAACGTCGCAGAATACCAAGAATCATATCTTTAAAAAAGAGCTTATTTTAAATTTATAATTCCTTGTTCCCGTCTGGATTTTCCCACAGAGAATAGATATAATCCAAAGCCAAATATTGGACTAGCCAGTATCAAGTTAGTGCTGCAGATCCAGCGTTTGCTTGAATATCGTACATATTGTAGCAGTTTTACCGAGCTTTTTAGTTGGAAAAACTATTATACAGATTAAAAGTTGAGACCTAACCATGTAGAGGTAATCAGACACTTGCAGAAACGTCGTCTAGTAAGCTGCCATTAAATATATAAAATGTAGTAGCCTAATTTGCTATAATTATTGAATCTGAATGGTGTAAATTATAATTTCTTCAATCTTTATACTCCGCACCAAACAGATATTCGGCAATATACTTTCTACGCACGATTCGATCCGACACCGGAGCATCCTCAGGAGATGTTGGCTTTACAGTGAATAGTTGTTAAGTAAATTTCATTGTCAGGTCGTAAATTACACCAATTAGCTTCTCCTGCTTTACATCAATTAGCTTCTTATGCCAAGTATAGCAAATTAACCTTAATTTTCATAATTTATCATGGAATTCCGCAAAGTTACGCCTGCTTCTATCCAAACCTACTAATATAATAAATGTGAAAGTGTGGATGTTTGTTACTCAATTTCCGTAAAAACGGCTTAACGGATTTGCATGTAATTTGGCATGCATTTAGCCTTTGACATGGAAAAGAACATAGGCTACCTTTTATCCAGATTCCTTAATTAGTTGCCGAGGGAAAATTAAAAATTGTTAACGAGCGAAGCTTTAAAATCTATTCTGTAGTCCACGCAGACGAAGTCGCAAGCAGAAGCTAGTATATAATATTTATGTAATTTTACAGATAACTTTTGCTTGTAAATCTTTGACACTGTTATTCCCTAGAGAAAAAGTAGTAGTTAAAAGGGATCGTCTCATCAATACTTTGCGAATGATGGCTTTCTTGATGCTATGCTTTTTTTTAAAAATCAAATCAACAATTTTTCATATGGCGAGAACTTTATAAAAATAATTTTCAATATAAGATATAAGATCACGTTCTGTAGATTTTTATTGCAAGTACTGAGCGAAACTGGAATGGATTTTACCCACTCGTAAATGGATCACAAATTGCCTCAGAGCACCCTATAGTTTGAATCCCGCTTTCATTGCATTCTTGGAAAATATAACTTGTAATCATTTTTAAAAAAAGTAGAGGGAGATAACAAAATCTCGTGATACTTTTTGCGGAATTTGAAATCACCGGCAATTTTCGCAAGATTGACTAAAAATTAACAAAAAAAAATTAAAGGCAATGTTTCACATTTGAGAATAAAACTTTTACGATAGGTACATAATATAAAGTTGAATTAAATCTTAGCTCGATTTACGGGATTAAAAATTTATCGGCGACGGATGGTCAACAAAATTTACTGACGAAATAAAGTTTTTATTGCCGAATTTATATAAAAGTATTTAAAAAATATCCTTTTAAAACACCCAAACGTAAATATATTTTACGGAAGTGCAGATCTGTGTGAATGCTATTTTTATAAAAAATTTATACTTATTATTAACTCTAATACACAACATTGTCATGTAAAATGTATTAATTAAAAAAATGTACAAACAAAATAACCTCAGAAAGAGCAATAATCAAATGAAATAATACAATAATAAATTTTCCACGCGTATCCCAACTCACGTTTTGCTTATTTTTTACTATTAGTATGAATATTTACAGTCAGGATTAAAACACTTTACATTACATTAATATTCCTTTGTTTTTGATCCACTAGATATTAACTGCAATTTCAACTAGTGGTAAGAGATGATGCGTTTTAAGATGGTAAATGGGCTAACCCACTAGGTTAGCAGTTATATTATAACAATACGCCTAATAGGTTTCCACGCGACATCGCACCGGAACGCTAAATCGCTTGGCAGATCGTCTTTGTCAGTAGGCTTGTAACTATCTACTGCCGAAGCCTCCCACCAGATCAGACCAGATTGTATATATTCACTTATAGCAATCAGGGAATTGATAAGACCACAGTACTTACCACTGCTCCAGGTAGATCGACAGAATTTTCTTTTATTAAATTAATTATCTTATTCTGTTCTTAATTACAAAATTTAAACATCTCTTACCTTACTGAGCGAAGGTATATTTTTAAATCCCTTCGTATAGATCTCAAAGCTTTCCGAACCTGGCTTTCATTGAATTAACCGGTCCCAGTACAGCCTTAATACGTGTCTAGACTGTTCAATACATTCAAAAGCTATAATAACACGAATATGTTTTTGTCACTTTGTACTTTTAAATGAGTTATTATATGTTTAGGCATGAAATGTATTTTTTATAGGTACGTATTGAATAAATGGAAATAATTTCGGATCGGTGTTAGTCTATCTGTTATAAATTATATTTTGCCATAATATACTAGAAAAGCTTTAAAGTCTTACAACGAAAATACTAATTGGAGTAAGTTTCTCAAAATTAAGAGTCGATTGATTCATTTAGTAGTAACATGATAAATCAATGCTTCGTTACTCGTAACCGTAAAGTGCCAAACTCTAATACATTTTTGTTGTTTGCCAGTTCCTCAAATGTGAAATATTTGATAGACAAATGAACTGAATGTGTTGCATTGCTGGCTGTCGGCCACTTCCTCGCGTTTTGCTTATTTTTAAGGTATGACTTTTTAACTAACTTTAATTGTCGTATTGAAAATAAATGCTTGAACTTATTTATAACAGTTATACGAGTAAAAAGAGATGATATATGTTGTGATTCGTAACATAAAATTCAAAATAAAAACAACCTTTTATTGAAATAAACACTTGTTTTTTTAGTTTTACGGTCAAAATGCTATGTATACCAACAAATTGAGCTAGATGAACAAACGAACATATTTTATGGTGGTACCTTGATTAATTATAATGACTATATAATATTGTAAATGACTATTTTAGTTTTATATTTTACCCGAATTTATAATATTGATATTAAGAGTTAAGCTCATTTTCAAGGGTTTTTTTTATTTTTAGGGATAATGTATTTTTGTCTAAATCCATTTGGCACGGACTAACTTGATTACAATGTATATACATTGTAATCAAGTTAGTCCGTGCTTTAAAATTAAATTTGAAATTCCTTAACTTTGAATTCAGATTTTACGAACAAGTGAATCGCTGTGTGCATCAGAACTTTTACAACAAATTGGAGTTAGGTTGAGGCACGGAGAATAATAATTCAGTTTACAGTATTTCAACCGATTACGAAATTTCACGCTGTTCAGTTCTATTCTGGACATTGAAGTAGCTACAAAATATTATTTGTCATTATTTATTATTAGTGCCATGTGGTGATACAGTTGTCACCCTCTTCCAGTGGTAGAAAGAGACAACTAAGGAAATGCAATGCAGGAGTGGCAGCAGTGTCCTCTGTGCTACTACTACCATGTAATGGGATCACAAACACGTCTGCCTAGCTTGGTGATTATGAGCAAACCACCCCGTTCGGAAATACCTTTAGTCCAGTGGACTGATATGGACTATAGATGAATAATATCAAATAATACGCTTAAGCTGACGAGGAAACGTCTTCTTCGACAATAATTTTCTAACCTTTACTAAAGTCAGAAAGGAGTGATAAAAACCTTTCAATAAAATAGCTTGATGTACAAATCATGTTCACACGTGTGTTAGAAATGTAAACACAATTTTTATGAAAGAAACGATCTAAAATAAATTGTTAGAGAAATTAACAAGAGATTTTCGAATAGATGGCGCCACTAGTATACTATATCACCCTATCGTTTGTCTTGGAAAAAATTATATAAGTTGCCATCAGAACGAGGGAGTGATGATCTCGGAGATGATTTTATCTCTTGAACTTCTATGATTGAACTCCGCTTGCTCGCATTTTATCTATCGCAGAGGCGCGTGTCGAATTATATTTGATTTTAAACCTTATAATAATCTGCATATTATGTTAAAGCCAAAGGCCATCTTGTAGGTACACAATGATTCAACAAGAGATCTCTAGCACGTATAAAGCTAGAATAGCTAAAAAGGGATATTTAGATATTCTAAACCTGAAGTAGTGAAATAGGGGTTGGAAAATAGTATAAAAGTTGTGTTTTTTTTAAGTTAGGTTAGTGATTGAAAGTTTTTGCTAAAATTTTTTGTGGAGTCTACAAACATGAAGTATACAACAACGAGACTGTTTGGAAGCAAGATCAGGATAGAAAGTTTTAAAGATTTCAAACTGTAAAATGAAGTTGAAAAAGAGAAATCTGCTGAGTTTCTTGGCGACTCTTCTGAGCGGAATGTGCGCTCCAAACCGGTGGTGTAGTCATTCCAAACAGAATGACTTGACATTTTAAAAGTGCTACTTGAAGTATAAACTGGGCCTACTTGAAGTAAATGAATTAAGGATTTTTGGAATTTTTGAAAGTATTTAAAAAATAAATAAATTAATATACTTTGACAATACACACACACATCGCCATCTAGCCCCAAAGTAAGAAGCTTGTGGTTATGGGTAATAAGCTAGCTGATGAATATTTTTATGAATATAATACACATTAATACTTATAATATAAAGATAAACACCCAGCCACTGAAAACATTCATGTACATCACTCAAACATTTTTCTAGTCGTGAGAATCGAACCCACGGCACGGTTTTCGGCGTTTTTGTTTTGTTTTGTTTATGTTTTTGTCACTGCCCACTGCGCCAACCGGCTAAATTATAATTTTTGATAGATATCCCTAAGGGATAGTTACTAAAAATGGGGTAGGATTGTTATATGAATGTATTGTTTATCTTCTAAATTATCTTGCAAGACAAACGAAAGTGTTTGGTGATATACCAGTGATGCCATCTAGTTGAAACAGCCTGCAATAGGCACTAATTGGATTTCTATAAAAAGTGAGAAAACTAATAACTAACTATTAGTTATAATCAATTCAGAAATTTTCTTATACAACAATTAGGCATCTCAAGTTGTAATTTGATTATCACTTAGCTATATAAACATGCAGTGAATTTCCGCATGCACTGAAACTTTTGTAGCACATTGAAATTTAGTTAGGACACACCGAATTCAGTTTCGCAATGTTTCATCTGATTAAGAAGTTGGAACCCCCGCTGAGTTTCGTATTAATTTCATTATTGACGTTGATTGTGTGAACTGTTTTGTCACTTTTCAATTAATATTAGCTTTTTTCCATGGCTTCGTGCAAAATTAGGATTTAAGTCGAAATCCTGAATTTAACTGCAAATAATTCGTAAAAATTATATTCTAAATGATTTAAGTAGGTATCTATAAAAAATGCATGAGGAAATATTATGTATCTGTAACAAAAGCAGCTTAGGTGTTCTAAAATGTTGTTAGACAGCCGGAAGAAACAAAAGTGTGTAGTATTAATTATTATTCAAATACGAGTAAGTATTATTATCATCAAGGAATTTATAAAGCAGTAAAATACTATTTAATTCCTTCTAATCTAGAGCTACACTTAATTGTAAAAGCTTATTTCAAAACCACACCCGTTTTTTTACAATACATAACTTTAAACATAAACTACTATGCCACGTCGTCTGCATCAAATCGGTTATTATCGGATTTAATATCTTTTAGCATTTCTATACCCGTAGTAACGTCGAAACGATAAGTCCAATTTGGATAATTTAAAGAGAAAGTATTATTTATTTGGATCTGATAGGAACGTCACCATCTTAAGATTGTACCCGTGTTTTGATTGACAAATTATAACAAAAAGCGGTTATTGTGTCCTAACAATTAGGCATTTAGCCTCTCAGACTTTTTTGTAGGTAATAATGATTACTTTAAACATGTCAATCCATCCATCCATACATCCTTTCTCACAAACTTTCGCATTTATAATATAAGTAGGATGGTACGCATGCATTCGATCGTTGTCCCATGTGCTTTGCGACTTGCTGTTATCTGTGAATAGTTATGTCCTTTATCTCCAACAATATTTATCCGATCTTCATTACAATAAGACAATACATGCTTAATAGTATACACTTTCAAATAAAAAAAAGAATTATTAAAATCGGTTCAAATTTAACTGAGATATGAAGTAAAATTGATAAAAAATTTCATCTCATTTTCCGGGAGAAGCTTATTGTTTATCGGGATAGACAGTAGCCTATATGTTGACCCGGAATATCAGCTACCACTATACCAAATTTTTATTTGAAACCGTTCAGTAGTTTTCACGTGATTCCCGGACAGACAGACAGACAAAAATTAAATAAAAATCTGTTTTGGACTCAGTATCAATTATGAAGCATTCCCCGGTCAAAATTTTCTAAATACATTAAATATACAGAAATCTTCCAGTTACGGTTTTATTATAAGTATAGATAGAACCGGTATTTCAAAACTTAAATAGTACATACTATAATAGTACTTAACGTAAATTTCTATTTTGTATTTACTTTTCTACTGTATCCAAATCCATTATAATGTGAAAGACAAACACTGATCCTACTTCAGCTAAATGAGACAACTACCTATATAACACGGTTATAGTGTACAGTAAAATGCATCTAGGCACTATAAAGTTAGTGGCCTAACTCGCATGAATATACCGTGGGACAGTACAACGGGTTACACGGGTTAATCAATCAAGTAGCTGTCCAAAACTCGGAATACAATTATGAACTTAGGCTATGTCGCTTGTGTGTACATACCATCATCCCCTGCCTGTGTCTAAAGTGATTAATTAGTGCAAACAATATAAGACAGGTTCGAGCTACTTCTCTCTTTTTTGTTGAATTGCTAGTTGTATTGGAAGAACTTCTCGTATTTATCACTTGCATTAGCTGTCAATTTGTAATTTCAATAAATAAATTGTTTTTTTATCAGACTGCATAACGGAAAGTAGTGATTCTATCAACCTATTGACGAATGTTTGTTCCTTATATCAATTAAGCAACCGTTTATTAAATTAAATTTTCTAATATTATGGATTTAATCCATAATATTAGAAAGGAAAGGAATTCAGGATTATAAGAACTCCATAAAGCTCACGGTAGAATGGTGCCAAAAAATTGCGAAATAATAGTATCTTGCGTTAAGAACTTCTATAGCCCATTATCGGCCCACTACGGAGCACAGGTCTCCTGCCAGAATGAGAGTAGGTTTATAGTCTACTGGCCAAGTGTGGATTGGTGGACATCAGTGGCGTGCATCTCATAGATGCAAATAAGCAATGCATACCCTGACCTCAGGGCCTCTCAGACCATAAGGACGACCTAAAATTTAAAGATTAAAAAAAAAATGAAACGATTAATAGAAAACTATAAAAGCGCCATCTAGTTAAAACCGGCCGCACTTCTATGTAAATCAATGGTCAAGTCCCGTGTCATGGTTTAGAACGAAAATAGACAAACTGCATAATATTTCGATTATATTTTGATTTTTAATTGTAAACAGTATCCCTAGATAAAAAGTAACACTAGAAATATAATTTAAATCTCATAATATTAGCTGGGGTTTTCACGATTAAGTATCCATTACCAGGTAAATCGTTTATTCGTCGCTCGAATTAATTCGCCGCGCCGCCGCGGTCTCCATAGAAGCACGGCAATTGAATGCATCTGTCGTTACTAGTGTGCACGTGCACACAAGTAAGTTTTGGTGTGTAATGATATAATCGCGTGCGTGCTTACACAATATTTGGCTCTTTCTATGTGTGCCTGTTTTCCAGGTTTCCGGTATAGGGATTTCGCTTGTGTGCAAATCTTAAAAGCACTGCTTACGGAAATTAGAAATCCAAATGTATGCTTTGTTTTTTTATAAGCACATTTAATTTGCTTTGTTTGTTTATTGTTTTAAAAGGCAATAATTCTTTTTTGTAATTAAAAAATTTATCAATGAGTTTCATTACATTCAAGGTCTTTAGAAATGTATGAGTACCTAATTTTTTCAAAAAGTATATTATAATAACCAAATTAAAAGTTGCCGAATTATTATTAATAATATATTACGAATAATTATTAATAATAATATCCAATATCCAATATTCTATCCAATATTGCCGAATTATGTTAAATAAGTAATTACCGTTTACCAGGTGCCATTGGTAACTGATGAAGTAATATTATTTTTATTTATTGTTCAAATAACAACTTTTCTTAGCATTTGTGTACTAAGAAAATATTACGGACATATTTTGACTATGATATTCTCATTATCGCTGGCGATCGCTAAGCGCCATTACTGTTTACCATTTACCTTCTGTCATAACAACTTATATTCACTGAATTAGAATTAAATACTGTTTTTTTCGTTTGCTGTACGGTTGTTTGTATATAGTTACAATTATTATTGTTAACATTAACCTATGTGACAGTGCACTGTTTGTAAATGATTGTGAGGAATATGCTTAGTGTAAGAAAGTTCTTATGTTCGGCGTGTGATCTGGTGGCTCAGTGTGCTTGGAAAATGTAGGTAAGTTTAGAGCTAATTCTTAACTAACGTTTTATTGATATTATTCGTAAACGAAGAAATGCACCTACAAGGAGCGGCACGTAAAAAGGGCTCTGACTGACTTACATAAACAGGCGAATAGCAGTAATCAGTTTTTTGTTTCATTATTTATTTATAATAATACCTATGTTTGTTTATTGTTTACACTAAAAAAACATTATTTAATGTAATTGCTGCAATGGCAGACAATTTTAAAAACTCGCTGGTCGGTCGTATCAGAGCTTACTATACTGGACATAGGAGATGATGAGAATATCTACATGTATGTATCACAAAAAAATGTTAGGTTAGGTAGGTACCTACTCACAAATAAAATTATACAGTAACATCAAAATAGCATGTTCAGGCAAAAAATAGGTATTTTTTTTAATGCATACCCTGACCGAAAACCCTATGCACGCCACTGGTGGACATCATACGACTCTCAGAACATAATCGAAAACTCTCAGGCACTCTCTCCATGTTTTTCTTTGCTTTTAAAGCGAGTGATAATTAATTTCTTTGAACGCCCATAATTTCGGTTACCAACGAAAAGTAAGAATTGGGCACCGGTGTTCGAACTTCGTAAAGTGAGGCCGAAGACCTAACCACTGGGCTATCGCCATTTGAAAATAATGACCCGGATTACTAACGCCTATGTTATTTATTCTGCTAAAGTATTTTGAGGAACACCAGTTCATTAGCACTGGCTTTATGCTTTGGTAGATACTCGTCATAGGTGCGGGTTATAATAGCCTTATTTATCTCATTGACTGTTGGGCAGACGTCACAAATCATAAGAGGCCTAGGCAGTTGGCCTGGCTTAGGTGGTTTGTGTGGCCTTACGGATTTACGCCAAAACTTGGCGATATATCTCCAGCTTCCGAAATGGGCGCAGCATCACTGTTGATGACGGTTGGTTGAAATCCAGTTCCGCGATTACTCGGAAAGTAAACTTTCGAAAAGCTTGTTGTGCTCAAAAAAGTTAAGTCGTAAGTTGGCCCTTTTGTATAAAGCACACGTTTAATGTCGTAAACAGTATTGCACACGTTTATCGATGGGAACCCAATACCAACTCCTTAAATTTAATCGAACGCATGATCTGATGGTTCGCCTTGTAAACAAGCTAAGTAGCAAGTTGGAAACTTTGGAGTACCGTAGAGACGTCGCTTCAGCACCGTTGGCGATTCTTTTATCTCTAGCATGGGGTGTTCTAAACTGATAGCAACTTACCTATTCTTTGATCGAACCATGCTTTGTAAAAACCTATTTAATCCCTATTTTCATCATTTATCATTTGCATATGCATGGACAAAAATACCATCATTTGACAAAAGAGCCAGTTTCCTGCTGCGGTATATTTATTACTAAAGTTAAATAAAAAATATAAATTTATTATTTGTACATACATTGCCTGGAAGAGATCGCTATTTAGCGATAAGGCCGCCAAATTGTACGTTCTACCTTATTGTGCTGTTGTATTTGTATCTCTGTAAATTTTCTCTGTGGTGTACAATAAAAGTGTATTCATTCATTCATTCATTCATACATGTTAATGTTTAATTTTTCATTCGGCTCCTAGGCTTACTCATTTTGTAAAGAGGTAGCTTGAAGCTTACATCCTGGAGACAGGCAAAGGATATTTTTAATTACGGCATGTGACGACGGTTTCCGCGGGTTTTTTTTTAAAAAAAACGATCTACTATTACAATAGCTATTATTACAAACATATTTGCACGAAGATCCCAAATCGCGTGCACTAATTCGACAATACAGTTTATCAATGTTGCCAATCGTAACATCAAAGCAAATTTCGATTTACAACCAGAACCCAAGTATTTATTAACAACCGAACTATTTACGATTGTTACCGCCAACTAACTCACGCACAGGAAAATGCTATCCTATACGATTTCATTACAATAAATCTCTGTGCAGGAGTTATAAAGTTTGCTGCGATCGAAACTAAAATAAGGAGATAATGTCCGTGTTCAGACCATTCTTTACGGACCCTTCACTTCACTATTCAAATGAAAAAATACCTACAAACCAACGCCATTGAGTGCTTTGTTACTTGGACAAATAGCTTTCTTGACAATTATTGTAAAAGTATTTGAAGCAGAACCATGATAACCAATTGCTCTGCATCAAATAAGATCATTAAGCCATTACTGTATATTATGCAGAATAACTTTGAATATTGTGCCAGTAACTGTATTATGATTATAATAAAATTAATATAAAAAGATTTTAATCAACAATAAATGTCTCTGTAAATAAATCAAAATACAAAATTGAGATAGACAATACAAAGAGATAAGAATTAAAAATCAAAAATTTCGGTTATTGATATAATTAAATTTACAATACATTTAACTTTTGAGGAATTTGAATGAAATAGTCTAATAAGGCTAGTTGAGTCGAAAAAGTTAATGTAACTTTCGTAGTTTTTCACTATTTTTGTTACCCTTTTTACGCCTTGTATTTTATATTGCCCTTTTTAATTTATTGTTCTATCTCAAAGTTACAGTCATGAAAAGAGAAGATTTCGCTGCTCGAACAACGTATTTATAGAATCGTTAAACTTTTTTACGGCATACAGCGTAATCCGAACGTAAAAGAACGTTTATGCGTGGAGCCCACCAAAAATCGTAAATTTGAATTTTATAAATACAAAATATAATATATATATGAATTGGGTTTAATATACCTAATATTATAATGTAAAACAATATTTACTTCTACTCTGTTGATATTTTCACAAATTTTTTGTAAAAGTTTAAGTAGTGGTTGAGATAAACGAACACTACATTTTCTACACAAAAAGGAGGGGGTTCTCAATTCGGTTGTATTTTTTTAGTTGTTATTATTATTATTTTTATTTGTTTATGTTTGTTAGCTCAGAATTAATTTTTTTTTCGATTTCAAAAAATATTTTTTTGTTAGAGACGGTATACGGTGGTCCCATTTTCATCAGGTCAAGAGGAAGGGATTCTGGAGAAATTGAGGGAACCCTTCAAATTTTATATGGACACCTTTAGCAATTAAGTTTTTTTTTTTAAGTAACTTGTGCATTTGCTTCGGAAAGTACATTTGGTCAAGTGAAACATATGATGAAGACCGCGGATTACTATATAAACAGGAAAACGAATTATGTGATCTAAATTTTATAGAAAGTATTTATTTCTCGCTTTATAGTTGTATAACAAAGTCGGTTATTTTTTTATAAAGAAATATTACTATAGATTCCTTACTTTAAGTGATAATAACCAGGCAGTCGGTTTGACTTTCTCTCAGTGACACGGGGGTTGACATCGCCAATTTCCTAAAACCTGGCTGGTGCCTACTTAAAATTCTTTAACAGAAAAAAACATGACCTAAGAAAATATAAAAATATACTTTGCCCGACCCAGGATTCGAACCCAGGATCTCGAGATCCGTAGTTGAACATAGTGACCACTAGACTAACGAGGCAGTTGGCAACAACCCTACATTAAACTGACACAAAAGCCTTTAACACCGCAAACCCATTTTCTGGGACGTGATTTTTATTTATCTCGTTGCATTATGATATTAACAGATACTTAATACAAACGCGTGGGTGAATACAATGAATTGTCAAAGTTGCATTGTTGACGTCACGCGTCCATTCATCAAAGTTGACGTGACCGTGGTAATACGGTTAGTTATATACTGAGCATCTGCCTTGCCTGCAATGTGGGGCTGGATTTGCACACAATCACGCCTTGCAAGGAAGTACCTTAATGTACCTATTTGAATTTTTTTATCTCTGAAACAAATTTGTTAGATACCTACTGATTGTTAGATATGATAAGAAGGCTTAACAGTCAGTGGGCGCTGAAGAGAACTATGCTTGGAGTATTTCTATTTATATATATTAGAAATGAGGAGATCAGTAGATTACCCAGAGCTACCAACTTAGATAAACAAATGGTTGAGGCAAACGCCATTTACGAGGCACACAGATCGGAGAATCGATGGATGTTAGGTTCCCAAAGTGCCCAATGTTGACTGGTAAAAGCAGTGTTTTTATACCCCCAAATACATCAAACGTGCCGCAGGGAGTGGCTGCACGCCAATGTTCCCTACAAATTACGTACGCGCAGCTTGTGACGTGTATCGTTTACATACTTAACCTACATAGATTAAGCAGATACCTTATATATAGATTACAGTTTTCGACATATTTTGCAGTACCTAATTTGATTTACTAAGTAGGTACAAAAACTAAAATCATTTCAGAATAATGCTTTTGTATAAAGTTTGCTCGTAAAATAGGTAAAATTAGCACATACATCATTTTTAACCCAGCTAATCGTAGGTTTATGTTCTGTAGTTACCAGATACTTTTTATTTTTACGGTTTTGTCGACGTTGTATCATTTTCCCTCGAGGAGTCGTAAAGCCATTAGAAGTTCGTATGGTCCACTTGAGACTGCGGGGCAGTAACTACTTCGCGTTCTTGGAAAGAAAATATTTTTAACAACTATTTATATAAAGTGTGTTAAGTAAAAAATAAGTTCCGACCTAATTAGTGTCGCACTGAGCAAAGACTTTCAGCAAGGTATTTTGAGCTTAGACCCACCACGTTGCATCAATGCGTGTAAGCAGGCTTAGGTAGCACTTTATGAAATATTATACAGTAAAAGCTCCTTACTCGCGTTCCTTCATTCGCGTTTCACTACAATTTCTATATTCGCAGCGAAAGATTTCTTTATTCGCTTATCTAATCTGCATGCGGTCGCGGTATATTTTTGCTTTATATTATATAAAGCAAAAATATATGCGATGGCTAATGTACTATCTGATCATCATAATATGAATCTGTGTAAATTCTAGTTTCAGCTGCGATAAAAATTGACGATTGCGATTGCGATTAGAATACGACGAGGTTAGAACAGATAGAATGAAGTGATTTTCAGCTTTATCATCTTCATCTTGTGTTTCTTCATGTTGTTTTGTGATCCAAGCAAGGAGTTGCTCTGATCATGAGCTTTGTGATTTCTTTATGAAAATTGATCCATTTACGGAACAGTCTTATTTTTCAGAGGCAACATGTTATGGCCATATCTGAACATCAGTCTGAATTGTAGAAGCTCTTAAAAACTGTCAAGCAAAGAAATTCAATTACTACTAACTAACTTTATTTTTTATTCTGCGCCCAGTTTGGTTTTTTAATAAAACTGGGAATACTGACAGAATAAAAATAATCCTGTAATCCCATATAAATTACCATTCAATACTTATTTAGTTTCTGTACTGGCCGCATATTTGTAGTTTTTTTTTTAAATAAATAAACATACTACAACCATACACACATCGCTAGCTAGTCCCAAAGAAAGCTTAACTTGTGCTATGAGTACTAAGATGACTGTGAAATTTATTTGAATAATATACATTAATACTTAGACTCTGAAATACTTGTACTGGTAGAGCTTTTTGTAACGGAGCTTGTCTGGGAAAGCTTTACCGACATGCTTATTTTGCGGCCAAGAAGCATTGTTATTACCCTGTGTTCCGGACTGAAGGGCGAGGTTGCCGATGCCATTATAGGCATATTAGGCGTAGCAAGTAATAAGGTTCGTGTTCCTTGCACGCCTTTCGAAGTGTTTCTCTGTTTATAGGTCTCTACTTGAAATCTGCTTGGTCCGTCAATCATTTTTAATCCCATATTGAAAAGTGGGAACACCGCCGATGAAAGTTATTTCCGCAATTTGCATATGCGTGATAGAAAATACGATCCAGTATAATAGGCAGTTGAAGCATACCAGCCGCCAGGTGTTGGGCATGAAATTTGTTTGTGCTAAGCATAGTGTGATTAGTTTGCTTTTTTTTCCTTTTGTGTATTTAGTTTCTCTTTTCATTTTTACATTTGTTTTCGTGTTATAGTGACCATCTTCATTAAGCGTCGACTTAAATAGTTATGAAGTATGTTGTGGCTACCTTTAAGTTGGTTCATATGAGTTTCTAATACTTAGGCTCTTACTATATGTCAATGTATTACACATGATTCTGGTCGTGGTGCTTTGAATAAAAATGAATAAATAAGAAACAGGGATGGTGGTATCAGCTTTAGCCACTTTGAAGATATTTATGATCGATTTTACGTGCTGTTGAGGCAAACAGAAAAGTTAAAGGCCCAAATTGTTTCACACCGATCTTATCTTGTCTTGGCACACCGATGCTTTCCGCTTTATAGTAAACTATCCGATCGGACGATTATCCGATCCGATCCGAGTAAGTTATGTAGGTTTATAATAACCAATAGCCTATAAAATTCCTCTGCTGGACTAGTAGCAAAAAACTCTAACACCAGAAATTCAAAAATATGTTATCTTTCGACGCTATATTTTTATATTTCTCTCACAATATCGAAAATGTCTTTTTTTCTGGATATTTTCTTAAAAATTCCTCGCACGATGACTGCGTCAAAGGCGCAATAAATTACCCGACGCAAGGGATGGCGCAAATGAATTCGCCATTCAATCTCACGGTACATTCTCTTTTAATCTCTTAAACGACGACAAATTTACTGTTACAGATTCCCATTTTATTACCGGGATGCTTTTTGTTATATCCAAAGTGCTGACGTATTTGTTTCAGCATTATGTTAGAGAAGTTTAGTGGTGTCTAGTCGTTTAGCTCTTTGATCTTTATTGATACTGTGCTTTGCCCCGCGATGAGCCGTACTATTTCTGACACCTACTCTAACTTGATTGGCAGATTAGATATCTATGATCTCTCTCTAAGATCTGGTAGTGTGTTCTGAGATTTAGATTTTAATAAATCACATTTTACGGCCAAAAAACAATAAAAAGTCCTAAAACGTATTTCTCGTAAATCAAACCTTAGGGTTCTTTTACACGGGCGGCATAATTTCAATGGCAGAGGGAATTAGCCGTCGCTCGCCGTGACGTGTCGTCGCGGCTTCTGCCGTCAATAGGTCGTCCTAAAGCGACGCTTGCAGTTTCTTGTATTAATCGCGTGCCGATGCAAACACAAACAACTGCAAGCGTGACTATAGGTCGACAGCTATCGCCTATCGCCGATGCGTTGACGGCTGTCGCTAACGGTAGGCGACGGCTACAGTTGCCTCTGCCGTTGACAATACGCCGCCCATGTCAAATAACCCTATCTTACCTACTTTTTAAAATTAAATATTGGTGAAAAAACCACACAATATCTAGTTTCTTAAAACATTTTAATACCCTCCCCAATAAAGTAGCACACACACAGTGGGTTTTTTATTTATCTTGTATCGTTAGCTTATTGATCTATCTAATATAATCTAAAGTAATCTCTAGAAAATACCTATGTATTTAGTTTACGCCACTAGTGATAAATAAAATAAAAAATAATATAATGCAATTTGGACACGGTTGATCGAATTCAAACTAGACAATCGACTTTTGTGTTCATTAGGCTTTAATAACTTTTGTAATGTAAAAAGTTTTAAGCTAAAATCATCATAATTTTCGTTTACTAAAATATTTATTATACTTAAATTGCACCCAAACAAACCTTAAAAAAAATCAAAAGTCAGCTAAAAAAGCGAAGTTTACGAGTATGGACATGGATATCAAAGCTATATATAAACGACGCTTCATTAGCTGCATTTTATTAAATAAATTATAAATGAGTATGTGGCTTTGTTTGATTGCTCGTCTATTTTTTTGATTGCATCTATTTCTTTATCCCTATGATAAGAAGATGTGATAGTTATATTTAAATTTAATTTTTTTGATTGCGTCTATTTCTTTATCCCTATGATAAGAAGATGTGATAGTTATATTTATATATCTGCATATTTTTTTATATGTATAACAACAGCAAAACGAATAAAAATTATTGTAATGAAAAATACCACAAGAGAAAATTGAATTAAACTTCAGTAGTCGACACCACAATGCTAATTACTGTGTGTGGTCGCTTTGACCTTAATTGAACTTTTCAAAAGGTGGTAACTACTCCTCAAACGACTGGTCTATTACAGCGCTGCTGAGAATTAGACGTCACAACATGCGGTAAAGCTGCCGCTAGAGCTTAGCGTGAGAAGGTAAATATACTTTGGATAAGGTGCTATTTATGTGGCACGAACAAACTTAAGGCAACAATAAGCTATCACAACAACCATGTAGCTTAATCCTTACTAATATGATAAATGCGAAAGTATGTTTGATTGTTTGTTTGTCCTTCGTTTACGCTCTAATTAAGCAACTAATCAACTTGATTTTTTAACAGAATTAGTTGAAAGGACGGAAAGTAACATACCGTCTATGTACATAGTTTTCTGTACCTATCTAATAGGCGAAAACCAAGCAAACTGGCATGGTGCTATTTATAATATCTTCAATCATTATACACAACACCAGATAGATTTTCGCAAATAAAAATTGACAAACAATTATTGATTTTCCCGGATTATCTGTCACTTATAATAAAACTGTAACGGGTTGAATTCTGTACATTGAAGATATTTTGAATATTTTTTATGGAGGGCACTTTATAATTGATACTGAAGCAAAACTGTAATTTCTTCAATTTTAGAATGTCTGTATGTCTGTATTTTGGTGCGCTCACGCTAAAACTACTGATTGGATTCAAATGAATCTTTGGATGCTAGTTCGTAGTAGGACTTCAAATCAAGTATTTCGGGATAATAATATCCTATGTTCTGCCTATCATCGTAACTCCGTCAAATGTTACCCGATTTATTTATTATTTTTTTACTGGATAGGTTATTAGTTTGTTATACCCAAATTTTGTTTAGATCTCATGAACGTTATTGGTGATAGACAAGGATTAAGGTTTAATGATACTGAATTGGACATAAGTGCTAGGACTCAATAAAAAATGATGTGATACAGAAATTTTCTTAGTATACGAATCAACAAACAATGCGATTTCGAGTCTTCATTTAACGATTACTATTCTTTGTTTGTGATAGGAATTGAGACTGATGGATACAAAATTATCAATCAGTCTCAGTTCCAAAGACGAGCACCCATCCATTTACTGACTTGGACCAACGTTGATTACCCATCGCAATCAACTAGTATCTGTTGCTGATACCACACATAATTTGCAGTTATTTGTTGTAGGGAATTAAAATTATTTAAAATAAGGCGATGCGATTGGCAATGTTGACGTTATAGGAGGTTTCAAATAGTGGGTTACTAAGCTACAAGAGCAAGAACAGATATATTATTCGCCCACACCTCAGTTGTTCGTTTAAATATGTTGAAATACTACATGTACTTAATATCATAGGTTTGTACATTTGGCACTACCAGTACAATTGAAAAAACTTAACGCTACTGATTTTAATAATTTATCTTGTCTATAATTTAAATTATTTCGGTGTCGTTATAACCGGGCACCCGTATAATGCCTTGTTAAGTCAATATTGGCTCTGTGATATGTTTAACACTGCGTCGAACATCGATTATTGTGTATAATATAACTGACGTGCCCGCATCTCACAACGACACCTATTTGCGTTATTAAAATTGGAACCTTAGCTCTGCTTGTGTGAAGTTTAGCTTTTGCTTTTGTTTTACTATATCAGGTAATTGTTACCTTTAGGACCAGAAAGTTTCCAGAAGTTGAGGCCGTCAATTGTTGTATTCGGGTCTGCCGTCACCAAACGGCAAAACGTTGACTTACTTATGCATCTTTTACAGAAAATTCCATGCATGGAAATCAAAAATTTTGACAAATAAATACTACAAATAATAATAGACGTTATATATATTTGTAGTATTTATTATAATATTTATATAATATATAACTAATTGTCGTCTCGCGATGTTTAAGCCGACTATGTTTCTATGTTCAGAAGTTATAACATCAAACCAACCTATATAATTATAACTAGCTGTTGCCCGCGACTTCGTCTGCGTTTGATTTTGTTTTTTGATGTGGCATTTAATTTAGTTGTAGTTTAAAAAAAAATTAAAGTATACAGTATCGCTAAGCCTTAAATGAGGGTTTTGCTGCTGTCCGCTGAGGAGTTCTGTCCTCTATCTCCAACCACATTCATCAGATCTACACAAAGTGTGGGCATAATTAAACACATATGACAACCTCTATAGTACAAAAAATAATGATTAAATCGGTTATAATTTGTCGGAGTTATGGTGTAAAATCGTCAAACACTCATCCCCTCTCCCAAATGAACCGAGCTTAATATCGGGTTAAAAAGTATCCTATATTACTTCTAACACTTCCAAGAATATGTGTACAAAGTTTAATGAGGATCGGTTAAGTAGTTTTTGCGTGAAAGCGCAACAAACCAACATACATTCACATTTATAATATTAGTAGGGATTAGTAAAGTTAGAAATGCCTATAGCCTTAGCAGTCATGAAAGAGATTTTATTCATCTTTTTAGTGCAGATGAATAATATCCATATCAGTGAATAAACAGGCTACCTAACACATCTTTTTAAACTTACTGACAGTTTCTGAAATACGACCAGAAATAAACACTGTTCAGTTTTAAAATATTGTACGAGAAAAGGTAAGTTAGATCTACAAAAAGTACTTGTTTGCTCTTGCTCTGATTGAATCATAACACACGAAAATTAAGGGGGTCAATAGTCTAAGAGGGCACCTTTTCTGTTTAGATGTACACAACACAAATCTATAAACGAAACTAAATAGTCTTGTAAATTCCGTTCAGCAATGAGATTTATTGTTAAGACAGAATTGGCACCATTATCACCTTACCATTTGAATACCTTTTGATCACATAGTGGGTGAACCTCCCTAAGCATCTGCATGATCCCGCATACTTTCAGAAAAGTTCATGATCGCATCAAACTCATTTTATTTAGGTCTCCCCGTATCCGCTCAGTTAATATGTGAGAAAATGCCATGCATGGAAATCAAAAATTTTGACAAATAAATACTACAAATAATAACAGACGTTATATATATTTGTAGTATTTATTATAATATATAACTAATTGTCGTCCCGCGATGTTTAAGCCGACTATGTTTCTATGTTCAGAAGTTATAACATCAAACCAACCTATATAATTATAACTAGCTGTTGCCCGCGACTTCATCTGCGTTTGATTTTGTTTTTTGATGTGGCATTTAATTTAGTTGTAGTTTAAAAAAAAATTAAAGTATACAGTATCGCTAAGCCTTAAATGAAACATCAAACTCATTTTATTTAGGTCTCCTCTTATCCGCTCAGTTAATATGTGACTTTTAAAAATTATTTATTTAACTGTCGTGCTGTCATGCAAGTGCTAAAAATTATAAATGCAATATGTCATGGGTCTGGAATGCAATGAAGGCTCACATTGATTTGTACGAGTATGAAAATGAACTAGTGGAGGTGCACGGCCACCCATCAATCATTTCCAAACAAAATTAAACGTCACACGCGTCGTGCTCTCTGGACACCGATGAACATAGTGTAGTTTATGACTAGAGAGAATTTACGAGATATTTTTTTTTAGATAAGCCACCGCGAGAATTGTTTGAGTATTGATTCCTGGAGAAGTCCTGTGGTTTAAAACGATTTTCATATCATCAATAGCCTAAAAGAGCCCAATGCTGGACTAAAGGCATCTCCCAACGTGAGGTAGGGGGGTACGCACGTTGGGTAGGGGGGTTAGGGGGTTAGTAGATGGTAGTACCTAGTAGCACAGAGGAAGATGCTGCCCGTTTTCTGTTATATTCCCTAAGTCACCTCGTACGACACCCGAAGTGAGAAGAGTAAGTTGACAATCGTATTCTGATCTGCCGTCACCACACGACGCAATTTTTATACATTGCCAAGTAACGGAAAATCAATACTTAATTTTATAAAGCTAAAGAATTTGTACGTGTATCTATTTGAATGCACTAATATCAGGATAGTCTAGTCCAAATTGAATGAATCTTCTTGCGTAAGATAACCTGGTATATACGAGTACCTACATCTCTTTTCCTTTTTACTTAATTAGGTTTTTTATTCTGAATGTGCATGAAAGCCTTTCTATATATCTATTTATATGTTTTATTAAGAATGTTAATTAACTAAAATCAATGTAAGCTATTTTCATCACGGAGTACAACTAGTTAACTAAAAATACAGTTAATATTTTAAACGAAGAGATATATACTTCTAGTTAATGATAAATAATGGTAGTAGACGAAATTTAAACGTGTTATGCCTACAGGTTCAACTTTCGAATTTTTAGTTACCTTCACTGGTGGTAGACCAGTGAAGGTTAGCACACTATTTAACAGAAATAAAAGTTCCCTGTAACGAGACAATTGTAAAAAAAAAGGTTTCTGGAACTACCACCGCATACCATTGTAATATTGGTGCCACTCTTGTTTTAGAATTATAATTGTTATTTTACAAAAACTATGTCATATTAAACTGTAATTTAATAATAATACTGCTTTAAGCGATGGCAGTAAACGCAAAACTACTAGTAGGTACTCTATACGTGCTACAGCGGACGATGCACTCATTAATACTGCATTTGTCGACGAGCGACGGCATTCCTTTCTTAGCGTTATTAATATTGTATCAGCGTGATAATTATTGTATCCCCATCAACGGTCCCCGTCTCAAACAGCTTTAATAAGATTTGCAAACGATGGGAACGATATCATATTATATACTAGCGGTTCCCCGTAACTTCGTCCGAGTGATACAACTTCGGATAAGTTTCCGAAACAAATACTATTTTGCTAATTTATATACTTTATAGTAGGCTTTGTTAGCTTGTTAGAGTCATAGCGTGATGGTTAATAGTCTATAACCTTCTTCAGGTATTAGGCTCTCAAAACAAGATTTTATAAATTCCTGGTAGTTTTAGAGAGTCGAAGTAGAGTGTCAAACCTAAAATACAAACTTTAGCTTTAACCCTATAAGCACATACCTAGATGTTGCAATAAATGAAAGGGTAGCTTATAAATTTTAGGTGTTTAATTCGGAGTTTGAGTTTGAAGCGAATTGGTTGTCTTTATTTTCGTAATGAATAATCGGGTAAACTAAATTGATGACGTTTAAATCACTCGTTTATCCATTGACTCTAGGTAGGATGACTATATTATTATTGATAAAAAATGAAATAATAAAAACATTATATATATTAGCGGTTTTTAATTTATTAAAGTATAAAAAAATTAGGTGTTATCTTAAATACTCATTTATGTTGTTTCTAATGTATTTTTTTAATATTAACAGCTAGCTAGTTTGTCGAAATGCCCATAACTAAATGGGTATATCTACAAGAACGTCACACTTCCGTACAATCCAACTACGTACTAGTGACCACTAGTGGTTGATTTCTTCTCTTATCATATATCTTTCTGACTAATCTTGTCTGAGTCCATAAATCGGTTCTGTGGAGGGATTAACGATATACAGACAAGTATTGTTTAAATAATGCCGAGCTGTGACATTTTTGAATTTACATCTTTCGTATTTCAATATTGGGTCCTTGGTCTCACAAAGTTTAAGTTTTCTTTACCGATCTTACCAGTCTGGCTCGTAGGTACTAATGAACCGACTATTATCGACACTTGAGTCTTATCAGTCTTAACTCAATGTCAGTTTATGAATAAGGCTCGTAAGGAAGCAAATGTTTAATAGGCCAATATTAAAACATACTTTAGCATTAGTGTGTTAAACGTTTACTACTTACGGCTCCTTCTATGCAATGGAAGTTGCATTTGTTTATCAAAGATCATTAATATATTATGTAGAGTTAAAAGTTAATAGGCCGCAATAAATTTGTCACACTCAACAAATTTCTATCCCACTATATTGACGCAATGCGCGTGCGCCTGACAAATTTGGAGATATAAATCACAAGGGGTGATATTAAGGGCAAATGGGGCCATATTAACGCAACGCCTAACAGCTGCTGGTTACATTGAATGTTCTAATTGGTTCCGTAGATTAGGTGTCGACATTTTGACGTTACTTCCGTGCCCGTCTTTATCGACTTTTATGGGCGATAAAATGAGTTTTATTTGAATTTTATACCTGGATAGAAACATCTCTGCGAGTCAGAGCAATGATGTTAGGAAGAGGTAGGTCATTAACGACAAAATTGTGATAGCAGGTAGTACTAATAGAACACGTTCATCAAGTTAATGAGAGTCTTTCTGTCTGTTTGTCCGTCAAAAGGAATTAGGTACTGGACTTTGCAAAAGATAATATAGCTTAAGTACCTACTTTTAACCGCGGGAAATAGTAGATATCTGTGGGAGGAATATCTTAGTTCTACCTTGTTCCAGGGGTAACGGGATAGCAGAAATGATACAGTCGATAACAATAAATCGATATCATTAAATCCCGAGAAAGTAAGATTTTCCCCACGGTTTTTTTTAAAAAAGCGCAAAAGGCAGCTTGTTGAGAAATTGTTCATTTTTCAACTGACTTAAAAAAAGAGGGAAGGCCACAATTCGACTGTATGTTTTTTTTTTTGTATATTTTTTACGCAATATATATAAACCGATTTTGAATATTCTTTTTTTGTTCGAACGTAGAAAATTACTAGATACCTTCCTTAGTTTTAGTTTCTTTAGATTATATAAAAGGGAGCCGTATACTAATGAATGAATGAATGTACTTTTATTGCACACCACAAAAAGTATCTAAATAAAAAGAACAAAGTATATTTAGTAATTTTTATATTATCCGGCAACGACTTAAAATGTTGCAGAAAATATTTATTTCTTGTTTTACGAAATCAGTTTTATTTTTTGTCAAAATAGTTCATGGTTGTGTATAATACAACATTATGGAACCTTCGTGTATATTTATGTGTGGTTTTGCGATACTTAAACCCTATATCGATCATTTTAGATACCTTGATATATAAGTAGATCTTAATTGATTATAATCAGAGGTGATCCGACAAGCTACTCTACTGTGAATACATCTCATTATTTATCCTCAAAACAAAGCGGAGGCATGTATGTTCATCTCCTGTATAAAACACATAACACGACAATACTTTCTCTATCTTGAAACGTATGAAGTAGCAGTCAATAGGCGCATAATATATTGGAGCAAGCACTGGAGTTGTTTGAATAGGTGAAAGGAAATTTTACTTTTGTGTACCTGGCTGCTTATGCATAGATATGTTGTGTTTCAATCTACAAACCGTCTGTACAGATGTGACGCTGTATGTTACAGAAAAAGTTTTATAAACTGCTTTAAAACAGTAATAAATTAACGCGTGTATTTAGGTGGGTATGTATTTAATTCGTCACACGTCAAAAATTGGGCTTTCGGGGTATTTTTTGAAGACCGATGCCGCATCTGTACCTGTGCTCCAATACTGAACTGAACTTTACCCTTCGCACTCAAGGTTACAAGTTCTGACGTCCACCCTGGCATAACGGTGAGCGCTGTGAAAAATAAAAAGTTACTAAAACTTTGGTATCTGCAAAAACAGTTAGGTTAGGTTAGATGTCTAGTGACGTAATTAAGCATCGTTAACATGAATTCTTTACGGCCGATTGCCGCAGTTTGCAGCGACCCTGCTTTCCGAGTCCAAGGCCGTGGATTTAATTCCCGCTACTAGAAATGTTTGTGTGATGAGCATGAATGTTTTTCAGTGTCTGGTTGTTTATCTGTAATTTATATACTGTGAGTATTTATGTATATTTTTAAATATTCTAATAATAATAAGCTATGATTATTTTAGGTCCAGATAGTAATGTTTACTGTCGTCGTATATTTATTTAATTATTATTAAATAAATATCTTGCTCCGTTTCACCTCTCTGCGAGTGTATCGTATACGATAGATACAAGCACTAAATCACGCGGTTTTGACACCACGTCCAATATTCAAACACAGAAAGTTGACAAAACGTGCCCTATGCAGCCGCAAAATCGCCGATCACATTTTCAGGGAAATTTTTATCAAAAAAAGTAAAATGAAAATTTACTAGGTACTGCCATGATCTTATAAAAGCAATAATTTTCATCTTCTGAAAAAACCCAAACTAGTAGGTCGATATAAACTTACTGCTTTCTTTTTGGCCCATCAGAACGATTGCCGGGCAGATGAAAAAATTAAAGGAAGAATAGAGGAAGGAAGGCTGAGAATTGTAGGAAATATGGTCGTGAACTGGGTTAGCGATAAGTCTACCTACAAGATGTATGAAATGAAGTTGTAATTAATGAACACTTGATTAGATTTATCGAAGTAGTTTTAGTTTTTATGATTTTTTTGCACCAACTTCAAACTGTTGTAGATTTTTTTTGCTTTTTGGTTAGCTATACCTAAACACATTTACAAAAAAAAAAAAACATAGTCGAATTGAGAACCTCCTTCTTGTTTTGAAGTCGATTAAAGAGTATTGTGGGTGACAAGTATCAATGTTCACTCCTAGGAGAAAATACAATATTCTAGCAGTTTTTGTTAAATTATTACTGACGTTGATGTTAGAAAAGCAGTTCTGCTTTTGTTTCAATACCGCTGCTGGTTATTAACTCCTCAATGAAGGGTAATGACAAAGAATTGTCGAAATATTTTGAACCTGGTTCTTGGAAACAGTCGGTATCGCTTTCACCGTAAACAAGTAAACAAGATAGTAATTATTATTTTTAAAATTGTTAAAAATGGAATAATTGGAAAGCGTCTTGCGACTTTCTTCTCTGTAGAATATACCTTCAGAAGCGGTAGTAAATTGACAGAATTAACGTTTCAAAAGTGCTCATAAAGTAGCCTTTAGATAATTTCCGGTCTTATCATAGTAGTAAAACCGCGGAAATCTTTTAGCATTTTATCAAACGAAGTAATCTTCATCTCCGTACGATAAAATATTCAATAAACATTTAATTTTAATACGGCAACCATATTAAAAATATGCTTTGTCAAGCATAACGTTTAATTTTTATTTACAGTCACAAGACAAAGATGAGGAATAATTTGATTTATATTTTTTAAAATTTTTAGTAGTGTTTTTACCTACACTTGGAGGAATTATCAATTTTATAAAATTAAAATGCATATAAAAATTCATATACTAATTTTCGGCAGCGACGGTAGGAGAGCCGTAGCTAAATTGGTGAAAGCGCTCAGGCCGCGATTGTGCGATTGCCCGATTGTCACAGGTTCAAATCCTGTCGGTTCCGAAAATTTTTATATGCATTTTAAATTTATAAAATTTGATTTATATCTCTTGTTCTTATGGAATCTTGTTACCATATTCATTATAATTAAATTGTTTATGTCATAAAAAACGATTTAAAATATAAGAGGTGAAATGTGTTTGTTGTTTTACTTATGAGAAGCTACGCAGACTGCTGGTCTAAACCGGGATATGCCGGCTATAGCTACTGTAACATGGCATGGTAAATGTTCGTGGAAAGGAAAAAAAATATTATTGCTAAACATCCTGCTATTTCAGAGTGCAGACCTTCGTTAGAAATGGCTTTTAAGAAAAAGAAAGCTAGTTCAGGTCCACATAAACAATAGAATATTTTTTCACGAACGGCCATACGTTTAGTGAAAACATGGTTAAAAGAAAAGGGTTAAAACTAGGTCAAAAAATATATTGAAGGCAACGCATGCATCAACATTTATAAGCACGTGACCGGAAACATAAAGTGGCTTTTTCCGCCTTCCATGGGATAGGCAGGAATAGTTGAATTGAATAATTTTGTTAGAATTATTTTGACAACCACTCTGCACATTGGTAATAAAAGCAAAACGATTTGAATTTCCTATTGAAAAAGATACGATAACTAATAATATTACTGAGAATAGGTGTTTGTTTTTTGATCTGTATTCTATTGGTTATATATTCTGTATACAAAGTGCACTAAAGTAACCGGCAGTACAAGATTCATTGAACTAGACTTATATAGGTTCATCAAAATTGAATCTAATTTTACTTAATTTAATCTAATTTAATCTAGTTTTGAATAGTAGGAGATTTCATCACTTAATTTAGTTTGCATATTCTTATTAGCGTAATATGGAATAAACACACAAAGAAAATTCCTAATGCAGTCGAATTCTCGTTTCTAAACACTCTGGCAGATGTTAATAATTATTATAAACACGCTAATATTTCATTTTCGTTTATTTTACTATGTATAATTCAAATTCGAATTCAAAATTTCTTTATTCAAGTAGGCCTATCGCAGGCACTTATGAAGCGTTCATACATATTTGTTTACATAATTGTAACGGGATGGTGATAACTTCGTTCGCCAACTTAAATCTAAAGCTACGAGGGTTCCAAACGCGTCCTGGTCTAAGAAGAGCCCACAACAAACTTAGCCGGGTATATTATATTTTTGGCTTCTTCTCAAAATTATTTTTGGCTTCTTCTATGCTATCTTCTATTCTACAAATGTTACAGGTTTTTTTCATGACGAACACAAAATATCTTTAATTAAAAAAAACATGTTTTAGAATCATTTTAAAATATTGTTGAAATAATTGTAGAATCATTTTTAAAGTAATTTCACATATGCAATGCCATGATGGGGCTTCATGTTCATATTATGCCTACTACCTACTTACAGTATTATATGCTATATATATTGATACATATACATAAAAACAATAAATATATATATAATTTAATGGTAAAAATACACGACCTCCGTGGCGTGGTTTCATTTCAAATCTAGGCGCCTATCAAATATTTCATAGCAAACGTACTCCGCCGTGCGCTGCCTCGAAGACATCTGGTGGAACATGGAATTCAATTATTACAGGATCTAATGTTACTTTACTGTTTTCGAAAGCAATTCCAAACTGTATTTGTATGCCAAGCTTGCTCCACTTTTGCAATAGTCTGCTAGGTGGGATATTGATAGTACCTATTTGGTAGTTGCATTTCTAGGTACCTACTATTAGTAATGAAACTGATATCTCTCCATCTATCTTCAGACAATGTAAAACTGTAACTGGACAATTTCTGTACATTAAATATATTTAAAAGATGAGGTTGAAGTTCATTGAACCAGAATCCAGAACATTTTTTTTTCTACCTAGGTATTTTAGTATATCTCCCTGTCTATAAGCGCTCAGAAACTACTGAATGTTTTTAAGTACATTTCTGATATTGGGGTCTGATTCGGGGTAAGTATTTAGGGTAATTTTCATCCAGAAAAACAACAGTGTTCCTTCGGAATGGAAGATTGGATTTTTTTATCGTTGTTATTTTATACTCCGTTCAATCTGAACTGACTTCAATCATTCTTTTTTTTTATAAAAATAGTTGTGTTTAGTTTTCTTCAATTTGTGAATATTAATGAAGATAGAGAAAGGAATTCCTCAACAAATGAAAACAGCAAATCACTTCGATACCTGCCTAATTTATGAGACCTTTATTGTTTAATATTATGACCTTTAATATTATGTGTAATTATTATTATTTAAATCCTATCATGCTATAATCTAAAAAACGTTTTCATATTATTTGTTGTTTTATTTTAATGGTTCAGTTCAGGGAAGTTAATAACACGCCCTTTAAATAATTTGCTATTCGTTAAATTGAAGGCGTTCCGAATCCTTAGTTATTATATTATATGGATATCGTCGCACACCCTCAGCCTATCAATGTCTGCATGATTTAAGAAAAAAGACCCACACACTGCTCTAATGCTAAATAAATAAAATAGGAAATGATCATGATGTACTACCACAAAAGATGCTGTAGGTAGGTTTAGTCAGTGTTCAGAGAAATAGACATTATTATTATTATTATTTAACACTTTATTTGTACACCACGATGAAGTTAGGAAAAAAAAAAAACAATAGAAATACAAAGACAAAAGTAGAATAATACTGATTGTAGAACATTCCATTTATCTACAATTAGTATTTGCTTGTAATCGATATATTTTGAAACTACTGAACCCATTTTAATTATTTTTTACTGTTTAAAATCTAGCTAGTAATTCAAAAGCCGTAGTGGTGACCTCTATTTATATTTATGTAGCGTGAATGTGGTCCGGATGCTTTTCTGGAATAAAAGGTATTATAATGTCACTTTTCTATATATTTTTGTCTATATATTTATATATATTATGTATATTTTCTGTTTATATATCATGTATATTTTATATATTACGTATATTTATTTAAATTATATATGTATTTGTATCTTTACATTTTTGTATTTATGTATATCTATCAACACTCTTGGCACTATCCCGTTCTCTTGCTGTAAGTCCTATCTACAAAGGTTGCCTGTAAGAGATTGCTTGCAGCAATAAGGCCGCCTTTGCATGTCTACATTGTGTACTGTATACTCCTTACTGTTTCTTTTCCTGTATGTTATACGTGCAATAAAGTGTTTCTTCTTCTTCTTCTTCTTTTCTGGATGAAAGCTTCATATATTATCATTATCAATAATAAGCCTATAAAGTCCACTGCTGGACTAAATGCCACTGCCAATGGGAGGCTATTCCCATAATCATTGTGCTTGACAGACGGGTTTGTGATCGTAGTAGATGGTAGTCCGTACTAACACAGGGGACGCTACTGCTCGTTCCCTGTTATATTCTATTAAGCGCCTCGTACGACCCGCGGAAAGAGGTAACAACTAATCTGCCGTCACCACACGGTCACGATGTTTGTCCGCGATGAACTCCGTCCGTCCGTTCGTCCATTGGCGATAGTGTATCTCAATTTATAATCGCAATATTATTTTTTACCTGTTCATCATTCATTACCAATCACTTTCTTAATAATAACACTTAATTGAACGAAATACAACAAAAACCCACCACCGCGTGGTTGGGCCTGCTAGTTATTATATACAACGTATAACAGAGTTACGAAATAAAATTGAAGTTTTGCCTAATTAGATATATTTCATAAGGAATTACCCTGTAAACATATAAAATCAAAAGAAGCATTTAATATTTTCCTTACAAACGAATTCAAAACATTCTAAGTGTTTACTTATGACAACCCTATTGAAGATAAAAGACCGACACGTGCATAGTACCTACGCTACGCGGCGCCTAATTTTATGAAGTGACAGGAGTCACATGATTTTAATTTTGCATGTGATGTTTAATTTTGCGTAACTGTATCTGATTGCCTTCAGTAAAGACTTTGGCAGTGGTTTACTCAGAAACCTACATAATAACGTTCCTCTAAAGCCCGTGAAGTATTATTTCGGTTTTAATTTACACCTTTATAATACAATAAACAAACAGATACTTTCACATGATTATCCATGATGAATATGGATAAAACTGGGAAAAATAACTCCACTAACAGGTTAGGTTAGGTTAGGTTAGCATACCACCAGGTGTGATTGCAGCCAAGAACTTGTAGAGTACAAAAAGCTTAAATATATTTTTCCATAAATAAGTTCATTAAAAATCAACCATACAATGGCCTATGACTATGGCATAGGATTTAAAAGCCATTGTCAGTGCAAAAAAGCTGCGCATTTCAGCAAATCCAAGATCTCTCTTACACTGGTATTAAAACAAACAGCGAGCAATAACGTCGCTTTATGCAAGCATTTTACAGCTGGATGCTCAGGGAAATATTCTTTTATGTCCTGCATCAGTGATTCTGTTCGTTGGTCGTTGTTGTTTTAAAAATAGTGGATGGTAGTTTTGAAAATATAGCGATCAAGAGGCATGTCACAATGCGGTAGTTTATTTTTAACTTTACCCGCGGTTTTAGCCGTGATTTCCTGAAGGTGAGTTAATTTTATTTCAATATTTTTGGTATGTCACATGCAATCTATCTACCTACCTTCTATATAAAAGAGAAAGTGTGTAGGTATGTTCCGTATAGGCTCCGAAATGGCTGGACCGATTTCAATGAAACTTTCAGGGAATCTCCGGATTTACCTGGCGAGTAATCCTGTAAAGTTTGGTGACGATCGGAGCACTCCTATTTTTGAACCGTCAAATACAGCTTTTATTTACTATGACGATATTCTATTGTTGGGTGTACATGGGTGTAGATAATGATCTTCACCCGCTCGAGAAGAGAATAGTAGAGAATTAACACGGAGAGAAATAAATGACTTAATATATTATTTGACTTAAATTAAAAATTTAATGATGTAAGTTTATTGTTTAAATTAAATAAAGCAAAATCTAGTCTAGCCCGGCGAAGCGGGCTGGGTACGCTAGTATATCGTAATGCGGAAGCTTCTACGTAAAAGAAGGCTTCAGCTATGGTAGGAGATACCGGAAAAGATACACTGAAATTCCATCTGAAGGTAAGTGATGATGCAGTTTCAAGATGCTAGCGACCTGGCCTGATTCGGGACATGGGAGTAATAATAAATCCAACCGTCATCCTAACTCGCTTGGCGACACATCTTTAACGACAGGGTGATAAGCCATCAATATCCAGAATAATTGGGTCCTTAATCCGTTGCTATATTCAGGCACTGACATTTTCACTTGACCAAAGAAGGTTATTTCGAAAGAAAATGCTTAAGTCACATTAAAATATACTCAAAACGCCGGTGTCCCTGCAAGTGGTCTTCAGAAAATTAAAATGGGACTTCCTCTGCAAAAAAAACATACAGTCGAATTGAGAACCTCCTCCTTTTTTTAAACAGGTTAGAAATATTAATATTTAATGACTTAAGAAGAAAGAAGAAGAAGAAACACTTTATTGCACGTATAACATACATATAGGAAAAGAAACATTAATGAAATAGTAAACAATGTAGACATGCAAAGGCGGCCTTATTGCTGCAAGCAACGGACGCGATAGTGCCAAGAGTGATGTAATATAAAGGAAAATACCAAATAATATATAATATATAAGTATAAAATATACATAACATATAAAAGTAGATTTTAATACATAATTTACATACAGTAATAAAGCAACAACTTCAACTGCCAACACCCAAAGAGAGGTAGTAGTCCTTCAGACGACTCTTAAATATAGGAAGGGAATTACTTTCACGGATTTCAGCAGGCAGATCGTTCCAGAGCATAATTGCCTTAAAGGTGAAAGAATTATTATTTGCTTTCTGATCAAAAGTTTTCAATGATAAAAAAAACCCTCGAATTGAGAACCTCCTACTTTTTTGCATCGGTTGAAAATAATATTGACCACTAATGGTCAATCACGTTGGGCTATCAATTTCCATTATTATGTCAGACAATTATTCGTCAATATTGTTGATTTACCTCATCCTAGTAATTGAACTGATTCATTCGCGCAATTAGTGGAAGATATACCTACTCAATAATTTTGATAACATTATCTAATTACTTACCCACAATGTATGTTTAAAGCGGTGATAGATAAGCGGGTAGGACTTCTAGGAAGCCCAGCACGTACCTCTAACTTTTATAAGTCGTGTTCGTTTTAAGCAATTAAAATATAACTTCCTTCAAAGGTGAAGGAAAACGTCGTCAGGAAACCTGCATGCCTGTGAGTTCTCTATAATGTTCTCATAGGCTGGAGGAGTCCACCAATCCGCACTGGGCCAGCGTGGTGGACTAAGGCTTTCCTTTCGACCTTTCCAAGACCTTTCTGATTGTGGGAGGAGACCCGTGCCCTGTAGATAATAATATAATTAATAATTTTAATAACGTTATCTAATTACTTATCCACAATGTATGTTATGGATTATAGCTAACCCGAAGAAGTTGGCAGCATGACAATTTGCAGTAAATGACGGGCAGCGATGGCCCTTAGCCTTGATCAGAATAAAGCGAGATTTTATTTTGGCGCCCTTGGTTCATGCTCTCGCAACACATTCATTTTATTACAGCTTGTGTGAAATCCCTGATTATTGTCCAGGATCTGTTGGTTTCTCTTTTGATATTTCAGCATCAGGGAAACAGATTAAAATATGTTTTACATTGCTTTTATGCTAAAGATTAACATAGGTATATTTTAACGAGGTTAAGTTTTTTTCTTAATTTGCATCAAACATCGAAAAACACAAAATAAAGTAATGGCAGACCAGTTCTTTATTTCTTTAGAGGAACCTCACCTACAGAATTTATATTAATAACTTATAGTCCTATTTGCTATAGTAGTAGCGCCTAAAGAAGTTGTACCTACTTAAAAAAACAATGTTATATTATTTACAACGTTTGAATTTATACCATCCCTAATGCAGTGTGTCTCAAAGACATGCCAACAAAGCTGGCATCAAGCCACTAGTCTCCATTATATATCACAGTATTTTGACGTACCCTCATAACCTGGCGACGGCGACGGTCGCCGGTGGAATGGTAACAACAGGCAGGAAGATATTTGCTATTAACTTAAAAATTGTAAATTGTTTATTTTACAATTTATTTTAGAAACAGAGGCATTGAGAGTATAGTTTTTGGAGATTTAGACATAGACTGTGAGTTGATACATGATATTTCGCACTACGCATTGCTATTGTAAGTACATTAATGATTTTTTTTTTTTTTTTTTTGTTTTATTGCACTGTAACTGTAAAAAATATCTCTTTTTTTGTCTGTAAACAGACTTGTTTGAAACGCTGAAACTACTGAATGAGTTCAAATTGAACTCGATATTGAGTTCATACTACTAAATGGGACATACAATAAATAACTTTTTTTCCGGAATCCAACAGTTTCCTTGGGAGAGGGGATGAAAGTGTATGACGATATTAAACCATAACTCTGTTAAATGTGAACTGATTTTAATCATTTGCACTGAAAACGTTTTTATTTCTATTCGTTTATAAGCGCTTGAAGGAATAATGAAAAGCAATTCATTTGATTAGCTACGAATGGAGCCAATCATCTATTTGCAATGAACATACATATATGTCTTTGTGTTCTTGTTTTGTAATTGGCAAAAACAGAGCAGTGTTTATAATTTCAGGACTTTTAACCAATTACCAGGTCGTCAGTGCTGCATTAGAGCAAACCTTACAAAAATTAAATTAAAATATCCACAATATATAATTAAAAACTAAACGATTCATTTGAACCCAAAATGTTGTGAAAAACTTCAACAATCCCGACGAATTCACCTTTCAAAAACTTTACTAAACCTAAAATAAAAAAAATATTTTCAAAAAATTGCTAGTTACTACAAAACTTATAACAGAAATCTTTAGATTTCGTTCCATGTGAGTCCGACATACTTGGTCAGTTTAATATACCTATAATTCCTTGAATGAAAAAAAAATGAAGTAGTTACCTGTTTTTACCTGAACATAAATAGGAGCAGTCACAAACATTACACAAGTTAAGATTTTGATTGTCTCCATTAAGTATGAATGGGCTGTCAAGACCAGTGTCTTATCAATTTGCTGTTTGCGAATCCTAAAAGCAATTTTCTTCGTTCACCTCTTTCTCCGTTCGTTATCTTGTTTGTATCTCAGCTACACCTATTTTCATTCATGTCACCTCTTTGGCTTTGCTAGTCACGTTCAGTCGCAACTGCACTGCGTGTAGACAGACCTATATACTAACAAAGTATGAACAAAATCTATAATATCATGAATAATGTTTAAAACAAGAGATCGGTTATAACAAGTGATCTTGCGTAACGGTACATTGCTGCATACAAACCGATTAGGTGTATGTATGGATTGCGTAAACTTCGTAATACCTTCCCCGGTACACTGCTTGACCTATGTGCTTTTCCAGACTATAATATAACTCTGTAACAAAATTCATAGAGATCCTATAAAGATATCCAAGAACTGGCATGATTGAGAGACAAGAATATATCCATCGAAACTTTTGCATTTATATTAGTAGAAAAATGTCACTAGTAAATATATATTTCAAAAATGTTGCAGTTGTTGTTTACCGAAATAGTATTTACATAATATTGTCATCAATATAATCAGACTAAATTAATTTTGCAGACATATTATATTTTAGTTTCAATTTAAATTTAAATTTATTTGCATTTTACATAACATTACTCATACATTGTTCATAATAATATCACTATAATCAAAAGCAATTGCAATGAGAAACCTGTTAGGTCTCAGCAAGAGAGGCAGACCATTTAATAATTAAAATTATAGAAATAGAAATATAAAATATTTATAAGATTGGATTTCGTGACAAATGCTGAGTGATCCAAAAATATTTACAGATGCCACTTCAGATAGAAAATATTATTATCAAAATTAAGCTTAATTTGCTATACTCCGCGAAAAGCAGGAGAATATACGTGGTGTAATTTATAGTCAACTTAACAGGACTGTTGACTTAACAATTATTCATTGTTAAGTCAACATCTCCTGAGGATGCTCCGGTTTCGGAGCGAAACGTGCGTAGAGGGTATATTGCCGAAGATCTGTTTGGTGTGGAGTATAAGGATTGAAGAAATTATAAATTACACCACGTAGATTCTTCTGCTTTTCGCGGAGTATAGCAAATTAAGCTTAATTTTGATAATATATCATGGATTTCCGCAAAGTAACGCCTGCTTCTATCCAATAGAAAATATTAGGCGTTTATCCGCGATTTACACTTCACGGCTCGTGATACAGGCCTCCCTAGTACGAGTGATAAGTATATAAGAGTTTTTTTATAATTACTTTTACACAGCAACGCCACAATAATGCCACAATAATATGAAGTTTGATTTGGAATGAATGAATAAATAAATCTTCTTTAATTATACACCACATACAGTAAAGTAGCATATCGCAACATAGGGATTCCTTCCTAATTTACGTCACAGACACCAAAACTAAATTTTTTGATGCCTAACTATGTCTGCTCGTCACTGTCATGATTCTCAGATTCTTTAAGTCCACAGGCCTCCTTTCTAAGTAATTACAAAAATAAAAGAAGAGGGAAAAAAGAGAGAGCCTAAACCCTCCAGGCTTCTAAAATGAGCGAGCTTATACTATTATTATCAATAATAACGATGACGGCTTAGCGTTCTCTCCGATCCACGGGGATGGACAACGGCAACACTGTATATATATGTTCAGCTTAGCTTAAGAAAATCCTAAAGCTACCTGTTAATTTGTGCTCCCGACCCAGAATCAAATCTACTACTTCATGATCAGTATTAGGATTTGTGAACATATTTGATTGTTATACAAATTAAACACAAATTCAGAAGAAACATAGAAAATAAAATAGAGCTTGCAAAGGCGGTCTTATCACTAAAGCGATCTCTTCCTGACAATCTTTGACGTTAGGAAAAAACGAAGGAACGGGTTGGTGCAGCAATTTGAGTTTAAAAATATATATTTATATATATACAAAATAACATGCTACCCACTAGACTAACAAACCAATGCCATTGTAGATAAGGAGGCAGTGTCTACTTATATTTTTGACGGCCGAGTGGCGCAGTGTGCAGTGAACCTGCTTTCTGAGTCCAAGGCCGTGGGTTCGATTCCCACAACTGGAGAGTGTTTGTGATTGTTTGTGATGAACATGATTTTTTTTCAGTGTCTGAGTGTTTATCTGTATATTATAAGTATTCATGTGTATTATAATTATAAAAAAATATTCATCAGCTATCTCGGTAGGTACCCATAACACAAGCTACGCTTACTTTGGGGTCAGATTGCAATGTGTGTATTGTCGTAGTATATTTATTTATAGTGTTAATAACACTATCACGTACCATGGAAATTAATATTGGATTGGCCTGTTTAAATAAATAAGTTTTCTCGGAACTGTTGGCGATGGGATAGTTTGGTTTTAAGGCGATTCTATTAAATATTACAATACCGTGCTTAACAATAGCTTTAAATATCTTTGTATCTATTCATATTATATCAAAGCTGATCTCATAATTGTATTAAATCCCATTACCTACTCAATTATTCGCACATGTTGATTACTCTCATTCCACTGGGATTGGTCCATTCCGGGAATTACTTGAAGATCTGCTGAATAGTTAATAAGTAGGTATAGGTTAATACTCTACGTAGACGTGTTTAACTTAATATACTATTGGGAATATCGACTATAATATGTAGATATTCAACTATTTAATTATGCTCTCATGCACTTTGAAGGATTCCGTTGCGGCTGTGTGCGTCTGCCTCAACTGCATATTTATGTAACCACTATTGCTAGTGATTGCTTAAATATGAAATCCACTTGAAAGGTGTGCGAACCTTTTTGTATGGAATACCGACCGTTATCATTTTTTTGAAATCGCGGCGCACTGTGGTACTGATGTGTATAAGTAAAGGGCTCATAGTTGAACAAAAATGTAATGTAACATATATACGACAAAGTGTCACGTTTCCGAGATATTTGGAGATATTGAATGAAATTAAAATGTATAGTTCACAGTTAGAAAGTAATAGATTAAGTTATGAATCTGACACACAAATCCTAGAAGCACAAATAGCCAGATTACAGACTTCTTTACGTACACTGGCAGTAAAGTTTGATATGTATCAAAGGCAAATGATATCTGAGTACACACAGACTTCAGATGAATGGCATAAGACAGAACAACCCAGTGGTAAATTAACTTCACTATCTACCCATAGTTTTGATGGTATAGGCAGTCATCCCCAGTTTGTGTCATCAGTGTCATCACCCTCTAATGTGAGAAAGGTGTGTGTCAGGTTAAGTAACTCAAAATCACAAAACATAAATATTAATAATAATTCCTTTATTGAAGCAAATGCTCATAGTAGCAGTTCAATAAAAACAATTATGTACAGCGATGAAATTGGATGTAACATGGGCTTATATCTTAACTCTCAGTTGAATGGACACACAGTTTTGAACTACTGTTTACCCAACTCAAATTTAAAAGCTATTGTAGCTGCAATTTGTAGAAATAGGAATATGTTTGACTGTAAAACTAATTTAATTATCATAATGGGAAATAGAGGGAATGTTAACAAACCTGAGCTGATTAAACTTATTGATTCTTTAAATACATTAAATGTAAATAGTATTGTATTATACACATTTCCTTATTTTCATAACTTGCCACACCAAGAAAATACTATTAGGTATAATTTAAATATGACTTTGTACAATTTATGTACATATAATAAGAAATTTCATGTTATAGACTTTAGCAAATGTGCTAATCCTACTTATAATTTGTACCGAGATAGATATTACCTATCACACTATTTTAAACAACAGATAGCTGCTTCGCTATCGTATTTTTTTACCATAACAGCCAAGAACTTGGCTAAACCAGCTGCTTTTATTGAGCAGTGTAATAGTTTTGACATGAAAACCTTGGAAATTATTCCAAGTCATTTTAGTTTAAACTAGTTAAGGAGACAACAGAGGCTTTCTCTTGCTTAGAAAAGCAGACAACTGAGTCTCCCTCAGGCATATATGAAAAAAATTATAGTAAGGGGTCGCACAATGTACTATTAAACCAAAAATATAATCAAAAATCTAATTCTAATTATATCAACTTGGTTCACCAAAATATTCAATGTATTAGAGGAAAAGACTTAGAGATTGAATTATTTTTAAATGATTTTAACATTAGCATTTTATGTATAACTGAGCACTGGTTGAAAACCCATGAATATTTGTTTAATTTTGGTAACCACCAGGTTGGTAGTTCGTTCACCAGGGTTACAGCGATTCATGGAGGCTCTTTAATTTTATTAAATAAAAATTTAAAATTTAAAAACAGAAACGATATTGTTAGCCTTTCTGTTGAACGGACAATAGAGCTAGCCTCGGTTGAACTAGAGCAATTTATAATTGTTACTGTTTATAGGCCACCCTTGTCAAACTTTGAACTTTTTGAAAAGGTAATGGATGAAGTGTTATTTAAAATATCAAAGTGTAATAAAAAGTTAATAATATGCGGAGATTTTAATGTAAACATTTTAGAAAATAACTCTTTAAGTATCAAGTTATTGAATTTATTTAAAACTTACAATCTATCAAATATGTTCATGGAGCCCACAAGAATAACTGCTACTAGCGCCACCTGTTTGGATAACATCTTTACAAATATAATTCCTATAAGCAAAAATATTATTAGTAAATTAGACTCTGATCATTGTGGTCAAATTATTCAATTTGAAAATGTGAAGAAAAATGTTTCTAAACGTAAAATAACATTTGTTCCTGTAACATCCAACCGCATAGAGAAAATGAGATATAGCCTAGTAAATGACCTCCCATTCCTACCCTCAGGGGCGACTCCAAATGCAATGTACAGCTCCTTTTTCAATACCTTTAATAGACTATTTCATTCTATATTTACTAGTAAGTCGGTTGTGATTACTGATACATTAAATTTTAGTGAATGGGCGACAGTTGAACTTCATAAAAATAGGCAAAAGCTGTACGAATTGTATGCTGAACGTCAATTTAACACTGGTGATAAGTTTGGGGATTATGTTAAATTGTTCTCCAAGAATTTTAAACGCGCTTGCCACTTAGAAAAGACGCGATACATCAAAAATAAAATTAAAAATAGCAGCAATGCAATCAAAACTACTTGGAACATAATTAATGAGGAGACGGGAAGAGTAACACCACGAAATATTAATTTTAAACTTAATGTAGATAATAAAGCCTTAACAACAGATTTCGAGGTGGCTACTGCTTTTGAAACCTTCTTTACCAACATTCCCGTCTCCACAACAGAATCATTAAACTCTTCACCAGATATGGCTCTCTCTCTATTGAAGGAAAATGTGCCTGAGTGTAACCATTCTTTTAAATTCACGCATGTTAGTGGCTCTGACGTTATTAAAGCCTTTAAATTATTAATTAATAAAAAAACAAATGATCTGTGGGGCATTTCCGTAAACGTTGTCAAATCATTAATTGATATTGTTGCACCCGATTTAGCCTTAATATTTAATAATTGTATAGATTGTGGTGTGTTTCCTGACTTAATGAAACTTAGTAAAATAGTTCCATTGTTTAAATCGGGTAGTACTTCTGACCCCACTAACTTTAGACCAGTATCCGTACTACCCACTTTCAGTAAAATCTTTGAAAAACTCATTTTAAATCAATTACTTTACCATTTTCATAAGTATAATTTACTTCATATTAAGCAATTTGGTTTCACACGGGGTCGCTCAACAATCGACGCAGGTGTTGAGCTAATACAAAACATATTTGAAGCCTGGGAGGAGTCACGTGATGCACTTGGTGTGTTCTGTGACTTATCTAAGGCGTTTGATTGTGTCCAACACGAAACGTTAGTTAGGAAACTACACCACTATGGAATTCAGGGTGTAGCTCTAGACTTAATGAGTAACTATCTACGCGATAGAATTCAGAAAGTCGACGTGAATGGAAAACGGTCTAATGGATCAGTTATGAAAATAGGTGTCCCACAGGGGTCTATATTAGGACCATTTCTGTTCCTTATTTACATTAATGACCTTCCTTACCTTGCCAAGGATAAACACGGGATAGTTCTGTTTGCCGATGATACATCACTGACTTTTAAAATAAATCGACGTGAACTAGCTTTTGACGACGTAAACAACTCTCTCGCTAAAGTGGTACAGTGGTTTGAAGCTAATAATTTGGTTCTTAACGGAAAAAAAACCAAGTGTATAAAATTCACTTTACCTAATGTTAAACACGTGAAAACCACTGTACTACTTAATAATGAGGAACTGAAACTGGAGGATACGACAGTTTTTCTAGGAATAACGTTAGATTCTAAACTTCAATGGGGCCCTCATGTAAATAATTTATCGAACAGGCTTAGTTCTGCTGCCTATGCGGTAAAGAAGATACGCCATATGACCGACGTAGAAACTGCTAGACTGGTATATTTTAGTTACTTTCACAGCATTATGTCATATGGAATTTTACTTTGGGGTAATGCTGCTGATATTAGCACTATTTTCGTGCTGCAGAAGAGGGCTGTTCGTTCTATCTACAAAATGGGTCCGAGAGAGTCATTGAGAGATAAATTTAAAGATTTTAAAATAATGACAGTGTATAGTCAGTACATATTTGAAAATTTAATGTACGTCCATAAAAACATTTCTAAATTTAAGAAAAAATGTGACTGCAATAATTTAAACATTAGAAGTAAGAATAAACTTACAGTGCAATATACTAGGTTACATAAAATTCATAATTCGTTTAAAGGAAATTGCATACAATTCTACAATAAACTACCAATTGACATCTTGGAGATGTCTCTTAAAAAGTTCAAAGTTTGTATTAAACGTAAGCTTATAGAAAAGTCCTATTATAGTATAAAGGACTACGTAAACGATAAAAAAGCTTGGGTGTAAATTATTGCTCCAACCAGGTTGCTCTTCTAATAATTTAAAATTACATTGTGAGATGGCGATAACAAAAAAAAAAAAAAAAACACCCGGCTAAGTTTGTTGTGGGCTTCTTCTTAGACCGGGACGCGTTTGGAACCCTCGTAGCTTTAGTTTTAAGTTTACGAATGTGGTTATCGCCATCATCTCACTACCGTGTAATTCTTATGTACGCATCAAAAGTGCCACCTGTGGGCCTACTTGAATAAAGATATTTTTGACTTTGACTTTGACTTTGACTTTGATTATTATGATACGACGAAAACGACAATAATAAAAAAATTTCCTTCAGATTCTATCCAAATCTAAATCATGGTTTCCAGGTTTATTATTATTATTATTATTACTGTTCATTAGAAGAGAGTACGTATCCATTTACCTACTAGTAGTATTAAATTCAAAAATTCAAAACTTCTTTATTCATGTAGGCGTATCACAGGCACTTATGAAGCGTTCATACAAATATGTTTACATAATAGGCGTAGGTGTTAAGCCTCATGTGCCTGTTATTACAACAGCAACCACGCCTTCAGACCTGAACACAGCATTGCAACGACGCTGCTTAGGCAGAAATAAATCATGTGTGTAATCAGTGATCGTTCCTATACATACTATATACTACATACCATCCATCCATCTTTACAAACTTTTACGTAAAAAATATGCGTAGGATACAACCATAAATAAAATATTTATTATTTAATTGGGATCAGACTTTAGGAGTTATAGTAAAATCTTCTCTTACCAATCTACTGCTTGTCATCCTTTAACATTTCTTAGATAGTTAGTTAAAGATGTAATTCTTTAACGAACAGTTACAGTTACAGATACAGTACTAATAATTTAGTATTTTTATTGTTAAATCTAATAGTTAAACTATCGCCCTAATAGATGGCGTAATAAAAGACAGTGTAAGGTTAATCGCTCGTGAAGCATCGATAAACGAATCGATTTAAGTTAGCCTCGCAGGTGACTCGGAGATGGAGTCTCAAACTTTAAATTGCCGGCGGTGTCGGGTGAATTTTATTCCATTAAAGGCTTCTATGAAAATAAATCGAAGCGAAACATACGGCGAGCAGTTTTAGTCATTATCATATGTCTAGAAAATAATGTATAAATAATAGTAGGTAATATAGGGCTGGGGAGGTCTTCCGCGGGTGTCGTATGGAGGGACTTAAGGGTATATAAAGGAGAACGGGCAGCGTACTCTGTGGTACTAATACCATCTAGTGCGATTAGCTACCCAGCGTGTTGATTAACATCAAACCCTCCGATGTAGGCCATTGATGAATAGTAATAATGCTTAGCAGTAGAAGATTGTCGCCCTTGATCTATGTGCACTCGTATCAAAAATTTCTATATATCATCTATATATATAAAAGAGAAAGTGTGTGGGTATGTTCCGTATAGGCTCCGCAATGGCTGGACCGATTTCAATGAAACTTTCAGGGAATCTCCGGATTGACCTGGCGAGTAATCCTGTAAAGTTTGGTGACGATCAGAGCACTCCTATTTTTAAACTGTCAAACTGTCAAATACAGCTTTTATTTGCTATGATGATATTCTATTGTTGGGTGTACATGAGTGTAGATAATGATCTTCACCCGCTCGCGAAGAGAATAGAAGGGAATGAATGCGGAGAAAAATAAATGATTTAATATATTAGGAGACTTAAATTAAAAATTTAATGATGTAAGTTTATTGTTTAAATAAAATAAAGTAAAATCTAGCCCGACGAAGCGGGCTGGGTACGCTAGTATTTTATAAACGTTGTAAGTGCCTTCTTAGGGATGATAAAGTCGGGCATCCAAAATTTTTTTTCATGATTCCTACCGATTGAAAATCGAACTAATCTAATCATTTATTTTTAAAACTGGTTAAAAACTATGTTCTTACCCTCCTGGCAAGCTGTTGCGGTTTTAATACGTGTACCTAGTTAAGATTGCATTTTGTTAGAGTCTAGGTAAAAATAAGGAGGTAAAAGTACATAGACCTTACTTTACCTAGTCTCTACCAAAGGATAGTAGCGGCATTTATCGTCTATAAGGAGTTCAGGTTTACTGAATTTAAAATACAAAATTGGTCATTATAGTACCAGGTACAGTAGGTTACCTTTATTTACCTATAATCAAGGAATTGCGGGATAGACCCATCCATCTGATCCATCTGATCCATCGGTCAGAAAAGTAAGAAGTTAAACTTCAAATAAAATTAAAAAGCTTAAAATTGAAATGACCTTGTAGATATGGTAAAATAAGTTAAAAAGAACGAAATTACATAACTTACAATTAATTCCTTTACCTATCCTATGTCGAGATCCATCGCGGATTTGTTAACAACCTATTTATTGGATGCCTATTTATTACAATTTGTCAGGGGAAACCCGGAATCCTGAGATATTGCAACGCTGTTGTAGCTATAGCTGGGTAGACACTCGAGGTCTGTCTACTTCGAAAAGTGGGAGAATTTCTTCAATCTTTATACTCCATACAAAACAGATCTTTGGCAATGTACCCTCATGGAGGAGTACTAATGCCGAAGATCTGTTTTGTGTGTATAAATTATAAATAACACCATATAAAGGAGTATAGCAAGTATGTTTAAGCTTCACTGAAGCCCTCAACGACACAATTCATTGCCATTGTGCCAGAGTCACACGCAGGAAAGAGTAAGTAGCTAGTAAGCTAGTTATTAATACTAGAGGTCGCAAAGTTTTCTTCGAAATTGGACTTATTATAAATTTGAAATCTTTGTATTATTTCTAAATTCTTTATAAACTGCATATATGCCAAATCTTACACTCATACGCGCGTTCCTCTATGCAACTACAAATTTCACGTCTCTTCACGGAAGTTTCAATATATATTTGCTTACCATGTGCATAACTTAATCAGTCAAGAAGGTCCACAGACAACGAATATTGAAGTCTTAGACAAAGTATCTAGTTTTTCCCAGATCTCTGTCGGGTCGGTATCAATATATCACGCCACTATACAACACCGTGCGCCAAAATATCGTATGCATCGGTTCCGCGTTGCGCTCTCCGGTAGGTAGCGGATTTATGTTTAGCTTCCTCTATGCGACATACTGTTACCGAAAATAGGGAAAATATTTTTTAATTTACCCAAAGCTTTTGACGAACTCTTTGGCGTGGTGTTTAGCGTTGTGGTCTTAAAAGTGGAAGGTTCTTGATTCGATCCACGGCAATCTCTGAATTTTCCCGAATGTATAATTTCTGTTTTTTCTCTGGTCTGGGTCATCGGGCTCTCATGTGCCACCGAGTGATCTAGCAGCAAAAGTTTATTATTATCGTGAATATTGTAGTAATCTATTGGCATTGATCTCCATTTCAAAATATTCTTGTACTAAATCGCAATGTCTACAATTTCTGATGAACATGTTATTCAGAAAATGAATTATAATTAAACACCGAAATTTTTCTTATACTTTTTTCACCGGTACAAAACATAATATTATGCTGTTTGATTAGGTATTATGTTTTTTACCATTTTGTTTGGCTATTTGAAGCAGCCGTATGTCACGAAAAGTAGTCGACAAGCCTGGCATCAAGCCACGAAGCTCCTTTATATATCATAGTGTTTTGACGCTTCCCCATAACCCGATGATGGCTGCAAAATAGCGAAATGAAGGGTAGAGCAAAAAATTTTGATTTGAAACCACGGCTGCACACTACTGCAACAAAACGTTACAGCATAATATAACCATAGCTTTTAATATAAGGATTAGATGCCATAAAACCTGGACCTGGAAACCGGTAAAAAATTAAAACCTGTTTAGCTATTACCCTGGTATCGGCATCACTAAGGTTTTTTTTTTTCTCAGAACTCATAAATCATTTATAATATTTTTTTGAGACTTCTTCTACTTCTCATGTGGTCCCATTTTCATTAAGGCAAGATTTTTTAAGGGATCTCTTCAAATACCTATCACGATTTGCATATTTTTAAAGTAACTTGAGCATTTGCTATCAAAAACCACTATTTTGAAAAGTAAAACTGATGATGAAGACTAGAAGGTAATGAACAGTGGACATTCGACTATAAGTACTGAAATATGATTGCAAACCTACCCTCTAAAAAGCGTGAAAAAATGTTTTTTTAACAAAAAACACCGATTTTGATATACAACAACAAAGCTAATTTCTACATTTTACTTGGCACCGACTTAAAAATGTTGTAGAATATATTTATTTCTTGCTTTTTAGTTGCATAACAAAGTCAGTTCTTTTTTGTCAAACATTTTTTTTAAATGAACAGTCAAAAAAAAATGTAATACATTTAATTTGATCTGGTCGAAGTGCGATTTTGTAGAAAAAAAAAAGTGTGTGTACTTATATACACGCGTTAGAAGTTATACTTCTTTGGCGTAACAAGATAAAAAACTTTTCAAAATTTTATCGTTCGCCTTATTCTACTTTCGTAGAAAAAACGACACTAACAATAGAAAAGGTATTGGTTGAATTATTGAAAGTCAACCGTCAAACCTTTTTTAGAAAAACCAAACCAAAATTTGACAGCCGATTGGCGCAGTTTGCAGACCCTGCTTTCTGAGCCGGAGGCCGTGGGTTCGATTCCCACTACTGGAAATTGTTTGTGTGATGAGCATGAATGTTTTTCAGTGTCTGGGTGTTTATATGTATATTCTAAGTATTTATGTATATTATTCATAATAATATTCATCAGTCATCTTAGTACCCATAACACAAGCTACGCTTACTTTAGGGCTAGCTAAAAAAAAAAAGCTAACTTCATGGTGTCGGTTTTTTGTGACGGTGTGCGCCCGCATAGTAAAAATTTACTCTTACCATTTATCTCTAACGCGTCAAAAGAAGTTTTTATTTTTCAAAAAAAGTTTTATTTCGATTGTAATGATCGTCTTAAATAAAATATTATTTGGAGTACCTACATTTATCATTTTATTTTATTTTAAAATGATAATTATAACTTTGAGATTGGAGTGTTGCTAAATTTCTCGTTTCAAAGTGATAGCGAAAATAAATAGAAAACTTCGCCCCAACTTTCCCTTTGTATACATCAGAAGTATTCAACAATGTTAATAATAAAAAGCTATCCAAACAACATGTCTCAGACATATTAGATTTAAAATCTCCATCGTTGTGGAATCCTCAATGGAATGCCCAATAACAGTGCACTACGGGAAACTTATTCAATTTGACTGAGGAGACAACTGTTCTTGGGTTTGAAAGGCATTGTATTCTCTCGTTCACCTCTTTCCTTGTTCGTTATCTTATGTTTTATTTGTATCTAGACAATACTTTCATTCAATTCGGTTATCGTGTTTGGTCATGCAAGGCACGTTTAGTCTCGACTACTCTCCAAGGCATCCAACTTTCATAAATTTACCGCAGTCACCGCCTGCGGTAAATTTATGAAAGTTTGTTTTTTAGTTTATTGTAATTTTATATTCGATTTTTGTCTTATAGACCAACACTTCTCGCTAAAATTGAGAGTGCACTAAAATAAATACTCAGATATAATATTTTCAAAGACAAGGATACGCTAGCATTCCAGTAGGTACTTGCCGGTCTTCTCTTGCAGGCACATAAAAAACTTTTATTTCCCTTAATTCTTTGACACTCATACATTATTGATGGCCTAACATTCAAACGCACGCCTGTCACTATATATACGATCCTTTGATTACATCATAAGGAAGACACAATTTGTAGGATTACGATCGTGCTTATGAATAGATAACGTATTATGTTCCAAGGATTATATTTGTTTGCAGAAAACGTTATATTCTTTACGTTATTCATTTATATATTCTTTATATTCGCAGAGTGTAATGTTTATAGCATAATTATACAAAAGGGCCGAGTACACGCACCTCTTTTCTAAGTTTGTGCGTATTTAACAAATAAAATATCACTTGCTGCATGCCTGAGAGTTCTCCATAATGTTCTCGAAGATGTGTGGAGTCCACCAATACGCACTGTGCCAGCGTGTCGGACTGCGACCTTAACCCCTTCTCATTGAGGAAGGAGACCAATGCCCTGTATTGGGCCGGTAATGGGTTTATGTGATGATGATGATATCTATTAAATTAATAAGTAATTATAAAACCTACAAAGTGTCTTTGATTATCTTTCAATAAATGAAGAATGATGTCGACACTATTATGTTGATAAGAACAAAAGTTATTCATAACACAAGTGCGTAAAGCTGGGCCTTATAGTAAGGCCGCAAACTAAAACATCAGGTCACAAGTGAGGGTTAAATTACTATCAACACATTTTATATACTAGTGGACCCTCGCGACTTCGTTCGCGTATGAGTCAATCGAGAAGCTAGTATAGATCTGATAATAATAATAATAATAATAATATATTAATAGCTATGTACGGGTACCTACTTTTATGTTACGTGATATACTGAGTTAGTAAGTTATCATTGTTTTAGTTGATACATACATATTTATGTTTGTATAAACTAAAACAATCCATACATCTATCCTCACAAACTTTCGCATTTATAATATTAGTAGGATGACCGTACGCATCCATTCGATCGTTGTTCCTTATGCCTTGCAACTTTCTGTTATTTGCGAAGAGTTATGTCCTTTATCTCCGACAATATTTATAAGATCTTCATAAAAATATAATAATAGACAATATATGATTTTTTATACACTTTCAAATAAAAAAAGAATGATTAAAATCGGTTCAAATCTAACGGAGCTATGAAGTAAAATCGATAAAAATATTCATCCCGTTTTCCGGAGGAAACTTATTGATTATCGGGACACAAACTATCCTATATGTTGACTCAAAATATCAGCTACCACTATACCGAATTTTATTTAAATCCGTTCAGTAGTTTTCACGTGATGATCGGACAGACAGACAGACAGACAAAAAATAAATAAAAATCTTTTTTGAACTCAGTATCAATTATTTATAATTGATACTGAGTCCAAAACCGATTAGTGGAGAGTAGCGGCGTGCATAGATGGTATGCACGGGTATGCAGATAATATAAAATGAACAAAATCTCATTATAAATACTTGAGGGTACGCTTTTAATAACTCTTGCAATGCCTCTGCTTAATTTTTGTTATAACTTGTACTGGAGATTTTCTTAATTTTATATCATCTGCATACCCTATGCATACCCTCTATGCACGCCACTGGTGGAGAGTAAAATCCAAACAAACGTAACTAAAGCTGGAAGGATATTCAGGCAAGGTTGCCTGGCAGGTTGTAGGCATATTGGGCAAGAAAAATATTAACACTGTACTTTTTAGGAAGACTAAGCAGTTTTATCGAAGGGGAAGCTGAGCTCTAACTCACTTGGCTATCAGCGCTTATTTAGATTTATATTCACATGCCCTTTTGATTTTTACCAGTCATGCTGCCATTGCCGGAGAGATGCGGGTTTAAATCCAGCCGGTTTTGAAATTATATATATTTGATAAATCGCTATTATACGCAATAAATATAAATAATAAATTTACTACGACAATACACACATCGCCATCTTGCCCCAAAGTAAACGTAGCTCGTGTTATGAGTACTAATATGATGAATATTTTAATGAATGAACTACGATGACATTAAAAAATATTTCGCTTGGTATAAATTATTTGATATCGTTAATTTAATAGCCTGTCGCGTTCCTGTGAGCGGCAGATACTTCTAGCAACTAGGTCAACTACCTCGATGCCAATTTTAACCAATTCGGGTCATCAGTAGGCGCGGTAACTTGCACTCAAGTGATTTAATCGGTCCATATCTACTTGTAATTTTAAATACCTAGTAGAAAAGCTTTTTGTGTCGGAGCTCGTCCGGGGCAATACTACCCACGTCTATTTCTGCCGTCAAGCAGCATTCCAAAGTTTCCGTCCGAAGGGCATGGTTGCCGGTGTAATTAAAGGCACATAAGGGTTATCACCTACGCCTCAGGTTGGTTGACACAGGACGGCACTATGTAGGATGTAGTTCTTGTATGGCCTGAAAAGTGCTCTGTTTATAGGCGAAGGATATCCATTTAACATAAAGCTGTTTGGTCCATCAGTTATAAATATATTTAAAAGACACAACACTACACTTAAGAACTCATTACGGTTTATCAAGTAGGTAGGACTGATATCCAAGTAGACCTAGGTAGAATGTCATGCTAAAAGTATATTAGCAACATATGTAAGGGCTTGATTAGTTCAATTTATTATTATTAAATTAACACTATATTAAAAGTCGAGAATTTTAAAATTATATATTTTAATCTTGTCCCCTAACCCGGCCTGGGTTTATCGCCTAGACTAACTATAAGACTCCCAAACTAGTAACCTTATTTAATAGGATAGCGTCAATTCCTAGCAGCCAATCACCTCTATTATTGTGCTTGCAACAGTCCTGCGCCTAACGGGGATTATCTTTCAGTTCAATTTATTGATGCACTGAAGGATAAGATCCGGTTGTAGTATCGAAGTTCAGATTAATTGACCAACGAAGCCGTACCTTAATCCCAAGAATCGGGGATTTGCGAATATTGCAAGAGATCCTACTGCTATCCTTACAAATATTATAAAAGCAATAGAGTATCTGTTTGTCGTTCCTTAAGGTCCTATCATCATCATCATCATGTCAACCCATTACCGGCCCGCTACAGGGCATGGGTCTCCTCCGAAAATGAGAAAGAGTTAAGGCCGTAGTCCACTACGACCCAGTTTGGTCAGCGGATTGGTGGCCTCCACATACCTTTGAGGACAATATGGAGAACTCTCATGCATGCAGGTTTCCTCACGATGTTTTCCTTAACCGTTGAAGCAAGTGATATATTTTAATTACTTAAAATGCACATAACTTAGAAAAGTGAGCCCAAACAAATTAAGGAATGCTGGTTCAAAGTTTGCTTAGCACTAGCATTTCTTTCTGGCAACGATTTCCTGTTTTCAATTAATAGTTGTCTCGTTGCTTTTACTTTGCTTTTTCTCAATTGATTAAAGTATGCACTTTACTGAGTAAAGCATTTCGCTGTTTATATAGAATAAGAATTTGGCTCTCCGACCCGCTTATCTAGGTACAGTTTTAAGTTGTATAAACTCATATTATAAATAAGCTAGCTAGCCTGCTTGGGTTCCCCCACGGAATTAAGAACATAGACGGCCGATTGGCGCAGTTTGCAGCGACCCTGCTTTCTGAGTCCAAGGCCGTGGGTTCGATTCCTACATCTGGAGAATGTTTGTGTGATGAACATGAATGTTTTTCAGTGTCTGGGTGTTTATATGTATATTATAAGTATTTATTTATATTATTTATAAAAATATTCATCAGTCATCTTAGTACCCATGACAAGCTACGCTAACTTAGGGGCTAGATGGCGATTTGTGTATTGTCGTAGTATATTTATAGTTATATTTATAGAGAAACCGTGTAGGTACACAACTAATATTGAAGCATCCAAAACCACTCCACCTTAGTAGTGTTACTCGAACAGGCGGTTAGTCACTTTATTCCATTTAGCAGTTGACAGTAAAAAATTTTACCGCTAATGTTCTTAACTATTACCATAAAATAGGGAAAATGAGAAATTGGGCTTAGCAACGTTCTGCGGTTGTGAAGTGAGACGTGCACGTTTTCACCGATTTTGGACACAATACACTTCATGCAATAATAGCTGAATCAGGGTACTGTATGTCCTTAACTATGTGGATTCCCTGAAACTTCGCTTGCTTACAACTTCTACAAAATCTCCCATACTAACTTTCATTCTGTGTTTTGGATAAAACTCCTCGACCGATGTTAAAAAGCCTATATTTATAAAAATTTTTTTTTTTTTTATCTGACTGATAGTTTCAGAGATTAGCAATGAGAAGAAATAACCTTTCACTCCCTAATCACCCCTTAAGATCCTGCAAAAGATGGAGAAACTGATATTTTATAATTAAATCTGGTGTAACTATGAAGTTGAATTTAAAAAATCGTGCGAGCAGTGGTAATAAATTCTTTGAGCCAAATTGACTAGGAAATATCTATTGCTATGGCATTCACGGTGGGCGACCTCTCTTTTTTACCGTTTGCCTTATTAAATATACTAAGACAACTCGCTCCATTCCTTACCTGGGTAAAACCTGCGCCATTAAAGATCATTCGCACAATGTTCAGACGCCCGTATGTGAAGATAGATAAAATGGCCGCCTTTTATAAATATATTCTTTAATTTCGCGGGTTGTTTATAAAATATAACGGAGAAAATGTATTTTTTTTATTACCTATTGTACTTTTTATTCTTAGGGACATCGGTGCTCTTTAGGAGCTTAACATCTGTAAATATTTATAAAATGCGAAATGTTTTGTATGTGTTGTTATTTAAACTTAACTAAACGCTGATATCAGGTGTTTAATTGCATTTTTAAACGTTTACGTTTCGAAAGTTATTTTTACGGCTATAATAAAACGTTGATGTCCGATAAAAACTCAGGAGGTTATAGTTACCCTATAAAACTGTATTTATTGTCGTTCATGCTTTATATGAAGGTGAGTTCTTAATTATTCAATAACTTATAGGCACTGAGAAAGTATTAGATCTAATCAAAGAATTATATTTATTTGAATGTATTTTAATAATTTGAAGGTTTTACTAAAAATTTCACTGCTTACTGCAGTATGGCGTTTATAAGCGTTTACGTTTATTAAAAATCATTTGCCAATTTGTAATCTTGTTTGTCGAAAACGGAAACACGCGTTAGCAGAATCGAATACTGCAAACCTAAGCGTATGTTTTATTCATAGCTACAAATGGCTATTGCAGTAACAAAGTCCTCGGGACGGAAGGAAACATTGTATAAAAAAGCATTGCTGCCCGTTAACCAAGGGACGTTACATTGTTAGCCAGCAAAATTATGCGGATAATGCTACAGCGTGCCATTTCCCTTTGACCTTAATATCTAAACGAAAAACTTTTTCCCCCTTTAATTGTTTTTGCTGATGGCGCTTTTGGTGTTGTTGTGTATGGTTAAAATTATAATGAAATGTAGAATGTGGAATGTTATAAAACGTTCCCTAACAGGGAGGACGTTATCCCAATTTAATTTTTTTTGTTAGTCCAATCTCCAGATATCCGTGAATTTAAATCGATTTAAATGATTTTGTTTTTGGGTTTAATATAAAAACCCCTCTAATATTTTATAAGGATTCTCGCTACTTCTTCCGCGTATAAGTATACTTTAAAAGATAGACATATGTTGTCACGGAAGAACAGACTTTAGAACTTTTAAAGGGAAACAACTTTGTAGTAGGTGATTTTATGGAAACTTTAACCGTTTAAGCAGCGCACGCTGCGAAAGCTCTCAAAAGGAAAAAAAACACCGATTTGAAACTTTATTTATTGTTGATATGCTCCTATTATATATACCCTTTCGCGATAAATGGGCTATCCAACATTGAAAGAATTTTTCAAATCGGATGAGTAGTTCCTGAGATCTGCGCATTCAAGTAAACAAACAAACTCTTCAGCTTTATATATTAAGTATAAGACGATTAAGATCCCCGAACTGGTTGCTACTCATCTTCACATTCGTTCAAATTACTTATGATCGATATCTTTCAAACTGCACTTACCTACTTCCTACATTTACTACTTCCTAGCCGAAAACATATGGAACTCGGTTAAGTACTTATTTTTAAATCCCATCACATACATATTATACTTAACATTTTTTTCTGTTGTTTGGTTATAATTTTATCTTGTGGGTGGCTTCGGCCGGGGCAGGTTATTGCTCTTACGACAAACACGTGCCAAGTAGTTAAGCTATATGGTATAACGAGGCCACGAATAGAAACCTCTTAGGGGTATAATATGGCTTACCCCTAATAGATTAGCCGGCTAACACCATCGCTTAGCACCCGGGGAGATGGCAGATAAGTGCAAAAAAAACTTAATTTTATAACAAAACGTAAGCAATAGGTAGGGAAATTATAGAATTAGCAGCTATACTAGCCACATACAAGAAATGTATAAATTACTATTAAGAAATTTAAAAACGATTGTCCCCAACTATGCCTTATCTACAATTATAATCAATTATTTTATGAGAATGATGAGGAAGGCTGGTCTAATTTTTGTAAGTAATAAACAAAAAAAAAAACAGCTTGAAATGTTCCGTGTAAGTAGACACATGCATAATTTGCCTGCCTGTCACACCGCCGAGTGCCTCGATTCATCATCGTTAAGCATTAATTGAAGAAATATATGTTTTCGGCTATATTGATCAACTAGGCTAGCCGTCCGTTTAATAATAAACTAAGTTAGTTGACCAAACATTACAAATTACTGCTTGCCACGCAATTTAACCGTGTAAACGTAGCGAAATGTGCTTAAACTCGATTACGTTATTAGACTAAGCCTACAGGGGTCTACCCTCCATTATCATCTTATTTTAAGTTATCTTTATAGGCATGGAAACAATGCCAAATTAAATATTTATTATAAACTAGCTTCTTATATATAGCTTCTTCTTTATAGCTTCGCTCGTTTACAATTTTTAAACCTAACACGGGAAGTATTTCAGAGATCGGTATAGAAAGTACATGTCCTTTTCCATAGCATAGGTGACATGTATACAAAATTTCAAAGCTGTCTGCCCGCGGCATAGCTCGTAAACAATTTACAATTTTCCCTCGGAAGGAATCGAGATAAAGGTAAGCTTATGTTCTTTTCCATGTCTACGGCTACATGCATGCCAAATTTCATTAAAATCCATTCAGCCGTTTTTGCTAGATTGAGTAACAAACATCCAAACATTCACACTTTCAAATTTATAATATAAGTAAATATAGGAATTGCAGGTAGGGAAAATTCAGTTTAAATCCAAAAAATAGATGGATGGATTGTGTAAAAGATTTATGCATTTAAAAGGAGTGGATGGTTTGCTGACGACTGATTGAAGTGGGTGAAAGAAGAAGACAAGTTGTGCCGAACCGCGGCAAAAAATGGTATAGGTAATTGATAGGCTAGTGGTTAGGACTTCGGCTTCACTTTCGGGAAGCTGAGTTCAGATCCCTGCACGCACCTCTAACCTTTCGAAGTTATGTGCGTTTTAATATGAATTAAAATATCACTTGCTTCAACGGTAAAGGAAAACATCTTGCGGAATCCTGCACGACTGGCGGTTCTCCATAATGTTTTTAAAGGCGTGTAGAGTCCACCGATCTGCATTGGGCCTCGTTGATATGATGATGATGATGATGATGATGATGAATCGACTACCTACCTGTAATCTCGATCGTACTTATAGCTTGTAAAAGGCACTGCGCCAGAGAGGTCGCCATATACATCAACTTTCATGAATCATTTATTTTTGAATAATTTATTCCTGTTATAAAATATATAATTTAACAATTTGCATGAAACATTTACCACCATTCATCCTCAGGCTGTTAATGTCCCACTGATGGGTACATTCCTCTCGGCTTCAACGATTACTACGTATCACAATTCAGTGATATTTACCGGATCGGATGGCTTAACGTGATCTGCTCGGCACTAGGATGGAACGTATTTCCTGACTCCAGGCAGATTATAATAAAATAAATAAACATACTACAAAACTACACACTTCGCCATCTAGCCCCAAAGCAAGCGTAGCTTGTGTTATGGGTACTAAGATAGCTGATAAATATTTTTATGAATTATTATACACACAAATACTTATACAGATAAACACCAAGACACTGAAAAACATCCATGTTCATCACACAAACATTTTTCCATCTGTGGGAATCGAACCCGCGGCCTTGGACGCAGAAAGCAGGGTCGCTGCCCATTGCGCCAACCGGCTGTCAAACCGGCTGTGTGATTTTGCGGGTTTTAGAAAAACTCAACGTCAATTTTTTTTAGCACGGACTTTATTATGTATAGTCGTAGAAAAAGTATTGTTTGTGATACCGACCGTCATTAAGCGATAATGCACAGGACAAAAATCACACTGCATTCGCAATCGCCTAAACCAGCAGCAAGATATTTCACCCGGAGCTCAAAGTAAGTGGCCATAAAAGTGATAAAATATCTATTTAACTTTTTCTCCGCAGCGTTTTTCCTCTTTACCCCAAGGAATGTTCGTTTCCTTCCTCGGGACGTTTGGTGTCTGGTAATTGCTGTTTATGTTAACTCGAATAAACGTGATAACTTTCTGGAATTCTTAAGCGAGTATAATAATATAATTCTTTCTTACTTTCTATGAATAGGTGGATTACGAGTTGTATATCGATTAATTATTATTTGCTGCAGACATACCTGATTTATTAATAAGAGTTGTATCGGATTTCCTTATATCAAATTACTGTGCCTCGAAAGGGGGTATTATCGCTCCTCAGTAACCCACTGCTAGGCACAGACTTCCTCGTTTATTTAGTCTGAACTAGAGCTTAGAGCCTCCGCGCTAATCCATCCATTGCGGCCGTACACGATTATGTACTATCATATACTTTAGTGGTTAAGACCGCCGGTTTTATATTTCTTGGTAAGTATGTACTAAGAATTTGAGAGAAATAGCAACTAACAGTTCATGCAACATGCTGACTAAGAAGTTTATAACGAAGCGGTTATTAACGATATATAAAATACGTACATACAGCAGTTTTTAAAACCCGTTTCCCTGATCAATTCGTCGCGCTTTCGTTCTGGAACACTACATCCCGTACTGGTTGAGTATCAAGCTGCAACTGTATCGTACTACCAATTCAGATATTTCAAAATTGGCTAGAAATCAAGAACTTACCTCCAGCTTGGTGGTACTTATAAGGTTTATGTTATACACCTAAGGGGTCAAAATAAAGTAGGTTAACTTTAAATACTTAAAAAACAAACAGTTTTCCCCAATTCCCAAACAAAACATAAAGTTTGGATTTTATAAATATTTTTAATCTGTGCTTGACATGGACATAGCTTTAAGCGTAAAAACAACAACACGCTGTTGAAAAGCAATTAATTCAACACAGTAACTAAATGAAAAATTCTCTGTACGGAGCAGCGGCGCTCGGACACGCTGCGCTGTCTATCAAAAAGCACTTGCGGTACTGACGCCATGTGGCGTGCGGATTTACCGCTCGCGGCATTTCCATGTTGACCGCATCAATGTCTATAGATAACGTCACGCTGGAATAGCCTTGGATGTAACGCGAAAATATCTTCAATAATGGAAATTTCACATGAAGCCAGCAAAGATCGTTGCTACTCATACTAAAACCTCACAGACATTGTCTATTTGTGTAAATAAAAAAGCATTTAAGATACTGACGCCATGTGGCGTACGGATTTACCCCTTGTCGTATTTCCATTCTGAAGGCATTAATGTCGATACTGATCTTTTTACATTTTCATTATCTGTCATATCTAATAAATCACATTATCTGTTAGGCATTTAGGATTTGTTAAAGCAAAATATTTGTTTTTCATCATTGTTATATGATCGTATAAGATATGTAGGGGAACAGTTTTTTCTCAAATACAAAAACTATAAAGTTTTGTTCCTTAAATTTAATATTAAATCTTTATTCATGGTTAAAGTATGCAACGTTAGCAAACAAACATTTTGTTGAAATGCAATTAATTAAACACAGAATATGATAAATATCTGTACGGAGCAGCGGGCTTAGGATACGCCGCGCAGTGTATTAAAAAGCACTTACGGAACTGACGCCATGTGGCGTACGGATTTACAGCTCGCGGCATTCTCACGTTGACCGTAAATGTCAATTGATAATGTCAGTGTTGAATAGCCTTGGATATAAAACGAAATATCCATGTGTTAAAGTTTAACAAAAGTAACGCCCGTCAAACTTAACATATTAATGTCCCACTTCCTTTTAGTAAAGCAGGAGGAGGAGGATACTTTGCTGTTTCAGCAAAAGGTCTTTATCGACTATTTATTTCCCCATACTAGTTCGACAGCTTAATGTTCTATATGGTATGAAGGTGGAAAACGTCAATTAACCGACTTCCGGCTTTTAGGTCCACTTTAAAAAAAGTTTGTATTAGAGCTATTTAAACTTTGTAGACAGCTGTTTTAATAATAATCGGGTTTTGTTTATTGACATCTTCTTTTTTATCCCTTTTGCAACTGTCCTTTAAACGATCATAATTGTATTCATTTTTATAAAGCCCTTCCTATTCTAATTAGCACAGTGCTATATTCCGCACGTAGTCTTTCAAAGATAATTCGTAAACCGAAATCGAAAGGTTTTAATATGACCTCTATTAGCGACCAAGCTTCTAAGCTATACATTTAAGAGTTATGCAACATCGAAGAGCAATGTGTCACAGATGATTTTCTTGCAATATAGAAAATATCTTATTATATACAACGTATTATATTATTTCGTCAATTGATTGAGAAAAGAACAATTACATTGAAATCGATTCATTGAGAAGTCAAGCAAGTATTGGTTTAGGCATTGCGGAAGTCATAGTGAAAACAACATACAGACAAAACGAATAGCCGTTTTTCCCGATTTTTTGCAGTTCAAACAAAGATTATGTATAAATTTATGGAATTAAATAGAAAAGTTTTAAAACTTTTTTTTATTAGGTTTACAACTTCCATACTTTCGATGAAACAAGTTAAAGATTATAGTGTTTCGTTAACACGTTTGAAATCTCTACAGCAATGATGTAATAAAGTCCTAGTCAAACATTATCGCTGAGCTTACAAATGGATGCTGCAATTAAATTCTGACATTCAGTTGTACTGACTATATTTTAAACCGGCTGTTTACTGTAAAGGACGTTTTCATTTTTGTGGTTAAAATATTACAATTTTATGTTATGAATGACTGCATAGAGTATTTTATTCGCGGATATTTTCGTACTTTTTGTTGTGTCAATGAATCATGAAGCTTTTGTGAAAACCGGATACAAATCGTTGTTAAACTGAACAACTTCTATTAGTGGATGTAATAATGAACATCACATACTATGATACAAATAGAAAACACTATTCTGTGATATATATACCTACAAGAAGATGAAGCTCAGAGACAAACAGCGGGCGATGGAGAGAGCAATTGTTGTGTCGTGATCAAATCATAAATTAAGATATACGTAGTAGAACTAGAGTTACCGACATAGCTCAGCGAGTTGCGAAGCTGAAGTGGCAATGGGCAGGGCACATAGCTCGGAGAACCGATGGACGTTGAGGTCTTAAGGTGCTGGAATGGCGACCCCGCACCCGTAATTGCAGCGAAGGTCGCCCTCAACAAGGTGGACAGACAAAATCAGGCGAGTCACTGGAAGCCACTGGAGGCAAGCGGCCCAGAACCGTTTATTGTAGAACTCCCTATAAAAGACCTATGTCCAGTAGTCGACGTTATGTATTTTATGAATGCGTAAATAAAACGTTCTTCTTCTTTCCTCGTCACCTGGGTGTTGTGGCTCGCTTTAAAATCCGTCACCACTCATTCCTTCCGGTTGCCTTTTTTGCGCATGTAGAGGATTGCAGCCTTTACTTGGTCCGTACATCGCATCGGTAATACATCGCATGCTCTGGTACCTTCTTCTTTTCTTTGAACCACAAGCCGCTAAATGAACACGTTATTACGCCATATGACGCCAAAAAAAACGTTAGTTGCTTCTCTAGACTTCTATATAGAAACAGCAAATAGAAGTACTATTCTATGACTTCACGACCTATAAGAAGCTGAAACCCCACCAAATATCCAAACACCAAAATATCACCAAAAATATAGCATTTATTACTTATAAACTTAGCATTCATACAGAGGCAAAAGAAGCGTTTTTATATAGATATAACTAGAATTTTATGAATTTTATGAATGCATAAACTATATAAAACGCTAGTTACCTCTATATAAAAACAGTAAAAGTGCGGTACGTGACTTCATCAAACTAAAGCACATTACGCTGTGAGCTCGCGGTCGTGAATTTTTCGCCGGACGAGGTTTTACGTTCAAACTTAAATTACACCGTTCCGGAGGTGACAGTTTAGGTAAAAAATTAAGTGGTTATTTTCCTCTTTTATTTTAAGGATCAAACGTTTGTTTGAATTTTTATCTTAATAACCTCTCGAGACTAAACTCCCGCTGCGTTTAATTAAAAAGTAAATTAATAAATATTCTTTTAATGATTTTTTTTTTATCTGTGTACCAATAACTCCGATCCCGTTGACCCAAGTAAGAAGGAAAAAACGATCGTGAGAATGTGAATTTTACATAAATTATTACCTCATGACGCCCATTTACGGGTTAACACTAACAGGATATTATGAGTGCACTAACATCAAGTTAAATAATTTGTCTAGCACATATGATATATATTTTATAAGCAATTATTCTTGTGCAATATAGTAAATAATATAAAACTAATCATTCTTGGACGTCCGTGTGCCTGTGTTTACGGATCCGTGTATGAGGCAGAAAATTATCTTATCGGAATATTTTTCTTTTTTATTATATAAAGTAATGCACTGTGCTGATTCCTAGGCGTTCTAAGTACTGTCGTTTAATTATAATTTATCAAAAACTATTTTTTCTATATGCAAGAGTATGTGAAAAATGAAGATTCGCGCATGCGCTACATAAATTTCGTCTCATAAAATCGCGTGAGACATAAAGATATTAATTTTATTTGTTATTTCATTTTAAAAAACTTGAGTTTTTGTTTTAGGATTTTTTTTTAATGTGAATGACCGCTTTGAGGGGTGCACTTTTGGATTTTCCAAATTTTTGTTCATTGCGCTCCACAAAAGGGTTTTATTTTATAGAAATAATTGAGCACGTGCTACAAAATGACGTCCTGTGTCAATTAATTTGAGGAATAGGTGTTAAGCCTCATGTGCCTGGAATTACGCCGGCAACCTTCGGACCGGAACTGCTTGGGTGCAGAAATAAGTATGGCAGTAGGTACTTCCCCGGACGAGCTCTATAACAAAAAGCTCTGTTACTACTTACATACCGGATGATCACTTACTATCAAGTGCGATTGCAGTAAGCAGTCCAGCGCTGGTTTGAAAGTAAAGACCAGATTAACAAACTTGAGCGTCTCCAAAATCTTGCTATTCGGTTCATCCTACGCAAATATGACCACGTTTCCGAATTTCGACAAAAACTCAAGTGGCTCCCTATTCGCCGGGATTTGCATGTACTTTCGCTTCTTGTGGAATACGCTCCCAATCGACATAAGGCAGTCTAAGTCACTTTGTATTTTTAAAAAAGCTGTCAAAAACCACTATAGTTTACATTGAAGACGACTTGTTATAGTATTTACTGTTGTTAATGTATTTATGATATGTTATAGTATATATTAGTTTATTATTATTTTTTTTTTAATATTTATTATATTATGTATTATTCTATGTGTAATCTAGTTTAAGCATTAGTATGTAGTTATTAGTATGTACTTTTTTTTAATATGAATCTGCAGCATGTTATCCTTTTGTTTTCCTTATCCTAAGGTTGCCTGTAAGAGACCGCTACAAAGCGATAAGGTCGCCTTTTGTGTACTTCTTCTGTCCGTATTTTATTTTATTCTTCTTCTGTATTTTTATTTGTGTGCAAATAAAAATAAAAAAATACACATATTCGAATCTAGAATAAGGGTCAGCTTGGAAGCCATGTCGGAAAGTCAGTTAAAAGCCTTTAATGCAGAGTGACATTATAATATGGTTTAGCTTATGGGATTACCTGCCACTATCGCGTCGTTTGATCATCGCTGACATGAGTTGTTTGACATGTGACTGCGTCTGATACATGGATTAGCGCGTGATCCGATAATGCAAGTTATCTTATAATTACTTGTGATCGGAGCTACCTTTGAAACTAAGCGAATAATAGATGCATTAACTCTATAGCAGCTTTGATAGCCTAGCGGATAAAACTTCGATTCCGTTTCGGGTTTGATCTCAAGCCTCTTAATTTTTGGAGTTATGTGCGTTCTTTTACGGCGAAGGAAAACATCGTGAGGAAACCTGCATACCTGAGAGTTCTTCATAAAGTTTTCAAAGGTGTGTAAAGTCTAATCCACATTTAGCCAGTTTGGTCATCTATAGGCTAAACTCTTCTTATTCCGAGAAGAGACCTGCGACCTTGTATTAGACCGGTGAAAAACTAATAATATTTATTAAATAAATTTTCTATAAATGCGTTTATTTATTTATTTTATTTGTTGTGAAAACATTAGACATGCATCCAACCATTTCTGGCGTACAACAATACTGATGACAATGACTATTTAAGTGATAAATACATTCCATGAGTATACTTGACAATATCATGTTTAATTAAAACTAGAAAATAAAAACATTAACAAGTCATTCTAAATTATAAGTAAACCCAATAAATAACAAAATATTAATATTTCTAAAAAAAAAAAAATTATATCATCGTTATAGTAAACATTGTCATCGTTCCTACTACGTCAATATATATATTTCATAATTTTAAGATTAGTTATTATAATGCAAAACTTCTTTTCGAAATATAGGTGAGGAATTCTCGGGTGGAGTAAAACTAATAATTTAGAGCCACTTTTTGAGTACACGCTTTAAACGTTTAAGTGGCATTTGTGGGATATCGCCAGGTAACAAATTAAATATTTTTATACTCATCGAATTGTTATTAAATGTTAAAAAAGTCCGCTGGCGACCATTTTACGAATTATTATCACATTTTGTAGAATCCGATTAGGAACGGAATTGGAGTCGACTGGTAGAGCCGAAAATTTGCGCGTTGAAACAAAACACAGACTCCTCAGCTTTATTATCAGTATGGAATATAAATAAATGGATAGATATGTTATATAATCCTTCATACATATATATATGTAAGGATCCACTAGAAACGACCTGTTAACCAGTGGACGGACGAAAAATAAATAAAAATAAATAAATTTTACCTTTTGTAAAATCCAACCGTGTCTAAAAATATCGAAACTTGCAAGGTACTAATATGGTTACAGCATAAATATGCTAGGTACATAAATCTCTTATCTTTGACTAGCTATTTTCTATGAAACGTGAAATCATTTGACTGGAATTTAATAATTTAAAAAGGATGTGTAAACTACCAAAAAGTTTTGTTCATCACGATAAAAATAAGAAAAAATATTTTGGCTGGTCCTCGAACTTTTACATTGCCGCCAACTTCTAACGATGAATCGACGGTTTGCGAAAATTAAAATCTGTTTACCGTCAATCCAAAACCGATTTTATCCCAAAACCATGCCAACCTCTCTAACAAAGTTTATTTAAACTTCAATATTGGAACAAATTGTCGAATTAAAAGCGGAATCGCAAAGTTACTCGAAGTTTATTTTTTGTACATTCTCAGAAAAAAAACATTAGCGTTGAAACTTTTAAGGACGAGCTTAGAGCGATAGTTAGGTCATAAAAAATGTTGAAGTGTTTTTTTATAGGAATATTGATGGACCAAGCAGTCAGCCCACTTGCAAGGGGAAATCCGTCGCCTATAAACACAATTCTTTGCGGAGCATGAAAGGAAACACATCCTACAAAATGCTGCTCTGTGACCATCTACGTAAAGCGTAAGTCTTAAGGCTGATATGCCTGTAACCACGCCCTTGAGACTGGAACACAGAAATACTGCTTGGCGGCAGTAATAAGCATAAGCATGGTGATACTATTCCCGTACCGAACACAACAGAGCTTATGTATTGCTCCGTCGAAGGAATTCAATACACAAACGAGTTTAAAATGCCTGTCTTAAATATTAATATTTGGACAAGCTTCTTACGAAAAATGACAATATACTGTTGCCCGCAACTTTGTCTGCGATTGTTTTTTTTTTTAGAAAGACATGTGGCATTCAATTTAGGTGTAATTCTACTGAAATTTTTAAGTTGTGTTTTCTTATGTAAGAAAAGTAAGTAAATAATTATTTAAATTGGTTATCATTTTACGGCGTTATGTTGCCCCCTCTCCCAAAAGAACTGAGCTTAATTTCGGTATAAAAAGTATAGTAAGTAAATACCTTCAGGAATATGTGTACAAAGTTTCATGATGATCGGTTCAGTAGTTTTTGCGTGAAAGCGTAACAAATAAACTTACATTCACATTTATAATATTAGTAGGATAGGATAGGATACGATAAGATAGGATAGGATAGGGATGGGGATTATGTCATGTTATTCTAGTCTCTCTCTCATTCTCTAGTCGCTCCTTCATTGCTGAAGATCGTGGTCTTAGTGTAATTGCAACCCCGTGCGGACCAGTTGCTTCCTCCGGCTCCTATCCGAGTTTAGCAGTGGTGTGAAATTTGTACTTGGCACTCAGCTGGTCTGCCAATTGTGTTAGTGAACGGCCTCTCGGTCTCCTGCATTCGGTGCTTCCTATTTATAGTAACATATTAAATCAATGCCTTTAATATGTTTTAAAGAATGTGATGTCAATCTGTTTATATTACGACAAGATCTTAGTGTGATTGCATTCTAATAAGACGGTTATATAATATAGATAAATGTTTGAACATTTTCAAATAACACTTAAAATAGTGAAGTTTAAATGGCTTTTATGAGAAAATAAAGTTCCTATCTTACTTAAGTCTCAGTATGAGAAGTAATAAAGTAATTTCCGTACCTTTTATACAAGTTAAAAAGTTTTCTATCTGAATGCAGAACACATTCTCCTGCAATTTGTGGAATAATTTGCATGAAAAGTTTTAGATAAAATTGCTCTTTATTTTACCCTTTCCAATGAAATTAGCATTCGTTAGTTAACTAGAGTTTAAATTACTTAATCTGCTTGGTTTTTCATAGTCATGGCTTTCTTATTTTAAGAACACTTAATATTAACGTATATGGTGTGAAATATTTATTGTAAAGTTATTCGAGAGTCGCACGAAATCAAACTTGCTAATCCTTTTTTTACCTTAAAAAAAAGGGGAAAAAATCTATTATGTTCTTATTACTTTTTAAATAAATTAGTGTTCCACTAGACAGCCGACTTTAGTGGCTGAAAAGAAAAGAAAAATGTTTGAAATAATTAATTTTGTTTCAGTTTTGGTCACGTCAAAGCGTAACACCAGATATTCATTAATTCTTGGAAATAAGGACATTCCTCATGCAATTTCACATATTTTGTTTCTATAATTTCGCTGCTTCGTCGCTTTATGTCAACGGTAAATAGCCCTATCAAATGCTTGAATTAAGCTGACAAGAGTTAGAGCCACAAGTGGATTTGTGAAGATTCATTGTGTTCAGTACTGCATAATATATATAGCAGTTTATTGTAGGCTGGATTTAGAACGTTAATTTTGTGACTGTTCAGGTTTAGGAATGATTAATACACACGTGCCTACATAGCTGTCAGTCTTTCAATCTGGCTCTGTTAGTTAAATAATGTGGTTCTGATAAAAATATGGGAGGAGAACGTACCCCGTAGTGGGCCGGTAATGAGTTGATATGATGATGGTGATGATGGTGATGATTTAATCAAATCAAATAAAAAGCACTATACAGATTCAGAGATCAGAGGAATTAAGAAACGCAACGATGTCTTAATGCCACCGTCGTACTGTAACTTCTTGCAACTTAGACATATTTGAATAGATATTAAATTTCACCAGCAGTTCAAAAAATAACTAACCTGAGAATATAATATATTGATCATTCAGCTATGGTGAGACGACGTCAGTTCAGAGACAACTAATTGCAGTAACATTGAAAAATAGTATCTTTGACTCGCTTTCATGATTCCGACATTAAATATCTAGCCGCAAGCCTCGTCGTTCCAATTTGTTCCAATAACAGAGTTTAAACAAACTTTGTTGAAGAACTTGGCATGTCCCTGTGATTTAATCGGTTTTCGATTGCCGGTAAACGGATTCCGATTTTCCGAAACTGCCGAATCACCGTTAGACGTAAGGGGCTAAGTTTTGCCGAACGCAATTTCAAATGCACTTATTATTTCTTTCAATGAAAGGTTGACTTTTTACCCGACTCCTAAAGATGGAGGTTTATGCTTTTCGAGTGTATGTATTATATATTTGTTTGGCACGCCTTATAACCTAAATGGCTTGTCGTATTTTTATTTCGATTTTGAATTTATGATTATGACGTCACGTCTATATAAACATAATTTTTTACCGCTTGAACCTCGAAAATCTCTGCGTATTTAAGTATTTTATGACATCGATTTCTGCAAACATTTGTTACTTTTTGGATATAATCATGCCTATTTGTGTGCACTAAGATAGTCAGTGAACCTTTGCGAGTTCTATAGTCACAACACTCTCAGTTTTGCGAAGCAGATGATGGTATAGTAATTAGTAGGTAAACTCTTGGGATGATAGTCAACCGTTGCAAACTTTATAGCCACATCACTCTTTTGTGAGATACATCAGGGCAAATGTATTATTAAGATAATAAGTTATAACGAACTAAAGGGCCATGTGTACGATTTTATATGTTTGAATCCATACTAACCAAATTATCTATACTTATAATAAAACTGTAACTGGAAGATCTCTGTACATTTAATATATTTTGAAATGCTTTATAATCGATACTGAGTCCAGAACAGTTTTTTATATAATTTTTGTCTGTCTGTCTGTCTGTCCGGGCATCACGCGCAGAAAACTACTAAACGGATAGGACGGATTTTAATAAAATTTGCTATAGTGGTAGCTGATATTCCGGGTCAACATATAGGATACCTTTTATCCCGATAAACAATAAGTTTCCTCCGGGAAACGGTATGAAAAAATTTATCAATTTTACTTTACAGCTCATTAAATTTGAACCGATTTTAATAATATTTTTTTTTATTTGAAAGCGTATACCATCAAACATGTAGTGTTTAATTTTAATGAAGATCTGATAAATATTGTCGGAGGTAAAGAACATAACTTTTCACAAATAATAGCAAGTAGCAAGCCAAATGGGACAACGATCGATGGATGCGTACCATAGTAATTAATATTATAAATGCGAAAGTTTGTGAGGATGGATGTATGGATGGATGTATTTATGTATGTATCAACTAAAATAATCAACAACAACTTTCTAAATCAGTATACCACGTAAAATAATAGTAGGTACACAGCCAGCCACGATGATTATGATGTTAGCATTAGATCTATTCTTCTTCTCTTATTATATACTTCTATAGCTTCTCGAATGACCTCGCAGACGAGGTCGCGAGGGTCCGCTAGTACATGATAAAAGCCGTCAATTTAGAGTTACAGTGTATCACTTAAGCCTGCCTACCCGTACATGCTTAGTTTCTGATATACGTGAGAAGACATTAATTAAAGATATTAATTAGACTGATGATCACTAGAATGGTCATAATGACAGTCATCGTAATCTTAAGCGATGGACAAATACTTCTGGACTAGATATCTTGTGGAAATTTTTTCATCATGGAATAATAGCCAAGACCAACAGACTAACATACTCTCCGAGGCAATTGGATTGACAGCGCCTACTGACACCGACTTCCTAACTCCGAGCTACGACTGAGAATAGTTTGACATAAGAACACAATACCTAACGACTTTTTTTCCTACCTGATAATCAGACACAGGACCAAATTCAAATTCAAAATTTCTTTATTCATGTAGGCCTATCACAGGCACTTATGAAGCGTTCATACATATATGTTTACTTAATTGTACGTCAACTTAAACCTAAAGCTACGAGGGTTCTAAACGCACCCTGGTTAAGCTAAGAAGAGCCCACAACAAACTTAGCCGGGTATTTTTTTTTTGATATCACCATTTCACAGTTTATTTATATTAAGCTATGAAGCTTAAGCAATTCACACTAAGATTTTTTATCGTGCAAGTAATCCTTAATATTATAATAGGAACTTTAAAGTGGGGGTCACGAAGTAAAGAATCTGGAAATTCTAACTGAAGAGGTAAGAGGTTCTGTATTAGTATGTAGAATCTTGTTAGTATTTAGATAAATTGCATATTTTTAGTAGTCATCATTAAGTACATAGTACCTTTATTTTACCAATACCACAATACAATCAACTTACTCACATCCTGGGGTAGCTGGAAGAGATCTGTTATAGATATAAGCTAACCTTTGTACACTTCATGTATCACAGTTCACTACTATTACTATTTATGGTACATAAATAATAAATAAATAATTAAACCACTATGCTCGCTGAGGGCAAGGTTGTAACTATAGCACTCCACATAATGTGTAATTTGACTTAACAATTATTCATTGTAAGATCAACATCTCCTGAGGATGCTCCGGTGGCGAAACGTGCGTAGAGTACATCACCGACGATCTGTTTGGTGTGTGTATTGAAGCTATAAATTGTACAGATTCTCTAGCTTTTCGCGGAGTATACCAAATCAAGCTTAATTTTAATTGTATACCATGGAATTCCGCAAAGTAACGCTTGCTTCTATCATATATTAGAACGTACAATAATTAGCTTGTGCAATGAAAACATTGGATTTTGTTTTCAAATAGCCCGCGTTATTTGTAAAATTCTACGTATTATTGACCTGACTTTATCTTAACAATGCTTTAAGTAATAGATACGAAAATACGAAATAAATAACAACGTTAAAGACTAGTATGAGCTACACATTACGTAAGAAGAGTACTGTAAGATTCACTTATCTATTGCAGCGTTGCGGATCCCGAGAGTAGTCTTTGAACGTGATGCTCGCACTAACTGAGCTTATACTGTAATTTGTAACTGGACTCAAACGTTAACATTACTTTCATTGGCTAATCTATCAGTAAAGTGGGCAAAGCTATACATATTTGGTTAGTTTATATTTCTCAATCAGATGTCGGTGACTTGTAGTAGGAAAACTAAATTACCTATATATTTCTGCTATTTTTTGCATAACATCGGTATGTCTAGTTACTTTTCTTCGAGGAATAGGCTACTGCTGCATTAACAGAATTATGTTACTTTAAACAGTATGTGTTTGGAAATTTAGCACTGGTTTGAGATAGATCGGGGGGCACGCCATGTCGAGCGCGAAGCAAACACCGCTGTACCATTCTTTACTGGAACCATTTTGCCGCATTTTAAGGCCTTTGTTTGAGAACCTCTGGATAAGACCAGAACGCAGAAATTTTCGTTATGTAGTAAACTATAATCACACACTTAAAATCCAAAATTTCAAGTCTGCAGGTCATTTAGTTTCGAAGTAAAGCAAAAGCAAAGTTTCGCATTTATGACACTCACTCGCTCACTCATGATCATCAGAATAGAACTAGTACTTCTCATAAACTCAGAGAGCTGAAATTTGATACAGGGTTAGGGTTGCCGATCACATAAAGAGTAACCTAGAAAAACTAGTATAATTGAAGATCTGGAGCACCTAGTGACCCTGATTAGAAAACACAAGAGCCCCACCAAACTATGAGAGATCGACATATCGCCTTTACAAAAAATATTTAACTTGCTTGCCGCTTTATTTGATGTCATAAATCGATGGTCTGAAGTATCCGATGAAGAAATTTCAGCTGGTCTCAGCTGTATTTAACAGATATGGTAATGCTCCCTTCTACTATTGGTACATACAAATATCGACTGTCATTGCAAAAATCAAGCGTAGTGGGACACATCTTCTAATCTAATTTAATCTAGTCTATAGCGTCCCACAGCCGGGTGAATGCCTCCCCTTCTGCTTTGAATACGCATATAAATAAAATTAAAGGAAAATTCTGGGTAAGACTTTTTTAGAGATAAACAAGCAGCTGCATCGAGACTTGGCTAGTTTTTCACAGAATGTTTTTTGTGGGATACATTATTTCTGGATTCGGCTCAATAATAGGCACTAACAAAAGTTTATTTCATATTGGCAAGAGAAAATAAGAACTCATTGAAACTTGAAAATCACCATAACTAGAAAGGAAAGAAAAATACAACGAACATGCTTCAATCTAGCCACTGTGAGCAGTTTAGAAATAATTGCATATTGCTAAATTGGCACCTATCGGGACCAGATCACACCGCAGCATCTGAGAACTTATCGAAACGGTAAGGTTGGTAAACCTGGGATACATTAATTTCGCACGAAACTATTGGTTTGAAATTTTGCAGTGGCATTTTCATCTTTCCTCGTTTAACGTGAAACTGTAATATGTTTGCCATTAAAGGGGTGAAAATGAGTTTATGCGACAATTACCTAGGCATTTAAAATTTTGTTTGTGCCACAACAGTTTCATACGAGCCGTAAACATTTATAGGAGCTCATTATTTTGTAAAGAGCTACCAATTTTCATAAATGGAACCTTTCAACGGGACATAATTTCCATATTTCGATTTCCATAATTACCTATGAATCTATCTTATTTGAAAAATTATAAATTAATTGAATATTTTATCCTTGTTTTAACCGACTTACAATAAAGGAGGAGATTATCAAATCGGTTGTAATATTGTTATGTTATATTTGTTAATTAAGAACTATATCATTTGAAAAAGTCCATTTGAAAAATTGTTTTTTTTTGTTTTGTGTATACTTCCGATAGAAAATAGAACTACACATTTTCATCAGATCAAGATCTGCAGAAGGGATCCTGAAAAAATCAAGGGCACATTTCAAATATTATATAGAGATACCTGTAGTGATTAAATAGTTTTTTAAGATAACTTGAGAATATGCTTTGGAAATGCTGTGATTTAATCTGGTCAAGTGAAGTTGAAGTCCACAGATGGCCACCGGAAGTATACAATAATAAATATTTCACGGGTTGCAATTCGATTATGGTATGTTTGGTTTGTAAGCAATTTAAGCTCGTTACAATAAAGCTGCTGAAGGTGAAGTGCTGAGAAACCTCAACAACCTCACCTCACGCACCAGTATCGGGAAGAGAAATGATTTGTAACAGATGATGAGTAGTTGACATTTGGCTATTAAAACTTAGATAATAGCAAATCTATGTCAAAATCATCATCATTATATCAACCTATTACCGGCCCACTACAGAGCACGGGTTTCCTCCCACAATGGGGAGGGATAAGGCCGTAATCCACCGCGCTGGCCGAGTGCGGATTGGTGCACTCCACACTTTTTAAGCAACAGTTAAGAGAACTCTAAGGCATGCAGGTTTCCTCACGACGTTTTCCTTCACCGTGGAAGCAAGTGATATTTTAATTGCTTAAAACACACATAACTTATGATAAACAACTAAGACACCGGGAAGTATCTTTGGATCGTTCGAGTCCACGTAGGACGAGCCCACCAACTGAATGTCATGAACATTGGTTGTTAATCAAATATAATTTTAATTGAAAACTACCTATTAATTAAATGATAATTATTAGCTTATTTGTAAAAATCCGAATCAATTTAATAAAATATCTGGCAAATATGAATTTATAGTTAAATAAAGTTTAATTATTTACCCAGTTTATAAATTTACTGTAACACTTAGAATAGTGAAGGGTCTGTTGGAATTTAAATGAAGCCCAAATAGAGGATTTCAATATCAATAAATTGATCGCTGTTTTTTTCGCAATCATAAGGTCTTAGAATAGGTACCAAATTTCGTCAAATGTAAAACGACTCTAGGCGTCTAGTTTGGGACTTCTTCCCGAGTCACTTCCTCATTACTGAGAATCGTGGCTCCTAACTGATATTGCCAATTTCACTATGTTTCGCCATCTCCTCCGATTCTCCGCCGCATGATAAGAACTGTAGATGGGACAGTCAAGCTCCTTGTACGTCTAACTTGAGGCTACGTCCACGTGGCCTCTTTCCTTCAATCTATAGTTTGGGTCAATTTAAACTTAATTCCTAATGAACATCTTCAGAAAAATCAAAAAAGAAAAAGGCTAGGCATGTAGGTTTTCCTCACAATACTTTCCTTCATTGCCTTCATATATACTATAGGCACATGTACTACTACTACTGCAGCTCAGAGTTTATTGAGGAACAACGTTAATGAGTGCAACGTTTTATTTAATTTTAAACATATATCTGCATATGATATAATAAAGAATTTTAAGTTGTTGAAACAGAAAAAAACCGGTGATTTATGGGGTATGTCTGTAATGGTAATATCTAACATTATAGACGTTATTGCCCCTTACTTAGCCATACTTTTTAATGAATGTGTTGATAGAGGTACTTTTCCAAATTTAATGAAACATAGTAAACTTATACCTCTATTTAAATCTGGCAATAAAAACGACATTAACAATTACAGACCCATTTCAATCTTACCAGCTCTTAGTAAGATCTTTGAAAAAATTATATTTAATAAACTTTTGAATCACTTCAATGTAAATAACTTACTACATCCGGAGCAGTACGGTTTTACTAAAGGTCGTAGCACCACGGATGCAGGCGCTAAACTTTTAAAACATGTGTACGATGCCTGGGAACGTTCGCAGAATGCCATTGGTGTTTTTTGTGATCTATCCAAAGCATTCGATTGTGTCGATCATAAAACCTTGTTTCTTAAACTAGCCCATTATGGTATCAAAAACGTTGCACTAAATTTGGTTGCCTCTTATCTCAGTGACAGAACCCAAAGGGTTTGCATAAAAGACATTAAGTCGCAGGGGTCGGCTACGTCAATGGAGAATCACTAAAAATGGAAGATTCCACAGTTTTTCTGGGCAAGACCTTGGATTGTAAGCTTCAGTGGGGTACCCATATAGATACACTAGCAGGTAAACTAAGCTCGGCTGCCTACGCCGTCAGGAAAATTAGACAGATTACTGACGTAGAAACAGCAAGACTTGTTTACTTCGCGTACTTTCATAGTGTGATGTCTTACGGGATCTTATTATGGGGCAAAGCTGCTGATATTGAAACTATATTCATATTGCAGAAAAGAGCTGTACGGTCAATATATAAACTTAAATCACGTGAATCCCTCCGTGAAAAATTTAAAGAAATTGGTATACTTACGGTAGCCTCACAATACATTTATAACAATATAGTATTTGTAAGACAACATATTAGTCTTTATAAACAAAAAGTGGATATAAACAGTCGACTTACAAGAAATGGTCATAAATTAGTGACATCTGCATATCGTCTGCGAAAGGTGCAGAAGTCATTTGTGGGATTGAGTATACGCTTTTATAATATGATTCCTAAGGTAATTTTGGACCTACCAATCCATAAGTTTAAAGAATGTGTTAAAACACATTTATTACAGCGAGGTTATTATACAATTGATGAGTTTCTTAATGACAAGGTTGCTTGGAAGCATCCGGCTCCGCTTTCATCTCTCACAAGATAGAAAAATGAATGTTAAAATATAAAATGTAAATTTTTGATGTTGGAAAAGAGCAACTGCTGAGTTTCTTGCCGGCTTCTTCTCGGTAGAATCTGCCTTCCGAACCGGTGGTAGAGTCACTACACACGGACAGACTTGACGTTTCAAAAGTGCTTGTATTAGGCCTACTTGAAATAAATGAATTTTGAATTTTGAATTTTTGAATTTTGTAATATTATATTATGTTTATTACTATGATAATGTTAGTGATTATTCATCTACGCATGTTGCTATCAGGTAAATTCATAAACGCGACTAAAGACATACCAAATGCCTGGTCCCTTCCTATACATGTTTAGGTATTAATTTAACTCATTGAAGACAACAACCTTGCAATGTTTTTATGTAAATTTGCATTTCTTAAATTTAAAAGTTTATATAATAATGTAAGGCATTACTCAAAAAAAAACATTACATATTATTTTTGTAATTTTATAAATCTTTGAAATGCTAATAAGGATTAAAATAGGTTATACATAATGTAACATAACACTAATTAACTTTCACCTAAGATAGTAATCTATCATCAAGATTAAAAATGATTACTTTCGTATAACGTCATAATAATGTTATATATTTGTCATATAAAATCACTGTTTTTGTCTAAATAATTATGTATACAACGTGTCCTTTTCCTCCAATGGAAAAATCCTCATGGATATCCTCATCCGCGCCACGGGAAGTCACAGAGGTTATGTCAATAGACGTGCCGCTAAGCGATTTACTGTTCCGGTGCGATGCCGCGTAAAAACCGATTAGGGTTAAGACTAGCATACTCCTTAACATGTTAGCCCGCTACCATATTAGACATCATTACTTACCACCAGGTAATAAAGAAAAAAATGTCACACTCTTACTTACTAAAGACCCACGGTGTGTGACTCAGCCACCTACAAAGACACGGGAACGCTTTCGCATACAACCGCGACTCCGCCTGCGGATATCTGCCGTAGGAGACCCACCGTGGAGTTGTGCTCTGCTTCGGCGGTCATCCGCCCAGTTTCGGCAGTTAGAGACATGCTAGAACAGCAACACGCCAGCCAATACGAGGACTGTATTGTGGGTGACGGACAACCCCCAACACACACCCAGGCCGAATGGCCTGGGTGTGTGTTGAATAAACGCACCAGGAGCAAGAATCGACTAAAAATTTATTTACAATAGCCATACCTTCCAAGAAAACTAAACACGGAAAAGGTAATGATTTTTTTTACTAATAAAAATACACTTGTTTTTACTAGAGAAGGTTATTAAAGGACTCGTGTTGATAAACGGTCTCTCTCGTAGTGTTAACGCGATGATTTATGCCTCACAATTTTCTTTACTGGCACACAGATTTATGGCGCAGCGAGTACACCAAGCACATAATGTTTTAACGCGATTCATGACATTGGCTCTCGGTTGACACATTGTGCACATACTCGCACGTAAAGCTTCCACTGTTTGTTCATGCATGTACTAGGGAACTCACATGAGATTTATTAAGACGAATATGTGATATATTATGATGCTGAGTACCTATTGACACTAACATCCCCCAGTCCTCTGCAAAACTGAGCTCAGGTTTCGCTGAAACCTGCACAATTTGTTTCGTTCTACTGGAACAATAATTGATTTAATATTAAAATAGTATCTTCGTTTTCTGCAACCCCATCCTTTTCGTATATGCAAACATTTAAAAGTTTTTATAAGAACCATATTAAAAAAGAACCAGCAGTAGACAAAGGTCTTTTGTAGAGAGTCTATCGGTTAATATGATAATTTTTCAGGAATTAATATTATAACAGGTAACATCCGATGAATGTGAATTAATTAATGGCAAATAATAGGTAATTTTATTGCATACTAATTTAACTGGATAAACGGACACAGATTATATAAATTAAGTGAATCATAGGTTAATAACGTGTTAATTGGATATCTTCATTGAAATTACTTGGCGATAATTTTTATACAGTCATCATCATCATTATATCAACTCAGGCAACGTAGCTCACCAGTCCATTGGCTCAGTGCGGATTGGTGGACTCCACACGCCATTGGGAATATTATGGAGACCTCTCAGGCATGCAGGTTTACCAACGATGTTATCCTCCACCGTTGAAGTTATATTTTAATTTCTTAAAACGCACAAAACTTAGAAATTTAAGAGTTACGTACTGGTATTCGAACTCGGCCCCCCAAAAGTAAAGCTGAAGTCCGAACCACTGGGCTATCACCGCTTCTTCACAGAATTTCGATGTAATTCTAAAACAAGGTATGGAAGATTTACATTAATTCAGTAATTCCTACTAAAGAAACTGATAATAGAGAAATGGAGTCCACTTTCTACGAAGTTCATTAGCACTGGGTTTGAACTGGGCCTCAAGGTTTCTGGTCTAGAACGTAGCATTGGCATAAGCAAGAAAGGTGAGTTCGTAACCTGCCAGCTGTTTGAGTATGATGTTTCTGGAAGACCAATTAGCAATTTATCAGCAGATGTTCTCAAGGGGTCGAGCTAAAATTGAACTAGTTGAAGATGTTTTTCTTGCCTTGATTCGCAACGTCCGAAGCACAACGCTTGTAGTACATATTCGAGATGCTGGAAAGGTATACTCAAACTTATAGACGCAGCCTTGCAATAATTAATGTACAGAGACGACATCACGCGTACCGTGTACCGGCATACAGCTATATGTGTACCGTGCAGTTCGTGCATTCGCTTATAAGAGAAGAGCTATGTTCAGTGGTAAACTTCTATTGGTCGGAAAAACGATACCGATGACGACAAAGACTAATAAAGACGAAATACAAATGACGAATAAATACTACGACGTAGATGTATGTATGTGACATTTTTTTTTGACGCATGAATAGCAGCTTTAAAAAACAAAAACATATCATTTTTATTTATTGTATTTAGACACCAGATTATAATTATTGGTTGTAAGCGATGATGCAGTCTAAGATGGTAGCGGGCTAACCTGCATCTGATACGCCAAACCGCATCGGTTTCTAAGCGGCAACGTACATGAGCACTAAATTGTTTTCTGACACGTCTTTGTCAGTAGCGTAGTAACTAGTCAATGAACAAAATAAAAAAAATGCGATCCGATGAATAATAAAAGTAAGCAATTATTGAAATAAATAACGTAATTCGGTTTGAAAATTATGTACGTGCTAGTTCGTTATTCGAAATTAATAGTAAATAAAAATTAAATGGGCTAAGGGCCTAAAAAGAACGCTCAGAGTCACATAGCCAGCGATGGAAAGAGCTATGTTAGAAGTATCTCTTCGTGATCAAATCAGAAATGAGGAGATCCGTAGAAGAACTATAGTTACCGACATAGCTGAACGAGAATAGCTTAGAGAACCGATGGACTTTGGGGTCCCAAGGTACTGGCTTGAATGGCAACCCCGCACCGGTACACGCAGCGTTGATCGACCCCCAACCGGGTGGACATGACATCAATAAAGTCGCGGGAAACCGCTGGAAACAAGCGATGTGATGATGATGAAAATTAAATTACTCTTTAGTATTATATAAGTGTATTCAGCACAAAATTATTTCATCGTAGAACTTTGTCGGAGCTCTCTTGTGTCGAAATTATGTGTGCAAATTTTATTAATTTCCCTTGGTTCCACTTTGTTCAACAGATTTTAATGGTGTTGAGGACCTAAGTACTTGAAAAGCAGCTTAAATTTGTTTATAGAGCTTCAATGAATGTTAGTACAGTCAAATTGCTTTGCAGGAGTTTCGGCTTAATTAACTTAAACAGTATACATTGCCAATTTTAAGTACTTGACTTTAGTATTTATTTCTTATTCATGATAGTAGTTTTGTCTTATTCATGACAGTAGTTTTGTCTTATTCATGACAGATTGAGATGGTGACGACAGATCAGAATACTGTTGTCACCAACCTTCCTCTTCCCACGGTGGCGTAACAGGCCACTAATAGAATATAACGAGAACGGGTAGCATTTTTCTGTATACCTACTATTATTTCTATCTTCTCCGTTTACCGGCACGTCTGCCCAGTCTGCTGATTATGGGCCCACCCTTATTTTAGGTGAGGTATTTTGTCCAACAGTGGACTGTAATTAGAGGATATTTACGACTTATTCTAGATGTAGGGTTATTTCCGACAAGTTGTACATAATACCTACTCTTGCTAGCTTAGGGTTCAGGAAGTGGAAGCTTGTTTTCTTTTTTTACCATACGTACAATTGAGGATCGTATCGAAACTTCACGAAACTTACTTGACGAACTTTCAACTCTCGTGTTTAACCTCACTGCAGCTAACCAAAAACAAACCTTATACCACAAACTTTATTCTTGGTTTGATTTTAATTTATTTGCCTATTAAGGCCGCTTCCATCTTCCAGAGAGGTCCTCTCCTGTTTTTGTAACGCAACCCTTTTTCGTCTCATATTCTAGTGCCTATTTTTATTATATAAAGAATTCTTAAGTGATGAGCCTACAGCATTTTTCCTGTATTCCAAAATATGAACTTAATCATTTAAAACTTAATTAACCGAATAATTTCAATAAAGACGGCTGCTTGCAAAGTCATTCAACCTTTCAGAAGTTCCAATTATATTCAGTGCATTCGTTTATCCAATTAAAACAGTATTGCCTCGGGCTACGTGTTATTTGCTATCAATTAATATACAATTTTCCCCACTTTGGATGATGGTTCTTATTAGAGGACCTTCTCAATTCAATTAAAAGCTACACTATCTTGACTCTTAAACTTGGCTTGGCTTAAACACTTAAATAAGTACGATTATATTCAAGTTACTGGATTCCCGATAATAAGGTATTATAATAAAAAACAATTATTATAAAATTTATATTTTTCGTTTCATTATTTTTAATCAGAAGTAACCCATACTTCTGATTATGATAAAACATAAAACAAATAGTCACCAGCTATCTGAACTTATTTATAACTCTAAGCGTATCACATGCATGCATGGCATTCAGGATCTCTGCGATGCGTATTTAAAACTAGAAAGAAAAGCCTTTCGTTCTTTTCGATAAGATATCAACTACGACTGAGTACCTACAATCCTTATTTTTCCTTGGATCTGTTTTTCAATACTAAAAACAATAGTATTTTATAATATTTTCTTATTTATTTTTTTTACATCATATTTACAATAAAATATAATATAATTCTATAATTGACCGCCGATTGGCGCAGTTTGCAACGACCCTGCTTTCTGAGCCCGAGCCCGTGGGTTCGATTCCCACTACTGGAAAATGTTTGTGTGATGAGCATGAATGTTTTTCAGTGTCTGGGTGTTTATATGTATATTCTAAGTATTTATGTACATTATTTAAAATAATATTCCTCAGTCATCTTAGTACCCATAACACAAGCTACGCTTACTTTGGGGCTAGATGGCGATATGTGTATTGTCGTAGTATATTTATTATTATTATTTATTATAATTCTAAACACAATTAAAATTTATTATAGTATCTATCGCTTTGTCGTCGTTCGATAATGCGTCACGAGGATCCCTCGAGCCCAAAAAAATGTGCTGATTCTGTTCGCTATACTAATATTATAAATGCGAAAGTGTGGTTTATATATTTCTTATTTACCTATATTTAGCTAACATTGAACCGATCATATATCTGAATATTATGATATCAATAGAGGCTGGTAAGAGCTAAGTATTATTAAAAATATATTGTTTATTTTTTACCCATTTGATACCCCTGCAGGACTATACCGCTTCACTTGTCGTGAAATTTTTGCTTAGAAATAGTTTGCATGCTGGAGATCGGAGGATTTTGAAAAACCTTATCTCTAAAGTTAAAGATTAAAACATTTAATATGAACTGCTATTAATATTTCAACAAATAAATCTAACTTGGCAATAGCTTTTCATTTGTGTCAGGATCGACAGCTCCCTTTGTTTTCTTTCTGTAACAATAGAAACACAATGGTTCACGGCTTTGGTGATTTTTTTGCTTTTCCTTCTACCCTGTTACCTTGCTTCAATAGAACGCCTCGAGCTAAAACTCTCGCTCGCGCGTTAGCAGTATTGGCGTACAAGGCAATTTAGATCGTATCAGAGCTGCCTCTAGATCAACATCGTACGAACCGTCTAATGAAGCTAAACAAACACATCAACTGACATCTCGTAACGGCTTTGATTAAAGACTACGGTTTGTTGCATTACAGTTTTCAATGCATCCATAATACAAAATGAATTGATGGAAAAAGTAAATGATATACTGTATAAAGTACCTACCAAAGTATTGTCCATAATGCATTCAATTATATAGATATTTTATTATTATATTATAATATAATTTGGCGTGTCTCGCAAAACTAGAAAGTGGCTCGACCGAGTTCGTTAGGTAGCTGGAGAAAATAAAGTTTCGGAGAAACCTAAAAAAATACTCAGTCACAAATTTTGCAAGGGATGTCACTTATTTCAGGGAGATTAGTATTGATAAATAATCTGGAACACTTACAATAAATACATTCATTTTAGGTAATATGAAGTTCACCGGTTCATTCTGTGCTGACGTTTATATTTACTAATAAAAATTAATTACATATATGTTCGTTGGTACTGTTGCCTCTTTGGATTACCAGGTAGCTAGCTGATATGCTGAATCTTGGGTGACCAGATGTTATTTTAATACACATAGGAATTTATACATCATCATATCAACCCATTACCGGCCGACTACAGGGCACAGGTCTCGTCTCACAATGAGAAGGGTTAGACCGTAGTCTGTCCGTAGGCCCAGTGCAGATTGGCGGACTCCACACGACACACAATTATAGTACCTGAGTACTCTCAGGCATGCAGGTTTCCTGATGATGTTTTTCGTCACCGTTGAAACAAGTGATAATTCAATTGCTTGAAACGCACATAACTTAGTTAAAGGTCAGTGCTGGGATTCGTGTGTTTTCAGTGCATAAACTACAAGGCGGAAGTTCATCCAGACCATTCCTACAAATTCCATTAATTAACACTATAGAAATATTTCTTTTGTTTTTTTCCTTATATTCAATATGAATCAATATATAATAATTAATACCGGTGATCCTAGAGCAGGCAGTTACCTTGACCAACGAATTAGTTTGGCCATCCAAAGGGGCAATGCTGCTAGCATCTCAGGAACTGTGCCTCTCTGCGGTGGTTTCGAGGACGTTTTAGATTTTATTTAGTTTTAAATAGTTTATTTTAGGTTATATTTATAAAACAATTATTTTAAAGAATAAATAAGATTTTTTTTGTATAATTAATATATATTTGTGCAACCCTCTCGAGCGCAAAAATCTTCCATAATGAAGATTAGCGTAATGTAATTGAGATTTAAACAACAATGTACCTATTTTTATTTATAATAAACAGGTTTAATTTTTTTTTTTTACTTTGTCGTTGAAGCAGAAGTTCATAAATTTTATAACAAAGGATTCTCAACTTGGTACATTCTCACTCAGGTGGCAATACGTTCTTTTTATATATAAACTAATATAAACCATTAAATCGGTGTTTACTGTTTACCAAGCAATTACACTATAAACTGAATTCGTCTTCTTCTTCTATATACTGAATTAAAGACGAGTAATTTTCTTTGCTCCGTTGAGGAGTCCATGTCTTTAAAAAAATCCTATTATCATAAATATATACAGTAACATCACTACGAAAACAAAAATAACCTCCCATGTTACGTCTGGGCATGTCGATCGTTGTACGACAAATTATTATTGTGACTCATTGTACAGCTGGTAGTAACACGGGCAACAAACGATATAGTCTATTAATAAATAACTTATAAGTTTAAGTTATTTTATGGTGACGTGCCTTTATATAATTACTCACCGCTATTAATTAATCGAGATGACTTATTAGGAAGTAAATATACTCAGCTTATTTTCCTTTATACCTTTTAATGTAATTGAGTCTTCCGCATAAATAAATAAATATACTACAACTATACACACATCGCTATCTAACCCCAAAGTAAGCGTAGCTTGTGTTATGGGTAAAAAGTTGACTGATGAATATTTGTATAAATAATATACATAAACACTTAGAATATACATATAAACAAAAAACATTCATGCTCATCACACAAACATTTTTGCAGTAGTGGGAATGCCGCGTAAAAACCGATTAGGGTTAAGACTAGCATACTCCTTAACATGTTAGCCCGCTACCATATTAGACATCATTACTTACCACCAGGTAATAAAGAAAAAAATGTCACACTCTTACTTACTAAAGACCCACGGTGTGTGACTCAGCCACCTACAAAGACACGGGAACGCTTTCGCATACAACCGCGACTCCGCCTGCGGATATCTGCCGTAGGAGACCCACCGTGGAGTTGTGCTCTGCTTCGGCGGTCATCCGCCCAGTTTCGGCAGTTAGAGACATGCTAGAACAGCAACACGCCAGCCAATACGAGGACTGTATTGTGGGTGACGGACAACCCCCAACACACACCCAGGCCGAATGGCCTGGGTGTGTGTTGAATAAACGCACCAGGAGCAAGAATCGACTAAAAATTTATTTACAATAGCCATACCTTCCAAGAAAACTAAACACGGAAAAGGTAATGATTTTTTTTACTAATAAAAATACACTTGTTTTTACTAGAGAAGGTTATTAAAGGACTCGTGTTGATAAACGGTCTCTCTCGTAGTGTTAACGCGATGATTTATGCCTCACAATTTTCTTTACTGGCACACAGATTTATGGCGCAGCGAGTACACCAAGCACATAATGTTTTAACGCGATTCATGACATTGGCTCTCGGTTGACACATTGTGCACATACTCGCACGTAAAGCTTCCACTGTTTGTTCATGCATGTACTAGGGAACTCACATGAGATTTATTAAGACGAATATGTGATATATTATGATGCTGAGTACCTATTGACACTAACATCCCCCAGTCCTCTGCAAAACTGAGCTCAGGTTTCGCTGAAACCTGCACAATTTGTTTCGTTCTACTGGAACAATAATTGATTTAATATTAAAATAGTATCTTCGTTTTCTGCAACCCCATCCTTTTCGTATATGCAAACATTTAAAAGTTTTTATAAGAACCATATTAAAAAAGAACCAGCAGTAGACAAAGGTCTTTTGTAGAGAGTCTATCGGTTAATATGATAATTTTTCAGGAATTAATATTATAACAGGTAACATCCGATGAATGTGAATTAATTAATGGCAAATAATAGGTAATTTTATTGCATACTAATTTAACTGGATAAACGGACACAGATTATATAAATTAAGTGAATCATAGGTTAATAACGTGTTAATTGGATATCTTCATTGAAATTACTTGGCGATAATTTTTATACAGTCATCATCATCATTATATCAACTCAGGCAACGTAGCTCACCAGTCCATTGGCTCAGTGCGGATTGGTGGACTCCACACGCCATTGGGAATATTATGGAGACCTCTCAGGCATGCAGGTTTACCAACGATGTTATCCTCCACCGTTGAAGTTATATTTTAATTTCTTAAAACGCACAAAACTTAGAAATTTAAGAGTTACGTACTGGTATTCGAACTCGGCCCCCCAAAAGTAAAGCTGAAGTCCGAACCACTGGGCTATCACCGCTTCTTCACAGAATTTCGATGTAATTCTAAAACAAGGTATGGAAGATTTACATTAATTCAGTAATTCCTACTAAAGAAACTGATAATAGAGAAATGGAGTCCACTTTCTACGAAGTTCATTAGCACTGGGTTTGAACTGGGCCTCAAGGTTTCTGGTCTAGAACGTAGCATTGGCATAAGCAAGAAAGGTGAGTTCGTAACCTGCCAGCTGTTTGAGTATGATGTTTCTGGAAGACCAATTAGCAATTTATCAGCAGATGTTCTCAAGGGGTCGAGCTAAAATTGAACTAGTTGAAGATGTTTTTCTTGCCTTGATTCGCAACGTCCGAAGCACAACGCTTGTAGTACATATTCGAGATGCTGGAAAGGTATACTCAAACTTATAGACGCAGCCTTGCAATAATTAATGTACAGAGACGACATCACGCGTACCGTGTACCGGCATACAGCTATATGTGTACCGTGCAGTTCGTGCATTCGCTTATAAGAGAAGAGCTATGTTCAGTGGTAAACTTCTATTGGTCGGAAAAACGATACCGATGACGACAAAGACTAATAAAGACGAAATACAAATGACGAATAAATACTACGACGTAGATGTATGTATGTGACATTTTTTTTTGACGCATGAATAGCAGCTTTAAAAAACAAAAACATATCATTTTTATTTATTGTATTTAGACACCAGATTATAATTATTGGTTGTAAGCGATGATGCAGTCTAAGATGGTAGCGGGCTAACCTGCATCTGATACGCCAAACCGCATCGGTTTCTAAGCGGCAACGTACATGAGCACTAAATTGTTTTCTGACACGTCTTTGTCAGTAGCGTAGTAACTAGTCAATGAACAAAATAAAAAAAATGCGATCCGATGAATAATAAAAGTAAGCAATTATTGAAATAAATAACGTAATTCGGTTTGAAAATTATGTACGTGCTAGTTCGTTATTCGAAATTAATAGTAAATAAAAATTAAATGGGCTAAGGGCCTAAAAAGAACGCTCAGAGTCACATAGCCAGCGATGGAAAGAGCTATGTTAGAAGTATCTCTTCGTGATCAAATCAGAAATGAGGAGATCCGTAGAAGAACTATAGTTACCGACATAGCTGAACGAGAATAGCTTAGAGAACCGATGGACTTTGGGGTCCCAAGGTACTGGCTTGAATGGCAACCCCGCACCGGTACACGCAGCGTTGATCGACCCCCAACCGGGTGGACATGACATCAATAAAGTCGCGGGAAACCGCTGGAAACAAGCGATGTGATGATGATGAAAATTAAATTACTCTTTAGTATTATATAAGTGTATTCAGCACAAAATTATTTCATCGTAGAACTTTGTCGGAGCTCTCTTGTGTCGAAATTATGTGTGCAAATTTTATTAATTTCCCTTGGTTCCACTTTGTTCAACAGATTTTAATGGTGTTGAGGACCTAAGTACTTGAAAAGCAGCTTAAATTTGTTTATAGAGCTTCAATGAATGTTAGTACAGTCAAATTGCTTTGCAGGAGTTTCGGCTTAATTAACTTAAACAGTATACATTGCCAATTTTAAGTACTTGACTTTAGTATTTATTTCTTATTCATGATAGTAGTTTTGTCTTATTCATGACAGTAGTTTTGTCTTATTCATGACAGATTGAGATGGTGACGACAGATCAGAATACTGTTGTCACCAACCTTCCTCTTCCCACGGTGGCGTAACAGGCCACTAATAGAATATAACGAGAACGGGTAGCATTTTTCTGTATACCTACTATTATTTCTATCTTCTCCGTTTACCGGCACGTCTGCCCAGTCTGCTGATTATGGGCCCACCCTTATTTTAGGTGAGGTATTTTGTCCAACAGTGGACTGTAATTAGAGGATATTTACGACTTATTCTAGATGTAGGGTTATTTCCGACAAGTTGTACATAATACCTACTCTTGCTAGCTTAGGGTTCAGGAAGTGGAAGCTTGTTTTCTTTTTTTACCATACGTACAATTGAGGATCGTATCGAAACTTCACGAAACTTACTTGACGAACTTTCAACTCTCGTGTTTAACCTCACTGCAGCTAACCAAAAACAAACCTTATACCACAAACTTTATTCTTGGTTTGATTTTAATTTATTTGCCTATTAAGGCCGCTTCCATCTTCCAGAGAGGTCCTCTCCTGTTTTTGTAACGCAACCCTTTTTCGTCTCATATTCTAGTGCCTATTTTTATTATATAAAGAATTCTTAAGTGATGAGCCTACAGCATTTTTCCTGTATTCCAAAATATGAACTTAATCATTTAAAACTTAATTAACCGAATAATTTCAATAAAGACGGCTGCTTGCAAAGTCATTCAACCTTTCAGAAGTTCCAATTATATTCAGTGCATTCGTTTATCCAATTAAAACAGTATTGCCTCGGGCTACGTGTTATTTGCTATCAATTAATATACAATTTTCCCCACTTTGGATGATGGTTCTTATTAGAGGACCTTCTCAATTCAATTAAAAGCTACACTATCTTGACTCTTAAACTTGGCTTGGCTTAAACACTTAAATAAGTACGATTATATTCAAGTTACTGGATTCCCGATAATAAGGTATTATAATAAAAAACAATTATTATAAAATTTATATTTTTCGTTTCATTATTTTTAATCAGAAGTAACCCATACTTCTGATTATGATAAAACATAAAACAAATAGTCACCAGCTATCTGAACTTATTTATAACTCTAAGCGTATCACATGCATGCATGGCATTCAGGATCTCTGCGATGCGTATTTAAAACTAGAAAGAAAAGCCTTTCGTTCTTTTCGATAAGATATCAACTACGACTGAGTACCTACAATCCTTATTTTTCCTTGGATCTGTTTTTCAATACTAAAAACAATAGTATTTTATAATATTTTCTTATTTATTTTTTTTACATCATATTTACAATAAAATATAATATAATTCTATAATTGACCGCCGATTGGCGCAGTTTGCAACGACCCTGCTTTCTGAGCCCGAGCCCGTGGGTTCGATTCCCACTACTGGAAAATGTTTGTGTGATGAGCATGAATGTTTTTCAGTGTCTGGGTGTTTATATGTATATTCTAAGTATTTATGTACATTATTTAAAATAATATTCCTCAGTCATCTTAGTACCCATAACACAAGCTACGCTTACTTTGGGGCTAGATGGCGATATGTGTATTGTCGTAGTATATTTATTATTATTATTTATTATAATTCTAAACACAATTAAAATTTATTATAGTATCTATCGCTTTGTCGTCGTTCGATAATGCGTCACGAGGATCCCTCGAGCCCAAAAAAATGTGCTGATTCTGTTCGCTATACTAATATTATAAATGCGAAAGTGTGGTTTATATATTTCTTATTTACCTATATTTAGCTAACATTGAACCGATCATATATCTGAATATTATGATATCAATAGAGGCTGGTAAGAGCTAAGTATTATTAAAAATATATTGTTTATTTTTTACCCATTTGATACCCCTGCAGGACTATACCGCTTCACTTGTCGTGAAATTTTTGCTTAGAAATAGTTTGCATGCTGGAGATCGGAGGATTTTGAAAAACCTTATCTCTAAAGTTAAAGATTAAAACATTTAATATGAACTGCTATTAATATTTCAACAAATAAATCTAACTTGGCAATAGCTTTTCATTTGTGTCAGGATCGACAGCTCCCTTTGTTTTCTTTCTGTAACAATAGAAACACAATGGTTCACGGCTTTGGTGATTTTTTTGCTTTTCCTTCTACCCTGTTACCTTGCTTCAATAGAACGCCTCGAGCTAAAACTCTCGCTCGCGCGTTAGCAGTATTGGCGTACAAGGCAATTTAGATCGTATCAGAGCTGCCTCTAGATCAACATCGTACGAACCGTCTAATGAAGCTAAACAAACACATCAACTGACATCTCGTAACGGCTTTGATTAAAGACTACGGTTTGTTGCATTACAGTTTTCAATGCATCCATAATACAAAATGAATTGATGGAAAAAGTAAATGATATACTGTATAAAGTACCTACCAAAGTATTGTCCATAATGCATTCAATTATATAGATATTTTATTATTATATTATAATATAATTTGGCGTGTCTCGCAAAACTAGAAAGTGGCTCGACCGAGTTCGTTAGGTAGCTGGAGAAAATAAAGTTTCGGAGAAACCTAAAAAAATACTCAGTCACAAATTTTGCAAGGGATGTCACTTATTTCAGGGAGATTAGTATTGATAAATAATCTGGAACACTTACAATAAATACATTCATTTTAGGTAATATGAAGTTCACCGGTTCATTCTGTGCTGACGTTTATATTTACTAATAAAAATTAATTACATATATGTTCGTTGGTACTGTTGCCTCTTTGGATTACCAGGTAGCTAGCTGATATGCTGAATCTTGGGTGACCAGATGTTATTTTAATACACATAGGAATTTATACATCATCATATCAACCCATTACCGGCCGACTACAGGGCACAGGTCTCGTCTCACAATGAGAAGGGTTAGACCGTAGTCTGTCCGTAGGCCCAGTGCAGATTGGCGGACTCCACACGACACACAATTATAGTACCTGAGTACTCTCAGGCATGCAGGTTTCCTGATGATGTTTTTCGTCACCGTTGAAACAAGTGATAATTCAATTGCTTGAAACGCACATAACTTAGTTAAAGGTCAGTGCTGGGATTCGTGTGTTTTCAGTGCATAAACTACAAGGCGGAAGTTCATCCAGACCATTCCTACAAATTCCATTAATTAACACTATAGAAATATTTCTTTTGTTTTTTTCCTTATATTCAATATGAATCAATATATAATAATTAATACCGGTGATCCTAGAGCAGGCAGTTACCTTGACCAACGAATTAGTTTGGCCATCCAAAGGGGCAATGCTGCTAGCATCTCAGGAACTGTGCCTCTCTGCGGTGGTTTCGAGGACGTTTTAGATTTTATTTAGTTTTAAATAGTTTATTTTAGGTTATATTTATAAAACAATTATTTTAAAGAATAAATAAGATTTTTTTTGTATAATTAATATATTATATTTGTGCAACCCTCTCGAGCGCAAAAATCTTCCATAATGAAGATTAGCGTAATGTAATTGAGATTTAAACAACAATGTACCTATTTTTATTTATAATAAACAGGTTTAATTTTTTTTTTTTACTTTGTCGTTGAAGCAGAAGTTCATAAATTTTATAACAAAGGATTCTCAACTTGGTACATTCTCACTCAGGTGGCAATACGTTCTTTTTATATATAAACTAATATAAACCATTAAATCGGTGTTTACTGTTTACCAAGCAATTACACTATAAACTGAATTCGTCTTCTTCTTCTATATACTGAATTAAAGACGAGTAATTTTCTTTGCTCCGTTGAGGAGTCCATGTCTTTAAAAAAATCCTATTATCATAAATATATACAGTAACATCACTACGAAAACAAAAATAACCTCCCATGTTACGTCTGGGCATGTCGATCGTTGTACGACAAATTATTATTGTGACTCATTGTACAGCTGGTAGTAACACGGGCAACAAACGATATAGTCTATTAATAAATAACTTATAAGTTTAAGTTATTTTATGGTGACGTGCCTTTATATAATTACTCACCGCTATTAATTAATCGAGATGACTTATTAGGAAGTAAATATACTCAGCTTATTTTCCTTTATACCTTTTAATGTAATTGAGTCTTCCGCATAAATAAATAAATATACTACAACTATACACACATCGCTATCTAACCCCAAAGTAAGCGTAGCTTGTGTTATGGGTAAAAAGTTGACTGATGAATATTTGTATAAATAATATACATAAACACTTAGAATATACATATAAACAAAAAACATTCATGCTCATCACACAAACATTTTTGCAGTAGTGGGAATGGAACCCACGCCCTAGGACTCAGAAAGCAGGATCGCTGCAAACTGCGCCAATCGGCCGTCATATGAGGCGACTAAGGGATTATAATTTACTTCACACGCCTTTGAGAACATTATAGAGAACTCTCAGGCATGCAGGTATCCTCACGACTTTTCCTTCGAGTTAGAGGTGCGTGATGGGAATCGAACTCGGTACCCCGAAAGTGAAGTCCTTCCCACCGAGCTATCACCGGTTCATTGCGATACTTAACATGGCAAAATAGACAGTTTTGTTCATTTTTCTATTGTTTGGCCAAACAAAGCTTAGGGATAATTTCTTAATATAACGGAAATAAAAAATTGCACGCAAAACGACGCGGACAACCGTTACTTACGTGTATATAGATGCCGTCACAAGCCACCGTTTTGTTTACTGAATTGAGATTAATGATCGATCGAAGTAGGACACGCACAAAAGATCGTGCTGCAATCAATTTTTATTTCTTGCCATTTTACTGTGACATGATATTTATTCGGCATGATACGTCGTACTTAGCGGAATAATTTAATAATAATACATAGTAAAAATTTTTGTTAATAGAGAGTATTCAAATTATTTATTGGAAAAATATAATCAGGGGAGGGCAACCCTTAAAGCCTCGCAGAAAATGTATAAACTCTCTTAAAAAATGGCGGCCAAGATACAAACAAAAATAATATATAACAATAATAAAAAAGAAATACAGTTTTGGCTTCGGTATCGATTAATGTGGGCCCTCTAAAAAAATTCTCACAAAATAGCCGAGGACAAATTGACCTACAAAAATTATAATAAAACCACCTAATGCATTGACTAGTGACACTGACTTCATTTTATTTTTAAAACAAAAAAACATGTCATGCACTAGTAACTAACAATATGGAGGTATAAACAAAATATAATCTTTGAATACCTAATACATCCAAAAACTTATAATGTTTCACAGTACATAAAGCCTTCGTGAATACATCAGCTGGCATATCAGCTGTAGGCAAATACTTCACATTTACAATTTTATTTACTACACATTCTCTACAAAAGTGAAACTTAATGACTATGTGTTTTGTACGTTTGTGAAACATTGGATTCATAGTAAGCTTTTGAGCACTCTGATTATCGTTAAACAAATCTATGGTATAACAATTTTGTGTAATTTCATATAGTAAGTTTCTCAAATAAACTGCTTCTTTACATGCTTCTGTAATAGCCATATATTCGGCCTCACTGCTAGAAAAGGCTACAGTAGTTTGTTTTTTAGTTTCCCAAGAAATTACACAACCAGATAAAGTGAAACAATAACCTGTATAAGACTTCCTATCTGTAACATTTGCACCCCAATCTGCATCTACATATCCTTCTAATATAGAATTTCCATCAGCAGTGTACTTCAAACCGTAATTTTTCGTATCTCAATAGACGCTTTACATATGCACAATGTTCAGTAGAATAGCAATTGTTAAATTGACTCAAAAATCCAACTGCATAAATATCAGGCCTGGTTGTAGGGTGGTAACTAGCCACGGCCGAAGCCTCTTAATGGATCAGACCAACGAAAATTCAGAAATAACAAATTTCCAGACTGCCTATTTCGGGAATCAGGACCTCTCTCTTAAAACCACAACCTTCCCTGATGCGCCGGGGAGGTCGCCAATAAATTTGCATTCTTTCCTTCTTTGCATAACACTAGAGTCTTCAGCAACAATAGTACCCCTTTAGTATTCGATTTGTGACTCTGAAGGAAGTGTAATTTCTTTCCTTCGCTGACGTTGATTGCCCCTCAATGCTGTATATTTGTACTTGCAACTCAATCCCCATTCAGAATGCGGGGAGCTGCAAAGAAATGTCCCATAAAACACGCATCGTAACCGGCGCTTGCGAAACATTGGAATTGAATTTTTAGCACCCTCCGAGGGTATCGCATGAATGGTAATTTTTGGATATTGTGTTCATAAAAATTTAGTGACGATTGAATAACCCGAAACAGAATGTCTGTATTGGAGAAACTATAGGCGATATTCATGCAAAATGTCTGACAGTATTTGAGACGATATTATATTATACTAGCTGTTGCGTTCGACTTCGTCTGTGTTTATATTGGGTTTTTATAAATAGCATAGCAATAGCAGGAACCTTTTATTTTCCCGGGATAATATGTCTCCAGGATGCAAAATTATTTTATTTATGCAAAATTTCATCAAATTTTACCTTTGCGACAGCAAGAGATTTACAGTAGGTTGAAATATTGAATGGGAGACATGTTTTTTTTTTTTAATTCCGCAATATCCGGTAATAAGATTCTCTAACATCTGAATATCGTTTAAAAAAAATACTTCTATAAGCATTTTTTGGAAAAAAACCAAGAGTGTAAGAGTTTGTATACGAAACTGCTACATGTAGGCCCCAGTCTGTATTCTGAGGGCCCCACTTGTTAGCGCCACTTAACGATATTATTTTTAGATAGATTGGCACGGCCAACAATAATTCGTGAAATCTAGTACTAGTAGGCTGTCCGAGTTTATAGCAATTAAAAATAAATTATAATTTAATAGGTTGCATAAACTTCTTTCAACTTCGTTTTAATATTTTTTATACTTTTATTACTTTTTTAATATATTGTTTTGATTAAGTAATTTAATACTGATGTTTAAATTGGCACTATTATTGTATTTTGATAGTGGAGCCTGAGTGTATTCTATTTTATTTCTATTTGTTTTCATTATTTTCGGAATTATTTTGGGCGTTATATTAAAGTTACCTTTTTATAATCTATTTACTATATTGTTAAAAGAAAAAGAATTTTTTTTAAGAATAGATAAACATGCTATTGAATGACGAAATCCAATCAAATGTATGAAAGCTGCTTTCCCCCATTTGGCACCAGAGGGTGCTTTGCTAGGAAGACAGTAGGCAGCACACAATTGCTATACTGCTATATTATTGATTGTATTGTTAGTTTTGAAGTGCTATTGATTGAGTTTTGAGTTAATTATTTATTTATTTAACAACGCACCCCGTGAAGACATTTAGAATTTTGAATTTTTAATTATTACGAAAAATTTAATTAAATTAAAACATTAAAAAAAGCTATATAAAATTAAGAATTTAAAAAAAAAACAATAATAATAACAATAACCAAAAATTCAATAATAATAAAAAAACAAAACTTGCAAACATATAATTAATATCTTAGATTACATACTCTCTAATAACATTTTAATTTGCTTTTGGAGATGAATATTTATGTACAACAGAGCTTTTAATCCTGGATTTCACATTATTACAGAAACATCTAACCCTTTCTTTCCATATTCAAATAAAATTTATTAATGTAGACAGTAACTTAATATTTACTAACTATAAAGTACTAGCCCATCCAACTGCTTGGCTCAGGCATCCTCTTTCTCAGAGCATCGAGCATAGCTTCGTCTAGTGGAAGGCTAGGGCCGTGGCTAGTTACCCTACCGACAAATTGCGGTACCTACGATTTCGGCTAGTTGTTTAGGTTAACTGCTATACCTATAACAGGTTTGCCCGTTACTAGGAGGTAGGTGAGATTGCAGATAAGGGTTATCTTGTCGTGGAATTTAAAAATAACTATACCCACGATGCTTCTCCAAGGGTAATCAATTACCGGGCTTAACGAATAGGTACCCACTAGCACTTACATTATCACTAAAATTATAGTAATCTCTAACAACACAAGTTTGGGCAAAATTAAACACATATTATAACCTCTATAGTACAAAAATAATTAATTAAAACGGTTATAATTTGTCGGAGTTATGGTGTAAAATCGCCAAACACTTTCATCCCCACTCCCAAAGGAACCGAGCTTAATGTCGGGATAAAAAGTATCCTATATTACTTCTAACACCAAAAAATGTGTACAAAGTTTCATGAGGGTCGGTTAAGTAATTTTTGCGTGAAAGCGTAACAAACAAACTTACATTGACATTCTTAATATTAGTAGGGATTCATTATTTCAAAATGTAATATAATTCCACCTAAGCTAAAGATAAAGTCTTCTTTATTTTAAGGTTTAAATGCCAACTAACGAGAATAATGAACCTCGTGTTAATGAATGTGGTTTTATAAGCATATTATATTTAAGACGATAGTTTACAAAGTTTAATTAGGTTATAATAACATTGGTTTGGTTTTGTGCTTATATCAAAGCCATTAACAACATTCTATGCACTAAACTTTACAAATTACGTGAAGAGAAAACTCTATAATCTTTTAAATACATATTTTGATTACGGAGTAATGTAAGATTTGGCGTAGTCAAAATTTATATTGAGAAGAAAATGCCACAGTTTATACTGAAAGACATCACGTATAAAATAAAAATCAAGTGACTCCTGTCACTTTATTAAGTACTTGTCTCGTAGCGTAGGTACTATGCGTGAGTCGATCTTCTATGTTCAATAGGATTGTTATAAGTAAACACTTAGAATCTTTCGAATTAGTTTGTATGGTAAAATAAATATTCTTTTTCTGATTTAACATTTATACATTTTACAATTCCTTAAAAAAAACGCGTGTGTACTTATGTACGCGTTAGAAGTTATACTCCTTTGGCGTAACACAATAAAAATCTATACAAAAATTTCATCTCTCGCCTTATTCTACGTTTGTAGGAAAAGGTATTTAATACATTGAACGTTTTATTATACCGCATTTTCGGTCAGTTATTTAGTTAAAAAAAGTTTGTTTAAATATCACAAAAAAAATCTATATAATTAAAGTAATGGACATAATAAACATAATTAAAATTGGAATACTATAAGCCCAATTATCGGACGACCAATATTAAAATTTCAGATTTATGTACATTCAATTAAATCACCGAAATGAGCCCGCAGACTTTGACAATTGAAAGTGTACACTGTCAAACCTTATAGCTAACTTTAGGGTGTCGGTTTTTTGTAACGGTGTGTAAAAATTTACCCTCATCATTTTCCCAAACGCATCAAAAGAAGTATAACTTCTTAAATATACGTATGCACCTTTCAACAGTATTTCGTAATTCGGTTACACGTTGTATAAACGACCTGTATTTAACTGAAACTGAAACTGAGGACGACATAACTATGAAATGGATACCGTTAATAACAAACAGTATTAGTCTCATAGTGCATTGGAAGGATGGACGACAGACCAATCAGATAATTGAGTGACGTGATTACAATATATCGTTTGTGAATATGGAGTAATCTGCTTCACAACGGGTGGTAGTGGCACTACAGAGCCTTTAACGTACGTCTACGTTTGTGTTTGAACTCAGAGCCTTGAGAGTTATGTTTGTACTGATGTTAAAAAGGCAAAAAATGTTGCGAAAGGATAGCTTTCGCATATTATAAGTGTGTATTTCTGAACCTACTGAACCTATTTACGAAAACTTACACTAATCCAGAGCAGGTAATTTTATATTATTTATATGTTGTTAGTGGTGGCGGTTGCACCCGAACAACTACCATTAGCGTTCTATTAAAATTTCCAAACAAATTTTATTATATTAAAATTAAAAAAAAGATTTGCTGAATTAATTTATTCAAAATAAAACATAATGCAAAATTCATTTATTTCCAGAAATATTGTAGAAAGCTTACTTTATGTAAACTTACTTGAAGTCAATTAATTTAGAATTTGACTGTGGTTCGGAAAGCAGACTCTATCGAGAAGAAGCCGCCAACTCGTCTCTCCATTTTTAGCGATTTATTGTAAGATATACAAGGGTTGTTTTAAGTAATGGTTATAGATTTATTTCTAATCTTTAATCGGTTGGATAGTGACACAGTTATATTTATTTTTATTGTTAAAACGAACCACGGTTTTTAGGTAATACTTAACATTATTTGGATTCGAGAACTCGAGGTCTAAATGAGTTTTTTTGCTTTGTCATTATTTCGCGAAAAGTCTATTACATTCCTACATTCTAAGGGAAGAAGAGATACAGAAGAAGATGAATTACTTTATTTGCTAGAATGTGGTAGATTTTTGGTGTTACAATAATTATTTGTAACTGCAAGACACTCACCTAATTTAATAGTATGTAAAAGTATAAATTACTAAAGTAGTAGAAGATTTTGTTGAAAGAAGTACTTGTAGGGCATCGTTATCAACTAATTACCGGCTGACTACGGAGCACGGGACTCCGCTCAGAATGCGAAGGTTTTAGGCCGTTAGTTTTGGCCACGCTAGCAGTGCGGATTGGAACACTTCAAACACCTTCGAGGACCACCTATGGAGGACTCTCAGGCATGCGTTTCCTCAAGATGTTTACCTTCACCGTTACAGCAAGCCTCTATGGGCCTTATAAGAAGGCTCTGAGTCACTCAGTGGGCGATGGAGAGAGCTATGCTAGGAGTATCAAATCAGAAATGAGGAGATCCGTAGGAGAACTAGAGTTACCGACATAACTCAGCGAGTCGCGAAGCTGAAGTGGCAATGGGCTATGCCCTGCCCATTGCCACTTCAGCTCACTCGAAAACCCCATGGACTTAAGGTGGGGTCTTAAGGTGCTGGAATGGCGACCCCACACCGGTAAACGCAGGTCGGCCCCCAACGCGGTGGAAAGATGAAATCAGGCGAGTCGCTGGGAGCCGCTGGAGGCAAGCGGCCCAGGACCGTGGATTGTGGAACTCCCTACAAAATACCTATGTCCGGCAGTGGACGTCCATTGGTTAAAATAATGATGATGATGATGATTACGCACATAACTCAGAAGAGTAAGAGGTGCTTCCCGGGTATTAGTCCCCCCAAAAGGTAAACTGAAGCTCGAAGCACTAGACTATCACCACTGGAAAGTAAACTATAGATATTATTGCTTGATTAGTTCTAACAAATATTTAGTTGGTTGCCGAAGTTAGTGCGACTCTCACGTTCTATGACTACCACTTGGGATCCGCAACGCCGCAGCCAGATAAGTGAATTGTGGAGCGCACTCCATACGTGACGTGTGAGCCTTTCACACCCGTGTATTTTGTACGCTGTCCATTAATAAAATTACACGGGACGGTACACTTTTTTTATTAAATAAGTTCAAAATATGCCCGAATTTTTTTAGTGTAACACGTATTTTACCCTCGTAGTTGGTACGTAATGACGTACTTTATGAATAGCTGTTATAAGTGTGTATGTTATGTAGACAGGTGTATTCAAAATCTAACGAGAACATTACCATCATACGCAAATAAACCAATGCAATGTTATGGTTGTAGTCTAGATTTTAAAATTGTACTCAAATATATTATATTTCAAGCGATCTTTCTTAGATTAAATAGTTGGAGGTTTAGATATATTAATTTATTAAAAATTATCTTTTTAATAAATTAATATATCTATAATTATGAGCGCCTTTTGTTAAGTTGTAATTCTAACCCAGATTCTCTCACTAAAAGACCTGATATTAACTAGAGTCGTGTATTATTTACTATGTAAAAAAAGCTGTGATTGGTCAACTTTTGACCTAAACTAACCTAGCCGTCAATTATAACATTCCTACTGAAAATTAATAATTACCTTTGCGGAGAAAATACGCTAGTGCAAAAGTCTTGCATGCTACAATCTACGTAAAGTTTTCCTAAGACTTGACTGCATAAAAGGTTATCCCAAACTTCTCTAGCCAACTTAACCGACGTGTCTTTTTATTAGCGGGATAGTTCAACTTGATTCAAGCAGGTCTTAAACGATATCTAAAATCCGTGCATCTGAGATTCTTACTTAGAAAAATTTAAGATTTAGTGAATAAAAATCAATGGCGATGAAAAATCTAAATGTAAAAAATATTAATCCCAAGTAACCTACATATCACACTTTGAAACTAATTTCATTCATGTAAACGTAAGTGAAGATGTGAACGTAAGGATGTTAATAACTCAATAATGCATAAAATAAAACTTTACACACATATAGTAATGTAGATTAATAATAATTCTCAATGCAAGTAAAGTATATTTACAACTATTAAATGATCGTTTCCATAATAACAAAAAGTAAAACTTGGTCAGCTGACAAAGGAAAATGAAGGCAGAAGGGTCGCCCCAAAAATATCAAACATATTTCATAGCAACACGTATCAACTTAATATCGTCGACAATCACAAAATGAAACATCATAAGGGGAATAAAAACTGAAAAGAGGTCCTGCGAGGTCTTTACAAATCGGAGGTCATCACTCAGGGTTATGGGGACCCTCTGGCCGCCCAAAGATAAGTCGTAACATTGTGTTGATATTGGGTATCGGAAGTTCTATTTTTTATGTGTGATTTTTTTAGTAATATAAATTGAAGATAATATGGTCGATTTCATGTCTATACTCTATACCTATATATCGGTATTTTTAATCCACTACTAAAAAGTCTGACCCCTTAATTAAAAAAGGGGCGTAAAGTCGGAATAGTTACGCAGTGTTTTAGCACCTTGCAACCGCCGGCATCTTGCAAATTTCTTAACTGATCCAACGTTCATTATCGACCCACAACAGGCTCATTCTGCGAGGAGACCCGTGCCCTGTACTAGAAGGCACGGGTCTCCTCCCGGAATGAGAAAGGGTTTAAGACCGTAATACACTATACTGACAAGTGCGAATTGGTAGACTTAACACGCTTTCCAAGGATATTATGGAGCTCTAAGGAGTACTTTCACCGTTAAAGACCGTATTGATAGACCGTAGCTGATATTGACCGTAACAGCGTGATATTTCATTGCAAAAATGAAAAAAAATGTACGCGAAATGCTTTCTTATATAATATATAAGAAAGCATTTCGCGTATACAACAAATAAATACTGAAATTATCAATAACCAAAAATGGCACAGCAAAGATAACAATAAAAATTCACTTCAAATATTAAGCAAATCAAGACCTCGCATGCGTGTAGCAGACTAAGGATACTTTTTTTTCTCTGGATTCGTTTCTGCCTTATAAAGAAATATAATAAAGTAGTAAGGGACCTATAATAACAAACGATATTTGCGAGATTGCCATAAAATACCGAAACAAACCTCCGGTAACAAATAGTAATGTTTAACCCACAGATTGGTTCGTATTTCGCCCAGCAAAATTAAAATCGTATTTAACCTGACATTCAACCTTTTATCCTTTAAAAGCAGACCTGTCTGTCCATTTCGGCTATTTAACAAATATTAACGGTGATCGCATCCCGCACTCGTAAACATACGTCAGGCTTTAAGGACTATGTTTATAAATACGCTCAGTAAATCCTGTAAACCGTTACTGGTTTTATTATACGAGTAAGTATTTTACGCGATTACGTGATTTTACTTACGTTTATGTATCTTTGTCTAGTGGGCTTACTGGCCCAGAAATCAAAATACGTATCAAAATCACATTTTGAAATTTACATTTTTAAATAGAACTCTGAAATTAAGCAAGAGAAAGAAGTTTCCATTTTGATTGTTTTATGTGGATGCGCTAATTTTTCAAAAAATATCAATATTTATGACGGCTTCCCTGGCACTGCGGTAAGCGGAGGTTCCGGGTTCGATTACCTATTTGGGTATTTGTCATACTCAATTTTCTCTGGTTTAGTCTTGTGTGAAGATTCGGCTGTGGCTGTCTGCTATAATTAGCTTCATACAACCTAACTCTGACGGCCGACTGGCGCAGGGGGCAGCGACCCTGCTTTCTGAGTCCTAGGCCGTGGGTTCGATTCCCACAACTGGAAAATGTTTGTGTGATGAACATGATTGTTTTTTAGAGTCTGGGTGTTTATCTGTATATTATAAGTATTTATTTGTATTATATTAATAATAATTCAACAGCTATCTTAGTACCCATAACAAAAGCTACGCTTACTTTGGGGCTAGATGGCGATGTGTGTATTGTCGTAGTATATTTATTTATTATTATTTATTTATAACTCATATATTATATTAAGCTAAGATATATGATACCGATATAAAGAACACAAAAATATATTTTGAAGCACCACATACTCTTTGGTAGTGCGCACTCTTTAGTGACTTTACCATACCCTAACATAACAGGCCCCTAACCGCCCTAAACTGCATCACTTATCACCAGGTGAGATCAAGTCAAGTGCTAACTTATAATAAAATAAAATAAAAAACAAGGAACGACCCGGGCGGCATGGCCAATTCGCCAAATTTAGTCAAATAAACCTTTAGGGCACTTCTGATACGTTCATAGTACCTAATGGTCAAGCGTGGGAAAATGAATAAAAATGTCATAGATAATATTTGCTTATAAATACATAAATTAAAAATTTAATTTAAAGTAACTCCCGACTTTCATTGTTGTGCGTATTTATTGCGTAGCGTATTATTGTTATTCAGCAAAAAATTGTTAATAGCATATTTTCCTTGGTTTTAAAATTTATCATAGTGTTTACATTTCTTCTAGTCAAGCGCTTTCATCCGATATTTATATTGAGGAAGTTGTGAAGAAATATGTAATCCGCAATTTTGGGGCGGCGGCCATCTTGAACCGATTTTCATCAAACATAGGTAAAAACACTAGTCGGGTGTGCGTGTGTGTTTTTGCCTTCCAAACTTTTTTCTCGGGAACTACGATGCTACAGACAGGCAAACACACTCAGTGATACTAACTGACAAATCGATTCATATCCAGATACAACGATGGCAAAATTTAACGTCACGTCTATAACGGGGTTTCAAATTTCGATTGGCATCAAAACTTTTCAGCGACGCTCAGGTACTTGCAACTAGAAATCGGCAGTTTTCGAAAATCTGAATCCGTTTACCAGCAATCTAAAATCAATTTAATCACGGGATGCCAAGTTCTCTAACAAAGTTTGTTTAAACTGTGATATTGGAACAAATTACAGCGACGTGTTCTGTGAATGCTCATGAAAATAAGATAGGTTGCAATTTTTCAACAAATTACATTTAAATATAGTAATATAATATGTTCTAAGATAAGTTAATTAAATTGTGCCTAGTTCGATTTTGAAGGTTTCTGTGAATACAGTTACGTCCTGTTTGTCAGTTCGTATATAACATAAATTTAACTTGAAGGCTTATTGCGCTGAATAGAACAAATAATGAAATTCAAAATCCAAGCATGTACTTCGCTCTTTAAGAATGTCTAGGTTACACAAAGTGTCAAAGAAATATGTTTCTTAAGACATAGAAAGTGAGCCTTCCTCCCCACATTTAACTGTTGGGTGGTCAGATTCGAAAGGGCTGCCCCTTTAACTTGCTTATTGCAAGATCTGACAAACATTTTTTTGTATTTATTCCGCAATTTTTGGTCGGCATCACAGGCCTTTAAGAACACTTTGGAGAACTCTCAGGCATGAATGAATGAATATATGAATGAATACACTTTTATTGTACACCACAGAGAAAATTTACAGAGATACCAATACAACAGCACAATAAGGTAGAACGCAGGTTTATTCTCATTGTTTTCCTATACCGTTAAAGCAAGTGATATTTTAATTGCTAAAACGCATATACTCGTAACTTAGAAAAGTTAGATTTGCGTGCGGGGATACGAATTCGGCCCAGAAAATGTAGCCGAAGTCCTACTAGGCATTAAAATTATATTATTTACTTCTACCTTGTATTGGTTTTCATTATGGAGTAAACCTTTCCCCTTAATCCATTTTAAACTTCAAACAAATTGTTTGAAAATCACAACAAAAGAGTGACCACGTTATACGTAATGCTAAGAACAAAGCTTTGAATTAAACTTTGTACCCGACAAGTCCCTGTTTCATCCTTATAAAGCTCCTATTCACGTACGGGGTTAAACAAGAGGGGCCGAATTCGTTAAACGCTACCAAACCAGGTTCAAACTAAAACTCGGTTACCTACCCTCGACAATTAGCCGAGAGGTGAGGACACGGCAAATACACCGGAGCGTGAGATACAGGGTGTTGTTTTAGTTAATTAGGTCCTCTGATTTTCTTTACTAATCAGTTTAGTAAACAGACGAAGAGTTGTGTCTCTTTAAGTACGTAGTACCAATTGGTAATTAGGGCTACGATAGAACTGGAATCGGTAACGGTTAAGTTCAAGGAATGAAATAGATATATTGTATCCTCATCTTGATAATGCCTTAGTGAAAAGCTGATAGGAGTGGAGTGGAGCATAGTTTGACCTGCTCTAATGCAGGTTTATGCGATTATTATCACACATTAGTGGTTGTAACTAGGACCGATGGCTTAACGTGTTCTTCCAGACTTGTAGGTGGAAAACGGTTATTTAGTGCCACATCTGTTCTTGAGATATCCTTCCTATAGGATCCACTTTGGTTAATCCAGTGAGTTCGTCAAAGTACATAACGTTAGAATAACAAAGTCAATACTTTTCGAATAGTAACAATCCCTATCCCTACTAATATTATAAATGTCAATGTTACGCAAAAACTACTAAACCGATCCTCGTGAAATTTTGTCCACATATTCTTGGAATTTAGGATACTTTTTATCCCGTCATTAAGCTGGGTTCCTTTGGAAGAGGAGATAAGTGTTTGACGATTTTACACGATAACTCCGACAAATTATAACCGATTTAAATAATTATTTTTGTACTATAGAGGTTATATTATGTGTTTAATTTTGCCTAAACTGTAGTTGGAGATAGAGGACAGAACTCCTCAGCGGACAGCAGCAAACCCCTCATTTAAGGCTTAGCGATACTAAATACTTTATTTTTTTTAGATCTACAACTAAGTTTAATGCCACATCAAAAAACAAAACTCAAACGCAGACGAAGTCGCGACAGTTAGTATTGTAATAAATTTTCCGAATTCATGAACTCTTATCTAATCCTGCGACGGTTGTAAATGAAGCCAACAATCCATTCTCTGACAAAGAGATACAGATCTTACGTATGTTAAAAACAGATAAGTAATAATTACCCTTTTTATATTCAAAGCAAAATGTTATGTAATAAGTACCTACCGAAGGATGGACATATAAAACACCTTTTACTTCAGAGTTTATTTATTTAAAGGCTACTGGAAGCTATAGTTCCTTCTCTAAACTGTCACCTCCGGAATGTGTAATTTAAGTTTAAACGTAAACCAGTGAGATTTTATTACCCTCAGAGCCCGGACCATAACATGAACACGAAAATGTTTTGACTTAATGAGATTGGATCCTGGGATCAAAAGCGGTGTATATCATCATCAATAGCCTATAACAGTCCATTGCTGGAGTAAAAGCCACTCTGAATAGAAAATTTTGTCCATAATCACTACTTCGGGCAGACGCAATCCGGAGATCGCAGTGAATGGTAGTAGTAGCACAGAGGACGCTGCTGCACGTTCTCAGTTACATTCCCTTAGCCACCTCGTAAGACACCCGTGGAAAGAGGAGGAGGTGGAGGTGATGAAAACTGTATACTGATCTGCCGTCGCCACACGACAACAATACAAAGAGATATTTTGTAAGTAAATATAAAAAAACCCAGTTTATAAGCAATTTTGTCTGCAATGATAACTCATTTACAGGGTTAATTACAACAATGGCGAAGTTTTTAATGTTGTTATGTAAGAGGTACGTTCCTCTAGTGGTACTAACATCTCCTTGTTCAAAACCTTGTCCGGCGAAAAATTCACGACCGCGATCTCACAGCGTAATGTGCTTTAGTTTGATGAAGTCACGTACCGTATTTTACTGTTTTTATACGGAGGTAACTAGCATCATGAAGCGACATCGAACTTAAAGAGAAACTTCATACCCTCTGACCGTTTAAATGAATGTTTATTATATATTTCAAGTGTTTATTGTACAAACATTTTTAAAAGACTTGAATAAAAATGTTCACTTAGGAATAATTTGAAATATCTCTGTAGATATTTCAAATTATTTCCTAGTAAATATTTGTATAGATCGCTTCAGGCGATGGCGTCTACCAAGGCGCTCGTGGTAAGGCTATTTTATTTATTGTATTGTTGAATTCTATTCTATGCTAGTCTCTATTGTCCCATGATTTGAAAAAATCTTCCTTTCGATTTTTCCACAACTAGATATTAGAGCAAAGTGATCATTTGCACGCATATTAAACAGAGTTTATGTTTCTTCTTTAAGAACTTGTAAGTAGGTAAATCTATATCAATGTTTGCTTACGACTGGTACATTTAAACGCGTGATGTTGACAGAATAGTGGGAAATTTTATTTTCAAAAAACATAAAATTTGCATATGACCGACATTCACGGGGCATTTGAATAAACTATCAAACATCAAACGGCCATCCGTGTAGCCGTTTTGCTGCGTTTCACGTCAAATGCCTGCAATTTATCTACTGTTTGTGAAATAGACAAATATTCCAACAATTTTCAAAGAGACACTTATTTAACGTTTTTTTTTGTTATTGATCATATTAGAATATCGTGCATTAAATACAATTACTTAGAAGTTTTCGCTATTTTTTAACCATTCAAAAAAGGCTATTATAATTTTACCTTATACTAGCGGACCCCAGCGCCATCTGTCGGGCTGATTTGTGAATCTAAACCATCCAGGGTGCCACCCAAACGCATACCAAAAATTCATTCAAATCGGTCCAGCCGTTTAGGATGAGTTCTGTGACAATCACACGCACACAAGAAATATATATATCAGATTTAGTAACAGTGAGCTTACAAATTAGTAACATATTAGGTTAGGTAAAAAAAAACTATTTATTCCCATAATAGACTCACCTACATGAGAACTTAATTATATCTAATATAACTAATAAATATATTTTTAAAATACATTACATTACGTTAAAAGAAAAGAAAAAAATCTCTGTTACAAATTTTTTAGTTATTTTAAATTTATTGGTATTTCTTATATTGTATGCAGTTAATTTAGTTTTGAATACATTAAATGAGTTTACACTTTTGAGATGTTGATAGCAGCATCGCTGGTTTTACAACTTCAGGTGACGGCTTGGTTTTCCAGGTTTAAAAACTGTCTACAATGTTAAGAACAATAATAATTTTAAGGGCAATATATAACAGTACACATGAACAAATATATTTTCGCATTTATAGATGTGTCCTTACAAATATCCATCTCTCGCCCAGTAACTTTCAGATTTATAACATTAATAGGGGAAGTTGGGATAAAAGTACACGCGTAGTAAAGGGAAGGTGAACCCGCGAGAGGATCTAGTCTTAAATATTTAAGGAGGGTTTGTTCAAGCCTGAACAATGGACATTCCACCCTCATACATAATATTAAATCACCACTTCCTATACTTAATACCTAAGTAATTTATTTATTTCACGAAGTTTTGTGAATTCCTTAGTCGAAGAATGGGATTTCTTACATTAATAATCAAATAATGTACTGGATAATATTCAATCGCCATAAATTATTTGATCATCGTCAAAATCCATGCAAATATGTGGAAACAATATCATTGGCCACATGACAAGATCTTGAATATATACGATCACGTATCCTTAAAGCCGCGCATTGAAGTAAATATGGAAGCTCGTTAAAATTGCTAAAATACCGTGAAAATATCTCGCAACGTCGGACACCCGGGAGACTTGCTCAGGATTTTCTAACGATGAGCTTTATCAGTCTCTTATATTTTTCTAATACTTCTCCCAAAGGATTTTGCATCTTGGATGTCTAACAACGGTTGAGTGAGTTTTGTGATGGAATATTAAACGTTTATTGCGGGCTCGAGGATATAACGAGGTTTTCTTTCATCCTTAAAGAGGGCGCTGGGTTTAATTGAACCGCCGTGTAATCAAAATTCAGTTAGGGCTTTTGTTAGCTAAACCCTCCTGAATAGGTAACTGTTTAAGCGTTTAATTTCGAACAACAGTATAAATCTCCTTCAAAGCGTTATTCTCGCCTAAATTAAGGTTTTCTCGGGATTTAAATATAAATTACACTTTAAGTTTTACATAATTTCACTTTTCGCTGGACTCTAGACATTTATTACGAATTAATAAAATATAACACTTCCTTAAGGTGAACGATAACGATATTCTGTATTCTACTTCTATTTTTGTTTTTCTAATAAAGATTATGAATAAATACGAACGAACTACCGTATTGTCAAAAAAATATTATTAGTAGACACAATAAATCAAACATTTCACTATAAATTACTATGAATTCTGTTTACTTAAAAATGTTCACGTCAAAACGAGTTGCTTCGGAATGTCTCCCAATTCACTTAACGCGGTTAACAAAAGCAATAAAACAAACTCCACGCAGTAGAAACGTAATTTTGTACAGCACCAATTTCAGCTTGAAGGGTAACATGTCAGAGTAGAGCTTCCGGAAGGATAAAAGAAGGTAGCAAACAAAGTACAGACGTGTGCAGAATTTGCGTCCGCACATTTTACAATTTGTTACATCGCTTAAATTGTAATAAAACTTCGAAGTAACACATAATCCAGTAATATTTTTTTCGCTTCTCCTGTATAGTGCCAAATCAAGTTGAGCACAGTTTTTATGAAAATAAGATTCAACGTGCAATAACAAAATAAGGACATCTAACGTTTTTGCTTAGCGAGTTCTGCGTCAGGCGTATGGAAAGAGGTATACGGTGCGAATCCCCGTTGGATACAGTTCGTTTTCTATTTACTTAAACAAATGACGTCATTATTCTATAAGGACTTCACAATCTCGCATTTCATGAAAATTGGGAGGGAAATACCAAATGTATATAAAAAGATGGTTTCGAATCATGACGGTTGCTTGATTTGAGTGACCAACATTTTATTTTTTGTTTAGCTTGCCAACATTCTTGTGAAGATCAATTCTTCGACGGTCGATTGGCGCAGTGGGCAGCGACCCTGCTTTCTAAGTCGAAGGCCGTGGGTTCGATTCCTTCAGCCGGAAAATGTTTGTGTGATGAACACGAATGTTTTTCAGTGTCTGGGTGTTTATCTGAATTTTCTAAGTATTAATGTATATTATTCATTTAATATTCAGCAGTCATCTTAGTACCCATAACACAAGCTACGCTTACTTTGGGATTAGATGGCAATGTGTGTATTGTTGTAGTATATTTATATTTATAATCCTAGTAATTGAAATTTTACTCCCTTTTCATTGACTGTTTGATCTGATATTTAGTAACCACCTTTAGTTTATATGAAATATAATAATAATGTAACTATGTGTATTCAGTAAATTTATATATTGAAAATTTCAATATGGCTGCTACCCTAACCTTGAGGATCCCTCAAAATGGATATCAATTGAAAGGTATTTACAGAATACCATGCTTGAAAGTAAACCAAATCTTTAAATGGTGGTGGATGATGAGTGGTTCGATGATCTCACCCAGCCATGATGGAATCAACTATTTTTATCTTAAATCTTTCCAAATTATTAACCCAATGATAAAAAATATTTTTCTTAAAAGGTTTTATTACCTTGCCTATCTGTTGCCGTTTGCATAGTATTAAAATAGGTTCTAAGAATTGTAATATCAAAAAGAAAATACTGTGCAAAAATATAATTACTAATCACTTTAAATGATGCTAAATGTTTCATTTATATTTATAATTACATTTTATTTTAGAAGTCTACGTTGTAATTACTAGTCTGGTGATATATTTAATAAGTATTTTAAGAATTAATTAAACAGCTCAGTGGCACAGCGTCGTAGGAATAAACGTTTAACGTAATGGCGTCTGTGTTTAATAGTCTGGGACAAGAGCCGCCCCTAATTACTCGTAAACGATTACAGTCAATTTGTTATTCATTGACACATATAATTTTATTGAGCATTGCAATAAAGAATACTAAAAGGTGACTTCTAAAGCCACTGCAAAGTAAAAAAATTTAGTAAACGCACTATGAACATCGCGTATGCTATATCCGCCGAATTTAAAAATACGTGAACATTTTTACATTCCTTTCAGGCTTTTGAAATTAGTTTACATTCCTTTCAGGCTTTCGAACAAGGTCGGAGAGTGTGCTTAGAAACTATTAGATTTAGTTTCTCTCTATTCTTTTTACTATAGAACAGGGAGGCATCGAAAACTTCTGCACCGAGACGATGTGGAAACCCATCGACAGGAACGCATTGCTTTTCTTTTCTGATATGCACGGCGAAGATCTCAAGAAAGGCTTCCATCTTAATATTTTATAATTTGTAACTATAACAACATGTTTAATGAATCACGTCGACTATATTTTTTTCTGGGTTAGAATTCCATACACTTAATTTAAATGCTTAACCTTGCTTACGTCCTATGTAGGTTTAAATGTCAATGAAATTATAAATATTTAAAACTGTATAACATTAACTTTACTTACTTAGATAGACTTTCTTTACATGCAATCCATCCAATGTAATTTCTACTAAGTCACTGCAATTTACGCGGTTTTGACAAATTATAGTAACGAATAATAAAGTTGTTGAATTAAATATAACATTATGTAAAACTAGCTGTTGCCAGCGACTTCGTCCTTTTTAAAAATCCTGCACGAACCCTGTATTTTTCCGGGATAAAATGTATAGAGTCGCCTCCAACCTGCAAATTTCAATTTTTTTAAATCCCGCGGGTCATTTTTACCGGCAGATTTTTCGGGATGAATATTATTCTACGTCCATTTCCAGCATATAAACTACAGGTATGCCAAATTTAATAACGACCGGTTTAGCGGTCGAGTTGAACTAGGTAACAAACAAACCGACCCAATATCGCTTGATAATATAAAAATTATCATAAAATTAAGAAGGAATGTGAAAGAAATAATATAACAAAATATAAAAGCTGTAATTAAAGTTCTGAAATTTATTAATGAATTTGTTTACAACTTTGGAAGACAAATGAAGTGGTAATTTATCTGACTCTTCGTATCTTTTTTTTATACAAGTATTATCCATTTCTGTTTCATCACAGCTGGGAAATAATTTTCATGCATGTCTACTGTGAATCCTGGCTGGATTACCGACAAATAAAATTCAAAAACTTAAGTTACACCCATTGTTTTACCAAAGACCAAAGTAGGTACATGGATTTTCGCCTGTACGTAACATTTACCCTTTTTACAACACGTTTTCGCTGACAACAACGTAACCACCCCGTGTTATCGATACGATATTGTGGTTGTCAGCGCCAACTTTGGAAGACCTACAAAAAGAAAAACAGTTGCTTATCTAGGGCATGTGCTTCGGCATGACAGATACAGGCTACTGCAACTGATAATGATGGGCAAAGTTGCTGGAGAGAGACGCATCGGTCTTGGTTGCGCAAAACTAGAGAGTGGACTTGGATCGCGCTGCCCATCGCAGCATCGGATCGCCAGCGGTTTTGCCTCGCGAGAGAAATGGAGAATTATCTAAAAAACTGACGGCCAACCTTCACTAGTTGGAGAGGCACCTAAAGATTCTTCTTTAGAAGCAGATAAAAGAGGATATCCGAAATATTATCAAAATTAAGCTTAATTTGCTATACTCCGCGAAAAGCAGGAGAATCTGTGTGGTGTAATTTATAATTTCTTCAATCCTTATACCCCACACCAAACAGATCTTCGGCAATATACCCTCTACGCACGTTTCGCTCCGAAACCGGAGCATCATCAGGAGATGTTGACTTTACAATGAATAATTGTTAAGTGAAAAATTCGCCAAATGTGTCGCCTTTTATACCTTTCTGACCCCCACCTAATCTATCTAAGCCCCTCCCACCTCATTAGTGCCTCTGAATATGTTCAATAGAGGTGAAGTTGATAAGTTTATTTGTTCGTTTAGTAATTCGAACCTCCCATTCCTATGTTTAATAATTTCTAATTGTTCCCTCAAATCAAGTCTCAACCCTTTGTCGCAAGCATGTAATATTTCGTATGAATGATTACTGGTTACGTTATGTCCACTGTCTAAAAGATGTTTTGCAAAATGAGATTTTTCAGGATGGTTATGATTGAAGGCTGCCATATGCTCTTTGTAACGTGTTTCAAATTTACGTCCGGTCTGACCCACATATGTGGCGTGGCATTCAGAACATTGGAGTTTATATACCCCTGATCTGTGCTTATTGTCCAATCTGTCCTTACCGTTACAAATAGCTCTCAGTTGGTTATTTGTTCTAAAAGCCACATGAACTCCATGTGATCTAAGTATCCTTGCTACACGCTCTGATATAGATCCGAAGTAAGTCAGACTGGTCTTATACCTATTCAGTTTGTCCATTGGTACGGCGTATAACTCCTTAGCAATCAGCCTCTGTTGTTTCTTTTTAATTATGCTATCAACCAAACCTGAATTGTAACCATTTGCATTTGCCATGTGATAAATGACATATAACTCTTTCCTATAATCCTCCTTAGTTAATGCTGCATGTTTATGCTGCCAAGGATGACACGATGAAGCTGGTATGGTGTTATCTGTATATGTAGGCTTACGATAAATCTCAAATCGATGCTTATTGTTACTAAGAGTTATTACCAAATCCAAGAAATTTAATGAATTGTTTTGTTCCATCTCTGATTTGAATTTAATTTTTGGATGAATTTTATTTAGCTTTTCCACAAAAACATCTAGCTGTCTATCTGTCCCCGTCCAGCATATAATTATATCATCTACGTATCTATAGTAATACAAAATATTATTATGAGTTACTATGTTCTTATTTTCAAAATAATCCATAAATATTTCAGCCATTAAGGGACTTAGTGGAGATCCCATAGCTAATCCCTCTCTTTGATGATAGAACATATCATTAAATCTAAAATAATTTTGCTGCATACATATCTGTGTTAATTCTATTAATTCTGATACTTCTCCTGGATGTAGACGTTTAATTTCTAATAATTCAGTCAAAATATGTAAAGTTTCATTAACTGGAACATTAGTAAACAGACTGTCCACATCCAATGACAGCAATTTGCAACGGATAGGTAGATTTATATCTTTGATTTTGTTTACTAATTCAATACTATTTTTGATTGCAAATTCTGGCTGAAAAGAAGTCTTCAATTTTAAAATATAATTTAAATATTTGGCTAAATTATATGCTGGGGCTCCAATGTATGAAACCACTGGACGTATAGGAATATTTCCTTTATGTATCTTTGGTAAGCCATACAATGCTGGGGCCCGAGGATTCATTTCAATGACTTTCTGCTTTAATGATGTTTTAGGGAATATGTATTCTGATTTATTTATAGCTAATCTAACTTTTGCTGCAAAATGTTTAGTTGGATCAGAAGATAGTTGCGAGAATTCATTCCCTGTGATTACATCTTTAACTTTGTTTACATACTCGTTGCGGTCCATAATCACAACGACATTCCCCTTATCTACATATTCCCTAAAATATCATTAAAGCAGAAAGTCATTGAAATGAATCCTCGGGCCCCAGCATTGTATGGCTTACCAAAGATACATAAAGGAAATATTCCTATACGTCCAGTGGTTTCATACATTGGAGCCCCAGCATATAATTTAGCCAAATATTTAAATTATATTTTAAAATTGAAGACTTCTTTTCAGCCAGAATTTGCAATCAAAAATAGTATTGAATTAGTAAACAAAATCAAAGATATAAATCTACCTATCCGTTGCAAATTGCTGTCATTGGATGTGGACAGTCTGTTTACTAATGTTCCAGTTAATGAAACTTTACATATTTTGACTGAATTATTAGAAATTAAACGTCTACATCCAGGAGAAGTATCGGAATTAATAGAATTAACACAGATATGTATGCAGCAAAATTATTTTAGATTTAATGATATGTTCTATCATCAAAGAGAGGGATTAGCTATGGGATCTCCACTAAGTCCCTTAATGGCTGAAATATTTATGGATTATTTTGAAAATAAGAACATAGTAACTCATAATAATATTTTGTATTACTATAGATACGTAGATGATATAATTATATGCTGGACGGGGACAGATAGACAGCTAGATGTTTTTGTGGAAAAGCTAAATAAAATTCATCCAAAAATTAAATTCAAATCAGAGATGGAACAAAACAATTCATTAAATTTCTTGGATTTGGTAATAACTCTTAGTAACAATAAGCATCGATTTGAGATTTATCGTAAGCCTACATATACAGATAACACCATACCAGCTTCATCGTGTCATCCTTGGCAGCATAAACATGCAGCATTAACTAAGGAGGATTATAGGAAAGAGTTATATGTCATTTATCACATGGCAAATGCAAATGGTTACAATTCAGGTTTGGTTGATAGCATAATTAAAAAGAAACAACAGAGGCTGATTGCTAAGGAGTTATACGCCGTACCAATGGACAAACTGAATAGGTATAAGACCAGTCTGACTTACTTCGGATCTATATCAGAGCGTGTAGCAAGGATACTTAGATCACATGGAGTTCATGTGGCTTTTAGAACAAATAACCAACTGAGAGCTATTTGTAACGGTAAGGACAGATTGGACAATAAGCACAGATCAGGGGTATATAAACTCCAATGTTCTGAATGCCACGCCACATATGTGGGTCAGACCGGACGTAAATTTGAAACACGTTACAAAGAGCATATGGCAGCCTTCAATCATAACCATCCTGAAAAATCTCATTTTGCAAAACATCTTTTAGACAGTGGACATAACGTAACCAGTAATCATTCATACGAAATATTACATGCTTGCGACAAAGGGTTGAGACTTGATTTGAGGGAACAATTAGAAATTATTAAACATAGGAATGGGAGGTTCGAATTACTAAACGAACAAATAAACTTATCAACTTCACCTCTATTGAACATATTCAGAGGCACTAATGAGGTGGGAGGGGCTTAGATAGATTAGGTGGGGGTCAGAAAGGTATAAAAGGCGACACATTTGGCGAATTTTTCACTTAACAATTATTCATTGTAAAGTCAACATCTCCTGATGATGCTCCGGTTTCGGAGCGAAACGTGCGTAGAGGGTATATTGCCGAAGATCTGTTTGGTGTGGGGTATAAGGATTGAAGAAATTATAAATTACACCACACAGATTCTCCTGCTTTTCGCGGAGTATAGCAAATTAAGCTTAATTTTGATAATATATCATGGATTTCCGCAAAGTAACGCCTGCTTCTATCCGGATATCCGAAAGAAAACTATCGATAAGTGGGTAAAATATTTTCTTAAAACTTCATAATATGTTACATCAAAATGAGATTTCACTGACCTACTGAACTAATAACCATTTATTTGTTTTTGTAATGTATTGTATTCTAACAATTTGTAAAAAGAACCAACCGTATTATAGAAAATATCATCGTTAACCGTGCAATAAAGGTAAACTATGTTGAACTTATAGACCGAGAGTGTATCGTGAAGAAAACTAGCCTCAGGGGCATAAGATTGATGACCAAGAATGCTCCCAGGTGACTCAGGAATAGATTGCTTTTGGAACATTTCACCGAAATTGAGCGCCTTGCGATGCGAGTTTCTGGGAAATTATTGAAATGGGTCATTTAAAGCATTTAACTATGTGTGTGTGTTATACATAAATAAAATGTTCATAAAATGTTTATAAACTACATTGGTATGATGACTGAGTTATTTTATGTTTTTACCTCCCGTACCAATCCCATGATAATATGATCACATATATCATCATATATAGGCCTCATGATGAGTGACAGTTCGTAACTTAAGACGTCAAATTACCGGATCCGATTTGAGAACGTTGCAAACTAAAACGCGACCTTAAATACTGCTCTGTACATTTTTCCATTTTCAATTTGGTTTTACAATTTCTAAATGCTTAAATTAATTAAACATAACAAAAAAATTGTTTTGTTCTTAAAGTATTTTTTTATCGCAACAACATACAAAACTTCTTTCCCTGTGATATTCATTAATTTGATAAAAGTATAATTATGTAATTTGAACCTCATTTTGGAATACTCAGCATCTAAAGCTCGCAAACCTATACAACGGGCCTATTAAAAAACCTATACCCAGAAATTTAACATTCTTAATTAGGATAATAAGCACTATTCAAACCACTCAACAAAAGGAAACAAAAACGCGAATAATGATTCTATTTCTTATTTTTTTACTTAGTGTCAACCACACTTTCGCACAAAGGTTAGTCAAGTGCCTATGTGGCCTTTATATTAAGATCAATCAGTTTTGACGCGCTAGAACTTGCTGCAGCGACAGCCAATATTCGTTGCTTCCGACATGATATGGACCAGATTAATATAAGCCTGCTTTCCCCTGCGGGGAGCCTTTTGAATTTCCCCTGTGGGTTTAAGTTACTATTTTTTGTTTGGTTATAATTGATGGACAGTACAGATGATCCACCTGATGGTGAGTGGTGGAAAACTATCGCCTATAAACAGAGCACAGGGCTACAAGGAACTCGTCAAACAAATTGCCGCCATGTGTCCATCCACCTGAAGCGTACGTGTTGCATGTAAAAACAAGTGCCTGTTATTACACCAACAACCACAGCCTCGGGACCGAAACACAGCAACGCTGATAAAATGCTGTTAGCAGCCAAAGCAAAAATAGAACTTCCCCGGACAAGCTCTGTCCCAAATAGCTCTACTACTAACATAAATGTACATAAACATAAATCGGTTTACTTGCATATCTATATCTATATTTTTAATAAAACTGCAACTGGAAGTTTTCTGTACATTTAATATATTTAGAACATTTTGATCGGGGATGCTTTATAATCGAAACGGAGTCCAAAACCGATTTTTATTTAATTTTTGTCTGTCTGCCTGTCTGTCCGGGCATCACGTGAAAACTACTGAACGGATGTTAATAAAATTTGGTATAGTGGTCGCTGGTATTCCGTATACATAACATATAGAATACTTTTTATCTCGGGAAACGGGATGAAATTTTTTATCAATTTTACTATTAAGTAAAATTGATAAAAAATTTCATCCCGTTTATTCATCTACTAATTTTAGTTAATTTTGAATCGATTTTAATAATTTATTTTTTTATTTAAAAGTGTTTACTAAAAAGCATATATTATCATATACTAATGAAAATCTGGTAAATATTGTCGGAGATAAAGGACATAACCTTTCACAGATACTAGCAAGTCGCAAGGCATATCGTACAACGATCGAATGCATGCGTCCCATCCTACTGATATTATAAATACGAAAGTTTGTTAGGATGGATGTAAGTATGGATGGATGGTTTTAGTGTATATTTTACTATGGTTTTCTGTAAATTGGCTGAGATATAACGATGTTTTTTAAAGATGTCATACCGACTTAGAGTTTTACAGGCGTACGCCGCGAAAATTATTGATGATAGATAAAAATGATATACTACATGTTTAAAGTAATCGTGATTATCTACAAAAGTGAAGACATAACAACTGCTTTTTTATCATTTTTCTTTCAAAACACGGGTATAATCGTAAGATGTTGACATTCCTATCATGATATTAATCCTTATCCAAATAAATTGTATTTAAAATATTAATTTTGATTATATATCTGCAAATTCCTTTTTAAATTATTCTATCTTTTTAAAATAAACCTTTCGCTTAGAAATTGCGACGGGTATAGAAACGCAAAAAGCAAGAATAATGTAGCGGGCCGCCCGGCCGCGAATAACATAGTTTGGAAATAAAACTGGACCTGGTAGGTAGCGCTGCAATTCTTTTCCAGGTTTTTTAAGATATAAAAATCTTTAATAACCGATTCGGCGCAGACGAAGTTGCTCGGGTAAGCTAGTTTAGAATATAATTATATCTTTGTGATGCAGCCTCCACATTTCCAATTAAGTCGATGGTTCAGAAGTAGGGTATTTAAAATCCAGTCGAGACAGCAAATAAATATATGACGATAAGTTAAAGAAATAACGATTGTTTGCTAATCAAGACAGTTATTAATTTAAGCCATACCTATCGTTTTTCTAATAAAAAAATGTGCAGGCACCAAAACTGTTCTCTTACGCGGTAAATCTTTCGGAGACAGTTAAATTTGACTCGTCCTAAATTAAATTTAATATCAATAGCACGCTTGATGAAACGCCACCCCAGCCAGCCACTAATTAATTAGGGTTAAATACCCAATTTACTGATTAAATTGAATTGCTGAGATGGAAATTAGAGATGTGTTCATGCATTTGTTAAAAATGTATTTCTAAAGACACTGGTTATACTTCTTAATAACACCTTTTTTAAAAAGGAATACAAAAGTATACATAAAAAATCCTTATTCCCTTAAATATTTTGGAATTCAATCCATATATATGTCATTGTTGGGACTATACCTTATGTATTATCAGATGTAGGAGTTAATATAGCATTTACCTATTACTTATTTAATAGTTAAAATCGTATTCTCACAGCGCGGTGACAGTGCTTTGAATAAAATCTTTTGATAAATTTAAAATGGATATAGAAATTTTCGGAACCGACAAGATTTGAACCTGCGACTCCCTGGCAATCAGGTAAAAACACTAATAAAAATTATAAAAATCTTTTGAATCATAAATACCTCACAATAAAAAACCCTAGAAAGCAAAAATGGATTTGTATACATCAACGCGCTAAATATTCATAATTTAGAGTTTTTTTTTTATTTTCTGGAGAGATTAATGTGAAAATTTTCCATTGGGCAAGTTTTAATACTTCTACTTTTTCGTAAGCATTTTAAATAAGTTAAGTTTCATATAGTTTTATAAACTAAATGAATACATTTTTTCGCTAGGTTCTGGTTTTACCAAACGATGTTAATGTTTTTAATTTAATATTGTAAAATTAAGATTTAGAATAGGTACCCAGACTTCGTAGCTTAAAGATGTATGAACCATCTCTTTGACAAATTGCCTTGAAGAATATGAAATATTTCGTTGTTCCCGTTGAAATAAGTATAGCACCGAACCTCGTAAATAATAACAAAATTAGCACTGTATCTCATGGACGCCTAATTTAACACAATTTGAACATTGAGTCTGCTGGGATTTAACATTTATTAACCGAATATAGGTCAACGAGACATTTTATAATACCTATACCTATATATAATACATACACATTCAATACAGTGTACATTATTATACTAGTTAAGTCTTTCTTTTGATACCCGTATTGAGTTATGAAAAAATATGTAATCGCCCATGTTTTGGCGGAGAGGCAGCCAACTTAAACCGATTTTCAATAAACATAGCTAAGAACACTTCCGACTATTTTACCTTTTAAACAGAAAAACAAAATCTAACATCTACACACATCCACACACACATCCACGCACACAGACACGTCAAACTATTAACACCACGTCGTTTTTGCGTCGGGGATTTCAAAAAGGCTTTATAAAAAACATGAAATCTTATTCTGTATTTATTATTGAAATGAAAATAATGAATCCAATGTTGGATATAAATAAGGTCTCGAACTGAAATTTCCTACTTATCCTACTGTATAAAGACTGAGACTGAGAATTACATTATTATTTCATTGAACCTTTTGAGAAATTTTCATTAATTAAATTAATGAAAAATTCTCTAAACGGCTATCGGGTAGTACCGAAAACGTTATTTTTTTATTACTACTTAGGTTGAAGGTCCGTCTCCGGTAATTCCAGCGACAATTAAACGTAAGCATTAATTAAATTGACCTCACCCTCTTCATGCCCGCACAGTTCCTTCTGCCTTATTTCCCTTTTGCTTATTCAGCGCGGAGCTGTTCACAGATATAGAATACTTTTATGCTAGATATATTGCTAGATAGAATTGTTATAAAGTTATAGATTTCTTGTCAGTCACCAAATCAGATATACTACAATTAATATGATAAATTAAGAATTAAGAATTCTATTACATACTATCAAGAACTCTATTACGATTTAGAGGTATGGGTTTAATATTACCTTACCAACTAAAAAGGTTGGCTCGCAACCATCTTACACTGCAATATCACTTATTACATTCAACCGAGACCTAACCTTTACTGAACACACGATTCCTATGAAAGAGATTTTAAACACAAAAAATATCAATGATTAAAGCCCGCCAATCTATATCAGAGCAGTGTGGTAGGTTAATACTTTAACAAAACGGTGACTTTGTCCAAGTGTACTACATCCCTACTTCCCAACGAATGAACATTCGTCGGTAAATTCGAAAGTTAAACCGTGAAAGAAGGCAAACAAACTCACATTCGCATTTACAAAATAAATAGCTTTTCGAACCTATTTTCTAAAAGTTTTTTTATCACAAATTCTAAGTTATGCAAAGACTTTTCTTAAAGAAACCATATATTTTCCCGGCATAAAAAGTAGCCTATAACACTCACTAGTCCATAAATTATATATATATACATGTAAAATTGCTCTGAAGCAGTGTGATCGTAGGACAAACAAACGGACATCACCAACTCGTTTATAATATTAGTAAAGATTTTTTTAAGTTCTTGCATTTGTGGGTTTAAATTTTTGTATTTGTAAGACCAAAACACTCTCATATTTATTTTCTTAAAGCCCCATCTAGTTTCAATGGATCACGGTCGTGTTACGATTTTATTGTAGGCAATTTACAGTGCGATATACGGTCCCTTTAACACTGACCCTCGTATAATTTGGATTGAGGGACTACGGGTACAGAAATGCTTATTAAATTATAGTTATTAATAATATGATGGTTGTGATGTATTTCTCTTTAACTGCTTTGAGGACTAAGTAGTATTATGATAATTAAAGATTTTAAACCGAGTTTTTCGTGTTTTATCAACAGGCTCTTATAGTATAGACTCACCCCATTTCTCTATTATTTATTTATTTTTACAGAAAGTGAAAATAACTAGGGCCAACGTATTAAAGTGCTCTTTAATGCAAAGGGGTCACCACCGTTAATTTTCTAACTCCAAACTGGTACTGAAATTTCGTTTACAGAAAAAAATACAATACCTACAACTCAAGTGGGTAACAGTTAGTGATAGGCGAAATATTCATGTTCTTACTTTACTTTATTCTCTTCTCCAATAAACCAATCTCTCCGCTTTACCTTAAAGAGCGTTTATCCTTTTCTCAGCATCTTGTCAGTCTTCGTTCGGTGAATGACAAGCTTGTTGTACCCTTATTTCGATCTCAGCGCTATGACGAGTCATTCATTCACTGTAACAACTGTAACACTATGGAATAATGTATGACCATGTAGTTTATTTACATACTTTATGCACCATACACTTTCCACCTTTTTATCGGCGTCGAACGCTCAGGTTGCCTTCAAAAGATTACTTTTAGAGATACGGCCGCCTTTGCACCCTTGCACTTAGTACTATTACTGTTTTCTTTGTGTCTTTTGCAATAAAGCAACCAAAAACAATAGGAAAAACACACGGAAAACAGTAATAGTTCCAATAAATTATTCTAGGTATCAGAATAGGATAGAATATATTGCAACTATTACTGTTTTCCGTGTGTTTTGCCTATTAACTAATAACCTATCTAATACCTAAGGATTTCAGGCCCGACCCGGGATTCGAACGAAGGACGTAGTTGAACATGCTAACCACAAGAGCAACCGGCCAGTTATTTAAAATTAAAGAATATTTCTTATTTATCACATAAAATTGAAATTTTGTGAATAAGTATTCATATTTTCAACCCCCGACTGAGATGAAAAATGAGTATGCACACACACACACTCGTGTGTGTGTTTTTGCATGTGTGTGTGTCTATGTGTTTGGGTGTGTGTGCATGTGCAGCTAGAGGAAAACTATGATAAATTTCAAATCCGAGATAAAAGCCACCACGACAAATACCATTTCGCGGTTTTTGCATTGCAATATAAATATCAAAAGAATAGGCTCGTCTCACTAGTAGAATATTATTCTACATTGAAAGAGAATAAGAATTAAGAAAATAAATGAAAACTAACATCTTAATAGTGCTGATAGTAGTAGCAAAATCATTATGTGACGGTGGTTTTAAATTTTTAATTTATTCAATATTTTATTGACTTTAATTTTGACAGATAACGATAACGAAAGATAAGAATTTTAATACAGATAATTATTATAGTCACCTAAGGCTACCAGCTATTACCCTACGATTGAATGCCCGTATGATTTCGATTATAACGTTGTCTTTAAAACAAAATATAGCCGTTTAAATAAAGTAAACGAAATTAGCAGACAAAAGCCAGTTAATAAGAAATTCCAAGAAATAATGAGTAACTTTTGCCGCAAAATCTGAATATAAATGCTAATTCCGTCTGATCCATAATTTCAATTGCAATCCTTTGGGAGATTATTATAATACAGTCTGAATCCTTTCAGAAAAGTTACGGTTTCACAACTTCAGCGAGTAAATATTAATAATGCATAATTAAAACATTTTAGACTACGGTCAATTACGTACTAGCAAAACTAGTATTCGATTGAGTGTTTGAAAATGACAAAAAAAAAAGCAAATGTGTCATCTCTTGTTTCAAACGTGTCTGTCTCATTGTAATATGGACCTTGAAAAAGTAGATCGAAACTGAAACGTTTCCTACTGGATGACGCTACAGTCGCTATAAGACTGATGTGAAAGGCATATACTAATTTCGGCATTGACGGTAGGAGAGCCGTAGCTTAATTGGTGAAAGCGCTCTGGCCGCGATTCGCAGGTTCAAATCCTGCCGGTTCCGATAATATTTATATGCATTTTAAATTTATAACATTGATAATTCCTCCAAGTGTGTAGGTAAAAACACTAATGAAAGTTATAAAAATTAAAAAAAAAAAAAAAAATATTTATTTATTTTGTACCCAAAGAAGTGAAATAATCATAAACAAGAAAATATGTGGTCAATTAAAGTCATATATCTATAGGATATCGCTACGTAAACAAAACACACACAACAAAACATACTCTTAATATGCACGTATAGTTTTGTAACGTATATTTATATATATTTATATGCATACTAGCTGTTGCGCGCGACTTCGTCTGCGTGTGATGTAATTTTTTGATGTGGCATTAAATTTAGTTCTAGATCTAAAAAAAATTATAGTATGTAGTATCGCTAAGCCTTAAATGAGGGGTTTGCTGCTGTCCGCTTTCTTCTTGTACGAGTTCTATCCTGTATCTCCATCCACAGTTTGGCTAAATTAACCACATATTATGACCTCTATAGTACAAAAATAATTATTTAAATCGGTTATAATTTGTCGGAGCTATGGTGTCGAATTGTCAAACACTCACCCCCTCTCCTAATGGAACCGAGCTTAATGTCGGGATAAAAAGTATCCTATATTACTTCTAACACTTTCAAAAATATGTGTACAAAGTTTCATGATGATCGGTTAAGTAGTTTTTGCGTGAAAGCGTAACAAACAAGCTTACATTCACATTTATAATATTAGTAGGGATTACTTCTAACACTTCCAAGAATATGTGTACAAAGTTTCATGAGGATCGGTTAAGTAGTTTTTGCGTGAAAGCGTACCAAACAAACTTACATTCACATTTATAATATTAGTAGGGATAACATTTATAGCATACAATATTTATGTCCTTACTTACCTAAAATAAGATATTCCGTAACTTTTGTTGGCGTTTTGGCTTGTTTGTATCTTAAGAAGCAAATAATGTGTATTATTACCATTTCATTCGATGCCGTGGTATGAAAAGGCTTTTCGCAGATATATCTATGTATGCCTTTATCACTACTAATTCTTCTTAGTATAATCATGGCGGAGTCAAAAAAAATGTTTTTAAGCCCGATTAAAATATCACACAGTCTTGCAATCAATTATGTTGTTATTTAGATATTACCTATTATTAACCCCAAACATTGCAATGCGAGTTGACGGGCTGTTATGATTATTATCACAAACCTATAAACTACTCTTGTATAATTATTGATATCTTAAACTATGTAAAGAGATACTAAAACTTTAGTAAGTTTTATTACATTTCCAACGCAATTTTATACCTTATTTCAAAGCCTTCGTCTTCTTGACAAATAGTTCTTTTTCCGAGCAGACAAGTCAGCGATAACGGCTTAAATCAACTGCAGACGAAATTCATAAAAGTCTTACGTTTGTTATTGCATCTGATTTGAGTTATTTTTAGGCTAAACATAAATAACGTCCCTAAATTAGACATTATATGTCCTGTTTTTGTTATTAAAAGTAAGAATTAAATCAGAAAAAAAATTAGTGTGTAGAAATAATACATTAAAGTGAAGTAAACATTTAAGCTATGCGGAAAATGCCGGTAATTTTTAATGCGGTCATAGCATAGTGGTGACTATAGTACAGTCTTTCAGGGGTCCCTCAACTTCATGGTAGTAGTTACTAGTATGCAGTTATCACTATATCAATATCACTTGCAATAACGGTGTAAGATAGCCTTGAGGAAAGCTACATGCCGGAATCTCCGTAATATTCTCAAAACGGTGTAAAGTCCAATCCACACTTGGCCAGCGTGGTGAACTACGGCCATGACCCTTCTCATTCTGAGACGAAATCCTTGCCATGTAGTGGGACGGAAATGGGTCGATGATAATGATGATAGCTGACGTTACTGAGATCACTTTTTAATTTAGAAAGCCTGCGGCAATATGCTGAGATAAAAGTATGGACTGGTTAACTTGTAACTTAGTTTATTTCTTTTGTATTTATTTTGATCTTCTTTTCAGGTGGTAACATTGGTGGTGGTTGCATTTTCAGATTCCAAATCGTCAACCTATTAATGTATAGGTACACATATGATTCGGTTGTTATTAATATTATTAATGCGGAAAATTTGTCAGGGTATTAATTAACAGCCAATTCAGTATTGCCCTTGTGTTCGAAAGGAGTAACAAACATCAAGAAACTTAAAGAGTCTCTGGATGTTTGTTACTCCTAATAATAAAAATATTTTATATATTTTATTAATTAAAATACAATAAGATCTTTTAAAATAATGTTATTTTACGAGTACTTGCTTGACTGACAGACGTTAACTGGAAATAAACCTTGAACCCGATTTATGTTCCACTATAAATCCAAACCATCCAGGGAATCATCATAAACGGTTCAGTGGTTATAATTAACGGATTATATGCATATAACAATGTATAATAATTTAACAAATATATATAATATAGAGATGTATTTTTTTAACTTGTCTACTGTCTTGTCTAAATTCTACACTAACTCTCAAAGACGAAGTGACGTGTGAGTAATACCCTACGTGTGATCGAGCTGAAATGGATAAGAAAAAATATAAATGAACCCAGTGTCACCAAAAAGAGATTCGGAAAAGCTCGTTATTCTGATAAATTGCACGTCTCACTTTATTTGCTTTAGAACATTTTACATTCAATCTCACTTGAGAGAAATGGCGACAATAAATCAAAATTTTAAATTTAATACCGAAGCCGGGGGAGATAAACTTTATTAATACTTTCTTGGGTTGTTTCATGAATTAATGTTTTTATAGGTTTCTATTTTATGAAACGAAATGAAAAACGCGTAAGTATTGAAACCTGTTTAGTAAAGAAGCTAATTATTTCGCATTACACTTCGAAAATCAAACACCACTAATAAGACTCCTAGGAATTAACCAAGAAAGTTTTATTGTATTTTGGTAGTGTAAGAATATATTATTTTTATATAGAAAAACACCGTACAAGCCATAGTTTTCCATTTTGAAACCACAATAGTTCCGTCCAAAAATAAATGCATGGCAGCATCTTGGTCGACAAGTAATAAATTACGCCAGTGCAGTGTCACCCAACAGCTGGTCTTCCCAATTCTCTGCCAGCTGCGACAACTGCTGAAAAAGATATCATATTCACGTAATTTTATTTTACATTTATATTGCTTTCAGAAAAAATATTTTTTGATACTGAATAAGATCTATTTAAGAGCATCGCAGTCAATTTGAGTCCATATATAACCTGTCAAATTATAACAGTTGGATATGGAATTCACCTCATTTTTTTAACTGGTTTTATAATGTAAATAATCATTACATTACATTTTAGTTTAGTATATGTTTGTAAATAGAAAATAAGTGCGATGAAATAACTAAAAATGTGATTTAATTTTTGTAGGTGTCTTTTTATTATATTTTAAAAATTGGAAAATAAACTTTACACTTAAAGTAACAAAAAGGTTCTACATTTTCATTAACATAAAATAGACTTTACTTACGTAAAATTAAGAATACCATACAACCTGCCTAACCTGCTAGCTGCTTGACTTGAAAGAGATATTAATCCCATACCCCTAAAATATCTGAACGCTTAACTTGGGGTACTACTTTGAGTGTAGGTTGGTAACTAAACATAGTTGAAGCATCCCAACAGACCATATACATAACAGTTATTTATTCAGGAGATTCTAACTTACAAAGCCCATGTTAAATCACTGTCTTGACTACACAATAGTCTAGCTTATATAATGACATAGCGCCCTCTGTAGGGACGAAAAGAGGCTTCATTACGTCCTCGAGCCCACTATAAACGTTTAATATTCCATCACAAACCTCAAACCGTTGTTAGACATTCAAGACGCACAACCCTTCGGGAGGAGAATTAGAAAAATACAAGCGCCTGATAAAGCTCATCGTTAGAAAATCCCGAGCAAGTAAGTCCCCAGGGTGCCCGACGTTGCGAGATATTTTCACGGTATTTTAGCAATTTTAACGAGATTCCATATTTACTTCAATGCACGGCTTTAAAGATGCGTAATCTCATATTTTTATAACTTTGTCGTGTAAGCTCAGTTCCATCTCTATTGTTACCCGCAAGTTGGGTTTGGCAGGCGTTTATTTGAGCTTCACAATGGTGCGAAACATTTTGAAGGGTTCCGTAATCAAATGGAACCCTTAAATATACTCAGTTTTTTTAAGACAGTGAATCAAATCTGCCTATCCCTAAAGGTAAGGGTAGGTTCCATACCTACGCAACCAGATTCGACTTGAGTATACCTATCCATGTAATTTTTAGACGCAATGTAAATTTTGAAATTAAAAAAAATCCCAACTTTCGATATCGTATACATTATTATTTTTTTTTCGTGTATATTGAGATGGGTTTTATCTGAATTAAACAATTATTATTATTATTATTCTACTAGTCAAGTCTTTTGGTAAAAAAAAAATCAAGTCGCCATTTTGAGGCTGCGGTCAATTGGGATTTTAATCAAACATAGCTAAGAACAATTCCCCCGTAGGTGGTTAAAAATAATATTTCTGACATGTACTTGTACACGAGTCCTACAGTTATATCTACGTATATAACAAAACAATATATTGACCAATAGTTTCTAAAGTTCCTAAAAAATGTTTTATTCGAGAATTGATAAATTAAACAGCCACACTTTCCATATCGTTTTGCTGCCATATTTTGAAACTCACTGTTGGGAATCGGGTTGAAATTATTGTAATAAATTGTTATTATTTTTAATTGTTAATATACTCGTATGTTGTCGTACAATAAATTGAAAGTCGTACGGAGCATCTCATCGTAGTAAATTTAAACAGTCTAACAGTTCCCCTGAACATTTTCAGACGTCTTCATTTGTTGATTAAAAGTGATTTCGAGAGTGCCTAAAAAAACACGATAGAATATGCAGCGCCGAAATTTTCATTTGCATAGTTTTTATAAAAAATACTGTTAGATTTCCCGAGTGATTCGATTTTCATCAGCTTAACACCTTTAGGTGCAAAGGTGCAAACGATAACAAAACACACATAAAGAGTCACATAACCTGACGAGTAGGGTTTACAAAAATAAGGACAATATAAAACTATTCAATGATTTATGAGAATCCTTGATATTTGATAAAACTTAGATTTTTATCTAAGTTTGCAAAATCTGAAAATTTATTTCACAGAATAGCGATTCAAAATGTGCCAACTTTTGACTGAAAAATGCATGTGAAAATTTGATGCAAAGGACTGAAATGTAACTTGAACTGTGAAAACCCACATTTCTAAAAGAGTGTAAAGGCAACGAACATACGGACAGGCGATAAAATGAGATAGTATTCATAGTTAAATTCTGTTGTTTATACAACAGAATTAACAGAGCCTAAAGAGTATCGTTCGGTAACATTAAATTTTTCCTTTCTTTCATAAAAAACTAATATGCAATTGTGAATATATCAACCTATTTAAATATATTTTATCAAATCTTTTCTTTTTCTTGTACCTATTTACAGAAGTCCATCAAATCCTTAAACAATATGGTCGAATAAATATTTCAATCGTGACTTACAGACCTAAAACAATAAAATATGTTATCCCATAAAACGCCGTTTACTGTCCAATGGCTGTCCTGTAAAGTCTTTTCATGCAATATTTATACGGTGCCACGGTGTTCACAATATTCACTACGTCTATTTCCTTTTTACTGCCTTTACATTATTTACGCGTTGCTACACAAAGTTCAGTTAAATATTAAATGGGAATGAAAAATATTGTGATTCTCGTGTTCTTTATTTATATAGTTTTTCAGTTTACTCTAACTTACGAAGCAAGGTTTCTAAGTTTAATTTGGTGAATTGTCCACCTATTAATAAGAAGGGCTGTATTCTTTCCGACTGACGAATCTTCTATCAAACTTCTAAATAATTAATTACCTCCTTAAATTATAACATTACCATGTTGTGGAATACTTTTTACATTTTTAACTAGTATTTGACGAGTTTCTCGCTTATAAAAACGCTGAACTTTCATTTACTTAGTCTCTTGTCCTTGTTGTCAGGCTTTTTGGGATGGGAACAAGATTTTTGGTTCATAAACATAACTTAAACATCGAATTAAATTAATACATTAGTCAGTTAACGTATAAATGCTAAAAGATCTACCTACCTACAAAGTACACCGCATTTATTTAACTATAAAGGAAATCACCTAGTAAAAAAGGATGGTATGTACTCTAAGAAACCTACTATTGTATCCTTTTAGCATTTAATACAAATTTGAATTTCTTTAATAAATAAATTTATAAAATATGCAAATAAATTAAATTTAAGTGCCTATCTGGAAGACATGTGCAACCGAGTTTCGCTTGCCATTTTTGTGTTGTAAAATTATATTTTTTTAAGAAATACACCTTTGTATATACCCGTTCATCGATAACATAAGGTATCGATAATATGTTATTTATACCTTAATTCGAGAGTTCACGAGAGAGCTCGTTTTAATATATTAGAAAGAAATAAGTAGTAGGCCCAAGTTACATACATTAAAGTTTTATTCAATTAAGTACAATCTATGATTCTCCCTTAATAAGGGATTACCACAAAGAAACTTCCATTAAGCTATCCGCAAATGAATGGCCCAATAATTTCCGTCTTATATTTACTCGTTGACTAAGCGCACGATTTATTTGTTTTATCTCCATCCCTTTGTTGTAGTCTAACTGTGCAAATAACGAATAAAACAGTTACAATTTAACCAAATGGACCATAACAGCGTCTGAGAAAGTCGCCACAGCCATTAAAATTTCGAAAGAGAAGCTAAATTGTACGTTTCCTAACCGACTCGTTCTTTGAGTCCTTTTCATCCAAATTTTAAGGATAATTATTTTTAACACTGCCTCGCATAAATTGCAGAGATTTATTTCCTCAGAACTCATTTGTTACGATTTTTCACAGGCCTACATAGTTAACGACTTATGGCTCCGAAGCATGGTCACTATCTAAAACTAAGAAGGCGCCATAAAAAGGCTCAGAGTCACTCTAGGGCAATGGACAGAGCTCTGCTCGGTGTATCTATATGTGTCAAAATTAGAACTAAGGAAAGCCGTAGAAGAAATACCAATAAAGCTGGAAGAGTTTTAAAGCTAAAGTGACAATAGGCATAGCATGAAGCACGGGTGACCGATGGACTTTGATAATCCAAGGTGCTGGAGTGACGACACTGTACTTAAAAGCGCAGCGTTCGTGGCGCTCCACTAGGTGGATAGACGATATCTTGCGAGCAAATGCGACAAAGGGCCGTGGAGTGTTGAAGTCCTTACAAAAAAATCTATGTCTAGCAATAGATACATGCTATCGGTTGAAATAATAATGATGATTTATATAATTTATAAGTGGACTTCCTATGCAGTAAAAAGCTTACCACAGATCCACTCACAAAGTGGCTCTGACCAGCGGGAGGAGAGTTTACATTTATGAGTATTCCAGGTACCCGTGTAACTCATAATATATATTAAACTAGATACATAGAACATTAGTTAAACGCGGGTGAAACCACGAGGAACAGCCAGTGTATGAATATAAATGTTGACGTTATAGTAAAGTTTTATCGTAAAACAAAAGTAAGTAAGTACGTCGTAAGTACAAAAGAAAGATGTCATTCGTGACTTGTTAAAGGATGCGTATATGGACATTTAAATTGTGATACATTCGTTTGTTTTAGCTAGGCTCTGTCCGCGGTTTCACCTGCGTGTACTGCTCTTCTCCGCTTATCTATAAAAGAGGCCTCCTAAAGGAGGGGCAAACTGATAGTCAATAGTCAATAGTCAATAGTCATTTATTCATAAATATTAATATTATACGTCACAAAGTAATTATTCAATAATAAATTGTCTCATGCAAATGTATATTGAAATTTTATAAATTCATTATAATATTATTCTATAATAACAAATAAGTAAAGTCAATCTTCACAATATTTTACTATCCAAGAATTCATTATAACTGTAGAAAGCCTTCTCGACAAGCCAAGTCTTCAGTTTTTTCCTAAATAAATTATTATTTGGTGCATCTCTTATGCTACTTGGTATCCTATTAAAAACTTCTGGGCCCATGCCTGCTACAGTCTTTGTAGCTTTTTTAAGGCTGTGATATTTTGATAGAAGTCTATGAGGGTATCGTAAGTAACAATGACTCCTTTTGTTAAACTCGTTTCTGTGCTGCTCTACGTATACTGCTACATTATAAATGAGTAGGCAAGGCAGCGTTAAAATACCTAGTTTAATAAAGTAGGGCCGAGCTGGGGTGTCTTGCGATACATGAGCAAGTATCCTGACTGCCCGCTTCTGCAATTTAAAGACGCGTTCCCAATCGGCACCGCGTCCCCACAAATCAATTCCATACTGAAGAAGGCTTTGAACAGAAGCAAAGTAGCAAGCATACGTTGCCTCCGCTGACAAAGTATGTGTAACGCGCTTTAGAGCGAAACAAGCTGTAGAAATTTTGCCACATAATTTGTCGATATGCAAATTCCATTTTAAGCCTTGATCTATCTGGAAGCCCAAAAAAGTAGTTTTATCGACCTGCTCAACTTTTTGGGCTTGAATGGAAACAGACAGGCACCGACGCTTCCGACCGGCTAGATTAAATTGCATAAACTGTGTCTTTGTGATGTTGAGGGCTAGACCATTTGTCAGAAACCATTTAAAAGTAAGTTCAGCCGTTCTGTTTAATTTATTTTCAAGGTCATCTAACGTTAATGCTGTTATTAGAATTGCTACGTCATCAGCATACATATAAATTTCACAATTTTCTATACCGAGAGGGAGGTCATTCAGCAGCAGCGTGAATGCAAGGTTCGACAGAGACGATCCTTGTGGAATGCCATTGTATGCGGTTTGGCTCATTGATTTTAACGATCCGGCTTTACTTACAACTGTTTGTTTTCTCTCTGAAAGAAAGTCAACTAGTAGGTCCAAAGCGGGACCATTTATTCCATAGTGCTGTAACTTCATTTTTAAGATGTTATGATCCGCAACGTCAAATGCTTTTGAGAGGTCGCAGAAGAGGACTGCGACCTCGTTCTTCCGCGATAAACGCACTTTTGCATTTATTATATTAGAAGATATACAATTTATATAAATAGAAGAAGTAGAAACACTAATTTATTGAATCAAAAACATAAAGAATTGAATTTTAAGAATACTGTTGCCTGTTTAAAATTATAAATTTGCAGACAGCTGATCATTATTTTTATTTATGGTTTAGAATAATAAATTGAAAAATATATGATAAACTTTACCCTGACAACCTACCAGGTCAAGAAATAAATGCCGTCAATAACACAAGTGTTTATTTCCCATAAAAGGAAACTCTACCATAGCTCCCATTTCTCGGGATGTACCTATTTCCATTGCGTCCTTATTAAGCTGTTCAGTATAAATATCGAATACGCTGATCATTTTGGTGGAATTGCAGCAATTGAGCAGCATCTTATAAACTCGATCTCCAAAACTAAGTTGAGCAGAAAGTAATTCAAGAAGCATATTTTAAAAGCGCCATATTTATATTATTATCGACTGGCGCGGTGGGCAGCGACCCTGCTTTCTGAGTCCAAGGCTGTGGGTTCAATTCCCAAAACTAGAAAATGTTTGCGTGATTAACGTGAATGTTTTTCAGTGTCTGGGTGTTTATAAGTATTTATGTGAATATGCATAAAAAAAAATTCATCTATCTTAGTACCCTCAACACAAGATTCGCATAGTTTGTGGCTAGATGGCGATGTATTTACCAACGTGATAGTGACGTAAATTAATATTTTGAGTGATGTAACTTGGTAAAAATCTTATCATTAAAATATAAGTTTATTTCATAGACAGTCATTAAATTTTAATACGTGATTGTGAATATGTTAACGTTGAAGAGGCCCCATATATATATATAAGAAGCTGTTTACTTAGGCTGACAGCGAGGTAAAATATTCAAAGTACCTTATACAAACATATATTTTATGGGCAGCTTACAAACCAGGTTGGCCATTGTTAAAAATTATATAGAGCTGTCCCTAACATAAACTTATTTTCGTTACAACATTTACGAATTTTGTATGAATGTATATATTGCGACCGAGGTGGCATATTATTTTGAACGTATTACTTTTTCCAAGTATATAAATTATCAATGTATGCATAAATGGGATGTCTTCATCATCATCCTACTGACTGCACTCCACTGATGGACATAGGTCTTTTGTAGGGCTTTCCAAACTCCACGATTCTGGACCGCGTGTATCCAGCGGCTCCCCGCGACTCGTTTAATGTCGTCTGTCCACCTTGTTGGGGGTCGACCAACGCCGCGTTTACCGGTGCGGGGGTGCCACTCCAACACTTTGGAACCCCAACGTCCATCAGTTCTCTATGCTATGTGCACCGATTCCATCCATCCATCATGTGTCCCATTGGCTCTTCAGCTTTGTCTCAGATCCGTAGGTCATCACTGGCAACACGCACAGTTCGAAGACAGAATGAGGTGACTTAGTGCATTTAAAATATTTTAAAAGCGGTACCAAGTGGGTAGGACTTCGACTCTACTTTCGGGGGGCCTATTTCAAATCCCAGCACGCACCATTAACTTTCTTTTTTTAAAGTTATGTGCGTTGTTAAGCAAATAAAATATCACGGGTATCAAAAGTGAAGGAAAACATCGTGAGGAATCCTGCATGCCTAAGAGTATGCCATACCGTTCTTAAAGGTGTGTGAAGTCCACCAGGTACGCCCTGGGTCAGCGTAGCCCTGTGGTGGGCCGGTAACGGGTTAATATGATGATGATGATGTTGCAAAGGATATATATTCCTTTGATACCTACTAAAGTTTTTAGGTAATATTCCAAGGAATGAAGTGACGATTGAGCTATAATGGTGATACAATAAAAGAAGAAGAACGAAAGCGCAGCCCTCTTACTCTTTATTTGTACACTGCCAGGCAATTGAAGTATAATGACAAGACGAGTAATAAAAACAGGTAGTTTAAAATTATGTATCTGCTATCTATCTTTTATTAAATCAACTTGGGCGTATTTGCACTAGGGCGAAAAGGGAAATTGCCCGGGGCGGCAGGCTGCGAGGGGTATCGCAAGCAAATTTCATAGTTCCTATGGGATAGAGCTAAGCACCTAAGATACCTGTTATAACCTCTCCACGCACAAAGCATTTGTTAGAACATAGTCAAGAAACTATGAGACTTACTTATTTCCGTAATAAAATATTGGAATATTATTGTTTACATAATTTCAAAAAGTTCTGTCTATGTTACGATGGTATGGCATTTTGAGTATGGCATCTCTATTCAGTACTGTTTCATCTTTGCAGTTGGTAGACCATAACAGCAGTAGTTTACTAGCTCTGCATCTCTCTTTACCTTTAAGGGCCTTTTTAGCACATTCATAACATTAGTAGGGAGTAAATGCGAATAAAACAGCGACCGAATCCAACTGCACTTCTAGTATTGAATAAATTATGTTTCAGTTTATTTTATCATACACGCATAATATTTAATATATCTTTTCCATTATTTTATGGGGCGGTTACTCTACCGGCCCAGAGCAATGGGCGCTGAATCTTAAAATAAGCCAATGACAATAAAACATACAACTCATCAAATGAACTAAGTCATAATTGTCTAGTACTTCATAAACTCATAGTCATAATTGCATTGTGCCATCGCAGTTAAAGTTAAACGTGTCCCTGTGAAAACTGTACGAGTTTGCGTCCCCTACATAAACTCGGCCGGTTTGTCCAGTGAAATGCTTGAACTCGCACGTCCTTTGTTTTTGCTGTTCGGTATATTGCAAACACACAGTGTGATTGCAAACACACGACTCGCTACGAACCGAAAATGCTGCACATTTACAGTCAACACTCGTGGAATTCTGATTTCCAAAAAAAATACGCTTCGTATGTAAGAGATATAGCTGTTTATATTACAGCTGCGAAATACTTTTTTTTATATCCGTCGGTTTATTGGCACTGTTTTTTGAAGATAGTCATCATCATATCAATCCATTACCGGCCCACTACAGTGCGTGTGCCTCGTACCACAATGAGAAGGGGTTAGGGCCTCAATCCACCATGCTGGCCCAGTGCGGATTTGTGGACTCCACACACCTTTGAAAACTCTCAGGCAAGCAGGTTTTCTCAGGATGTTTTCCTTCACTGTTGTGAAGTGATATTTTAGTTGCTTCAAACACATAACTTAGAAAAGTTAGAGGTGCGTGCTAAGACTCAAATTCGACCCCCGACAGTGAGGTCAAAGTCCGCTGAATACAGTACGACTCACATTTTTCTAAAGTTGATTGGAAGTTACATTTACTGTTTTACATCCAGTTCACTCTCTCAGAGAAAGACTAAAATAAAGTGTAACTGAAGACTTTGATAAACCGATTTCAGAAGGAGGAGGTTATTGTTTCAAGACTTTTATCCAAGAATTCGCTAGGTAACTTAATATATTTTTTTAGACGACTGATGAGGTGAGATGAGGAGTACAAAATGCATTTAGTAGTAGTAGAACTTTTTATGACAGCTTGTGCGGGGAGGATAAACTGTATGTATGTTACATATATAGAGTGAATATTAAGTAAAAAATACGTGGCAAAGGATACTTTTTATTCTGTAAATGCATCTGGATTCCCACAGATTTAAAAAATAGCCTTCTTTACCTTACAATTTACAGTTAACTCAATCGTAATGAAACTTTGAATAGAGATAGCTTGCATTCTAAAACTAACGGAACCCCACGTGATTTTAAAAACACCGAAACAAACGCGGGTGACGTTGTGGGCAAGTTAGTAGACTATAATAGCATCGTAAAAGTCAGTGCACTACAGTAATATGTTTTAGTGTGAAAGCAGCTCTAACTAGCAACCAGTGTTTCCCTGAAGAATGAAATGCACGTCGGTTTGTCACGTACCTGCATAATGCCTTTAGTATTTTCTTTGCACAGTAACATCTAACTGTAACGGAATGTAAAACATTTATGGGCTTCGTTGCAGCTAGATTTTATTACATGCAACAATTTGGTTGTTGTTCTACTAAATTTATTTTCGTCTACTGGTGCTTCTAAGGTCAGTGTGCTTCTATTAATAACGAATTCAAAATTCAGTTAGCGTTTATGAGCAGTTTGTTTATTTACAATTTACAATACAACCTGACAATAACACGATGACGTCTTGACATGTTTAATACTGAGTTGGGGCTGCCTCGCACCTCCTTAATTTCAGTAATAGCCTTTAACAGGCTACTGCTGGTCTAAAGGTCTTTCTGAACTGGTTGTTTGTTTGTATTTGAGTTTATGTATTCGCGTGAGTGTGTGTGTGTGTGGAATCCTCGTAGGTACTTATCTTTTCAATGAGATATTCGATTCGAGAAAACATTGCATATTCAATACACATCAAGAGCGCTTCACATATGTCTCATAGATTCATGAAAGTTAAGAGGTTGAGCTAATCATTAACAAATAGTTGTAGTACTTGGTACTACTTCAATAGATAAAAATTTGTGAAATTCCTCAACTGTACGTAGAATTTGGTAGCACTAAAAACTTTATTATCGAAATACCTGTAATATTCAGATAAGCAAGGCGAATATATTCTCTGGCAGAAGTCGTGGGACGCACAAGTCTGCAATTGCATAAAGTTTGCACAATCAATCGCAAGTTCAACGATAGGATTGTACCTACGCTACGGGTGAACTTGGCAGGACTTAAGTAAGTTTTGGTTTGGATCAGCAATTTGGGAAGCCAATTTAAATTAGCTAAATGATGCTATTAGTATGCTGAACACCTACATTTAAAGTTAAATATGAGGCGAATAGCTTTATTACTGTAGGCGTCCTATCGAAAGAAATAAAGGATAGTACTTGTCAGGTGTGGCACAACCGACTAAAAGGTTCCAGCTCATCATTGTGCTACATACCCCACCAAAAAGCATCGGATGCTTTATTTAATGTAATTATAATGAAACTATATTGACTGTATAAAATGCTATATTTTTTGGCAATATGCACTAATCTTTTAATGTCATTGTCGTTGGTTATTTGGTGGTGCGTTTTGCTGCCGACTCGCTGGCCTCACATTTATCTTGTGGTTATCTCAAAATTTCTAATAGGTTATCTTCTTGTGGTTGTCCCAAAATTTCTTTCGTACCATCGTCATACCTACTTTGTATAAATAGGTTGTCTTTTTGTTGAACAGATATCCTTCCATATAACATTTGTCTTATTTTGTATAGGTATCATCACAAGATCATGTTTTGTTGGTGTACCTAACTTCGTTTTAACGTAATTTGTAAGGTTTATTTTAATTGTAATGAATAAGCGGAGTCGTCTGACACAAGAGCAGTAATATAAGATAATTTAAAAAAAAGCTCCAGCGATATATTGATACCACTTTGCTTTTTAAGTTATGTTTCTAGATATTTATTTTACATAAAAGACACACGTCACTTGCATGGAAACAATGAATCTTAGCGAATTTTTTGGTATGGGGAATTTAGCGAATGGGGTACTTTCGTGTATAAATACGTCAACCTCGTGGGCGCAATGGTAAGTACTGGAAATAAGCGGTCCCAGGTTCGATCTCTGATCTGATTTACAAATCAGGCCAGAGCCTAAAACTAACGACTAAGTTTGATATCAGCAATTTATTTCGTTAATTTTATTTTATTCCACATATAGTTAAGTCTTGATTACAGTCTCACTTAGGAAATAATTATAATGCAGTTTAATAAAGTCGGCTTACTAGCCTGTTACGTGTATGGCAGTTATATTAAACCAAAACCCTTAACCTTCGTTCTTCGTGGCATCGTACCGGAATGCTAAATTCCTGGCCAACGTATTTGTCTGTAAAGTAGTAAGTATGCCAAAGCCCCACACAAAATCAAACAAATTAAATTAAAAAATATATATATTTCCGAATTCCCCTTGCCGAGGTTTGAAGCTGGAACCACCCACTCACAAAACCACAGCGCTCGCCACTGCACCAGAGAGGTCGACAAGTGTAGGTAATAAATTATTAAAAAACGAAACGCAAATGTTTGCAGTCGAAATAAGCATAGAAAACAGATTTTCTTTATATTTATATTATCACATTGAAACTTTAAAATAAGTATTTCTCTATTTTTAATTGTTCTTTTAAGGCAGTCTCAAAATGCATGGCAATTAGGCAATGTCCTCCGTCGTAGTTGCCGGAAAGTCGAAAAATCTCGGCAATTTGTCGGATAGTGATTATATGACTACGGCCGACGTGAAAAGAAATAATGCCGCGAACTACTTGGGCGCTTACGGCTTTGTACGAAAATTCATTCAAACCAGAATTGTGTAGAACGAGCAGACTCATTATCAGAAACAATGAACTCTAAGCGTGCGAATATAATTTCAAATAATATACCAATTTTTTCACGAAAAATTAATCATAATAAACTTTTTTCAGATATTTACCTTTTCCGACACTCTAAAATGCACACACACACGGGCACAGGCGTTTTTTTGTAACTTTCTTTTACTGATCTCAGAGTATATTTTTTTTTATTTTGTTATTATTGTAAGAACAGTTGTATTTGGCTGTATTACTTGGGCACTTATAATTTTTTTTTCACTTCTTTTTAACGCTGTTTATTTTCATGAATAAATTATAAGTACTGCCATCACGTCTTGATGTACTCTTATGAAATTCGCCATATATATTCGCTTTGCCCGTGATTTTGCCTGCACAGATTAATCTTCGGAGGTTAACAAGTTATCTACCTATGTCACTCTTCAACTCTTTAATTAACACTACCGCTCCATTATTACGACAAAAAAAGAAAATCCAGCTAAATTTATACAGAATGCCAGTCGTTTTATCCAAAACCCAAATACTATTACAATATCTCATCAGTTAGAAAATACGAAGGACAGCAAATCCTCATCTTATCATCACTATCCTCTCAAAATGAGAAGAGTTTAGGCCAGAGTCGCTGGCCAAGTACGTAGTAAGCGGACTGGTACAAATTTGAACTTAGAATTGAATTAAACGCCTTGTAGAACGTTCTGTATAATTCTCAGACATGATTTTGTCACGATGTTTTTCATCACCCTTAAAGCAAGTAATTTAAATAAACAGAACACATCACTCTGAAAAGTTAGCAGCGCGTGCCGGGGATCGAACTTGTTTCCCTGAAAGACTGGAGCCACAACGTTCTCATCTTCGTAATTTCTTGTTAGCTTATATAATTCTATCAATAAAAATATCAAGCAAAAATGTAACATACTAGGCATCTAGTAAGACAAAACAGTAACAAGATATACAAAATGCACTTAAGATTCTACTGGGTTTTCGGTTATACCCATTGTTAAATCCGTGAGAATACGGCTCTACATCGTCTCAGCCACATATTGTTTTTGCTGCCTTGTACAACAACATGGGAATGGAAGCCAACTACTTGCAGTACATGGTTACGTTACCTACCTATTGCGTATGGCTAAACTGAGCTAGTTGAATCTACAATGCAGACTTGAAACCTGTAAAACTTTATATCCTTATATTTTCAGAAATAAAAATCATTGAGTAAAGACATTTTTTATTTTGACAATAAAGTATTATAAAACTGAAATGGATCGAACATGTACCATTTATTTAACTTACTCAATGTTCGAGTATATACTTTGGTTTTCGGGTATATATTTTCATCTGTGTAACATTCAATAAATTTCCACCTAAACTCTTAAGCCCATACTGTTATGAACGAGGAGGAGAAAATTCCTCTGTGAAACATTAATAGGCTAAGGATGATTATAAAAACATATATTCACAACTGCAAAATTATGTGCTTACTTTTGATAGTTATCTTAAACAAGGAACCGTCGTCTGTGCAAGTCTATTTATTAAATTAATATTAAAGTTTGAACTCTCTCATAATGACTTTAAACTTTAAATTAAAAAACTTTTGAACAATCTGGACCGGGTCATACCTACCTAAAACAGGCTTTCATCAAGATTCAATCGTCTCTTTGCCTATATTATTAACGAAGCCATCTTTATCTTCAAAGTTTAATTTGACTAAGAGTAAAATCCCTTTTAAAGACTTTCTTAGAAGATATTTTTAATGCGAGTACCTACCTATTTGCTTAAGGCTCGCGTGTTTAATTCGACTGCCATACTAATGTTATAATATGATATGCCTAAAATGAGCTTCGCAGTTTTTCGGTATAAAATGTATCCTATAATTATTTTTCAATATAAATCGTGTATTTTATGGGAAACTCTGCTATAACCGTCAGTATCAATGAACATATCCATACCTTTTGACGACCTCCCTCGCGTAACGGAGAGCGCTGTGATTTTAAATAGGAGGTCCCAGGTTCGATTCCAGGCAAATTTGGGAATTTATAATTTCTGATATTTCATTGGTCTGGTCTGGTTTGGAGGCTTTGGCGGAGGATAGTTACCACCCTACCGACCAAGACGTGACGCTAAGCGATTTATTTGTTCTGGTACGATGTCGCGCAGAAATCGATTTGGGTTATGACTACCATAGGCCCTAAAAGGTTAGCCCGCTAGCATCTTAGACAGCACCATCACTATACCATAGTGGAATAAAAAAAAAACTATCTCGCAAACAATTCACTAATGCCGTTTGCCCACCTTACTGTTACCTACGCTACGCCATATTACATGTTGTGACGTCACTAGAAGATTCCTAAATATCGAATTGCTTTAATAGTTATTTATTTGCTTTATAGAATTCGTAATATTTCTAATCATAATATCTTTTGTGTATCCAAATAGATCTAAGATAAATATATAGTTTTACTATATTAGTGAAATTACTTACCGGAAACTAATACTACCTTAAAATATTATTTTTCGTTTTGTTGTCAACATTGTAAACAGTATCTAAACCGTATAAAATTAGAAGCATGGCTTTCTCAATGATTCATTCTGTATCAAGCAATTTTAGGGGGAACTGTTCGATTATATGCCTAATGAAATAAGGGAAAACTAGTATTATTCAAGTCAACTAGTATTATCAAAACGTTTTCCGATTCTAATTTGATCAAAAAATAACTAAGTGGCATCTCTTAGAATGCTCATGACATTCGGTAGCAATTCGTTTGTTCAATGTCGCAGTCTATACACAGTAATATTATAAATCTATGTCTATGCCACTTTCCAAGCCATAATGCGACTCTCAGGTAATCGCGGCCAGAGAATCGTAGGTTCAAACTCAAGTCCAAAAATTTTTACATGCATTTTAAAATTATAAAATTAAATTCCGATGCTCAGAAGAAATAATCAGCCGGTTATATCATGACGTCATTCAGTGTGCCTCATCTTTCTTTATTTCGTGACTGAGAAACTTTTAGTCTTTAATGTGATTTTACGCTAAGATGCAAGAGTCAGGGAGTTTGTACAATCAATCCCAAGTTGTGCCGAACTTCGTGGGAACCGGGAGTTAGTTTAGTTTACCTCGGATTAGTTCAGCATTTGTGTAGCCAGTGAACTAAACTTGTATTAGTTTATCGCTTGCATGTGATCACGAGTGAATCAAATTGACATGTACATTATTTTAATAAACCTACTAATTGCTATTAAAAATATAGTGTAATTGGCAGCTACACTATATTTTATAATTATACTATCCTCCGAGATACAAGTTACTTTTTTTAGGTGCAACTTAAAACTATTTTTTTTAGATTAAATGCCTCTAACACCACCTTCTTATTAGTTTCGGATAGGTTATTTTTACATTTTGTTTTGTCACTTGACATTAAGTAAGAAAGTGACAAAACTTTTGTTTAGGTCAAACAGATCATTCAACTGTAGTGAGGTGTATCTACAAATTTGGGAGGTGATTTAAAGTTTTTGGATAAGAAAGACAAACTGAAAATTGTGAAACCTGGAAAGATGATATTATAAAGAGGGTATGATATTACTATGTAATCTTCTGTGAGCGACAAAGTTCCTTATTTCTTTGCTCCAAGAGCTAGGGAGTTTATATTATTAATCACAAGTTGTACGATGGATTGTGCACTCTTGGCTAACTTCTTAGAAGTTAGTTTACCCCGGACTACTTCAGCATTCGTGAAGCCAATTGAACTAAACTTGTACTTACTTGTAGCTTTCATGTGACCATGAGTTGGTTTTAGTGACGACTATTTTTATTTCATCATAATCGTGTCAACCAATGGACGCCCACGGCTGGACATAGGCCTTTTGTATGGAGTCCCAAATACCACGTGTTTTGTGCCACTCGGGTCCAACGGCCCCCTGCGACTGCGTCTATCTCGTCGGGACGGGCGAAACCAACACTGCGTTTACCGGCGCGAGGTCACCATTCCAGCACCTTGGGACCACAACGACCGTCAGTTTTCCGAGCTACGTGCCCCGCCTATTGCCACTTTAGCTTACCCCGAAATTCTTTTTATTTACATAGTTTTAATTCGACATAACTATTAATCACATTCCAAAATTATTTTATCGTGTGAGGTATCGTAGGAGGTCAAATTGATCTCATGTTTGACCAGCGGGAAAATTGATAAGTACTAAAGTATTCTGTCAGTACCATCATTATCATATACACCTATTACCGGTTTACCGCAGGGTCTACTCCCACAATGAGAAGGGTGAAGGACAGTCCACCACGCTGGCCCAGTGCGGATTGGTGGACTTCACACGCCTTTGAAAATATTATGGAGAACTCTAAGGGTATCCTGACGATGTTTTCCTTTACCGTTGATGCAAGTGATATTTTTAATTCTTAAAACGTACATAACTTAGAAAAGTTGAAGGTGCGTGCTGGGATTCGAACTTGGCTCTTCGAAATTGGAACCGGAGCCCTTATCACTAGGCTGCAGCTGCTTCTGTCACCGCTTTCTTAAGTACCAGAAAAGAATCAGGGAATACGCACAGCCCGACCCCACCACGGTACCTCAATAAGCACGTGAAGCTTACGACCAGGTTACGATCACCAGCGTGTCATAATGATTGACCAAACCCCAACCCATGCGGTTTAGTGGGTTTCATATATTAGTATGCAGCCCCTTTATCATCATGCTGCTCGAAAATAATGGTGACCTGTGCCCCGAAAGGCTGATCATAATCAGTAGAATAGAGTATTTAACAATACTATACAATACAATAATAGAAGGTAGAAGAGTATTGTTAAATACTAGATAGCCCTCTTTCGATTCCATACAAATCAAAACTTTCGCCTGATGGAATTGATAAACTAAGATAGGAAATCTTGACACTTGGCACACTGGTCTCATAGAACTCCATTTAGCTATCATCATATAAAAAAGGTTGTCGGGAGGAGATCGCTTCAAGCGATAAGACCGCCTTTGTGCATATGTATATTATCGTTTTTATTTTATTTTTTGTTAACCTGGTTTTATATTTGTATGTGCAATAAAGACTTTTTCTTCTTCTTCTTCTTCTTCTTCATATACTATTAGTCCTCCTACCCCAATCTGTAGAAGAACCAAATACGAGCATATTGTCAAAGCCCTCCATTTAGGTATTAAAATGATTAGTTCTCTTGCCTCCATTAGAACACAGAGCATGTGGAAACGTTCTTATAAAAGCATTTAATTGTATAAACTCATCATTTTAGCATCAAGAGAGAGAAAAGGAAAAAGCTTTGAATAACATAAATGTTGTTACAATGTTCAGCATAAAATAAAAAAAATAATTTATGTAATGGAGCTGCATCCATCGCGAAAATCCATTATTTCATTCCCTTTACATTCTTTTTATGCTTATTTTCATATTGTAAATTTTAGTAAAGCATACTGTACTTTTTTACACTTTATAATGATTTCGGTTAGGATTTTAATGTTTAAATTTTAATTCGTTTCTGCAATTCTTCTGGCGTCATTTACAAAAAGGAGAAACATTCTTTCGTTCTTCATGTACCTACTCATTCATACCTTAACGATAATTATTATTGTTTATATAGTCCAAAACCATATGTAGCCCCATAATTTTTCGGACCTGTCCCTGGTACTGTGCAAGTTCTTGTAAATGTTACCAAGTTTTCATTAGTTCTATTGACTAGTAGGCAAACAGCTTTTTGACTTTTAGTCATGCTTAATTTAAAATCGTAACATCAACCCATTACCAGCCCACTACTGAGGAAGGGTCTCCTCCCACAATAAGTAGGGGTTAAGGCCGTTTTCCACCACGCCGGCCCAGTGCGGATTGGTGGACTCCACACACGTTCGCGAACATTATGTAAAACTTTCAGGCTTCATTACGATGTTTTCCTTCACCGCTGAAGCAAGTGATATTTTAATTACTTAAAACACACATAACTTAGAAAGGTTAGAGCCGTGCTGGGATTAAAACTCGGCCCCCCTAATGTGAAGTGGAACTCCTACCAAATGAGCTATTACCACTTTTCAGGCTTTATTACTAAAAATAACTTTAAAGAAATGGTGAAAGCCAAAACGTCGTTATAAAATAAAAATTAGCTTCCTAATGTTACTGTTGCTAAAACACAGACAGTAATCGATGTATAAATTAGAAAGTTTAACAGAATGTTGTATTTCTCTATATTAGTGTTTGTAAATCTTCCTCATCATCCGCAGCTGCACTGCTGGGCGCAGGGCTCGCCTCTCACAGGAGAAACTGTTTCAGAGCATAGACCCAGTATGCTGCTCCAATGCGGGTTGATGGGCTTTAAGGACTATTACAACAACTCAGTAATAATAAGCGGGACCGACGAATTCACGAGGCACGGGGCTGACACCGGCAACTTGCTAATTCGGGACTGTGCCGAAAAAGAAAATACACAATATCTTATAGAATTTTGCCCAACCCGGGATTCAAGCCCAGGACCTCGTGTTCCGTAGTTGATCGTGCTAACTACTAGACCAAAGAAGTAGTGACTAGACCATAGAGGTTGTTTGTATACATTTAATAAGATTCAAGGGAGATTACTTAAGGCTAACGCAGTATATAGTGCTACTTAGTTATTTATTGTAGTATGTGTACGTTAATACTGTTATTTTCGTAGTTATTATGTAAATATAATATGTATGTATTTATGTAAGTTTATTTTATTTTTATTTTACTTTTTACATAATCTATGCAAAATCCACTTTCCAACTTTTGATGGCGTTGCACGCTCAGGTTGCCTTTAAAAGATCAAAGCTAGCCTTAGACGTGCAATCTAGGCTAGGAAGAGTAATTATAGAATTGAAAAGAATTAGCCTTAAGAGGAAAGTGTAGGCGGAATAATCCGCACAAATGTATTCCCCTTGGTTCATGCCTTATTTTTTTCGTAGAATCAAAGTCTAGTATGACATGTCGCTATCATTTATTTATCTTGCAAAGCTAAATACTTTATAAAATCTGACCCTCTAAAATCATCTTGATTTATCTTTTATACCGCCACGTTCAGAGGAAACAACGTGAAAGAAAAAAAGAGGAACCTAGACGTACCCTTTTATAAAATGTTCATGACAAAAATAATTGAATCAGTTAAGTTTGGATGCGAAAACAGGAGAATATGAAACGATGATCTCCTCAAATTTCCATAGGAAAAATGGGTCTGAGCTGCAGCTGTCCCTATCGCACTCTACGGAGGAAGACAGACTCAGCGTGACGGCAATAGATTCTTCGACAACCTATTAATCACATTTTTCCCAGTCGTCTAAAAGTAAATGAAACTTATATTCGTTCGTAACTAGGGTCACCTGTCTAAGAGACCATAAAATCCATTCCACTCGGCAAGGAACGGTTGAATCATAAATATGTATAGAGAAAATCAAGCATGAGTCGCGAATAAAACGACGCCAAAAATACGATCTCTCGGGAGACCGAAGTCTGTTCATGCAAGAGCAGTGCAATACTGGAAATGACCTAAATAAAAACTACAGAGGCTAAAAAATATATATCGTATTGTCTCGCTATCATAGTTTGAATAGGAGGAAGAACGAAAAACCTCAATAAAACTTATAAAAAGTAAAGTTAAAGCGCAATAAAGAATATACAAAAGATTTTTGTGGCCAATTAAAAGTATGGTTCTGTGACCTCGTTGTAAAATAAAAATAAGTCAACAAAACAAAGAAAAACTATGACTTTCCTTTATAGTACTGATGTTATAAAAAATATTAATTAGTTTGTTTTTTGATAGATAAATTGATTTTAATAAATGTTTCACCATAAGAAAGCTATTTCATCTAGAAGTAACACAAGTTATATTTAATTTTCGTAATAATGAGTAATTACCCTGAAATAATAGTAGGTACTTCTAAAGCCTGCCACAAAAAAGCGCGGCTGGGATGCATCATACGTAAATACTATTTACAATAAATATACATATTATATTGTGTTTAGAAGATTCATTTCTGTTATAAATAAACTGGAATAACGCAATTTATTTCAAAATAAGAATAAAAAAGTTGTTGTATTAACGAATGAAATAGACATTTTACTGTCAACGGGATAATGAAAAGTGTATTTTCCGTATAAAATCTGCTTAGGCTGTATTCGTCACTTTCTGCCGCCAAACAGCATTACTGCGTCCTGGAGTCATTGCAGGCTTAGAATACCTACACCTGAGGTTGATGGGTACATACAATACGGCACTTTTTAGGACGTGTTCCTTGCATGCTCTGCTAATTTTTGCTCTGTTAATAGGTAATAGTTCTCTACATAGGTATAGTATATACCTGTGGAAAACTATGGATTCTAAAATAATCGAACATTTCCGTTAATTATTACTCCTAAAAAGGGAGTTTTCGTCTATGAGTAAGGTACACGTACAACTCACAATTTAGCCTATTGTAGCTTTGAGAATAGTATCTAATAAAATAGTTTAGAGTTTAATTTTTTTACTGCAGTAAAGTGACAAAGGTTGTCTGTAAAGTCGATAGTTGAACATGACAACGTCGTAAGAAAATACTGATGGGATGGTTGCATTTTTCAAAAGAAAATTTTAATTTTATTTGTTTGATAGATATTATCGTTGCTATAAACAATTGACACTACATTCACTTTTCACTGCACTTCATCCTGCCGAAAACATGTAAATGTATTATTGTATAGAAGCTGTCCACGCGGACGCATCGCTCACTCAAGTAGGAGAGAGACAGATGTCGAACGCGGAGGCCGACTGTGCCTCTTTGTCACTCTTTCCGCGCTCTGGCATGCACTTTAAGCCTTGAATGGAACGCCTCAGAGCGAGGTAACGCCGCATACGTCATGTTTTTTCGTGCGTGCAGCCGGCTCCATCGAATTAAAAGACGTTGTCACGTAAATAATTTTTATTTTTGAATTAAAATATCTTTAGGCGCGACTAGGGAGTAACTCAGATTTTTTTCTGACGGAAGTAACGCCCACGTCAGACATCTGTGTGGTTTCGGTTTTCTAAAAGTAATAATTTTGATTGCTCGTAAGTAAATGTCATATATTCCACGCTTCTTGACTTATACCCCAGCTAGTGGCAAATATCATAATTAATTAGGATTATTTATTTCCAATGTTTACAAACGGATCAATTGTGAATAGCAAAGTGAATAAAAATTCAACAGTTTTAAAAAAAATATTTTAAATTATAAAGTTTTTAAAAATCTCTTAACATACTTGTTTATTTATTAATTTTGTAATAATTAAATTATTAATAAATTTTCTGACGATTGCGACATTCTATACTATGTCTGTGTCTAACCTTCAATTTTCTACTCTCTATCTCTTCTATTTAACAAATGAAAATATTTATAAAATGTGAAAGTGATATAAATGTATTTTAAATAGAATATAAAATGAAATAGTGAACCAGTGAGTAACTCCCAGTAACATTTAACTGTTTCATCAATAAATAATAATAAAAGTTTTACTACAATCGCGCGTAACAAAACTTCACCTACATGCTAACTTAAAATTAACATAACTTTTTCAATAATAAAAATTTAAGAGAAGATTTAAATAGCCTTCCAGTATTTCTGCTTCCCGGTAATGCCGCTCTGTACCCACTTTATTTGGCCATATTTGCATAGAAACGTTTTTTGTGGGCGTGCTTGTTTGCTTAGACGATAGGTGGAGAAATGTTTCTGCATCTCGCCACGAAGAGATTTTCTCCTTAGATTTTGTGCGAAACGAATTTAGGCTAGTGCGTATCGGAATGTGTCTTATTTTACGACTACCCATGCATATATTTGGATTGTATAAATTATTCAGTGCATTAACAACTTTTACGACCATCCTCTATCACTTTGAGTATGTATAAACAGAGAATAATAATTAAAAGAGCTCTATAGCAGTCACTTAATAATTTGGGGTTGTCATTGAAATGATAAAGACATTTTCTGCGCGTAACGATATTCTATTTAAGAGGCAGATGTTTTAAATTATAAACGTAATATAAAATTTTACTTTTAATGTAGTTTATATTATATTGTGATGTATTTTTATACATGCTAAACTAGGTGAAACCCGCAAGTTCGTCCGCGTTACTTATGGATCAAAGAATCATGATATACCGAGAGGTATTTATTACATACAATTACTTTACTTATGTATGTGTATATGTGTATTATTTGTACATGTACCAATGATAAATAAATAAAATAAATATTTTGGTAGTACTAAGTAGAATAAGGTGAAATGTAATTTATAAGATTGTTAATAAAGGTTATTATTATTAAGTTTCATAGGAACTGAATAATAGGAATAATAGTTTCATAGGAATAAAGATAGTTATTTATTATTTATTTATTAAGGTATAAAATGGAATGATTATATTTGTGGCTTAAAAGAAGACGGACTATCTATCGTATTTTTTTTATTCAAATCTTTGGATTGTCTAATTTTCATTAATTTTACACTATTTCTCGAAAATGTATACATTTTCGTTAGTCATTAAAAATGCAAAATGTGCCCTATTATTGAATTTTATCCTCAAAAGTATAACAAAATCTTCGGAAAACGGAGCCTAGAGGTGTAAGGCTAATTACATTAATTAAATCATATGCATTTTCACATTTATATTATTAAAAATAGAAAATATAATATTAGTATAAAATATAAAGATGTTATCTTTTGTAAAAAAAAAAACGCTCGCCACTAATTTCTAATTTAGAAGTATTAATAAAAATTCTTCTTTCAATCTTTGATATCAATGTTAGAAAATATAAAAGTAAAAATATTTGACATACCTTGTGAATTTTACATTAAATGAAATACTATTTTTGACGAAGGTGAGACTGGATACTTAAATGGCTCAAATGTACCGATTTGACTTATGGCATTTACCTTTTACAACACTCTGAGAGCCTCTTTAGACCTTCTTTATCCCAGTATTTGTTCTGTAATCCCTCGAAAATTAATTATAGCCCACTTCATGTTTTACACGACAAAGGTAATCCAGGTCTACCAAAAATATTTTAGGCTATAACGTAATAAAGGGTTGCATCCAAAAATAATATTGATACTTAATTTAATAAACTTAATAACCTTGATATTTAATTAAATGTATTAATTTCACATAAAAATACAAACATCTAAGCAATTTAGCCCTTTATTTCTATACCTATGCTATTTTTCGATTTCAACATACATTCTACCTTTTTTTTAATACACAAATATTTCGTGTCGATTGCTGTAGTAATATGTTAAATAATCGAATTTGACGGACGTATAGACAGCCAAACTGCCAGAAATACCACCATAAGAGCTCTTTTTTTAACATCTAGATTCGGAACTTTAAAACAGACAACCTATAATATAAATATATATATATATATAATGTTAAATCTTTACTTGTTGAACATAAATAGCGAACATAAAAAATCATTGTGTTTATCTAAAATGTAATAATATTCTATCTAGACATTTAATATTTTAACATTTCAAGTAAACACACGCACAGTTTCCAACCTTAAAAAGATTCAATAATTCAGCTGATTAAATGTAATTTTACGAAGAAACCACAGGTGAGTTGCCTGGTGGATACTTCCAATAATGCAAAAACATTGGATACCTCATAAGAACCATTTTTAGACAAGATAGGCATAGATTTATAAGAATATAAAAGCCTAGTAAAACATAAAATTTACTTTGCCCATATTAATCATGAGAGATCAAACATGTAAGAGTATACAATAAAATAGAACAGCTATACGAAAGCTGCGGGAACTTTTTATAAATAAATTTCGTTAAAATTGACAAGCTATATTTATACCTATCAGATTCATCCTCATGGAAATTACGCTTTTTATTCCACTACTGATTACCACTACTTGATGATGCAGTCTACGATGGTGGCGGGCTAACCTGTTAGGGGTATGGTAGTAAAATATAAAATCACGTACAGTTAGTTATTCCTGCGGGAACTTATAAGTTTAGCTATGATATATTAATTTTTATAAATTTAAATCCTGTCGGTTCCGAAAATTTTTGTATGCATTTTAAATTTATAAAGTTTATAATTCCTCCAAGTGTAGGTAAAAACTCTAATAAAAATAATTTAATTATAATTTATTAAATCAGGCTATAAATAACGAACAACCGAACATGCGACACAATTACATTTATTTACATACACATATCACATTAATAATTATTCTTACTAAAAATCTAAATACAAAAGTGTTTTGGTTTATTTGTTTGTCCTTCATTCACGCTTTAACTAAGATACCAATAACCAACTTGATTTTTGGCAACTAGTTGAAAGAAAGGAAAGTACATTTATAATTTTAGCATATTTTTATATTTATTGTTTTAGTAGGTTTTCTCCCGGGCTGCCAAAGGATTTGTAAAATATGTATTACTAGCTGTTGCCCGTGACTTCGTCTGCGTTTGATTTTGTTGATGTGGCATTCAATTTAGTTGTAGTTCTAAAAAAATTAAAGTATTGCTAAGACTTAAATGAGGGGTTTGCTGCTGTCTGCTGAGGAGTTCTGTTCTCTATCTCCAACCACATTCATCAGATCTACACAGTTTGGGCAAAATAAGACATATTATAACCCCTAAAGTACATGAATAATTATATAAATCAGTTATAATTTGTCGGAGTTATGGTGTAAAATTTTCAAACACTTTCATCCCCTCTCCCAGGAACCGACCTTAATATAAGGATAAAAAGGATCCTATATTACTTCTAAACACTTTCGAGAATATGTGTACAAAGTTTCATGAGGATCGGTTAAGTAGTTTTTGTGTGACAGCGTAACAAACAAACTTACATTGACATTTATAATATTAAAGTAGTAGGGACAGGGATTATACCAAATACAAAGTCCTTAACTGGAGTGGAATTCAACGATCTTCTGACGAAGTTAGGTACAAATATGTGGGATTTCTTAGAAGCTTCCGCCGCTGAAAGGGTATGTGGTCAAATGTGGAAACCGTAAACTTACCTTGAGAATCAATTTGTTAAATATTTACTACTCCCAGGAGTAGAACTTGAGTGGGTACTAATACCTATCCTAAGATGCTTTTAATGCTACTAACGATACGGTCCGCTTTGTAAAGTCGCTCCTCTGTTAATATTTAATTGCGAATCTGTTCAATTCGCTATGTTACTAATCTTCTTAATGCTATACATGCAATAGAATGTTGGGTTTCATTTCCTTCCTAGCAGAACAACGAAATCACGTGATTTTTGGCATAAATAAATAACGAACAACCAAAGCAAAGAAAACAAGCTTATGGGCAGGCTAATGACATACGTTTCTTAATCCCAACAAAATGCATGGTCCCCATGGAATTAATTAAGAATCCATTAGATGCGCATTCAGTGGTAATTATAGAATAACTGCCTCATTGAATCGCTTACCACTAGATGTTAACGATCACGAAGTCCCGGTTCCCGGGTCGGGCCAGGCTTTAATATGTATTGAATTTTACTTGTAAAAAAATCTGATTACCTATGAGCTTAGAGTTTGGAAATTTGTTGTATCCCCACCGTGTCTCGGAGAACACGTTAAACCGCTTTAACTACCTACTAACTACCGCGTTAACTAGCATTTGACAATAATAGTTAAAGCCCACAAACCCGCATTGGAGCGGCTTGGTGGGTCTTGGTGCTCTAAAACCGTGGCTAAAGGCTTGCGCCCAGCAGTTGCATGTTAGTAGGCTGCAGATATAATAAGTCCTAAGTGACTAAGGATTTTTAACATTCTTAGCCCAAGGGAGTTAGCCCAAGATAATCTGTCATTTTTCAAGTTATATTCATGAAATTTTGTATGTTGGTTTTCGTTTAAAAATAAAGAAATAAGTTTTAAAAAAATCCACTTTTGAAAGGCAATGGTATGCTAAAACTTTTGAGAAAAGTATTTCATTTTTCAAGTCATATCCATAAGTTTGGTATTTTGACTTTTATTTACTTTTAGCTTGGTTTCTAACTTTCTAAAGACGGGCATAGGCAACGCGGGAATATATCTCAATCTCACGGGATATCAGAAACTTCTCTCAAACGAGTATTTGTTGTGGCTGGCATGCACTAGTTTTTTTTTTTTAAGAAACTTGTTATGTTATTTTGCTAGCATCATTATTATACCTGCCATTTTGAGATAACTTAGTGCGAAGAGACGCAACTAACTAGCCTCGGAATTGCAAAGCAGGCGCAATTTTCGCATTCCACCTAGTGCGACGCAAGAAAATCTTACTTTAAAAAAAAGTTAATTAATTACGTATGCAAATTGACGAAAAAGTCGCACCGAAACGAGTACTTTGCGAGAAACGAGATAATGAGATTGTTCGGGGCACGTAGAGCAGCCGTCATTAAATCATCAAGGTTAAAAAAAATATTCAAATTAAGCAATTTTGATGGAAACTCTTAGAATAACAGGTAAGGTCTTAATATACATATTTCCAGAGGCGTGTTGGGTTCCTATAGCATCCGGGCTTTATTAATACACGTCGCATAACATATAGCACCTCTTTTTACCTATCAAACTGATGACCTCCCTGGCGCAGCGGGAGCGCTGTGGTTTTAAGTTGGAGGTTCCGGGTTCGATTCCCGGCAGGGACAATTTGGGAATTTATAATTTCTGAATTATCTCTGGTGTGGAGGGCTAAGGCTGGGGCCAGTTATCACTCTACAAACTCTTAGTGCCGCTAAGCGGTTTAGCATTCGGGTACGATGTCGGGTAGAAACCGATTAGGTTACATAAGTTAGCCACGTTAGCGCCCCAAAAGATAATTATCTATACCCGTTACTCTTACTTTCTTATTCTGTAGATGGACAAGATATTTGGTAGATATAACACTCTCGCAATCTCGTGGCGCGCAATCTAGCCCTACAGGTCTATATTATCCGAGATCACGGAGTCTAGCGTAGGGTGGTAATGAAACACAAATACATACAGTTCACATAAGATTATTATTACAATATTGTACGTGTATCTTGTGTCCATGCATGGCTCCGACAGCAGGCTGCGAAGTCAGCACCCACAAGCCTATGAGATAGGTGTATTCCTTGGTATAATTAAACTAACTTCATCAGCTCACTATTGCTACACTGCTTAACACAGTTCTTGGGTCTTATAGGCTTAAATTATTATAATCTCATGATAGAGATAATTACCGGGGCAATAGCTTATTGTACATTCACGAGTAACTGGTATTGACAATGTCAAATAACTTTGGGAAGGAACTGAGATTTTTTTCACAGAAAAACACGTAATACGTGTTACGTACGTACGTATGACGTACATACGTAAACACTTTTTGGCCCAATCCCGGAGAAAAATCGAGCGCCCACCATCAATGATGCGTTATTGACGGTCGAGGTCGGTTACAAGGTCGTGGGTTCGATTCCCACAACTGGAAAATGTTTGTGTTATGAACTTGAATATTTTTCAGTGTCTGGGTGTTTATCTGTAGTCTCTCTATAAGTATTTATGTGTATTTTATTCATAAAAAAAAATATTCATCAGCTCTCTTAGTACTCAATAGGAGAGGAGCACGACGCTGGGCAGACCGCTTGATGATCGCAGTATATTAGCAACGAGGACTCTGTGTCACGTTCTCTGTTAAACATAATCCTTAGTCCCGCCGGCAGAGGAGGGGTGTTAAAAACTGTAGTCTGATCTGCCGTGACAGCTCGTAATCCATATTAATTTTTTTTTTACTAGCTGTTGCACGCGACTTCGTCTGCTTTTGATTTTGTTTTTTTATGTGGCATTAATTTTAGATCTACAAGATCTAAAAAAATTAAAAGTTCAGTATCGCTAAGCCTTAAATGAGGGGTTTACTGCTGTCCGCTGAGGAGTTCTGTCCTCTATCTCCAACCACATTCATCAGATTAAACTAAGTTTGGGCAAAATTAAAAACATATTATAACCTCTATAGTACAAAAATAATTATTTAAATTGGTTATAATTTGTCGGAGTTGTGGTGTAAAATCGTCAAACACTTTCATCTCCTCTTCCAAAGGAACCGAGCTTAATGTCGGTATAAAAGGTATCCCATATTACTTCTCTAACACTTCAAATTCAAATTCAAATTCAAAATTCAAATTCAAATTCAAAATTCAAATTCAATAATATGTGTACAAAGTTTCATGAGGATAGGTTAAGTAGTTTTTGCGTGAAAGCGTAACAAACAAACTTACATTGACATTTATAATATTAGTAGGGTTCAATAGTACAACATAATATGACCAGCGTTGCGGTACAGTTTCACAGTTTTGTTTATATTGTTAGTTAATATTGAAGTAGCTTTTGAAAACAGCTTTGCTAGTGCAAAAGTTTTAATATTAAAATTTAAATGCCAGCTTTGCTCAACCACTGCGGTGAGTCTACGGGCTTCCGGTGCCTCTGACTCAATAGAGTGGACGGCATTGATACCTCAAATTTTATGATTATTTTTATTTTAATGACAATCGGTTCCCTGCGACTTCACGTACAACTTCTGATGAATCTTTTATTGAACAAACTAGTATCCACCTTTCTATAGAAACGACTATCGCTAAACCCGCCTACCTTTCAACTAAATTAGTTGGGCTCCAAAAGTGTAAGCGTAATGTTAAATAGCCTAAAATGTTCATCAACAATTTTTTTTTTTGGATTTTGTTCAGATTGGCACTTTCAAAAAAAAAAACAAACTAGAAAAACATATCGTATACTTATACTCTTCAGCTTTTTTACCAGAAGATATGTATGCATTTTAAAGTCAAAAGATAATTAAAACTTTAGAAATATAAGCTTATATCAGTGCAAGAAATATAGACAAAAAAAAAACCTCTAAAGCTCTGTTAAAAATCTGTGAATTAAATTCAACTTCGGATAGATGTATTCGAAAACCACAACTACTTCGTTTGTCTATGAGGTAGCTTGTTGGATTACAGATCGCATAGTAGAATCCTAATTTATGTGTTGCATCGTAAACCTCAAGCGGTTCGTAAATAACCATAAAAGTTATGAATCAGCAAACAAAATAACGCATCAGTAAATTTAAAATAGCCTCCGTCGACTTGCCTAAATCCTCAACAATGCGATCGTTTACCAAACCTTTTGGAAAATTGCTCGGCTCTGACATTCTCTTTATTGGTATGCATCTCGTTTTTCACGTATGCAACTATGATGCGGAGACCGCGCTCGTTACACGTCATTAAGCGATACTTTACAGCAGACGGCCCTTGAGACCGCCTACTCCCTCCCGCCTCTAGTATCGGCGGATCAATAGCACCTCTAGATTTGGCATCAAAATAACAGTAGCTGCTAGTTTGCAGGCGAAAATTACGAGCGTGTTCAAAGTAGTGTAAAAGCTCTATTGGATAATATGTGTTAACCCTAATTTGATAGTTAACCGAGTGTGTATGCACTCAATCTTATCCAAACTCTTCAGATGGCAGATTTAATTTAGCAGTACTATTGGATAGAAACAGGCGTTACTTCATGGAATTCTATGATATATCATGAAAATTAAGCTTAATTTGCTATACTCCGTGAAAATCAGGAGAATCTGTTTGGTGTAATTCATAATTTCTTCAATAATTATACTCGACGGTGTAGAGGGTACATTGTCGAAGATCTGTTTTGTGTGGAGTATAAAGATTGAAGAAATTACAAATTACAGCATACAGATTCTCCTGCGTTTCGTGGAGTATAGCAAATTAAGGTTAATTTTCATAATTTATATGTGCTATTCTTATCTAAAAGGTAGGAAAGGCATAGTAGGTACTACTCAAATATACTGCCAACTTAAGATTTATAGTTAAATTGATTAAATTGATTAGTAGTGATCTGATCGTTAGAGTTGTTATGGAGGTGCTTAGGTGATCTCTGGAAAAGAAGAGTGCTAAGGTCATATGATTAAAATGAGGCCGCAATCAGTAACGAATTGGATTCTCGTATGGACTCAGGGACCACCTGTAAAAATTATAAAATTCAAGACATGGATATATCGTAGTAAATTATTATTTGAAGCTGAATATCGAGTTATATTTCATTTAAACCAGCGATAAGCGTTGCATAACAGTTCTAATATCAACCTGAATAACTAAATGTAATGTCGATTACATTGTCCTGATCTTTGAAAAATCGATCAATGATATCGATGTCGATAACAGTTTTTGCAAAAATGTTACCTTCCATTTAAATCATCACCATCATTATCAGTTAAAATTATTAAGAGTAGAGAATTAAAGTTATAAAGTAAAAAAAAAAGACGTATGCTCGTATATCCTTTATAGGCCTAACTTGAATTCATATCACCAGAAACTTCCTGATTCTCTGAAGTAGGCTGCCTACACAGAGAGCTACTCCATAAAGTTTATTATTTTCAAAAAAGTAAAGTAAGTTTACCAGTCTTTAGTATTTTGGTTTCGTTTAACGCTCAATTTCTTGGCTTTATTTTCATGCTTTATTTAGTAATTAGTTAATTGAACGAACTAAATCGCATCCAGTACCTAGTGATCTGTGTGCCCCCTATCCAGACGTAACGCGATTTTTGTGAATCTACCAAACGTATGCCATATTAAATTAAACTTCGCTCCAAGCTTAATTTCAACGAATGACGTGTCCTCACTAATTAATTAAGCTTCAACTCTGAAATGTGCGGATAAAAAAATGCCAAAATAATTAACGTACTTTCGTATAACTTCGCAGTTTTCCTGGTTTATATTATTGTTAGTTATATGTATTAAAGTTACTCTTTCAAATATTATGTGCCTTCATAATTATAAAATTAATTTCTGAAGCACAAAACGCCGTGACAGATCTTCTGTTTTTATTTTTAAGGCTCTTTACCAACATGTCAAGGGAAACTGTTAATTATAATGAGATATAAATATTTATTTGTAAATAATGATCGTAGAAAATATATATTTAATAAATATATATAATAAATTAGCTGCAGTAACAAATAAGTGTATCTCATAAAATTGCCTTCATATTTTGTAAACATTATAAAATTACAATTTTTAAAATTGTATTCTTCTATTATACTATTCTATTCTCCTATTGTCTCAAGTCTTAATATTTTTTTTAATTTAAATTATATTTTTTTTACTTAAAAAATTGCGGCTTAAATACTTGCAATACAATACATATGTGTACGTTCTGATTTGCTCTAGGCTGGGTAATCATAAGCAGCCCCACATTAACGTCCCAGTGCAGAGCACAGGCCGCGTCTCTCATAGGAGACGCTACTCCAGTGCGGGTAGACTTTAATGACTATCATCACAAGTAAATAACCGGAACCAAAGGCTTAACGTGCTCTCTGAGGCACGGACATTAACAACGCCAATTTAATAACTCCGGGCTGGTACTGAGATTTCCTTAACAGCATTCAATACTACAATTCTTGGCCCGACCCGGGATTCGAACCCACTGCCTCGAGATCCGTAGATGAACATGGTAACTACTAGAACAACGAGGCGGTTTGTGAAGTAGTGGTAAGGTAAGGAAATCTTTATTTGGCTGGGTATGTTTTGTTAATAAAAATATAGATAATATATAAATAATTTCTGTAAACCAATTTTCTGTGTGGGAGGAGATCCGTGTCCTGCAGTTATAGGCTATATTGATATGATGAAGTATATAATGTTTTATATGATTTCGTACGAAGTGTAACCCAATCTTTGATTCTGCATCCTTGTTAACTTTATATCTGGTTCTTTGCGATTCTTGTTTAAGAAATTATATTTAAAACTTCATCCAATTATTTTCTTGTTCTGCAGTAGGTATGACAATGTTGATTTCCACGATGGGCTTGATTACTACGATCTTTACTACAAAGCCACTTACGAGTTGTCCAATTTATATGTCATAGTTTCCACCGCAAAACCTTGTAACTGCATGCCTTAAATTAATATGAATCTCTAATTAATGCAGCCCACGTGTTGCGAACTCGCAACTTTCCAGACTACGCCAAATTGGATAAACATGTGCGAGAGCTTGGTTTTGGGGTATACACGATTGATTATAACATCTATATAGGCGCGCGATTATTATATATGGTAGGTAAGCAATTTATGCTAGTCACAATAAAGGAGCTGATGGTAAAGAGCCGGTAGAACTCCTCACGCATTCTTTCCCCGGCTTCGGGAAAAGCAATATTGAAGAAGCTTACGAGCAGTTGACGTTCGGCGATTGTAACTTAGATATGATTGCAAACCCACCCACTAAAAAGAGTAAAAAAAACCGACTTTGATAAACAACTAAAAATGAAGAAATAAATATTTTCGTCGATGCCAAGTAAAATGTAGAAAACTACTGATACTTTCCTTGCTATTATACATATAAAAAGGAATACGATATAAATATCATTTATACATAGTAACTTTCTACATTTTACTTGACACCAACTTTTAACCACCGGTTATCAAAGTCGGTTTTTTTATGTCAAAAAAAAATTGTGAGATAATGCATTGATTCTATGGAATACATCTAAAGATTTAATTATTTTTTTCATTTTTTTACACAACAACACAGTGAAGAAGGCCTAAAGGCAAAGCCGCGGGCACAACTAGTATCTGTTATAAAAGGAACACAGTGGAACGCTCTACACAGCTTATTAATGCCATGGATACACATCACACATACATCATGCGTATTCTTTTATGCGAACTTTTAAAGGGAGGCTTGTTTTTGTGTCGGGTGTGAAAACAGTTTCATAGACGCACATGCTTTGAAGTAGAGCGTTTCTAAGAGTACAACGCGAATTAATCAATGTTGCGAATCGGAGGCTTGTGAGGACGTTAGCCTAGATAGGAGTACAAATGCGTATGACAAACGAATGTGTCTTCTACGCATTGTCAGTAATGTACGATATGCGAGCGTGTAAAGCCAGTATTATCCTTTAATTAACTAATTACGAATACAGTGACTGCCTAGTTGGAATCGTGTTTAAGATATTCAACTACGTATCACGAGGTGCCTGGTTCGAATCAGAGCTGAAAATAGTTAATGTTGGTTTTTTCTTCAGTACCAGACCAGACTATGAAATCTGGTGGTGACAACTCCGGTGCCTCGGAGAGTCGTAATAGTCATTAAAGTCGGCCGACTCGCACTTACGGTAGCTTGGTGGGTCTAGTCTCTAATACCGTCTCCTATGAGAGAGGTGGCTTGTGCCCGCCAGTAGGACGTTAATAGGCAATGATGACGATGAATATGTGTATTTATATTGTATATCTATATTGTAAGTCGATATCCAATTTACGTGTAAAGTGTGGTTGGCATCAAATTTGTGTAGTTTTTTTTGACGTGACAACGTCTTATAATTCGATGGAGCCGGCTGCACGCAACATGACGCATGCGGCGTTACCTCGCTCTGAGGCGTTCCATTCAAAGCTTAAAGTGCAAGCGAGAGCGCGGAACGAGCGACAAAGAGGCACAGTCGGCCTCCGCGTTCGACATCTGTCTCTCTCCTACTTGAGTGAGCGATGCGTCCGCGTGGACAGCTTCTATACAATAATACATTTACATGTTTTCGGCAAGGATTAAGTGCAGTGAAAAGTGAATGTGGTGTCAATTGTTTATAGCAACGATAATATCTAACAAACAAATAAAATTAATTTTTTTTTTGAAAAATGCAACCATTCCATCAGTATTTTCTTACGACGTTGTCACGTTCAACTTTCGTCAGTAAGCCGACTTTACAGACAACCAATTTTTTTTTTTTATAGTAATAATTGACGGATCAAACAGATTTCCCTTCTTCGTGAAAAACCATTGCTTCTTAACAGGACAACATTGCATAGGGCATGCAAGGAGTACGGCAAGCAACATACCTCCCTGTGTTCATCAATTTGAATCGTAGGTGTTAAGCATTATGTGCCTTTACTGGTACATTCGTTATTTATATACCTCGGTACTTTTTATTTTTCTGCTGCCCGTAGATATTTCTCATGTACAATTCACAAGTACATTGTATCTGCCCTTCCCTATTAACTTAATAAATGTGAAAGTTGCTGCGTGAATATAATACCACAGAGGCACAAACTCGCATCACACTATTAATTTTTTGAATAAAGAACGTGATTCTCTGCCTACAATCAATCTAAATATCAAATACATCAAAATACTTTTAGTAATTAAAGCACTGAAGTATAAATAGCTACATTTTAGTCTTCATTTATCTCTTGCATTCGAGCTTTTCATTTTCTAAGATAAGCGCAACAATTTTTGTGTTCTTCCCAGAATGACATAGGCTTTATACTCGTAAATAGCCTGATGTCCATTTTCAGGTCATAAATAATAATGTTGCCAAATGTCCCGCAACTCCTTTGCTCCAACCAACAAACACTTTCATTCACAATATTAACAGGGCTCTTTTTTAATTTAAGCAACACAGACACATACTGTATTGTACCTTTTGTGTTTGAAAAATAGCGTTTCCGCTCCAAATACTGTTGCGTATATTTGTATATACAGGCGCTGTTCATTTGCAAGAACACGGCATATGATAATGATAAAGATTGCGTATAGTACCGCAATGCTGATACAAAAGTTAAATGGAATATCATTTGCTAATCTGTAATGGTTTTCATATTATTATTTTCCCGCAAACATAGGTGGTATAACATTTTTAATGAAATGTAATATGGTTCATTGCACAATTTACATTAATAAAACCGCAAATAGGGGTGTTTTAGTAAATTCCTACGGATATAGTTTTATTTTTTAACGTTGCAGATCCGTTAGCTTTAATATTATTCATTTCATACCTATTCATCGATAGGTATTAAATTATAAATGAAAACATGTATTTATTTCTTGTGTTTTGGATTTAAATACGAATCCAATGTTGATATGGGATACTTACCTACTAGAAAAATCTATACTAACATTGGTACAACAACTAACTTCTAATATGTATTTTCAACCATCTGACATAATTAAGATTGTTTTTTTTTTTTTTTAATTTTTAAATTTCCGATTTCATTTTGTGGTCCTGTACACGACACGTGTACTTGAAAATGAAAATGAAAAATGATAATTTTATTTGAACATGTTGATGTTTAATTATTCGTTACATACATTACAACTTATTCGTTAAATACATTACGTAAAAAATTGTTATAAATCACAACAGAACATATCGCTAGCGAGCACACTAAGCTGAGCTTGTTATTGTGCGCGCAATTTCAAACGTTGGCTTTAGAAAATTTGTATCAGATACAGAAAATATGGTTAATTAAAAGTGACTAATATGACTAGCCTAGTTGGGTTATGGAAGATCAGTGCAAAAGTTGGTAACTAGATGGAAGTACGACTTTGGACATTTGGCCTTTAATATTCCTTTTTGATTTGGAGAGCAGGTTAAGCCTGATATCCTGGTTCTAAGCTCACTACTAAAACTAAGACAAAACTAACACTTACTCTACGTTACCACAGCCTCGCCCGGCCTTGCTAGTTATTCCATACTGACAAAGACGTACAGCGAAGTTATTTAAAGTTATGACAGTAATATTAAACCATACCTTGCATTCAAAAATTGATGCAAGGTATGGTTTAATATTACTGCCATATCTCTAAATCATGCCACTGGTCCGCGGTAGTATATGTGATATTATAAATACAGATATAACTAGTTAGGAGTCAGATACTCACCCACACCAGTCACCATGGCCAAATTAGGACTTCTTACTTTAATCTATTCAAATATTTGTGGGCCATAGTAAACCTCGTTTATATATATATAGGCTGCTACCAGATGGTATCGTCACTAAACACTACGTGAGATTGCGGTCAAGTGCTTAATTTTAGTGGAATATAAGTTAATGTCACTCCTAATAGTAAGTGGAAAAGAATCGCTTATAAACAGCGCAAAACTTGCAGGACATGCGAGAAACATGTACTTCAAAGTGTCGCTCAGTGTCCACCAAATTGAGGTGCATTTACAAGCACCTTTAATTGTAAGAAGAATACAGAAATATATAATATATAATACACACCAAGAAAAACATACAACAACGATATAAAACGATTGAACAATGGCGGCATTATCGCTAGAAGCGATCTCTACCATGCAACCATACTGCAGAAGACATAATGAGTGACAGGTTTATAGGTTTTACAATAATAACTATAATATATATACTTTTACAATAGTATATATACATTCTTACATAAATATAAGCACACAATACAAATAGGATAAATAAGATAAAAAGACAGGTAAAAGCCAACAGATGTAAAAGAAAATAGAAAAGCAAAAATTAAAATAGGACGGAATCGAAGAAGTGGCATAGAGGTAAGACAAAATAAAGCTTAGGGAGGAAAAAGTTCTGCTTTCACTAGTCGCTTTAATGTAGCTAGAGATTGAGAATGCCTAATATGGAGAGGCAAGGAGTGCCACATCAGTACAGGCGAAAAGTTTTAGAATAGAAGGAAGTACAGATCTTTAAGTAAGGTTGTCATCAGACCAAAAGTGAGTATTACCAAATTCAAATTCCAATTCAAAATTCAAAATTCATTTATTTCATGTAGGCCCAATATAAGCACTATTGAAACGTCAAGTCTGTCTGTGTGTAGTGACTCTACCACCGGTTCGGAAAGCAGATTCTACCGAGAAGAAGCCGGCAAGAAACTCAGCAGTTGCTCTTTTCCAATATCAACAATTTACATTTTACATTTTATATCTAATTCATTTTTCTATCTTGTGAGAGATGAAAGCGGAGCCGGATGCTTCCAAAGAACTTTGTCATTAAGAAATTCATCAATTGTATAATTTCCTTGCTGTAATAAATGTGTTTTAACACATTCTTTAAACTTATGCATTGGTAGGTCCAAAATTACCTTAGGAATCATATTATAAAAGCGTATACTCAATCCCACAAATGACTTCTGCACTTTTCGCAGACGATATGCAGATGTCACTAATTTATGACCATTTCTTGTAAGTCGACTGTTTATATCCATATATTTTTATAAAGACTAATATCGTGCCTTACAAATACTATATTGTTATAAATATATTGTAAGAAACTCAAACTACTCGTTCAGATACAGATGAGTAGGATTGAATAGTACACCGTTCAAACCGGATACTAGCAATACTGGCTCGTGGCAGAAATGATCATGGCAGTAGTACTTCCCCGGACAAGCTCTGACACAAAAAGCTTTTTTATCATCATCATCATCACTTCAATCCTTTACCGGCCCACAACAAGGGTGTAAGCCTTAGTCCACCACGCTTGCAAAGTGTAAATTAGTGGATTTCACTCGCCACTGAGAACATTATAACGAACTCTCAGGCATGCATCCTCTCGATGTTTTTCTTCACTGTTGTCAAGTGATATTATAACTTACGCGGTGTTTTCCACCTCTTACTTTGATAGGTGGTGAAAGTTAGAGGTGCGTGCCGGGATTCGAACTTGAAACCGAAGTCCAAACCACTGGGTTTCAACGCTATAAAAGCTCTACTACTACTACATAAATGAATGAGTGAATGAATGCCTATACCCAGCTAGAGAGCCTTGATAAGGTCATGATGCTGTTGACATCCACGGAGTATAACTGCAGAGTAAAGTAAACGAAAAGAGATTTAAAAAAATTCAGCGATAATTAATTTTGAATTGTAATAAAACTGTTTAAGGGGAAGACAAATTGCAGTAGGAAGTACGTAGCAAGTGAAAAATTCGCTAATTCTGAAATAATGTAAGTCTGGACGTGCAGCCGGGGCGCGATTCATTCTCATTAGCTAGTCCAACGCTTTCATAACTCAGTAGTAGATATAACGTGCAATTGTAATGAACTATGAGATATCATAGTAGTGTAATAATGTGTTCAAACATTTTAATGGAATGAATGAATGGATACACTTTTATTGTACAAAACAAAAATTAAAAAAAATTGGATAGAGCAAGTTAAATAGATGGTACAATTTGGCGGCCTGACCCAGGCAACCGAAGACGAATTTTTTTTTTTTTAAATAAATATATACCAACTAACAAGTGACCTTGTCTGTTTATGTTCATGGACGTTATTAAAATAAATAATAAATATACTACGACAATACACACATCGCCATCTAGCCCCAAAGTAAGCGTAGCTTGTGTTATGGGTACTAAGATGCCTGATGAATATTTTTATGAATTATATACATAAATACTTAGAAAATGTAAATAAACACCCAGACACTGAGAAACATTCCTGCTCATCACACAAATATTTTCCAGTAGTGGGAATCGAACCCACCGCCTTGGGCTCAGAAAGCAGGGTCGCTGCAAACTGCGCCAATCGGCCGCCAATAGGTAAAGTTTAGTGACGTCCATGAACAGAAACAGAACAGAAATGGTGGAACCACATTATACAACTCTTTAGAACCAACCCATTAAAAACGACGATAGAAAAGAACTAAAGTCTTTATGGTAAAGCAAAGTTTCTGATCTGCTGATAAGTTCTTGATTGTCAACAAGCCAATTGATTTTGATCCGATCAAATAGAAGGAATTCATATTGCATAGCTTAGGATCTGAGTCACGCAATGCAACCTACTGTTGTTTTATAAATTTAATATGCATATAAAAAAAATCATAGAAAAAGCGCTCAGGCCGCGATTGCCAGAGAGTCCCAGGTTCTAATCCTGCCGGTTCTAACAATTTTTATTTGCATATTAAATTTATAAAATTGATAATTCCTCCAAGTGTGGGTAAAAACCCTAATAAAAAAATTATAAAACTATTGTTGTTTATTTCTTAAAATGTTTTTTTGTGAAAACATATTTTTTTGTCAACCCTACCGTATTATTTGAAGTACTCACCTAGCTTCCTTAAATTAAAATGAGAAAGTTTTCAAGTAGAAAATTACTCGGAATCGCAATAAAACTGTTTAAGCATAAGACAAATTTTATTGCACTACGTAGAGCGAGTGAAAAATTCGCTAATTCCAAAGTGATGTAGGTCTGGACGTGCAGTTGGGTGCAATTCATTCTCGTTAGTTGATCCTGCGCTTTTTTGACTGCGTCTAGGACGAAAGTGGGGAACAAAAACTGCTTAACCAGACTAATATGACGGCCGATTGGCTTAGTATAAACATAGGCTGTGGGTTCTGAGAGAGAACTGGAAAACATTTGTGTGATGAACATGAATGTGTAGCGGCCTCCACATTACAGAACCAGATGGCGCCACAAAAATCCTGCATCGCGCTAGCGAAGTGTTCACAAAGAATGCCTATATATACAACTTCCACTAATGAATGTTAGGACCATCTGTATCACCATAGCTCCCGTACAAATGTTTTTCAGTGTTTGGGTGTTTATCTACATAGGTATCATAAGTATTTATATCTATTATTCCTAAATATTCATCAGTTATCTTAGTACCGATAGCCCAAGCTACGCTTACTCTACGGCTAGATAGCGATATCGTAACCTTTAAATTTATTTTACCTTATTATTAATATTATAAATGCGAAAGTGTGTTTATGGGTTCCTCCTTCTCTTTATTGGCGGATGTCAAATATTTAATTAAATAAGAGGAATTTATCTAATAAACGGCCAATGCTTGTTGATAAGTGGTAGTAACTTGATGATCAATTTTGTATTAATACGGTGACTTCAAGGATACACATGTAAATCATGAAAGGCGTGGATGGATTAAAAAATAGTACAATAATTAGGTGCATTGCAAGACAAACGCAAGTCAAGTTAAACCACACGGGTTATCAGCTGCAATTTACGTTATCGTCTAACTTATAACACATGAAAGTATGCCATAAATGAGCCCCTATTGCTCATTCAAAACTAATGGAATGATCTCATAATATACACAATAGTAAGGCACAGTGTAATATTATGAAAGCCTGAAAATTTGCTCGTTCCATTTTTAGATCAAAGCTTTGTCTCGCTTCCTTGTCAGTGCATTTAAAGTCTTTGATTAAACGTATTTTATTATTTTACCTTACTGCAACTTTTTAACAGAAAAGTGCAATCCTGTAACTTGAAATCGAATTTGCGTTTCATCTTCTCTAAGTTGTCTAAGCTCTTCTATCTTAGATAAACCTGACTCTTCAGAAACCGGAGACTTATTCCGAAGCGATACGTAAACGCCAATTTGAAATAAATGAGTTTAAATAGCTGCTATGCTTCTTTCACTCTTAGCTTATTTCTTTCTGAAATTAAAGAAAAATGCAGAATGATGTTGAAAAAGACCAATCGGCTGAATTTCTAGCCCACTCTTCTCAGTGGAATCTTCCTTCCGAACTGGTGGTAGAGTCACTATACATAGAAATAAATAAATTTTTGATTTGAACTCAATTTTGCAGACATGAAATGCATAAAAAATAAAACGCCAGTTACTTTATTTTATATTATCATAATAAATTTCTCTAGAATGGTAAGTAATCATGCTTGACAACGGGTTCGATACCCGAGTTCAGACAATATAATTCGGAAAAATTTAGTTGTGCCGGTTATTATACAAATATAGTAAAATATTAATAATAATACTTTGCACAGCTCTATTTACATTTTTATATTCTATGAAAAAGCAGGACTGTCACCAGCAGTGGGAATAATGAAGATTATAACTAAATAAACACATATGCGACGACAATATCGCTATGTAACCCCAAAGTAAGCGTAACTTGTGTTATGGGTACTGAGATGACTGATGAATATTTTTATGAACAATATACATAAATATTTATAATATAAAGATAAACACCCAGACATTGAAAAACATTTGTTCATCTCACAAACATTTACCTGTTGTGGGAATCGAACCGAACCTTGATCTTAGAAAGCAGGGCTAACTGCGCCAATCGGCCGTCAGAGTAATCTACTGCTAATCTAACTATCTAATACATTTAATCATGAAATACTAAATTTCATGAAAATCGTTAAAGCCGTTTCCGAGATTATATATATTTAAACATAAGAAAAAAGAATTGATCGATTAAAGGAGAGAGTTTCGGGGGCGATAAATTGATATACTAGGTTTAATTTTTAGATAACGTCGTTTTATCCGTGTTTTCACGCAATAAAAACTGCTACAATAACGTTAGAATGGGAAGGTAAATGTCGACATAGTTTATAAGGTTATAATAGCTCAGGTGGGAAATCGGGTGGTCTAGAAATCAGGAGACTCCGGTTTGAGTAGAAGGTTTTTTTCTTCCTCTTTGAGCCGTGTAGGTAACCAAGGTACGATCCCTGATTTTTTTTCATACGGTCATCCGGGTAGGTACTAATAATTAGTATAGACTAAATAAAGAACCTGAACGCGTGCACTTAAAATTAAACACGAACAATGCAATCTCCACGGGTAAATGGAAAAAATTTCCACATTTACGTTTTAAAGCAGACGTACTACGAGACATTTCCCAAGAGACCATTCATACAATATTCATACGTATAAAGGTATTTGCGCACAAAACTCAGACTAACTAAAAATGCTTTTACACTAGTGTAGTAGTTATTTTTGTTTATGTATCTAGCTAACCGTAGTAGTTATAATAACTATTAATTAATGAATGGCAATGACAACTTAGTGGTAAGGACTTCAGACTCCCTCTGGGGGGCTCCGAGTTCGTTCCTCGGCATACCCCTCCAACTTTTCGGAATTATGTGTATATTTAATCAATAAAATACCGAAAACATCGTGTGGAAAATCGCACTTGGCAACGTGGCGGAAAACAGCTTGAGCCCTTTTCATTCTTAGCTGCACCCTATAGTGGCCCTGTTATGGGTTGATAACGAAGAATTTAATAGAAAAAAACTTTTGTATCACCAATTTAAAATTCAATTGAATCTTTTGAGTAAACTTTTTGACAGACAGATTCCATTTAAGCGGTGAAATGATTTAATACGTTACTATCAAAGCTCACTTGTGGAATGCCTCAACAGAATAGCATCTTGTTCTGTTTATTACTTTTGGTACATGCAAAGAAAATAAATTACATTTTTATTAAATAAGTTTCAAATTTAAAAACATGATTTATACTCCCCTTTTCAAACTTAGCGTCTAAAGCATGTGCCAATAGAGGAAACTACGTACAATATTTCCTACAACTTGTGGTATATAATTATACATTTCTATAAACATGCACATTACAGTTCTAAAGACACTGAGCTATCGATAGCTTAGGTTCACTAGAACAGTCCATGAGCTATACAATATACATAGGTAACAAAAGTTAAAACAGACTTTCGCATTCAAATTTTATTATGGCTGTAAATAACACATTATAACCATACCCAAAAAAAAATATCAAATTACTATTATTAATTGAGCTGGGTTGAATATTTCAAGACACTATTAATAAAATAACAAGTGTTTAAATCTAGATTTAACAGTGTAAAATTATTGCCAATTATGTTGTACACAAATGTCTACGCTTAACTTAAGTAATACGTCTACAAGTAGTTGTGTAAATTTGCTTAGTTGATAGATTTGTATACCACAGATTAGTGTCTCATTAAATTGTATATATACAAATCAACTTATACAACCATAAATAATAGTTGCTGATATATGTACGTACTCGAGCTAAGAACATTTTCAGAAGGCCAGTGCAGGCAGAGGAAATTCTAATTAAGTTAACTAAGTAGAGCTGGCCAGCAAGGCGGGCTCAGACAATAATGTTAGAGAGTTCTATAGCTTCATTTGCCTTTATTGCTGTTACATACAGAAACAAGGATATGCTATGTAGAGTCATAGGTGTACCAATGTAAAAGCATAGGAAGGTGTAAGTATGAAATAGTATTTGTATTATTTCTTCACTTGACTATTTCAATTGTGAAAACGCAATTGCGCGTTGAAGGGTAACTTTGGTATAACTTGATTTCGAATATTTCTGAAAAAGTTTATCATGAAATTGCATTTATCTCAGGACAATATCAAGAGAGGGCTTGTATACATAATTTCAAATTAGACACTATGCAGCATCGTTCCAAAACTATACCACTTGGTTGTACACTATTATGGGTGGTAAATCATCACAGAAGTTTAGTATTGAGACGAAACGAAAGAGTTTTAGAAATAATAAAAGCAGTTTCATAATTGTTTGATCATGTTATATAATAAACGGTGACAGCCCAGTGAGTAAGGCTTCGGTTTCCTTTTCGGTAGGACCGAGTTTGATCCCCGGCACGCACCTCTAACTTTTTAGAGTTATCTGCGTTATTAATTTGAGCAATCAAAACTTGCTTTAACGGTGAAAAACCTCGCCAGGAAACCTGCATGCCTGGAAGTTCTCTATAATGTTCTCAAAGGCGTGTGAAGCCTACCGGTCCGAACTTTGCTAGCGTAGTGGACTACGGAATAAACCCTTCTCATTTTGAGAGGAGACCCGTTCCGGTACTGGCTTGATAATAATCATTTTGTTATAATAATTGCATTTGGCATAAAATACCGGCTGCACAATTAAATGAAGCCACTGACTGCTCTGTAATCGTACCCTCACCTCTTGTTATTGGCAATCGATGCTTTTGTCGTTTCCTATGGCCTGGTACCACACAATATCTCTTGAAGTACTAACTCCTTAACCATTATTAATTTAAAAATATACAACCAACTGACATCGAAAAGTTCAAAATGATCTCAAGTTTTAATTGGATCGTATTAAAAAACACGCAATGAATTGATTTGACCGTATGAACATTAAAATCGAGTATTTAGCAAATCAAATCGATGTCCGATGGTCGTTAGGGCGAATATTTTCAGAGACCAACTGACGGTGATTGAGTGCTGAAATTAGTGATGGAGAGGCGAAATTTGGTATACGTACGTACAACTTCATCAAAACCGACGCGGAGTGCATATTATTTGCAATTAGAGTTTAAAACAGCGAGTGGGCACTTGTATATACCTATTTTTCCATTACCAGTTAAGGCGCATTCAGATTTAAATGACTATAGTTAACATATATAGCATGTCATAGAAAATAGAGTTTTTCACTTTTAAAGAGTTAAAATAGCATACTCAAATGGAAAATATCTCATCGGTTTGCCCGTCCAGCCTCACATACTTCACTAGATTAAGAGAAATAAATAAAAGTATAACAAAGATTCAAGTAGGTATTAGAAGGTAGGTTTTTAGCACAAGGGAAAGAAAATTCATAAAATAAAGAAATAAATATACTACTATAATACACAGAACACCATCTGGCCCCAAAGTTAGCGTTATGTTATGGATACTAAGTAACTGATGTACATTTTTTATTGATTTAATACGCATAGGTAATTTACAAATAAAACCCATACACAGAAAAATATTCATAAAAATATGGATTTTGTTACTAAATTTTTTTTGCAATGGTTTTCCAAAACTTCCAGCTAGCACACGTTTAATAAGAAAGGATTCTAATAGCTAATTTAAAAAAAAGTTCCGGATTTCTTATAAAGTCGCATTTTTTTCATTTCACACAAAAATAAGATCTGTTTACACCAACCTATTCGCAAAGCGATAGATTTTATGTAATAGAACTTGATAGAAGTTTATGTAAATATTACAAGATAAAGATTTATCTACTTTAAACCTATTTTACTTATGTCATCCCAAACAAAATGTATCATTTTATTTTATGTTTTTAGGTAGTCGATGTATAATATAAAGACACATAATTTTATTTAAATTCGTAGAAGCTCTTAAAAGTCAATTTATTAGTCAATATGGCGCTTCAAAGTGCAGATACAGATTAAATTTCCAGCAACGGAATCTTTTTTAAATCACATAAAAAAAGCATATCCTATTGTGTCTGACATCAAATTCCGCTTTTATCGGAACCTGCCCAGCGGCAAATCCACCGGTCATATTTTCTTTTGCACGTCACAATTGGAATAAATCTATCCCGTCAAAGAGAAAGCAACACAATAGGCAAAAAGGTAGTATTGATATACGATTGTTGCACGTTTTGCTAGGCACTCGATCCGTAAACAAATTCGTTTGGCGATAAAAAATTGCCAGTCGCCCGGGCGAGCGCTTTCACACAATCCCATTCGACACGTATAATGTACAAAACGAATGGAATACCATTATCAGTTATCGATTGTGTTAATCATGAAATTCTTTCGAGTAAACTTTAATGTTACGGAATAAGCAATCAGTCATAAGATCTTATAGAGTCATATCTCTCCAATAAATACCAAAAAAATTACTGTGTAAAGTCAGAGGGATCTCTAGTAAGAGTTTGGGCACCGCAAGGATCAATTTTAAGCCCGTTTTTGTTCCTTGTATATGTAAATGAATTGCCCCATATGTCTGCCCCTGAACTGATAAAAATATTGTTGTATGTAAAATGTGTTTTAATCAACTCTAATAAAATATTTTATTTCAAAGTTTATCTTAACTGTATACTTTCTGAACGTCATGAAAATGTGTCATTAATTCATTAATAATTATTATTACTCAAATTGGTTACAGCATTATGTAATTAAATAATCTAGCTAATAAAGAAATACTTTTTTAGTAATACCAACTATGTAGGTACTTTTTTCTTAAGAAATGTGTTGGAAGTTGGAAGACTAGCCGTCCAAGCGTCCCTGTCACATATATTATCATCTACGGTGTAGGAACCGTTTTTTCCTGGTAGTATCCTGTATCACTATCCATTGGCTATCCCGGTAAAAAATCACGTCAATCCGTTGCTCCGATGCAATGAAAAAAGAGCGAACCGAGAAATACACCTTTAAATGAATTATATTAACAGAAATAAGTTTAAAAATATGGTTAGTTCTTATCGAACTGTAACAGTATTAGTAGGCATTAACTTTTTAACCATAAAAGCCCCAAACCCACTAAAATCCCATTAAAATCGTACTCGATCCATCCGAAAGGGAGGCCGAAGTGTTACCTACTAGGCGAAGTATTCAATTGCTAATATATAATCGAAAAAAAGTTATATTAACAAGAATAATTGTTCAGTAGCTTCACGTCCCACGATCGCAGTTAATAGTTTAACTAGCATGAAGTTTATAGTCGTAAGGCCAACTAGTGAAACAACTTATTGCAAACAGAAGTTGCAGTTGAAGTTGTAGACTCTGTTCTTGATACTCATAGTAGGTACATACCGCTATTTATTTGTTATTGTCTTTGAAGCTTCACGTGAGCGGTTTCAATTTCTGAACGTTGCAAACTAAAAGACGACCTAAAATGCTACGCTGCACATAGTACACGTAGCACGAAGCACGTAGCACGTTCGTGCACTTTTCCATGTCCAGGTTTTTAAATTTTTTTGTGCCCTAAATAAAAAGAAACCGAAAACATGCTGAGGAATCTCTAAGTCGGTTTATAAGTTATAGTATTTTTTTAAGCGTCTAGTAGTTGCCCCTATTAAGTAAATAAATATAAAAACAAATTTTTATCCCAAATAATGTTCTATTTTTAAATATTGCCGGTTCCGATTTTTTATTATAAAACTTATTTAAATATGTATAAAGTTAAAACATTATTCGTTTATTATTATTATGAGACAAATTTAAATTGAAAATATCACTTTTGGTGCTGCTGGATATGACACGTACATATTTTTTATATCTGAACGTAAAAACAAAATTGAATTTCGTTTTTTTTTTAAATTTTAATATTTAAATCAATCAGAATTCATAGATTTGTTATTAGAAAACTCATAGCGTTACAATATAAAAAAAACATAATAGATTTATTTTTCTCTTTTAAAACTATAAAATTACTACTAGCAACTATCTAAATATTATATGACGCTGTCTTTCATAATGTCTGCGACATTGTTCCCGCATACCCCAGCATGTGCTTGGGGCTCCAGACACCCTTTTAATCTCAAAAGTATATTGTTAGGGAGTAATTTAGACCCCATCTGAGGGAGACATTAAGATCACAGGTAGGTGAGAGGGCTTTAAAAATGAAAAACCGCATCAACACTTAAAACTTGCCACGTCCTGCTATAGAGCAGATACGCTTACGTAAACCAAATTGTTTTAGTGAAAAGCTTTCATTTTAGCTATTAAATAATCTCATACTTAATATGGGGCTCAAGTGTTTGTTTATTTGTTATATTGAACGCGATGATCTGAGGAACTACTGGTACGATTTAAAAAATTCTTTCAGTGTTAAATAGCCAATTTATAGAGGAAGTCTTGGGCTATATATCATCACGCTAAGGAAAATAGGAGCATAGAACCAATGAAGAATGTTTTAAAAACGGGGCGGTTGAGCTTCTACTACGTTCGCTGCGTAAACGGTTAAAGTATCGATTAAGGCATGAATGACAAAGTGGTTCCACTTTAAAAGTTCTAAAATCCGCGACAGCATAATATGTCTATCTTTTAAGGTTCATGTATATGCGGACGCCGTCAAGACGGACCGCTAGTATAAACTATAAATAAAACATGCTTAACTTCACCAAAAAACTTATAGTTTATAATAATACTCAGGGAAGGGTATAAAATACAACCTACATTTTCACCCATGTTAAATTTTAAAATGCTGCCAGTGTCAACTATTACATATAACTATTGCGTAAAGCGGTGAAAGCTGCGGCGGAAGCGGTGATAGCCCAGTGGGTAGGCGTTCGCCTTCACATTCGGGGCCGAGTTCACGAGAACACGCACGCACCTCTAACTTTTCATAGTTACGTGAGCTTTAAAGAATTAAAATATCATTTGCTTCAACGATCTGTCTTCATCGTTGAAGCAAGTGATATTTTAATTCACATCATGAGTGAGTTGGTATGATGATGATGAAGATTGCATAAATACAAGTCATAGTTCCTCATTATAAATTCATGACAGTGTCTTTGTAATGGCCATGAAACGGCCACTTCTTGACCAAATGGGATGGATGACAGTGAAAGTGTTTTGAGCTCTAGAGACTCGAGGTAACGAATTTGACATGAAATGTTGTTGGTGGGATATACTCGTAGGTACTCACACAGTTGTTATTAACTCGAATAGTATTAAATTCAATGATAAACTATAAGTTACCCGTTAGTTTATAACAAAATAAACTTTCATATTTATTCGAACCATAATTATGGAATCATTCACTTGTGGTCTTTGTTCAGCAAGAAATTGTTTTGATCCCTTTTTCCCATTTACTCGTAATTTTATTTAATCATATTTTGCACACACAATCACCTCTCCCGTCTTTTTATTATAAAAATATATATAAGCTCTGATAAACACGCCAAATCTCGTCTGAAACACGGTACAAGTAAATCTATTTTCTATTTTCGAGTACACATTTCATCAAAGAAAATAAAAAAGGCCTCATCAATGTGGAGACAAACGAGCGAGCGACGCTGTAACGGATCAAATTCAATTTGCGAGGTGAGGATTGAAAAGGTCCGAAATGACGGATGAAAGCGAGACGAGTCGGAACGACATGGTAGGATACGCTGGGAGGAGTGCACTTGAAAAATCGCGCGATTGCATCGCTGCACTTTGGTTGCTTGCAACTGACATCTGCATTTAACGAAAAACCCTGAATACACATCCGCCTCCATAACAATTGGAACAGATGAAAATATACAGTCCATGTATGATATACTTGGCTAGTTCGAATGACAGTACAAAACCATCAACCATACAAGTTATGACTAATACTATAATTAATATATACTATGAATAATACTATAAATAATATTATAATTTCAAATAACGAATATAAAAGTTTCATAAAAACGTCCCCTAAAAATAATAGGCAACTAATTGAAATCTCATTTACACGTGAATTTGAGTGTGTATATGCGTATGCATCTGTGTGTTGTTTATTGTTTTATTAATATATTAGATTAGACCTTTATATTTTAACCAACTGATATAAAAAGTGTAAGATTTAAACACAGACGATGTTAATATACAGCAGATTTTTAAAATTAGCTTATAGAAAAGTCCTATTATATATATATATATATATATATATATATATATACTACGTAATCGATAAAAAAGTTTGGGTGTGAATTATTGCTCAGATTGCTCTTCAAATAATTTTAAATTACAATGTGAGATGGTGATAACAAAAAAAATACCCGGCTAAGTTTGTTGTGGGCTACTTCTTAGACCAGTACGCGTTTGGAACCCTCGTAGATTTAGTTTTAAGTTTACGAAAATGGTTATCGCCATCATCTCACTACCGTGTAATTCTCATGTACGCATCAAAAGTGCCACCCCTACTTGAATAAAGATATTTTTGACTTTGACTTTTGACTTTATATAATAATAATAATAAATATTTATTAACCACAATAAATAAATAAATTAAAATTAAGTTGTTAATGGTGCACCTTTGTGATAAAAAACGCATTAAAGTTATGTTTGGTTGTTTTCAAGATATCTTTATTAATTAAGTAACTGTATTACAGTAGCTCGTATCCTAGTGACTAGCCTGGGTGAAACAAATGAATAGTTTAATACTTACAGTTTAGCAGGATACAAAACCTTTTTTAAAACTTTACGGCATATAAACTTAACATTTTGAAAAACTTATTGAGTCACACAACAGATGATAATAACTTATTTTATGTAAAACTTAGTACATAATTATAATAAAATTAAATGCATTAATTGTTCATAATATGAATCCTTTATTTATAATTTAAACGAGGGTAGAACTTAAGATTTTAATCATATCATTCACTAATTATAGTAACGTTATTAATATTACGTAGAAACGTATTTTTATCTAAGACCTAAATAGAGGCCAAACACTTCGGACATAGACCATACACAAAACTTACTCAAATCATTGCGAATTATGGTTGATCCAAATTTGCATTTACGTCATCCTCTAAGCTTAACTTGAGAATGTCGGCTAATTTTAAATTTCAAACACAAAACAAATAAGTTGTCTTTTACTTATAATTAATAAATTATTATCATTTCATTTTTTATTAGAATACAACTATGTTCCTAACATTTTCTGTAAGAATTATGAATTCACTAAACGTAGTCAGCTTCCTAGCCAAGCGTGAAGAATTTTTAATTTACGATGTTTTGCACTTAGAAAATAGCGTTCTGCACTTCGCATCTCTTGATTATAGTTAGGGAGCTAGTGGTAGAAATTAGTGCACAGGCAGAAAATTGATAAGCTTTGATTTTTATTAAACTAGGTACTAAAGAGATAAATAAAGTAAACTGTTAATGAACTTCAAAACATTATTATCTATCCAAAAATAAACTAAGGAAGTACCAAAATTGCCATTTTTTTTGGACGTGCATATTATTATGCTTTATGCTCAACATTTATATTCAAGCATTAAGTATAGCTATGTGGTAGTTATGTTCGTCTTGCCATTAATATAATAACCGTATTTCATTATCACTGAACTCGTATACGTAGTACGTACCTACTCGAAATAAATTAAAAGATTCACGCCAATAAAAACTGCGGAGTAGCACAAACAAAGGCAATCTTTTATAATGATTAACAATACAATCAGTTCGCAGCCACTCATACTAACGAGTAGCAATAAAACATGTCTTCATACGGTGGTATTATTTCTTTATCTCGGTGTGCCAGCTCCGTTTCCATTTGTGCCTCTCATCATAAAGTAGGGGAGGCGATATAAATTGTTATTGCGAAGCGTGAGCGACTGAAGCACTGAATGGATGCTTGAAGTTTTAAGTTTGAATCGACTGTTGTTTTGCCACAAAGTCTAGTAGATATATTTTATTTAGATTAATAACTACTGATTTTATTACACGGAATTCAAAGATTACCTCTTTAAGAGCTTCGCTAATGACTGAGTCGGCAAAACAACACCAGTTTGCGTTAGTAAATAGGCGATCAAACAGCCTTTGATTTAAAACATCCAATTACTTGATCAAATCACCGTAGCTGTTGTAAAATGTCGTAAAAGATAGCCTTTGACTATCAAACTCAGGGCGAAGTAAATTTTAATTAACTAGGTCAATCTGGTTAAACTGAATAAAGACGATTTTAGAACACGTCTAACAGTTAAATATAGACTAGTAAAATATAAACTCTATAACAACTACAGAAACAAATAAATTTGGTATACTCATAATGTCGAAATCTTTTATGATTTAAGTGCACCAAAAAAATTAATGATTGCAGACATAAAAAGGGAATCTTAGAAGAAACGAGCTTTACGTCTTTCCAAGTATAAAAGGTAAAGAAAAAGGCTGCATTTAGTGAATGCCCTTTCACAGTTGGAGAATTCAAACCGCTACCGCGAGTTCTGAGCACTTCACGAATGCAACTCCCTTTGAAGGAAATCCTACTTTTTTTGACAATCAGACTTTTTGAGACTCTCTTTAAGACCGACCACAAAAAATACTTTCATTTCGTTACACAGAATTAAGCCTCAGTGCGAGTTCTTAGCATTATTTTAACATTCAGCTCTTATAAGGTATCTGAATCATTTTATTATTCATGTTTTATAAATTCGGTTTTCAAAGTACATGTCCTACAAAGCAACGTGTATACTATCAAATAAATATATTATTTACTTCTGCTTACAAAACTAGTATTAGTTTCAAAAATGTTTTAAAATACACCAGCAGATTAAATTTAATTGCAACACAAGATCCTGTGAAACTTGTGCAATACTTACAAAACTTTTAACTGAGGGCAACCAATGCCTTAAGATCCTTTTACTGAACTTTCCGGTAAAATTCTCAAGATCAAAAGCCTTTCCGAGTGGTTGCTCGAAATTTCCATTATACTTGTTCAAAGGTAAATTTACATCGCCGCCGTAGTTTTCAATTTAACGTCATACATTGGTAGGATCCAAAACGCTTACCTTCACAAAACAATCCTCTAAAATGCCTTAGCATCTATACCTACAAGCTCATTGCAAAGTGCATGCAAAATTTTCAGACTGACCGTTTTAGCAGAACAATTAAAATGTTTTTAAGATGGTTTTGAACGTTTTACGTGAAAGGAAGTCTATTGTGGTGATATTTAATGAATCCCGCCGTATGTTATTTTTATTTTGTTTATCTATTTATACAATATACGATTTATTGACTCAGCGTTTCGATGCCATAGACAAAAACAATCATATTAATTACATTCTCAATATAAAATATTGATCAGCATTAGCCTATTAGAGTCTGCTGGGAACTAGCTTCCTCTCTCATCATCTCATCTTAGCAAAACGCGTCTCCTCCCACAATGAGAAGGGTTTAGGCCGTAGTCCACCACGATGGCCCAGTTGTGTTGATGGACTACACACGCCTTTGAGAACATTATGGAGATATATCAGACATGCAGGTTTCTTCAAGATGTTTTCCTTCACCGTTAAAGCAAGTGATATTTTAATTTTATGTTATTGTTCACTAATAAATAAATAAATTAAAAAAAAAATATTGTTAAAAAAAAAAACAAAAGAAAAGAACTTGAAAATTTAGAGGTGCGGACTGGGATTCGAACTCCGCCCTTCAAAAGTGAAGCTGACGTCTTAACCACTAGCACATCACCGCTTCCTCCTCATTCTGTCTCCTCTCTCATAGGAGAGAGACATTTTTGACCATAGAAACTGCACCTTATTCCAATGTTAGTTTGCGGCAAGCTAATAATATTAATCACGGCCGCCGTTTTAACGCGGTCTTCAAGACAATGATGGTGAGCAACGGCGAAAAAGGGCCACATGCATACATTTTTTATAGTAATAATTGACGTACCAAGCTATAGGCTAATAGGCCCCCCTGATGTTAACTACAGGCACATGATTCTTAACACCTACGCCTCAAATTGATGGACACACGGCAGTATGTTGCAGTACGTGCTCCTTGCATGCCCATCTTATTGGTTCGTCAATACCTAATAAGTTTAGTCTGAAATATTACGCAGGATTTGTGTTCTGGACCACGCTAACCACTAAACCAACGAGATAGTTATCAAGCAAATAATTGAAATGAAAGAAAAATAGGGCATGGTATGGCAAAGGTCCAACTTAGTTAAACTATGGAAGGATTTCAGTAAATTAACACCTGTTCCAATTATGTTAATCTCCCACGTGTGCGGGCGCTTTGCTGAGAGATTTGTGCTACGTGCGTAATCTCTCGTAATTACTGAGCAGTCTCTTTGAGCTCTTGATGAAGTTAATCGAAATGTACAACACTACTAGTACTCGTTGCTCTGTTATATGCTGTATATCTGTTAGAAAAGGATCATCCTCATAAAGGATATAACGTAGGAATGGTACATCTGATTTATTTCTAGATTGGATTGTAGAAATTCGAATTTTAAAGTATAATTCTAATTTAAACTGATAGTAGATTGTGTAACAAGGGCATTAAAGGGTCATAAAACCTATTTTATGTGATCGAGTTACACACTGTGTTTCCCACCGATTGCGAAATCTGAGGTTCCATTCCTGGGCCTGGGATCAAATGGTAATATTTAAGTGGAGAATAAAATTGGTTTTATGACCGAGTTACGCATTCCATTTTATTTTTATTGTGAAGAAACAATGTAAATTATTTCTGTTCAAAAAAACACAACTCTGAAATTACACGCCCTTTAGTTTTGTCTAATGAGACTTTATTTCATTATGAGAAATACACTTACAATGTTTGCAAATTTTTATAATATTAATAACTTAATCGTATCAGAAGTGACTTTAAAAAAAAAATAAAGTACTAATTATTATTCATCAAAAAAGGTTAACCCCTCTACAACATTTTCAACATTGATTTCAAAATAGAAAATAGATAAAAAAAAACAACTTAAATTAGTTTTATTTCCCGCTCATCTTATGAGTACAGACTATGAAAACTATGTCTACGAACAACTCCATCACTCTATCACGAAATAAAAGTTAGTGAATTAAACGTTTCCGTAAAATAAAGCGCGACTAAGAACTGCTTTTGGCAGGTTTTTTCTTTTTTAAACATAGACGATATACCTGGTAAGAAAACCTGGACTGGCCTTAATCGAATTAAGAAAAGAGTTTACAAATAACGCCGCAGGGAATTAAGCCCGGACCCTCTTGCAAAGGGAGCATTCACACCGCTGCACTAGAGAAGTCGTGAAAACATCATATAAAAGCAAGAAAACGGATACAGGGAAATGAATAGGGGCGAGTGTCCTAGAAACGGAACGGTCCAGATGTTTAACATTTTACGCGCAGCCCGGTTGCCTTATTTCACTACAACTGGGTTCTTTTGACGAAAAAAGGTTCCTTTCCATGATTTGAGGCCTTTTTGTCTTCACCTTTTAACACCAGTGTAGGAATTCCTTTTGGCTTGCCAGCAACTGTGAGTGTACGAGTGTAATAGTTTTGACTATTTTTGTGCGTCTTCCAAAAAAAAGAGGAGTTTCTTGATTCAGTTGTATATTTTTATGTTTTTTACCTCAGAGCTTTTATTTTTAGCTACTATTATTAAAGGCATATATTAATTTTTGGCATCGACGGTAGGAGAGCCGTAGTTTAATTGGAAAAAGCGCTCAGGCCGCGATTGCCAGAGAGTCGCAGGTTCAAATCCTGTCGGTTCCGAAAATTTTTATATGTATTTTAAATTTATAAAATTTACTATTAAAAAAGCTTTAAGTAGTAGAGCTTTTTGCGACATACATTGTCCGTGGAAGTACTACCGCCATGATTATTTTTTCGCCAAGTTGCTTTGATTCAATTCTGTATACCGGTCTGAAGAGCGTAGTTGCCGGTGTAGTATCAGGCACATGAGGCTTGACCCCTGATGTTGCAGAATGTGTTCCGGCATATCTTGCAAATTTTTTTGACGACCTCCCTGGCGCAGCTTTGGGAATTTGAGTAGGAGGTCCCGGGTTCGGTTCCCGGCCAATTTCTGTTTTTTTTTCTGGTCTGGTCTGGGTGGAGGCTTTGGCCGCGGCTAGTTACCACCCACCCTACCGACAAAGACGTGCCAGTATGCGATTTAAAGTCCGGTGCGATGTCGCGTAGAAACCGACTAGTGGTATACTCACTAACAGGTTAGCCCACCAACATCTTACACAGCATCATCACTTACTGGCAAGTGACATTGCAGTCAAGGGCTTGTAAATTGTACTAAAAACTCTGCTATAGGCGATGGTATGGTGTGGTGTATAAGATTGCAGAAATTATAAATAGCACGTTATTGTTGACTCGTCTACACGGGAACCGTCCACGTGGTAACTACCCACGGCTGAAACCTCCCACCAGATAAAAATTTTGGATATGCATCCATACTCCAGATTTTTGATTAGCTTGGTTTTATAACTTGGATAATATGATCAAGCCAAGGACTTAATATGAAATGGAATAAAAAGCACCAAGTCATCTTACAAACATGATGTAGAAACGGTACCTATCTCACAAAATTTGTACCCGCGTAATAAGTTCGGGCAAATGACATTGTCTAAAAAGTATTTTAATTTGATGAAAGAGCAAGTCTCACAAAGTTGAGACGTCGCGTCGCGTAGACCGGGGGCAATACGTTGTGGGCGATTTGCATTTTTATGAAAACGTTTTTCGCTCGAGCGGGTGTTTTTACATCGCACGGACGATGGCACGAACTAGTTTGATATAAAGAACGTTGAATGATGTTACAACTTTCGAACTAAATATTTTAAGCTCTCTATTAATATTTTTGATTCAATAAAGATCATCGTGCTTCCTAAAGCAAGCGTTTAGTCGAAGAAGCTCGAGGTGAAAGAACTTAAGCTATTAATCATTTATATAGTTCTTTACAGCGAATAACATTAATATTTTTGACTATACTACTAACTAAAAAAATTAAAAAATCAGTAAACTTTTCGCGGTAAAAAAAATTTCAAAGCTATCTCGAGCGGAAATTTTAAGTAAGTTCGTTTTTCTTAGTTACAATATTGGGAATAAATAAAAAAATACTATATATAAACATATAATACTGAGTATTTTGGTAATTTAATATATTTTGATTACTAATGTATACGTCAAGTCAAATTCAAAATCAAATATTTCTTTATTCAAATAGGCACATAGATGGCACTTTTGATGCGTTATTATATACAAAATGTGTACATAGCAGTGAGTAGTGATGGCGATAACTACAATCATAAACTTAAAACTAAAGCTACGAGGGTTCCGATCGCGCCCTGGTCTAAGAAGAAGCCCATAACAAACTTAGCCGGATGTTCTTTTTATTATCACCATCTCACATTGTCATTAGAAAATATTTAAGAAGCAACCTGGTTATAGCAATTGTGTACACCCAAGCTTTTTTATCGTTTACGTAATCCTTTATACTATAATATGACTTTTCTATAAGCTTTCGCTTAATACAAACTTTGAACTTCTTTAGTGACATCTCCAAGATATCAACCGGTAATTTATTGTAAAATTGTATACAATTTCCTTTAAATGAATTGCTTATTTTGTGTAGTCTAGTGTACTGCACTGCAAGTTTATTTTTGCTTCTAATATTCAAATTATTGCAGTCACATTTTCTTTTAAATTTTGATACATTTTTGTGAACATACATTAAATTTTCAAATATGTATTGGCTATAGAGTGTATTTATTTTAACATCTTTAAATTTATCTCTCAATGACTCTCTCGGACCCATTTTATAGATCTCACGAACAGCCTTCTTCTGCAGCACGAAAATAGTGCCAATATCAGCAGCATTACCCCATAGTAAAATTCCATATGACAAAATGCTGTGAAAGTAACTAAAATAGACTAGCCTAGCAGTTTCTATGTCTGTCAGGTGGCGTATCTTCTTTACCGCATAGGCAGCAGAACTAAGCCTGTTCGATAAATTATTTACATGAGGGCCCCATTGAAGTTTAGCATCTAACATTCCTAGAAATACTGTGGTATCCACCGGATTCAATTCCTCATTATTAAGTAGTATAGTGGTTTAACATTTGGTAATGTGAATTTTATGCACTTAGTTTTATTATATATATTGATATTTACTCTATACTACAGTTCCCACATCTTTAATAATAATAAAAAAAAATTAATGTATACCGAACTCTCCCTCACTCCACAACATTATTAAAATTGCTACAAAAAAATACAAGTCGTATACTAAAATAAAACCATGTATGGTTCTAAATACAATGCGCGCTACAAGAGATGATCACCCCGGAACATGATCGCTTTGAGTCAAGTCCAAATTCCACGTGCTTGTGCCGACTCCACTGATTACTGACTTATTATCACTGAAAAGGATACTAGCCTTTTTTTTTCGCTGTACCTACGCTATGAAACTAAAACATGAGTGTCCAAGGAATTAAAAGAGATAACCACAATATTATGTTAAATGTGGTGCTTCAACTGAGTCAACAATGTCCCCAACATTTACAGCTGTAATTCTGTTATGGACAGTTAGGTAAAAGAGGTCATATGAGCGGATTCCTGTGACTCGCTTGATGTCGTCTGACCTCGTAGCAAGAGGGTCTACAAATGCTGCGTCTCTGATGAGGGGTCACTAGTCCCCTATAGACCCTAGCGTTATTCATGCTTTCTGCGCTGTCCATTGAAACTTCAACTTAGCTCGATGCGAGATTGAATCGACAATTCCTTTTGAACATTGAACTAATTCTGTTTAAAGCGTTTCAGTTTAATTAACAAATTTTAATCCCTAACGAATATAGCTTAATGAAGCTATTTACCATATTAATGAAAATAATCAGCTCGTAAAAACTTTTATAGCGCAATGAAAACGCGAAAACCCTGTTGCTAACTACTCATCCCATTTCATTTGGGGAGGTGTTGTGTTTGTAGACAATTAATTTTACGAGATCGTATACCCGAATGCCACTATGAAAGCAAAATTGAACGTAGAGATGATACTCAGAATAGTTTAAGCGTAGATTGCGGTACGGTCAATCAAAATACATAATAACATGATGATGTTGATAAATATACCAAATATTCCGTGCGACTTCTTCCACGTGTAATATTGAGGTGGCATCAGGGAGGACTGTTAAATAAGATGACGGCGGTTCTATCCTAATAATTATTTAGGTAATCAATAATTTATAAAACAAAGGTTAACCTAGTTTCCTAACCCAAGACATATGTAGTTTTACAGAAATTCACAGAGAAATTAAAACAGAGCTTCACGGTACTTTCAGATACACTGATATCAGTAATTATACATGTTCTGTTTACGTGGAAATGCGAGGACGAGAACGACTTCTGCGCGGGCACACACATTAAACTTCTTTTAAGTACCTTTTTTCATTACATGTATACGATATGTCTGTCCCGACCTAAAGCGTTACATTGCCCGCCCGAGCTAAGTTGTCCTATGGAGCATTAAAAATAAAATGTTGATTAACTCCCAAGTATCATACTGAGAGTACCAAAGATTAAGCACGCAAAGAAAAAAACAACCTTTATAGCTTTATTTATTGTACAACGTTGTCCCACGCAACTTTTGATAAGTAAACTTTTCACATAATATCAACTTTCATCCGCTAGTGGACATAATATACCCGCGCTATTTAGGGCTCATAGTAGCCCTAACCTGATCTTAAATTTTTAACCTTCCTCGAGAATTATTATTATTACTCTTTATTTGTACACCTAAAAAAAAACTAATAATATCAATTATGATATCAAACGAAAAAAAACTGAAAAGTCAGTTTATATATTAATAACTAGGTATCATTTAACTGGCTCAAAGCCAGGCTACTTTTATTAAAATGTCCACGAAAGAAACTTCCGTATTGGTAAAGGCCTAGAAGGGTACGTTAGCGTGACGAGAATTCTAATAAATTTTGTACACTTTTGCTGAATAAACCTGATGGTTGAATTATCTGGGTTTACATCTTTTAAGACGAAGACCATTATCTCATAAAATCTAAGCACCCGGAAGCGTCTCGCTCATCATTTCAGTTTTAAGGGGCCATCAAATGTAAAGACTATGCAAGTAATTATTTCCGCCATAGATCTACAGTATGTGTAAGCAATACTCAGAATGTAAGAATAAAACATCTATTGAAGTTTAGAAACAGCTAATCAAACTGATCAATTTGAGTTATAAGCTAAAGTTTGACTAATCATTTCGTAATTTTTTTCGCTAAAATGAACCAACGGAACTCTAATTGATACCGCAGTACCGCTAGCAACCGCTACAGGATCCTTATTTTGCATTGAAATTTTAGTTTTTTTAATAATATAAATACTGACGAATACTTTGACTGATGAATATTTTAATGAATAATATACATCAATACTGAGGATATAAATAGACACCCAGACACTGAAAAACATTCATGCTTATCACACAAATATTTTCCAGTAGTGGGAATCGAACCCACAGCCTTGGACTCAGAAAGCAGGGTCGCTGCAAACTGCGCCAATCGGCCGTCCAAAATAAAATATCTTATTAAACTTTTTTTTGTGACAAAATGTAAAAGTAGACAACGTGAACTGTATGCAAGAACTTTAAACGGATGCACAGAAATTTTCGCACATTATTTCAAATCAACATCGACTTGGCTTCTATTAAAGCGTTGGAATGCTCGTTCGTACCCCGCTCGTACTAAAAGTATCAGACGTAGGGCGCAAAGGCCCCAGCGCGACGCCGGTGCCGACTTGCCACACGTCACTTTTCGGACTTCATATCATCATAGATTTACCTAACATCAATTAGCTGCGTGTACGATTAACATGCATTTAACAATTATTCCAATCAGTGCCTATTTTATTTTAAGACACACAGTTGTGCATGGTAATTCTATGCGTTAAACCGATTATTCTAAACCAATCGGTGCTTATTCTATTTTAAAACATTACTATACCTTAATAACTACGTAATCCACGTAATCAATTAAAACATTACTATACCTTACTTAATTACTACGTAATCTACGTATTCATTGAGCTAAGCAAACCTTTGAATATTATTAAACAAGCGGTGATAGCTCAGTGGTAAGGATTTTGACTTCATTTTCGGGGGGCTGAGTTCAAATACCAGCACGCACCTCTAACTTTGCCGAGATATGTGAGTTTTAAGCAATTATAATTTCTGTTGCTTCAACGGTAAAGGACATCGTGAGGAAACCTGCATGCCTAAGATCGCTTCATAATGATCTCAAAGGTGTGAAGTCCACCAATCCGCACTGGTGACTACGGCCTGAAATTCTTCTTATTGTGGTATTGGGTTGATATAAGGACGATGAGTTGTAAAAAGCGATTTGGAACACGAACGAATCACTTATTAAATGATCATAATTTAAACAACACTGTATGTCATGTGATACTGAAATTATTGCTCACATTTAAAGTCTTTTATTTGAGTCGGGTTGGTGCTGAGTCGACATATTGTTTGAAGGTTTTATAATTTTTCTTATATTATTCTAGTGTTTGCACTTGGAGAAAATATCAAATTTATATATTTTTTAAATGCATAAAGGCGTTGTAACTTTAACCGAAGTAGATCGCATACACCGAGACTATCAGATATCATTATAAATCATCTCCAATATTGTGATGTTGCCCGCGTGTCCGATACACGAAGACGAGAACAAAAGTTTCTAACGGATAGGAACATTCAGCGGAATTGGCAATACCGGCCGAACGGAATCTCGATAGTTCTCAAAAAGGAATTCTCAGGAGAGAAAAATTAGATTTGTGAAACTGAGACGTGCCTTCCTCGCTGAGAGCTTAAGAAATACGGATGAGCTTTACATTACGAGGGTGGGTTGGGAAATAATAATAGGAATGGCGCGTTCCCGCGTTCTCTCTTGTGAACTTTTGAGCACAGAGTTAAGAACATACAGAAACCGACTGATATTGAAGCATCATAAACCACTCCACTCTAGTTGTGTTTCTCGAAAAATTGGGAAAAGTTTGTGAGCTATCAACGTTCCGCGGGTGTGAAGTGAGACGAGCGCGGGGCGTTTTAACTGTTTAGACACAATGCGTTGCCTGCAATAATGGCTGAATTAGGGTTCTGTTTGTTCTTATCCCTGTGCTTTTGAGTATATTTTAATTAACTTATTAACCAGTGTATAGTCTTCAGCTACACTGGAAACACTTAGGTGTTTAACTAACTGTAAGCATCCTTGAGTGTGTAAAAATCGTCGTGATTAAAATTTAAAAACGTATGTATAAATTTAAATATATTTATTTTCTAATTTTGTAGATTTATTTAATTCAAATTGAAATACAGTTTATTACAGACTGTATATAATAATACATCTATTTATAATATTAACAAATACATATTTATAAAGTTCATGTATTAAAACCACTGCTTAAAACCGACATTCGTTCTAAATTGTGCTGCAAGGTCCTACTATCTAACTATCTATTCGAACTTATGAACGAACGTTTACAGTAATGTTCTGCTTCGTAGGTCAAGGTGTCAGCACAATCTACCTTGAGTCATTAAGTAAATAAATAATAAATATACTACGACAGAACACACATCGCCACCTAGCCCCAAAGTAAGCGTAGCTTGTGTTATGGGTATTAAGATAGCTGATGAATATTTTTTTATGAATATAATACACATAAATACTTATAATATACAGATAAACACCCAGACACTGAAAAACATTCATATTCATCACACAAACATTTTCCAGTTGTGGGAATCGAATCCACAACCTTGGACTCAGAAAGCAGGGTCGCTGCCCACTGCGCCACCCGGCCGTCTAGTCCTAGTTTAAAAATAATTATTAAGCTTTACTATCAGAAATATGACGGCCGATTGGCGCAGTGGGAAATGACCCTGCTATCTGAGTCTAAGGCGGTGGGTTCGATTCCCACAACTGGAAAATGTTTGTGGGATGAACATGAATGATTTTCGTGTCTGGGTGTTTATATGTATATTATAAGTTTCATTAAAGTTCAGTAGCCCACATAACAGAGGTTGTATTTAATCTGTGAATCCCTGATTGCTACGAGAGGGGACACACGTGGCTAGCAGAGTGTGATTAAGAGGATAGTGAGAAGAGGCTAGGAAAGATGACTACAACGCATTTAAGGCACTCGCTTACTATCCATATGCTCGGACACCCGACATTTAAGCGACTGGTTATCGAAAACTGAAAGCATAATCTCTTTATGGATTGTCGCAATACATTTACTTTTACAAAATTCGATACATAATCCCACCACTAACAAGCAAACAAGTTCTAACAAAGGTAAGTCCTGCGTGTATCCAACTTGCAACGTGTTCCCGTGAATTGTGTTAGGTGTAATCTTGTGTAATTATTGTGCAATCTCTTTGAGATCGCGTAGGTGTTAATCTAAAGGCACCATATTACTGCAAACTCTCGGTTACGCGGCGTAGACTTGTAATTGGATTTATTCTTCTATGTAAGAAATTAAGGATCAACGTAGACTAAGCTGAAAACTGCTAAAATATTCTTGAGAGTCTCTCTCTCTTTCTGCTCTGTGGTTCACATTACAATTTTTTTGTATCGTCTAAAATTTTACTATTATGGCCAATGAGATGCCTCGTTCTGCGGGAGTGCCCGGGATTAGTGCAATAAAAGACGTTATCTTGCTTTAATCAATAAACTATAAATTTTAAAATAAAAAAACCGACTTTCAACATCTTGCATTATTGTGACCCACATATAGGGAGTTGTTCATTCAAAATTCAAAATTCATTTATTTCAAAAAGGCTTATAAAAGCACTTTTGAAACGTCAAGTCTGTTTGTCGTGACTCTACAACCGGGTAAAAATATGTCATCCGCCATTTCTTGACAGCAGCCATCTGAGACTTATTTTTATCAAAAAACTATTCCGAGTAATGCGCTTTTCAAACAAAAAACCTAATCACAATCGGTTCATCCCTACAGACGCTCCGATGCCATAGACAGACACACACACACAGACACATACTCACACACTCACACACACACACACACGTCAAACAAACAAACACAACGTCGGGGCTTAAAAACTATATTGCACGATGCCAACCATTTGACGCTGACAAGGCAAATAACACTTAGCGCATTACACATATATACATTGCACCCATATTACGAGTATTTTTGAAAACCAAATACTATTGTACTTTCTAAAACCTTACAAATGCAGACGTTGCACTACAAGGAAAGTCAATAAAAAAGCAATTAACGAAGTGCTCACATTTGTTATTACTCGAAGCATTTCTCCATTTCCAACGCTCAAATAACATTTTCCCCTTAATTACTGTCTGGCTATTGCTCACTAATTGCTTAAGTTCTAGCAGCTTTTGGCCTCACGGCTGAGTGTCCAAGTATCTTTACAAGGAAAGCTTTCTCGAGCCCGTCTCAAACTTATTAATTTATATCTAAGAGTATAAAAATAGAGTAGGGCTGTGAATGTAACCGACTTTGGTGGTCTGAATTTGGCATTTTCCTTTCCGTCCGCTTAAGAAATTTAAGTTCTCCTATTAGAGAAAAGGCTACTTATGATGCAGTTGTTGATATTGATGACGGTCAATTAAAATGAAACGTTTTTCGTTTTCTCACTTCGTTCTCATTGTTTCGTTTCATTTGCTTAAACTATTGAGCTTATTGAGCTCGACTGGTTCTTCTTGGTGAGGTTGCGCATTCTAAAACGCCAGTAGGCCGACCGCGTAAGGTTTACCATAAATCTGCCATATTTGCGGTAGTAATTGTCACGCATCGGCTTATTTAGCCACACAAAAAAGTGCCGCTTAGACAGTGTTTGAATCGTCTCTCAAGACCTACAGGCCAATGTATAAGACGTATGTAAATTAAATAAAATCAAAATGTTTTTATTGCATGTAGGCCTAATATGAGCACTTTTGTAACGTCAGTATGTCTGTTTGTGAGTAGTAGTAGTGACTCTACTACTCTGGTTTGGAAGGCAGATTCTACCGAGAAGAAGCCGGCAAGAAACTCAGCAGTTGCTCTTTTCCTACATCATTTTACAATTTAACAATCATTGTTCTATCTTGTGTAAGTTGAAAGCGGATCGTCTTGCTTCCAGGCAACCTCGATATATTAAATGTGTTGTTATACATTCGTTGCGATATTTAAAACTAGCGGACCCTCTCGACTTCGTCCGCGCATGAATCAACCTTAAATAATAGTCGTGTGTTGTCGCGGAATGTTTTTAGAACTTAAAATTGCAAGCTATTGCAAGCTATACTTTGTGCAAGTTATTAAAGAGTAGATGTTAATAGAAAATTAAATGGCTCGAGTCAAAGCTGAATCATAGCATACGATTTTGTCGTTGTTTTGGACGTTAGAAATATATACGCCCGTTACGTAATCTATAACCTGTTAGGGAATATGGGAGCAAAGACCAGAAAAAAATCGGAAATAATAAATTCCCAAATCTCCCCTGCCGGGAAATAACCTCCAACTCAAAACCACTCACGAATCACGTCTGAGCCAGAAAGGTCGGGAGATCGACTCTTCTCAGAATGAGAAGGGTTTAGACCTTAGTTCAACACGCTGTCAAACTGCGGATTAGTAGACTTAACAGCCTTTTAGATAGTTGAGGAGAACTCTCAGGCATGCAAGTTTTCTTACGATGTGTTTTACCGTTAAAGCAAGTAATATTTAATTGCATAAAGCGCACGGCATTCAATTTTTAGAGTCAAATTAAGAGGCTCACGTGCTCTCACGAGGATCGAACTCAGTTAAACACCGGCCCTAATATAATTATTTGAAGCAAAAAATATGCTTATACAATTTGCACTAAGAATGCACTACCATAGGAAAAATGCTCTTAAGCGTAAAGCACATGACAACAGGAAAAAATGCCTGAAATGAAGAGATACCTGCATTCTAGAAGCCGAAATCGTCTCAGATGCTTAACATTTTATGCGCACCTTGGTATGCCTTCTTTACATGCTATGAGGCCGCAAAATGTGAAAAAATCTAAAACATTTACCCGCTTCTGCTTCAAATAAAATAGCACTCGAATATCAAGCAAGAACGAAAGAGTAAGAAAAAATCAGCCCATCATTGAAGAAGAACTATAAAAATTTCTCATGGGCATCTGCTGTCCGAAAATTCATAAATTTTACTTGCTATCCCAATAAGTTGTCTCCGTAATTCGCCAACAAGTTCGCCCTTGTCTGCAATCTCACTTGATAGTAAATGATAAGCAAGATGACTTGCTCACCTGTTAGGGGTGTGCTAAAACCGTACTAAAACCGTACCCCTAATCAGACCGGTATGGCAAATTTCTTGGAGGCATATCTTTTCTTTCTTTCTTTCTTAGTAGCTTATGGTAACTAGACACGGAAAAAGCCTCTCAACAGACCAGAATAGCGAAAGTTCAGGATTCAAATTTATTTAATAAACGAGTTTGTATAAAAATACAGCGCACTTATTTGTAAACTCAAAAAAATCTTGTTGGATTGATATCCACGGCCGATTGGCGCAGTAGGTAGCGACCCCGCTTTCCGAGTACAAGGCCGTCGTGGGTTCGATTCAATCGTGGAAAATTTATGTGTGTTGAACATGAATGTTTTTCAGTGTATGTGTGTTTATATGTATATTATAAGTAAAAAAACATGGCATTATAAAATAAATACATTTCAAAAGTGTTATTTTTAATTTTTTTTGTATATTAGTCATGAAAATACTCATTAGTCATCTTAGTACCCTTAACATAAGCTACGCTTACTTTGGGGCTAGATGGCGATGTGTATACTGTCGTAGTATATTTATTTTATATAACATTACACACATAGGCATCCATCCGCCCTAAATAAGCCATCAACCCAGTGCTAACAAAGTTTTCATAAAAATGCAAATCAAACTGCGACGTACCTACTCATACATGCCGTCGCGTCAGTCGAAGCGACAAATCAACTCAGCCTTCTCCCTCGTTTACCGAAATAAAAATATAATGTGAAAAACGGTATTTCTTGCTCAATCTTACGTAAAAAAACTGTATGATAGTTCGAATCATGACCTGGATTAGCCTAAACCAATTATTTATCCTGGGAAAACGAAAGCTTTCTACTGAATTAAATCTAATTCTTGCGAACGAAGGCGAAGGTGGCTAGAACGGAAATTATTTTCAAATAGAAGCAGGCATTACGCAGATTTGTCTGCTTGTCCTGGATTAAAGACAATTGGCCATAATAGTTTCTTATGTAATGTAATAAGTTTTATGTAAATGACTGTGATGAATGAATTATGTGCATACAAGATTCTATATACAACCATGAAAGAAATAAATGGAAAGGTTAAATTTTATTTTGACAGACTTATTATAATAATTGGTCTACTAAGTTGTCTACTATCACTATCCTTAGTGGTTACCTAATATCACAAGAAATGAATAATCAATAAAATACTATACTACGACCTTACACACGTCGCAATCTAGCCCCAAAGTGATCGTAGCTTGTGTTATGGGTACTTGTGTAAATTATTGATGAATACTTTTATGAATAATATACATAAATAATTATAATATCCAGACAATAAAAAAACATTCATGTTCTTCTAACAAACATTTTCCAGTAGTGGGAATCGAACCAACATTCTTGGAATCAGAATGCGGGCTCGCTACCTGCTGCGCTAATGGCCCTCAAAATACAATTGAAATGTATATCTGTGATTTAGATATAACTGCTTGTTCTTGCCTACCTCCCAAGCTTAGCGGTCAACACTGTGGTCTTTATAAGTGAAAGGTCCCGAGAGGAACTTGGGCCAAACGTAATACAATTCAATTTTCTCTTAATTTTCTTTACCTAGATAGTTACCACCTGTAACGAATTTATCCGTACATGCTCTCTCTGACCCCTTCCACTTACAATGCACAAACAAGAGCAGTGCGGATTTGATCCGACCAACGCATCGGGCTACTATCTCTTTCCTTCCACTTTTCCAGTGACCACTATCTCTTATCCTTACACTCTAAATAAACAAATTTTTAAAGAACGCACCTTATATTGAATTAAGAGCGTACCTCATAATTTTATTTCTGAGCCAAATCTGATCAAACCTGGCTCAATAGTTAAGTTTTGAGTCTTAATTAAACATGGCATTTAAAATATATACATTTGAAAAGTCTAATTTTTCATATATGCATTACCCCCGTCTCGCCAAGCGACTACTATGTATAGTAATAGAAAATAGAAAATTAATAATTAATTATTTAATAGGGACCAGTTGAGTTAGTTGCACACCCTACCGACCATAACACTAGGTTAGCCCGCTATCGGCTTTGGCTGCATATTACTACCAGGTGCACCAGTTAAGGGCTAACTTGTAGTAGAATAAAAAATAGGTTGGTCTTTAAACAGTTGTATGAGTCAATGTAAGATAGTGAATATAGAGATTAATAATGATAACGAAAAAAATCACCCAGCTAAATTTATGTGTGTGACCTCCTTTTTAAACTTGTAGCTTTGGTATTAGATTCACGTCTACATATCGGTGTAATACCACTGCAATGACATTTTAAATGTAACTATTTATCAAAAGTGCCTTTTATTTGCCTTGTTAAATGAAGAAATGTTTAACGTTGACTTTGAATATAAAAATTGTGCTTTAGATAAATCCCTCATATCAATCTGTTACTCTGTTGCTGCTTGAAAAAAGGACATATCAACAAATTTTCCTGTATTTATATTATTAGTAGAAAAGTTTTTTCGTCATAAGGGTTTTCACTTTAACACATTCTGCTAAAGCTACGACAATAATATCCATACAGGTAAGAATATTAACGTAAAAAGACCCCGTATGGTCCCGGAAAATACGAACTATAATTTAATCTCTAAAAAGGGTAGATGCCTATTTTCCGGACCCACGCCTCCCAAAGGCCGTCCACATTGAATAGGTTCTTCTTTATTCACGCATTATATTTTTTCGATAATATAATACCTACCACATAATGGCATTGTCACTTTATTACTACGAAGCCAAAAGATATAAGACATTTTTGTTAGAATATTCGGGAATACCATATTTGAAAGCGTCGTTGTTATAATAATATTATAAAGAGGAGAGAAATGATTTTGGTATGTTAATAAAGAAACTCAATAACTTCTAAACCGATATCAATTCAGATATGTTGAGCTTTGTGATACACTAGCCATAAGATTTCTAGCTGAAATACTGCTATCTGTAAAACGAATACAGAAGAAAAAACCTAGCGAGCTTATTTATCCGCCTGCGTTCACGGGATGGACCGTCATGTGTAAATACTATGTAGTACAAAATAATTGGTCTATAGTAGTCGTAAATAAATTCCAGAACCATTTACTATATCGCTATATCTCATATAACGCGCTTTATATTGAATAAAATTATTAAAACATTAAAAGGCTTTTTCCAATCGTCATGTTAATCATAAAAATTGTACGCGATTTTTATTAAAAATATTATGTTATTAATTCAACTTTCAAACACTTAGATATCTTATATTTTATCTATGGACTGATAATTCATTTCATATATTACTTCCTAGTCTGAATAACTTTGAGATAGTTTAGCAACATGTGAAAAGACATTGGTATTTATATATAGGCCTAAAACACCTGGAAAGCAAAACATCCAAGTTATCAAACATTTTCTAGACCTTTATAAAACATTACATTAATATTTTTTTTTCATTCTGAGCGCAAATAAGTAACAGGCATCCAAAAAACGTTTTACAAATATATCCATTTATTTCGAGACTTGTGTTACTGAGCAATTGGAAACCAATATTCCGGGATTATTTCCTCCAAATTCGAAACAAATCTAGGTCGTGCTGCGAGCTGTCTGTCAATTAGTGAGGTACAGTTTTAATAGAAAAACAAAAAAACTACACCCTCGCTGGCATTTTAAAAATCTATTAAGATAAAACGTTTGTTATTTTCAAAGAGAACTTTTATGGTTTGTAAAATATTGAGGACATAAATAAAGCAGCTGTCGCGTATAGCACGTCCCCACGCCTTCGTACCTAAAGTCGTATTTTATCTTGGATTGTCTTATTCGTTGAAAATAAAAAATGGACGTAAAATTGCGAACGTATACTTCAATCTCGAACGAATCTCGTGCTCCGTTTGAGCTTTGGAGCTATGGAGTGCTGCCATAGATTGGCAAGTGTGTGATGATAATTTTTCAGCCGCATTTATGTCATAGGTTCCGAAAGATGTTTTTTGAATCGGAATCCCGTCTAAATGTTTTCAATATTAAAGTTAGGTACACCTATCTATTTCTACAATTTCAAATATTTATTTACTTTAATTAAAGGAATCACAGCAGAACTCCTGAAAGCGGGTGGAAAACCGATACTTAAAGTCCTTCAGCGGTTGTTCAATTCCGTCATTCATCAAGGCACAACGCCAGAGGCATGGCACAGGAACGTGGTGGTTCTGTTCTTCAAAAAAGGTGATAATACCTTGCTGAAGAACTACAGACCTATCTCGCTGTTGAGCCATGTCTACAAGTTGTTCTCGAGAGTCATTACGAATCGTCTCGCGAATAGGTTCGACGACTTCCAGCCTCCCGAACAAGTCGGTTTCCGAAAGGGCTTTAGTACCATAGACCACATACATACGCTGCGGCAGGTTATACAAAAGACTCAAGAGTATAACCGGCCTCTTTGCTTAGCGTTTGTGGACTATGAGAAAGCCTTTGAAACCTGGGCTGTGTTAAGGTCACTGCAGAGATGCCGAATTGACTACCGGTACATCGAAGTTTTGAAGTGTTTGTACAAAAACGCCACTATGTCAGTCCGCATACAGGACCAAACTACGAAACCGATCCAACTGCAGCGAGGAGTGCGACAGGGAGATGTTATCTCCCCGAAGCTGTTTACCGCTGCGTTGGAGGACGTTTTTAAACTTCTGGAATGGAACGGGCTTGGCATCAACATTAACGGCGAGTACATCACTCAACTTCGGTTTGCCGACGATGTAGTCCTAATGGCAGAGACTCTGGAAGACCTTAATGCGATGCTCAATGACCTCAGAAGAGTTTCTCAACAGGTGGGCCTTCGTATGAACATGAGCAAAACGAAAATTATGTCTAACGCTCATGTTCCGCTCCACCCAATAATTGTTGGGAGCTCTGCACTCGAAATTGTAGACGAGTATATATACCTAGGACACACGATCCAGTTAGTTAGGTCCAATTTCGAGAAAGAGGTAAACCGCCGAATCCAACTCGGATGGGCAGCGTTCGGGAAACTTCGTGACATCTTCTCGTCCAAAATCCCCCAGTGCCTGAAGACCAAAGTCTTCGAACAGTGCGTGTTGCCAGTGATGACTTACGGATCAGAGACATGGTCGCTAACTATGGTCCTCATAAGAAGGCTCAGGCAAGAAATCATGTCATCATCATGACTGTCAACTTATAAACGTTTGGGTTCAATGTTCAATACTTATAAACCATGTGGACAGACGACATCAAGCTAAGTTATTAACCTTAAATTGAGCGCAAAAAGATAAAGACAGAAGCTTCAAATCATGAAAAGGAGAATCGTGTAAAAGATCCTAGTTGCAGGGAAATAAGGTAACCGGGGTGCATACAAAATGTCCCACTACTAGAACACACGACTCTATTCATACCTTGCACCCTTTCTCTACAACGTACTGCTTCAAGCTTTCAAGCTTTCAATTACTCTTTCCTAATGGTTAACTTGACTTGTTGGTTTTAATAACCCGAATAACTGTAGTATAATAATTAACTGCACGTGTAAAAGCAAATGTCATTCAGTAAATAACTAAAAATTAAATTTCAGGATTTCATAGTTCACATTAAGATCTGCAGTTTAAATTTATTCTTCAATAATTTATTCTTCAAATTATTTAAAGAGCTTTTTAAATAATTTGAAAAATAAATTATTGAAAAAACGTATGATTGAAAATCGTATGAAGATAATTATTGAAACTAAATAGACAGAATTACACTTATTAGGTACTAATAAACGGGCATAAAAACCATAATAATATGTCATTCACTTTAGAATGGTTTCTCGAACAAACTGTTAGTCAATTCATACCATTTAGTAGATGACAGTAATTATTGTACCTCTAATGTTCTAAGCGTTCACCACAAAATGTGAAAATGGGAAAAAGTTTGTGAGCTAGCTACCTTCCGCGGCTGTAAGACGTGAGCTGGGCGTTTACACTGTTTGTGGACACAATCACTGCATTGCATACAAAAATGTCTGAATGAGGATTCTGTATGTTCTTTATTCAATGTAAACGTTGTATTGCGGATATTCTTTATAATAGTTTTACATAATTTTATTTCTTTCTGTCATCAGAAACTTGATATATGAATGAAGAGAAAGCATTGAACAAAGACACAAGATCTTTAGTCACTTAGTCAATTACGAGTATCTCTTTCCTTAAAATCACGGTTATCTATTGTTCTGCATAGCTGAGTGTTCAAACGACCAAATTTCGATTTTCTAACATCAGTAATTAAAGTAAAGGCAACATTGAGGCAAAAAATTACAGACACTGTCCCTGTAATTTTTTGTCTCAATTTTGTCCTTTTTTTCTTTATTTTAAAGACACTTGAGCACTTAACCGTGAGGGCGAAATCTGCTAGAACTTAAGCAATTAGTGAACTACTTATAGCCAGGCAGTAATTAAGGGTAAGATGTTATTTGAGCGTTCGAAATGGAGAAATGTTTCAAGCAATAATAATAGATAGTACTTCCTTAATTACAATTTTACGACTGAATAAACCGAGTGTAAGTGTAACTGTAAAAAAGTTTTACGAACAAAATAAATCTTGATAAAATACGACGACGATAGCCAGAGAGTTTGAAATCTACGGGTTCGAATCCACATGGTTAAATGTATATTTTGTAAAAACTTTAAACGTGTCTCGTTTAAAGTTTTTACATAATTTTGTGGAGAACTACTCGTGAGTTTGGAACAAACAAAAATTATAATACATATTTATTATAAAAAAATAATCCAGCGTTCTCTGTGATACCATTACTGGTAACCTACTACATCTACTGTCATCACCAACACGTCTGCCCAGTGTAGTGATTACAGGCCAACCCTCTTGTTGGGAGAGGCCTTTAGTCCAGAAGTCGACTGATATAGAATGTTTATGCTGATGAAAAGCTGGGGTTACTTAATGAAAGTTAATGACATACCGTATACATTAAGGTTAATCCATACCTTATCATATATTATAAATCCGAAAGTTTGTTTGTTTATTTGTCCTTCCGTTACGCTCTAACTATGCAATCAATCAACTTGATTTTAGGCATAGAGTTATTTGAAAGGACGTGTTGTAACAAAGGCTACCTTCTATCCCAGAAAAACTAACGATTCCCAAGGTATTTTTAAAAAACTGAAATAACGCGGACGAATCATTGGGGCAACAGCTAGTATGCCATAATCCGCGAAAACTAAAACTGCGCGGAGCAATACATAATTTATTCAAATCATAAACATCAGTGTTCCCAATGGCACTCACTACGCACGTTTCTTCCAGACACCTGAGCATCCTCAGAAGTTGGTCACTTTATAAAGCAGGTTGCAAATCTCTTCGGAACCTTAGTCATGCCTATTCCTTTTTGTTTCGTTTGGGGATTGACAATATTGTATATATTTATGTATAATTGATATTCATTAAAAATGGTATATATTAATTATCAGTATCTATATGTAATATTGTAAGCCTTTGACTGCAATCTCACTTGGTGGTAATTTATGATGCAGTCTAAGGTGGTAGCGGGTTTACCTGTTAGGAAGTATAGTAGGCGTACCTCTAATCGGTATCTAGGCGTCATCGCGCCGGAACACTAAATCGTTTAGCGTATCGTTGTCGGTATACTATGAAATCTTTTATATTAAATTTTTCTGCATGTTAATGTGGTGTTCAAAATAGATATTTTACATCGGTATCTTTGAAACACAATAATTATATCTGTCACTAAACATTGTCAAGTAGAGCTTTAGCGGACTCTGCACATTCGGCAACTAATCTTTAAGGCGGCAGTAAAACGTTTATTTAACCGGCACCATCCCGCTGGGGCTTAGCGCTATCTTGGAAAATATGTACAAAGGCGGTACAAAACGATACTTAAGGCCCATCGTGATTTATTTAGGGCTCCTCGGAGCGCGGCCCATGTCACGCCTGATTCCAGAGTTTGGTCCATTAATATTCATTAAACCACCCCGACGGTTCGAGTATATTTAATATTACGGAAAGTTAACTACTTAATGCAAGCACCGTTATTATATTATTGAAATTCGTTTATTTTTTGTACATTATTGAAAAGTTTTTTTGATCTTTTGGCGTGTTAAATAAAACAGTTTTCCGAATGTAACAGCATGAAACTGATCTCCTTTATAGAGGTCAGTGCAGTGCATACAGAATTTTTAATTTGTACGACTTTTATTCGTACGATAACACAAAGGTTGAAAACTTTGTTAGAACGATGTAGGATGTAGATATTTGTTTGCTTGTATTTAGAGTTATCAATGTTTATATGATATTAAGAAATACTTATATCTATATATATATAAATAAGATGTGGCATTTTTAGCCTTGGGGATTTCATATAATTTTTTTCAAAAAGTTTAAAGTTATATTAAACGTAAGTTTTTGTATTGAAAACGCGCAGATTTAGTATTAAGATTTAGTTATAATTATTAACATGACTGCCAAACACCTTAGCTAAAAATTTCACGTATACTCGTGAAAATTTTTTCGGGAAAATATCCCTTGACACTCGTGGGGAATCTAACGGTACCTCACGCATCTATTTATAAGCATTTAAATTATTTTAAAGCCGTCGTTTAGCAATACATACGCATGAACGCACGAATTGGAGTTCGGAGCCGAGTATTTGCCAGCAGTGGAATATTAATGAAAATAATAAATAAATGATTAAAAATTGATAGTTAAAGACATGAAACGATTCAAATACTTACCCCTCAGATTCAATTGCAGCTTAAACGATTTTAAATTCAAAGGCAATCGTATCATAGCGAAAAAATGTAAGAGACTCGATGAGCAAATAAATTAAATTTCTAAGCTCTGATTCAACTTATATTTTCCTATTGCAAAATTGCAGTTTTAAAAGATCCATCGTACTTAAAGTATTCCCCCGTAAAATATATTAAGAAAATTACTTTTCCAGTAATACTTCGTAATACGATATCTTTTATAGGTACTACCTTTTAAAAGGACGTTCTAGACATTTGAGATTATTCGATATTTTTAAAGCTTGCCGTGTTATTATCAGATGATATTATTTAATGCGCACCTCAGACATGAATCAACATAAGTATTTTATTCTATTCAGGTGCATTGAATAATAAATTAATATGAAATAGAAGATAAGTTTGTTGAAAGATATGCTAGGACATATATATTATGTCCTAGGAAAATAGGGATATAGTTTTTTCTTGGTGTTCTATTAACCCCTGCAATCGTCCTAGGGTTTACAAAAAGCGAGGCACCATAAAGATCTGCATCCCTACGTGGTTCATATACCATGTACGCATTCGAAGCGCTTTGTATCTTCATTTCTGATTCGCACGAGGATCTAGAGTTCCCTTCCAGCATCCATTCGGATAAAATGTTTTCACTCTCCAACTCTATATAAATAAAGACCAGAAGGACTTTTATTGATTTCTTTTGAATTTTTTACACATTTGTAAAATTAAAAAAGTAGTCAATGGATCCATTATGAATTTCTTATAAAATTTATTGATTCAAAACAATGTGTTTTGATAATCTTATACAGACTAATAAATGAGGCTAAAGAGTTTGTCTGTTTGTTTACTTGAACGCGATTATCTCAAGAACTACTGGTCCGATTTTAAAAATTATTTCAGTGTTCGAAAGCCCATTTATCAAGGAAGGTTATAAGTTGTATATCATCACGCTAAGACCAATAGTAGCATAGCACCAATGAAGAATGTTTTAAAATCGGGTATTATTCCCCTTTGAAAGCTGCGGTTTACGCTGCGTGCGCTGCGTAAACTGTTAAAGTTTCGATAAAACCATGTATGACAAAGTTGTTTCCCTTTAAAAATTCAAAAAAAAGTCCGGTTCAGCATACGTCATCTTTTAAGATTGACTAATATGAGGACGAAGTAACTCATAATCCGGACTTCTTATCACAAGATACTAAGTTTGGGAACCACAGCCAAGGGAATTAATATCAGAAAACGATGTAGACGCATTGCAGATTGCAGCTAAGAGTTCCCGTTTATATTATTTCGTGAAAAGTATTTTTTTTTAATTCACACCACCATGTTTTCGTAAAAAAGTCACAACTCTACCATTTGAGAGAACTAGAAAATCAACAATAGCAGAACAAGCGCAAGTTCGCTAAAACCACTTTCAAAGATAAAATAGTTTGGCGAGTCAATTCGCGGACAGCCGTAGACAGTCCATTTGCATCTTTATTGAAAGCGTTTAAAGAAACAGTGGGTTTAGCTTGTGGAAACCTTTAGGGAATTTTACGGTTTCGTTACATTTGACTATAGCACTTTGTTGGGGTAATTTAAAAGTACTTTATATGGAAATACGTAAAAATTTTGACTTCGAATTCTGAAATCGAAAATTCGCACTTCGAATTCTCAAATCGAAAATAATTACACACTCCAGGTGGAGTATTGTTTAAGTAGAGTATTAAGATATATTAAGTTAAGTGAATGAAAATCAACTTAGTGATCCAATCAATCAATGTAGTCGTTTAACAATAAATATATTTTGATCTTGCATGACTAGGCCGATGTAATTGGAGATTCACTTGCACTACCCATTAGCCACCCACACACACACAAATAACATAACATTTCGTGTAAAGGCCTCCTTAAATAATTTAAAGTCAGTAAATCAGTATCCTAAAACTAACTAAAATTAAATATTAGAGATGTAACAGTGTGTTTGTATGAGTATTTGGCTTTTGATTACGTAGCAATAGACGAAAAGTCGTGATTTTTTGCATTATAATAAAATTCATAATTTTAATTATGAATTTTAATTTGAATTATGAATTTTATACCAAATAATTCATTCCCTAAACAAAAATATTCTGTTATTATCTTCATGGTAAAATGGCTGAATGGATTTTGATGAAATAATTTTAACGTTCTGGTATAGTCATGGTAAAAAAGTGATTTCCATTCTTTCAGACAACATTTTCATATTTATTATATTACTAGGAAAGTATAAGCAAACAGGAGGTACGAACGAGTAGTAGTATATATGTGGACGTAACATAGTGTAATAAAAAAGTTATGTTTTATTTATTTCGTTTTTCATAACTAAAATAATCTTTTGTTATGAAGAAGTCATAAATAAAACCAAAAGAATCTGCAGCATAGGTGCATTTATGACTCGCAATAGGTACTCTCCTGGGAAAATAAAATAAACAAATAATGTCGACTTTATTCTAAAAATTCGACACACATTTTGTCCGCTTTCCCAACTGCAGACTGCATTTCTGAATAGGTACTTAAACTAAGTATGACTGAACGTCGTACCTTCGGTAGCAACAATATAAAGCAAGTAACAGTGGAGTATCATCGTTACTCTTTTTGGCTGCACAATCCTTCAAAGGCTCTCATCTTAATATCCATGTTTTATTCTTATTCCATGTGACATTAGCGGGTTCTCGGATACCGAAAGAAGGCGAGGTATTATTCTGGATGAAAAGTTTTTTATTTTTAAACTTAATAAAAAAAAACTATAAATAAACTACGACAATACACATCGCCATCCAGCCCCAAAGTAAGCGTAGCTTGTGTTATGAATACTAAGATGACTGGTGAATATTTTTATGCATATAAACACCCAGACACTGAAAAACATTCATGTTCATCTCACAAATATTTTCCTCAGAAAGGATCGCTGCGCCAAACGGCCGTCAAAATTAAATTTATATCGAATATTCTAGTAAAACTTTGTGGCACGTAACATGCTTTGACACATGAGCCTCATCTCATATCAGGGAGGTACTACCAAGACCAGGAAACCAAGTCTGCTCATCCCGCGGGTGGCGTACGAGCCGACTGAGAGCATATAACGGAGAGCAGCCATCAGCGTCCTCTGTGATCACTAATCCGTTTGCCCAGCGTTGTGGTAATGGAAAAACCATTAGGTGAGGCCCTTAGTCCAGCAATGTACTGCTATAGGCTATTGATGATTGCTTAATCTTTTAACGCAAGGGCTCTTTGTTGGTTCTTTGTCCTGGGGTTCAAACTCGCTAGATTACTGCCAGTTTGATTACAAAGCTTAAAAATATCTATTCAGGTTAATTATATGTCATGTCTCTAAGTTTGCTCTAGGGTTCGGAATTTCAAAGTCCGAGACACGAGAAGGCCTATGAAGGATTCATTGCTTTTTCATAGTTCGATACTTTAAAAAAAATAACAGAACAACCAATATGGCGGCATGATAGCGGCGCGGTTAACCCATTTATTGTGTTGTGTACTCAGTAGGTAGACCAAGTAATTATTCGTTAAACAAACAGAATATGCTGCTAGGCTCCTTCAATTATTTGTAAATAGAAATGATTATAAACAATTTTGTCTCAAGTCTGTGACCGAAAGTCACGGGACTTAAGACAACTAAAATTAGGAAAAATCCCGGGACTTCAAGACACGAGACATCTCGAGACCTAAACCCTAGTTTGCTCTACATTACCATTATGTAGAGCGAACATAATATTATTCCATGAACAAAACTATCATCCTCAGGCGTTAAAATGTCACACAGCTGAAAACAGTACAGCTATCATATAGAAGAAAGGGATTTGGAGTAAATAACCCGTCAGGCTCAAATGCGGGTAGCTTATTATGTTAAATAGATCGATTTTTGTGCTGCGACATCGGTGTGCGACACCTCAATACCTAGATGTATTTCGCAGATACTTATGTTTATAACATCCTAAAAATGATAGTAGGCAGGTAAACAACTTAAAACACAGTACATATATGACGGCAGACTGGCGCAGTGGGCAACGACCCTGCTTTCTGAGTCCAAGGGAGTGGGTTCGATTCCCACAACTGGAAATTTTTTGTGTGATGAACATAAATGTTTTTCAGTGTCTGGGTGTATATCTGTATATTATAAGTATTTATGTATATTTTTCAAAAAAATATTCATTAGTAATCTTAGTACCCATAACACAAGCTACGCTTACTTTGGGGCTAGATAAATATATATATATATATATATTTATAAAATAAATAAAACTATCCCTCCGATCAAAAACCACAGAAATAAATTCTTTAAATGATCAAAAATCCAGAATAGTCCACCGAAATTTAGGCTAGCGCATCTGGGGAGAAAGTACTAGACAGTTTTGTAACATGATACGTTGTATATCAAAGGACACAAAGGTTTTTAGTCCCATGCACTGCTATTACGTCATTCTCATGTGCCGTCGTGATCCTCTTTTTGGGCCGTCGTCGGCAAGGATTTTAAATCTTGCCGTTTCTTTTGTTCACGGGTAAATTGCTCAAGGAAATGCACTGGACTGTAAATAACGTGGAGTATGAATAGACGTTTTAGGTTAAAAACAAACGTTTTAGACAGCTTTAGTGTACACTATATTTGAATACAGTAATATAAGGCTTTTTCCTGACCGTCTGACAGACAAGCTATTACCAGTCCTGAGGCTGAACTTAAAAGGTTAATATTTTAAGTGAATATCACTGTCCCGATCTCTTGGCTTAGGTTCTGTCATTGAAAGGTTTCCCGTAAGAGATTACTTCCAGCAATAAGGCCGCTTTTGCATGCCTTCATGTTGGAATTAATTTCTAATTCTTATTTTGTGTATGTGGTGTCTGCATTATTTTATTTTTTGAGTGAAATAAAGTGTTTTTTCTTCTTCTTCTTCTTGAATAATCTTTGAACATCCTGTATTAAAATATCTACTATTACGCACAAACTTATTAATAGAACAGTGGGTAGATACTTAAAACATTCAATAAACTAAGTTTAATCAAATTTGACGAATCCGCCAATTTGTGGTGGGTACCTTGTATAGATCAATTAGTGGTAACTTACAACTACTTGTTTAGATAACCGACGAACTTAGAATACTCAAGACTTGGAGCATAATCTGCTCAGTACAAACTGCATAATTAATAATACAAACACACTGATCGGGTTATTGCGGGCCGTTGAATAAACAAAGAAACCTCTAACTCGCTCAGTTTAATCTTTTAGGCCTATAGTTAAATGAACTATAAAATCCTTATCTTGTTTCTGAATGTAAATTTGTCTTACAAATACAGTAGAGTTAATTACCTGTTTTATTTTTCATTAACAACATTTTTCATTGTGTATATTTTGAAAAGACTCGTAGATATAAAAGGTAATACCTACTGTTCTCGGAGTTGGAATAGTGACTTTTAGAAAAATCGGACGAAGCCGCGTACAGAAACTAGTATAAACATGAAATACGTATTTATTTAGCCAAAGGACAAAGTCTAGCAATAAAAAAGGCAATAATAACACCAGCTCTTAGAGTATCATACCTTTATGTGAACTTTTAATCGGTATAAAATATATTTTATAAATAATTTTAAGTAATACTACTTAATATATTTTGTGAGGAAATATGTATTCAATACCTTCTCGTATATCTCTTAAAAAGTTGCAAAACCTCACGTAATAATTCATACAGAAAATAAGCGCCACGTCAGAAGTAGCTTCACTTTTTTTAAGCATAAATTTGTATGTGAAAACCACGCCGTATCTCCTTTAAAAGCTGTTTAATTTTTTTCCAAAAATTTTCGTAAGCCGAGTGGCTCAGACGATCCTTATGAAAGAAAATCTTACACGAAATCCGGCACGCTCGTTAAGGGGCGATATATGCAAAGACGACTTAAAAAGTCAAGGGCGTAAAATGAAAAAGGAAATGACTGTAGGCCCTTGAGTTTTCCTCGCAATAACACGGCTTGTCTGATTTAGCATGTAAATTGAAAATACTGTTGAAGAAGAAATGAACGTAGATTTAAATCATACCTAGCCTGCACAAATCTTCGTACTCCTACTATAATAACTATATAATTATTTGTATTTCTGTTTTATTCTTGTGTGTAATAAAGTATTTTTTATTGATTAATTGAAAGATTATAAAAGTACCATGCTTATCGTTACTTTGTGTAGGAAGCTTTATTTTAACTGGATTCTAAATCTGTCATTATGTTTTTGAAGGAAACAATATACAAAGCTTATTTACTACTTTATTAAAAAAGAATCTGATAGCTTAGTGGCAAGGACTTCACTTTTACGGGGGCCGAGTTCGAATCCCGGTACACAACTCTAACTATTCTAACTATAGTATAGCTAGGAGTTCTCCATATAAACGTATTCCCCTATAAGCTCACTGGAACATGCCTCATCAGCAATGATTTTTTCTCATATTAAAAGCTTTGGCCGTGGCTAGTGTCTGGTAGGAGGCGAAGCGATTAAGAGTTCTACCATACTCCCTAGCAGGATCTCCACTTACCACCAGGTGAAATTTCAGTCAAGGGTTAACTTGCAGTGGAAAAAAAAATTTAAATGTAGACATGCATGTTTTTAAATCTAACATTTCTTTTTTTTTAAAGTAAAATACTTTTTAAAATTGAAACATTTAAAATGGCCTATAAATCACTTTTTTTACCGCCATGTTCGCTGGACTCAAAGACGATAATGAATAAAAAACATGAAATCGAAACAGTCGTTAATCGCAATTACAACAAAACAATACTTAAATATACACTCAAGTACATACTATTAATAATTACTTTGAATAAATCTTATTAAAACACAGAAAAAGTATTTTTTACTTTTGGTTTAATTAAAGTCTCATTATGCGGATAAGATGTTAACCTCAGTCATTTAGGTTAATTACACCGATCCTTTACTTTATAGGTCCAAGTAACATTCATAAGGAGCGCTTGGCTGTAACCCAAGAGAAATTTAAACTTGTGCCATTTTCATATCAAGGCCCCCAGGCCTTGATATGAAAATGGCATTTTTAAATTACTGTTAGCTGGAAAATCAGCATAGATTAACAGACATTTTCATTATAATGAAATATGTTAGAAAAGCAATTCACAACTTTTAAAAATTTCTTTTAAATATGCCAGAATAATGTCTGACTAATGTATTTTGAATTAGAATTTTGGTAAAATAGGTACTGCTGAGTGAAAAAAGCTGATGAGTTTCTTGCCGACTCGAGTAAGACTTTCTCAACAAACTATACGTTTCAAAAGTGTTTGTAGAGTAAGCCTACTCAAAATAAATAAATTTAGAATTTTATGTTTTAATTATTTTTTTATAATTTTTTTGCAATTTTTATTAATTATATTAAATAATATTATAAAATCCACAGTGTGATTGTTTGTTCTTGCTTAATGCCTTGACTAAGCAACCAATAAACTTTATTTTTGTAAACTAAAACAACAGCTAGTTTAAACCAAATCGTTCACCATTTTGTTATTTAATGATATGTAAAAGAGAGCTTTCCCCTATCAAATATTAAAGGTGAGTATGTAATTCTATAATTTAATCTAACTTCATGAAACGCTGTATGAATAGGCACTTTATATTCCAATTTCGAGCCTAAAGGATTTTCATATTCCAGTTAATTTCGCCTTTAACCCTGTAATTAATTTCACGTGGCTTTACAGATCAACATAAACACAGATTATAATGAAAGGAGGAACCTTGTTTTGTTTGTCTTAGGTTTGCGTATGGAATTGAATGTACGGATTGCTTCTAATGTTTGTGTTTTAGCTGCCATACAGTTCCCTGTTTATATTTAATTTTAAAGCGATGAATGAGGTCTAATGAATGATAATATAATACGGAGGTTGTATAGGTATTTAAATTTCTATATTATGGAAATTGCTTTGCTTCTTCGTAATCAACGTTTTAACCGGTAGGCTTTTATTAGGATTTCACATGGTGATTTGATTTTCACACGCTCGACTTGCTTTCTTTATGTGATCTATTCACCTAATGGGATCATCTATCGAAAGTCAGTTCAGCAGCATTGGTAGAGCGATTCTGTTCTGTCCGACGAGATGATACTTTGATGCAGATTTTTTTTTTAAACTTGTTATTTTTAAAATAGTAACCGCGGCTTTACCCTTGCTATTGCCCCTTCTTTCTGAGTCTAAGGCTGTGGTTTCGATTCCCACAACTGGAAAATGTTTGGTATGAAGATGAATACTTTTCAGTGTCTGGTTGTCTATCTGTATTTATGTATATTATTCATAAAAATGTTCATCAGTCATCTTAGTACCCATATAACTAGCTACGCTTACTTTGGGATAAAAGTAAAAATATATATACAAGTTCCAAACAAACGGGAGAATTCCTTGTCCAAATAGTAATGGCCAGTTAACATTAGTCCAGTACAGCGATCGGATCGAAACGTCTGTTTAAAAACAATCCAGTAGCAATACAGTATAATAAATAAAACAAGTAAAATTGATTAAATATAGTGTAATTAAACCAGTGGGAACTTCATTGTCAGGATTGGTAGTCTATTTTTCCGTCAAAATGTATAAGTTTTCGAGTAGACGTAACGCTCTAGTATACATACAAATTTTAACTTCTTCAAATTATAGTTGTTCGACTAATCTTTACTATAACATCATCAGAAATACGTCAACTTAAATATTTACATTCAAGCCTCTAGAGGCTACTGCAACGCTACTGCTTTCATCTAGATGTCCAATCAAATGTCATTAAAATTCACAGTCAATGTGATTGGCGTTCAAGTACAAATATGAATATAGAGACAGCGACAGACTAACGCATGGACCGAATCACATATCATCAAATTGAAAGCCAAAACTTTCTTTATTCAAATAGACGTAAGTATCGAACAAAGCCATTCTTATAAGAAAATATGCAGAAATGTATCTATAGAAGTCACTTTAACTTGTGCAAACTTTTTCATTGCAGTGACGTGATGGTATTAGATTAATATGATTACTTAAAATTAAAACCATGGGGTTCAAACACTTACGTTTAGGGCTAATATTTGCATTACGAGATAATTTTAGGCTCTCATATTGTCTTCCTATTTCTGAGAGACGATACCAGAAAACTGATAGATATAGTAATTAAGTGGTGCGCTGGTTATTTATACCTTCTCGTCTACGAAGAAGTGCGCAACAAACTAACCGTGGCTTTATTTAACGTGAGCACATAAAATCTCGATGGAACATACGCGACATGCAAAATTAAAATTGTCTGAATGAGCTCTACTACCTACTTATGTAATCCAAAAACGAAAATCCGGCTGCATAAAGGATGTATAGAAATGTCAAAAATCCTGAAGCATCTTGTGCATGCAAACATGTCGTCTGTCTGGTTCATTATCTGTGCAACGCCGATTCCTTTTCTAAAAAAAAGCTTTCAGTAGTTCTCGGCACACGTCGTCAAGGCCTCTCAAAAATTCATCGCCCGTCTGCGCCTTGAATGAGTTTAGGTTTACACCGCTCCCCGACTTTCTTTCGCTTAATCTGCTTAATAAGTAATCTTATAGGTGCTTATTCCTTTATGTTAGCATGAAACCCTCTGCAAGAAGACTTCTTAACTACTGTCTCTCTAGAGAAGCGTTACTAAATATTAAATCATTTTAAAGCGATTAAGGAGTTCTGTTAAAGTTATTATTGACAACGGCCAGCACATACGTGTATGTCTCTTCGAATTAAAAAAAAATCAAGCTGTGAGACTTTGTAATCAAATATGCAAAGAAATAATAATAGTTTGTCCTAAACCCATAAACACAAATTATTAATAATACTATGCATAACTAAAGACCTAGTTAATCATTGTTGTTGCTATAGTTAAGCCGAAAATAGGTGACAGACAAATAAACAAAGTTATTTATAATACATATTTCATGAAAGTGTGGATAGGGCAGAGTATGGTAGCAAAACCCATGTTGAATAATTGTATAAGTTATACAGTCTCCGATAGCCGTGTTGAAGCATTATACCGAAACAAGCTTAATCATTTGCCGCGTTAAAATTAAAAAAAAATATATGCGAACCTTTCTCATAAATCTATTCCAATACTTCTTATCTACTAAAATTTAATTATAATCTCTATTTATTGTTATTTGTCATCCAGAACCACTACTGAACTGAAGCGTCGTAGCCGTATAACGTATAAGCGTTAACATCAAAACTGCGCCGTACATAAACGACTTTCTTTTTTGCCTACGACACCGCAGATTTTTATCCGAAATGCGCCCAGACTTACATGAGGCTCTCAAAAATTCAACGACACCGGAATGTTACGGCCCTATTCCGTATTTCCCAGACGAATTAAAGAAGGAGTCGGTTTTTATGCTGGCACATGCTTTAGAATTGATTGTTTGAATAAATTCAACTAGTTTCGTGAAAAATTTAAAACCTCTGGGTGGGTGTTCATTAAATGGAATTACAATTTCATTATAGCAATATTGTGAAGCGGTCATAGTAATAGGGGTAGGAGCTTGACTTCACTTTTAGGGGGCCGAGTTCGAATGCAACCTCTAACTTTTCTAAGTTATGTGCGTTTCAAGTAATTAAAATATCACTTGTTTCAACGGTGAAGGAAAACATCCTGAGGAAACCTGCATGCCTGAGAGTTCTACATATTGTTCTCAAAGGTCCGCACCGGGCCAGCGTGGTGGACTGCGGCCTTAACCCCTTCTCATTATGGGAGGAGACTCGTGCTCTGTAGTGGGCCGGTAATTGGTTGTGATGATGATGATGATGAATATTGTATAGTTTACATAGTATTTTCAATATACAGATATCTAATAGGGATAGGGAATTGTATCTACCTTACATCTATAATAACTGGTATGTCTATTTCCGCGTTCTTTTGTAACATGGAAGAGTTCGCTAGGCCACCTATTTTCTATCTTACTTCACTTCTGATTGTATTTTTTTTAATCTGTAGAATACTAAAGTATGTGATCCTTACAAATATTATTAATGCGAACGTGTTTGTAAGTTTGTCTTGGAATTGTGATGAAAATAATCAACTTGATGTTGGAATAAGTTGAAAAGACGAGTCAAATAGGCTACTTTATATCCCCAGAATACAAGCGGTCCCCACGGGATTTGTAAAAAAACTGTAATATACGTGGACGCAGAACCTAGGCAGCGACTAGTTCATTCGAGCTTTTTTTATGGTAGAGTTGTTACAACTTCGGCAAAAATAATATTATGACCTACAATAAAAGGTTGCTTCAGACGGTTCTGAACTGAGTCTTGCCTATCTTTTCCTATTTGTTTTATTATGTAAACAATATGTTCATTAGTTTTTAGTGCAATGTATGTTTTATATAATACATTAAGAAATAATAAAATTCAAATACAATTCATAAATCAAATCTCTTTTACTTTACTTGTGAAACATAACTTACATTGTTTACTTATAAAATATCTGAATATTCTCTGGTAGGGACTACGACAGTGGCTAGTTACCTCTCTACCGACATGGATGTAACGCCAAGCGATCAAGCGTTTCGGTACGATGCTGCTTACAAAGTGATAAAAGGGGATTTGGTATAACTATCATATCCTAACAGGTTAGCCAGCTTCCATCAGCTTAAACTACATCATCACTTGTCACCAGGTGAAATTTTAATCAATTTAATTTAGAGGAAAATAACTCTGGACAATATTGTAAATAGCGCAGACAGTTGTGTTGAATATTTTACGTAGTTGCAGTCTGTTTAGTTTCTTATTTATTTTTTAAATCCTACTGAAGGGTTTTAAAAATATACATTGCGCTCTGAAATGAGATATTCAACTTTTTTTGTCCGCATAAGCCCTTATTAACGTAACATAATATTTGATGCTTTGTTTCCACGGATATAAATATTTGTGTGTAAATGTGAAGGTATTTGACAAGATTATCCTAATTATATTATTACGGGTTTACTACTTTTAATACTCTTTGTTTAACAGAAGAAATATAAGAAGAAATCAACAAACAGATTTGAAAACACATCTTAATTAATGTCATCGCTCAGTCTTAGCAGGATAAAAAAAAAAAATTATGTATCGTAGTAATTTTAGAATTTAAGTGATATTGCATGCTTGGACGCGGAATTTGGTTGCACACTACTGTAACAAGAACCATTGTTGACCTAAATTTGCAATAAAGACTGTAAATTGTATTGAATTGATTAGTGATCATAAAAGATTACAAAAAGTGTGTCTCTGGCTGGCAAAATCAGGATTAAGTTAACACAAACGGGAGCAAACATCTCGTAAAATTATTGTAGCACTATATTCAAATAACTACATTAATACCTACGTATACTTCAGTATTTACTGCCAACTACATTCCAGTAGCAAGTTAAATGCGAGAGCTGCTTAAGGGATAAGTAGCCTGTTCTACTAAAAGCGAGCTTGCACTTGACGCCTTACACGTGTCCTATTTTCGTACCGTTGAAATGTATCTCTAGAGGGTAGTTCATAAATGAGCCGGAACGAGGTAGGTTATGGTCTTAAAAGTCATGGAAAACAAAAGTTACAGAATTTACTTTGTCTCAATTTGAGTTACTCCGGTACTCACAAACAAGTTGGTATTCAACTTACATTTTAATTAAAACGTCATCATTTTACTCCTCGCAACCACAGTAAGGTCCCTTTTATATAAAAGATTTTGTAAATTACTAGACTTTAATTTCTATTATTCTTAGGTTACCTCATTAAGTCAACATGTCTTTTTACATTAAGTTATTTGCGACGAGTTCTAAGAATTTGGTGGAGTAATTAAACATTTCGACGGCTGATTAGCGCAGTGGCAAGCGACCCTAATTTCTGAGTCCAAGGCGTGGGTTTGATTCCCACGACTGGAAAATGTTTGTGTGATGAACATGAATCTTTTTCAATGTCTGTTTGGTCTATAAGTATTTATGTATATTATTCATAAAAATATTAATCAGTCATCTTAGTACACAATCTATGCTTACTTTAGGGATAGATGCCGATGTGTGTGTTGACGTTGTATATTTATTTATTTATATGAATATGTATTATACCCGTACTCGAAAGGGAAAATTTGTGAACAAAACACCATCGTGTCATAGTCGCTTTCCATGAGCTATATGTATAATTTGTGTATACCTAGATTCAGTTTTCACTGCTATCGACAGTCCCCACAGACTGCCTGCATTTTTTTTTATTGCACAACCAAGCTGGCTTACTAATGGCACACTTAATGCTTCTTCAACTTTAAAGATCTTAAGGTTGCTTGAGGATTAAACCGAGTCGCTTGAGGATTCTAGAAACTCTGTCCGTAGTCCTATATATATAAATAAAAAATATAAATTTCTCTCATATTTCAATTTATTTTATATTTATTGATGAGATGATTAATAAATAAAAAATACAATTTAAACTTAAGAGTTCAATAATAAATTTTATTACGTTGCCAAAAAATATTGAAAAGCTAATGAATATGATATAAAACCTTTTCAATATTTTGTAATTTAGAAAATATATTAGTATTAACTCTATTTATTTATTTATTGCCACATTTATAAAAGACTACGAAATAGGACAGTATTTTTACAAGGACAACTTATGTTTAAAGAGGGTTCCGCAAACGCGAACTCGTACTTTTTTTCTTGAACCATAATCATATATCATCATCATCGTTATAAACCCATGACACGGGTCTCATCTCAGAGTTTTCACGGCGTAGTCCGTCACGCTGGCCAAGAGGGGATTGGTAGATTTTTTTAATATAAATATTATGAATATAAATATATTATGACAATACATCGCTATCTAGTCGCAAAGTAAACGTCGCTTGTGTTATGGGTACCAAGATAACTGATGAATAATACAAGAATAATATAGAATCGAATAGAATAGAAAAACTTTATTGCAACACAACAAAAAAAAGGAAAATACAAGGAAAACAGTAATAGTACTTAGTGCTAGGGTGCAAAGGCGGCCTTATCACTAAAAGTGATCTTTTAAAGGCAACCTGAGCGTACGAAGCCGATAAAAGAGTGGAAAATGGATGGTGCATAAAGTAAGTTACAAAAAAAAAAAAAAACAAAAAAAAGAAATGTAATATAAACTTTCATAGAAACATAAATTATAAATCGATGAATGCACCCATTACGTCTCTTCTTCAACTGCGTTTTACGCAATTGGTTGCCTGGAAGTGATCGATAGGTATGTGGCGATAAGGCCGCAAAATTGTATAAATCGTGTACGTTATTTAATCTTATATTAAATGTGCTCATTCATAATAACTTTAATTGATGTTTTTATTGTTAACATAAGCTAAGTTATTAATCAAATAAATAGTTAATTACAAATAATTAAACTTGCTCAGTTTGTTGTAGGCTCATGTAATTATTTAACTTAGTTTTTTTACAAATTGATTATATAAAACTATTTCACTAACTACTGATTACAGCTAAAAACGGTTTTAATACGAGTTCGATTCACAAGATTGAATTTAGCGTAAGGATGGAAGGAATTATCATTTTTGCCGAACTTAAGATTATTAATATAATTGAACAGAGTCAGCGTCTCTGGCACCCTTTTCTCTTACGTTTGAGACTAAAAGCCTGTCGCTTCTCGTTGTCAAGTTACAAACGGAAAGAGATTGAAACTTGTTTAGATATATTCATGAATCGACTTGCACACGTTTAAATAGGTGCGCCCCGCGGTATATAAGTCTGTGAAAAAGTCTTGATATTACTAAGATTTCCAAAGTCTGTGCAATAATCTTATAGTCTTACTTATTCATCGCAAGTAGCACCGTGGGGTGAAGCTAGTGTATATCTTATTTCGGGGGGGTTTGCCCATAATCACCATGCTTGTTAGACGGGTTGGTGATCGCAATAGAAGGTAGTAGCAGCATAGAGGACACTGATGCCCGTTCCCTGTTATATTCGCTTAGTCGCCTCGTACGACACCCGCGGGAAGGGGTGGGCAAATGTAACTGATCTGCAGTCACCACACGGCATAACAGTAATACTCTAAATTAATTCAAAATATGCTTAAGATTTTGTAAACTTGTATGAATTCATCCATTTGTCATGGTGTACTTGGTCTTGCAAACTTCAAATACAATGATACATTTTACCCCGAAAACTAACTATAAACAAGCGAATGCCAGCAACTTCGTTTGCGTAGGTTAAAAAAAATATTGATATAACTTAAAAATGAAACACTTTCATAACACACACTTTTCCTTACTTCACTTGTTTGGGAGTTACATTTTCAAACTGTGATATACGTAATAGTTTCTTATTTTTAAGGATATTACCTGAACATATTTTGAATTTTGGTGGGTATACGCACATCCAGAATTAGTAAATAAATGATAAAGTATTTCCCCAAAGTTTTTAAGACATGAACTTAATATTTCGATTACCAAACATACACTATGGTAAGATTTTATAAATGTGTTTTATAAAAAGTAATGTATGTACATTACTGTATATAAAAGACATGTAATGCAACTTGAGGATACCACAACAGGAGTTATAATTTGTTACGTGTTTTTTTTATAATTTCAATATCACATAATCGCTTTCTCTCTTCTCTTACTCTAATAACTTGAGCTTCTTTTGGAAGGTAGAGACGTACGTAAATTTCATTTACCGCTGCGAAGTGCCGAGCTAGCTCCAACGTAAACTCCACTTAATTACGCACACAAATTGAAGTGCTTTTTCCCTATAAATAGGTAATATCGGTTTTTTACCCGCAAATATTCTTTCGTTACTATAATTATATAAAAGTCCGTCCATCTATAAAACTGACATTTAAAAAACCGTATTAATTTCAGTTAACAGTAAACAGAGGCGAAAAATATATTAAGGCCTTACCTTAAAGTCGTGCTACTAGAATCGCATTTGTTAAGAGTAATAAACCTAAAAAGTTTTTTTTTAGTACTAAAAAAGTTGTCAACTGACTCTTTGGTCTAGTGGTCAGCATGTTCAAATACGGATTATAAGGATTGTACTCTCAAATTCCAAACGATTTAAATCTAATACCCGAAGTTAGGCAATAAGCGTTATCCACATCGAATTTTATACAGAATTAATAGTAATGTTCATTGCTGTTATTCACATTATGTAACAAATATACATACTGCTTTAGCTAACCAAATACGTTCTGAATTTATGACAGACAGCCAAGCAGATAACTAACGACCGTAATGACGTAGTGAGGATATTTGACACTAATGATGTCGAATTGCTCCCGAAAAGTTTGACCAATCAATTATTCTGAAGATGAATTATTGAATGTAAAGAAAGACTGTTTTGATTGGAGTTTTAAGGTAACGTCAAACATGTAATGTACGTCATATACTGCATTTACTATGGTCACGGTAGAACCTAAAATCATTGCTTTTATATCTTTTAATTGTTTTTAATTTCGACTTTAGTACTTATTTTTAATTTTCTAATATATTAATGGATGTAGTGTGTTGGTGAGTAAACAGAAGGTGAATAGACGGAAGAGATGACGAAACGATCTTTTATAGAAAAGGTACCTTTATTAAATATATACTTTGATATAGTGTTACTGTTGGTCAAACGCAGTTGGTCGTGTTTTTTTCTCCATCATTATTGACCAAGACAAGCAAGAGACTGCAAAAAGTTCTTTAGACATCACAGTAGATTTAAATAAAAAAAACTGGTATATTTTACCTGTCATTGGTACTGGTATTTTTTTAACTGTCAATAAAGGAAAAACTGATTTAAATATTTTTTCACTAATAGATATACTTAAAACCATCTGTTCCAAGCGGTGGCGTGTCAGTTAGTATAAAGTAGTCACATTTTAGCATAATGCGACATTATTGTAGAAACCTACTCTTACTTCCAGTTTGAGCCTGGGCTCAAACTGGAAGTAAGAGTGTCGGAATCTTATACGTTTTGGCACGAGACTCGCTTTGTAGATCGACCTGTTTGTGTCACTAGCCAAATTAATGGCAGTGGTACCGTCAGCTGAAGGCAAGGCGTACAGTGAAGCTGCCCCCACACACTCGCAAAGCCACAGGAAACGTTCTCAAACACAAACACTTGTGACTCGGCTTTCGGACAATAGCAACGATCGGACCGAATGTTTCTGTTTTCTGGCGCGGACTTCAAATCCATACTAGTATTATAAATATCTAACTTTGTTTGTTTATTTGTCTGTGGCCCCTGCACCGATCTTCATGAAATTGTATCCATCTTATTAAGATATTAACGAATCCCTGCAGTTTAACCCGTTTTAATATTTGATTTCGACGCTATTTTAATAAGCCCCCGTAAATTTATTAAAATAGGCCAGCGCGTTTATTACTCAAAGACATACTTTGACATAAAGACGTAATTTGAATCCAAATAACATGCTATATACGGCAAGTGTTATCTGTTTATTTATTTATTTATTAATACACTTTATTTCTACACCACTCAGAAAAACGAGAAAAAAAAAGAACAAACACATGAAAAATGTAGCAGGATACAAAGGCGGCCTTATCGCTAAATAGCGATCTCTGCCAAGCAACCTATCAAAGGTATATGGCAAAAGTTATGGATGTAGGATGGTATAATGATATTTATGTAAAACTTATTATTTTATGTGTATATACTGTAGCGTGGATCTATTTCTAGATCTAAGAAACTTACTTTCTACTAGAAACCAGCATTTTTTTGTACATAGATTTTATATTTTATAAATTTAAAATGCATATAAAAATTTCGGAACCGACAGGATTTGAACCTGCGACTCTCGGGCAATCGCGATCTGAGCGTTTTCACCAATTAAGTTACGGCTCTCCTACCCTCGATGCCGAAATTAGTATATGCCTTTAACATCAGTCTTATAGCGACTGTAGCGTCATCTAGTAGGAAACGTTGCAGTTTCGATCTACTTTTTCAAAGGTCCATATTACAATGAGACACGTTTGAAACAAGAGATGACACATTGCGTTTTATATTTTTATAATTTTTATTAGTGTTTTTACCTATGCTTGCAGGAATTATCAATTTTATAAATTTAAAATGCACATAAAAATTTCGGAACCGACAGGATTTGAACCTGCGACTCTTAGATAATTCCTCCAAGTGTAGGTAATAACACTAATAAAAATTATAAAAATAGATTTTATATTTATGTAGCTTCGGCGTACACTTATATGTCGATAGCGTTGTTTCTTTCGGATTCTAATCTAATTAACACTGAAAAATATATATAAGTTAAGCTTAATTTGCTGTACTCCGCAAAAAGCAGGAGAATCTGCAAGGTGCAATTTATAATTTCGTCAATATTTATGCTCCACACCAAACAGAACTTCGACAAATTCGAACTTCAACTCTCTACGCACGTTTCGCTCCGACACCGGAGCATCCTCAGGAGATGTTGACTTTACAATGAATAACTGTTGAATAATTGAAGAGATCATAAATAAGAATAACACCATATATCCTGTTTTTTGCGGAGTATTATATCATCATCTCAACCAATTGACGTCCACTGCTGGACATAGGTATTTTGTAGGGAGTTCCACAATGCACGGTCCTGGGCCGCTTGCCTCCAACGGCTCCCAGCTACTCGCCTGATGTCATCTGTCCACCTCGTTTGGGGCCGACCTACGCTGCGTTTACCGGTGCGGGGTCGCCATTCCAGCACCTTAAGACCCCAACGTCCATCGGTTCTCCGAGCTATATGCCCCGCCCATTGCCACTTCAGCTTCGCAACTCGCTGAGCTATGTCGGTAACTCTAGTTCTTCTACGGATCTCCTCATTTCTGATTAGATCACGTAGAGACACTCCTAACATAGCTCTCTCCATTGCCCGCTGAGTGACTCTGAGCCTTTTTATGAGGCCCATAGTTAGCGACCATGTCTCTGATCCGTAAGTCATCACTGGCAACACGCACTGTTCGAAGACTTTAGTCTTCAGGCACTGAGGGATTTTGGACGAGAAGATGTCACGAAGTTTCCCGAACGCTGCCCATCCGAGTTGGATTCGGCGGTTTACCTCTTTCTCGAAATTGGACCTAACTAACTGGATCGTGTGTCCTAGGTATATATACTCGTCTACAATTTCGAGTGCAGAGCTCCCAACAATTATTGGGTGGAGCGGAACATGAGCGTTAGACATAATTTTCGTCTTGCTCATGTTCATACGAAAGCCCACCTGTTGAGAAACTCTGCTGAGGTCATTGAGCATCGCATTAAGGTCTTCCAGAGTCTCTGCCATTATGACTACATCGTCGGCAAACCGAAGTTGAGTGATGTACTCGCCGTTAATGTTGATGCCAAGCCCGTTCCAATCCAGAAGCTTAAAAACGTCCTCCAACGCAGCGGTAAACAGCTTCAGGGAGATAACATCTCCCTGTCGCACTCCTCGCTGCAGTTGGATCGGTTTCGTAGTCTGGTCCTGTATACGGACTGACAATATGAAATGTATGTATAACATGACTGTATTATATCAAATTAACCTTAATATTCATATATCATGGAATTCACCAAAGTAACGTTTTCTTTTATTTAATATTATATGGTATAAAAAGTATAGACAAATCCTTGAAAATAATAATACAATTTTTTATGTCGAACAATAATAATAATTGTTGCATTTATTATTTCACGTGAGACACTGGGATTTTAAAAGATGCACACTACGAAGTATTCTTTATAAATCCAATATGAATACTATATGTCCATTCAATTATTCTGCCGGCACCTATATTTGCTCTGCCGACCCGTATCAAATTCATGCATGAATGCTCTTTCAATAAAAGACTTTGTCTGAATTAACAAAATATTTTCAGAAGATAGAGGAATATTTTAATGCTTAGAGGTCGTATAATACACAATACAAGTTATAAAAATACCAGGTGACCTGGAAGAAAATACATCATGGCATGTTCGCTTCCGTGCCATGTTCTATAGTGTGCAAATAAAATAATTAAACAAACAAACAAATAAATAACTATTGTTAACCTAAATTTTGTCGTTAATCGTTTTTAACTAGATCAGTTCTATTAAAGATGTTATGATTCATATATAGAGAAATCGAAACAAGAAAAGGCAACTTCTCTTTTAAGTATGAAGGAGTTTTTAAATGAAATAACACACAGTACAGAAGCGAAAGTAAATGCAGATCCCGGCGACAACGTATAGAAAGCTAATCTTAAGCTATGGACCAAGGAATTTTAACTACTTATTTCTTATTTGCCTATGACGTCACAAGTGCGGTCATGACACCCGGCAAGCGATTTCGCGGGAAATATCAACAAAACTTTAAATTTTTGCAAAAATAACATATTTTTTGTACATATTAGATACTTCCGAACATCATACGGCAGTTTTTTAAAACATAAATGCCTTTTAACTTCATCAACATAAGCCATCTGAAGTCCTACTGCTACACCTGGCTTCTCTCGTATATGAGAGAAAGGAGCTGCAGCAACGAATCAACCAACATACTTTCGTTATTTATAGAATCATTATCAACCTATTAACGACCCACTACAGATCACTGGTATTTCTCAGAATGAAAAGTCCGTAGGCCACGCTGGCCAAGGTTGACGTGGTAGACCTAACTTGCCTTTGAAAACATTATGGAGAACTCTCAGGCATGCAGGTTTCCTCATGATGTTTTAGTTCAATGTTAAAGCAAGTGATATTTTATATGCTAAAATTAAAAACGCACTTAATTCCGAAAACTTATAAGTACGTACTGGGAATAAAACCTGAAAGGAGATTGAAGCACTAGCACCGCTTTTAAAAGTATATAGTATAATATGAGTGAATAAACTTAATATAAAAAAGTAAGAAAGGTTACATTAGCGTTTATAACGGCGTAAAATATAATTAAAAGGGACGGTCTAAAATTCTATGGAGCGTCGGTCTGGTCATGTCAGGCATTACATTTGACAAACAAACGCATCTGTAACGGAAGGGGAATGGTGGTGCCAAGTTTAATATCTTGCAAAGGTATTGGGAAACTTGGAATTGTTTTTTATTAAAACATTTTTAGCACGTTATTTAATTTGATTCATTAATTTATTTTATTTCAACTTAAATAAATGCTATTAAGTTGAAATGAAATAAACAAATTTCGAAAACTAACCGACACCTTTATGTAATCATTCGTATTGCTTAAATGCCTGATTCCTGGCATTACAGATAGTTCCACTTTATGTTACATTCAAATTAACCTTATACATATGCAGTGTGTTATAATTTATTTTCGTCACATGCACTGCATAATTACAGGTCTTTGTTCAGACAGGCTGTTGTTTGACAAAGCAGACGCGTCCGGCCCTCATCTCAAGTTTGGCAAGAGGTCTTCGTCAGCAGATGTCACGTAACGTACATATATTGATGACTTGGTGCTTATTATTACAACAAAAAAAATGAAAAGTTAATGGTAACTTTGTTCACTCAGTAGCATGTTGATGTGGTGGTTCCTTAAAGATAATTAGAATTGCTATTCTTCAGTTTCGCTAAAAGTCAGAAACACCTGCACAAATTCATTTAAGATAAGAAAGAACCCAGAGAATTGCAACTTTGTATTACTTTCAAAAGATGCAGTACTTTAGGTTGTACAAAGTTTACCGGGTCATCCATATCATCATCATATCAACCCATTACAAGCCCACAACAGAGCACGGCCCACAATGATAAAGGTTTACGCCATCACGCTGGCCCACACGCCTTTCAGAATGTTATGGAAAACTCTCAGGCATTCAGGTTTCCTCACGATATATTCCTTCACCGTTGAAGTAAGTGATATTTTAATTGCTTCTTTAACGCATTAACGTTATTATTTATAACATTAGTTAGGGATACAGTACACAGACATAGCAGAGTAGCCGTGTATTTTATTTTTTATATTGTATTTTATATTAAGAATATTTATTATATTAATTTACTTTAACTTTTATTTACAATTTATTTATAATTTTTATTAATACATAACTATAACCTAAAATAAACTATTTAAAAACTAAATAAAATCTAAAACGTCCTCGAAACCACCGCAGCGAGGCACAGTTCCTAAGATGCTGGCAGCATTTCCCCTCTGGATGGCCAAACTAATTTATTTTATATTTATATTGCCTGCAGCAAATAAGTTATGGAGAATTGAGTAAGTTTTTTATCCAACAAGTCTCCAAAACACATCGATAGTGAAATAAAGCATACCAACTGAATTTTCATGAGAAATTTCCTTGTCCAAAAGGGAAGAAAACGCAAACAACATCTGAATTTGTAAACCAACTTAAGCAAAAATGTTTTTTGATGCTGCCTATCGAAACCAATTAAATCAATTGATTTTATTAGTAAAGAAAATAATAAGATAAGTATAAGAAATAATACTGTCTAGCTATATTGTACAGTAAATATTTAAGTTAAAATCTTAAGAAGTAAGGAATAAGAAAGTTATATAATCTATCCTAATTTTGAGCCTCTATATGTGAACGCAACGTTCCTTCGTCCGCATAAGGGCTGTCTACACGTTGTAGGGTCCTCGACCTTTCCCAATATAAAGGAAAGTCTGTTTTAACTTCATCTTCACTGTACTAGCGCCATCATTGACCAACGAGCCTTACATTTTTACCTATCAAACGAAAATTCATAATTACCATAAGTCTGATAATATTTTCTTAAAATATTTAAATTTCCTATCTATCATCTGATGAATATAAAATATGTACATATTCTATGCAGATAAATACTACAACCTATCTGATTTACCTAGAGTAAGCAAAAAAACTGCACTAAAAGGCTAAGACTTTCTGAACGCTGAAACGATTTCCTTTGAGTCAGTTCTCGGATAAAATCATACTTTTGAAAATAGTAATACCGATCGTGAGAAATTCGTATTTTTGCTCAAAATGGGGTCAAAAGTTTTCTACTTTTCAGATCGCTACCTCAAACGACCACGTCATAGGTATTTTGTTAAAGTAAACACTGCCTGTGACTCCTTACGACTCGCTTGATGTCATGTTACATATCTTACCCTACTACAGTCTCTGTTGTGTATCATAAGACTTCAAAAATGTACTACAATATATAAAACCACAGCTGCGCTACCATTTTAAGGTTTTATGATGAACAATACTTTTATTAATAAGACTACACTGACTATTTTAAAAGAACAACCTACTCCTAACCTATGAACTCGACTTAACTGAACTTGTTTTTTTCTGTCGCCTAAATATATTTTAATTTTGCTAGTTCACTATGTCGGTAGCTCTGATTCTGTCTCTGATCTTTAGAATACTTTGAGCATAGCTTTTCATGAATGGTTAGTGGCACGGAGCTTACATAAGAGACCCGTAGTCAGTGGCATGCATAGAGAGTATGAACGGGGTATGCAGATGATATAAAATGAAGAAAATCTTCAGTACGAGTTATAAAAAACAAGGATAGGCATTGTAAGAGTAATAAAAAAGCGTACCCTTAAGTATTTATAACTCGTACTGGGGATTTTCTTCATTTTATATCATCTGCATACCCTGTGCATACCTTCTATGCACGCCACTGCCCGTAGTTAATGACATTATTTCAAAAAACTCTAACTGGCGAACTGTTAGCATACTTTGAACTTAGTACAAAGAGATTTTCTTTTAACAAGTTAAAGAAATTAGCTTTAGCAATCGCAAATTATCGCTTTCATTCCTTGACAATTTATTCAGAAATCATAAATCCACTTAAGCGCCGAGCATTCTCAATCACAAAGCCTTGGCCCGCCTTTTTGTGATATATTCTTTTACTCACCATTCACTTCGACCGAAGTACCTACTTAGAATTGTACAAGATATTCTTATGGGCCATCCCGCTGGGAATTGCCTCGAACGTAATATTGTTTTCTTTTCTTCAGCTGAACTGAATTCTGCTCGATCATAACCATTGTGAAATTTTCTATCTCGACATTGCAAAACGCCGTTATGTTGTATCTGAAATTTACAAAGAAAATAAAATCTTTTATTTTAAATTCTTATTAATCTTGCTTCAAACAACTATACTTTTACAAGGTGTATATTCTTTTTGTAGTTAAAATCACGTCAATATCAATCAATATATAAAATTTATTCGAAATGATTTTGTGCAATCTGAGTTCGACGCAATACTTATAAGGGACTCATTGGTAATAATTCACTAGGATTGTCATTGCTGAGCTACGTAAATCTAAAATAGTATCTATGGAGTTAACCTCCCAGATATAAAATTATCAGAAAAACTTTGAATTAAAATGTCATTCTCTCTATAACGAAAGCTCTATTAGAGTTGAACAATCATATTTAGGGAACCATTTCAGATTCAGTAATTGGATAAATTACTGAAGGGAAATATTTGGTTGATCAAAAATGGAATTATATAAATTCCTTGATTGACCAACTATAGCTGAATGTACTCTAATAGGTTTGATTTTAAATCGAAGGTTCGATTCCCGACCGGGCCAATTTAGGAATTTATAATTTCTTCGGCTGCGGCGGATATTTCACGTAGTTAGAAAATTTTACTTAAAACCGTGATTCCTATTATCTTCATTAGAAAATTTTATCAATAAGTTGATCAATTTATATTAGAATGTCTTGTTAGAAAATATTTACTGAGAGATTTGTTTTTTTATTGAAAAATAGGCTTAGTACCTACTTAGTAAAAATATCTAGCAGTCTACTAAAAAAATTTAGAATTGAGTAACCTTAAAATACTTAGAAAAAATGACATAGCGTCTCTCTTTATCGAGAAACATATTGATCTGTCAGCCACAGTGTAAAAATATGTTCTACAAAATGATATCAAAATGGACGTATAACTACTTAGTTGTAAGCGTTCTTCTTGCCTACCCCAGCTATTAAGATTTGATCGTAAGGCTCGGAGGGTACGGCCGCGGTGGGTGACATTTCCAAATATTACCATTTAAACAAGTTTTATGTAAATCACGACGAGCCTCGGGAAACTTATTTTCTGGCGGAATTTTTAAGTCGCATTTTTCTTTGGGATTTTAAAAGTATAAAGTTACAAGATTACCTACTAATATCATACTTTAACTCTGTCTCAAATACTGAATTAATTTCGTTCTTTTTTAAATTATTTTAAACTAGATTTTGCCACTAACTCTATGCCAAAAGTAGATTGGTTAGTAAGGGCGTGAAGAAAAGACAAACAACAACGTTTCGCATTTATAAAAAAATATATATTAGTAAGAACTAGAGTTATGCTCGCACGAACCATTTAAGAATGTCAAAATATACCTCCCTTCATTCGATTCTACATGTATATCAACTTTAAGAATAGGTGCGAGTTTCGATAAAATTATAAAGATTCATTTATTTTGGTAACGAATATAAACGGGTATTTTTGTCACTTTGACAGTTACCTATTACCTATTACTATTAGCTTCTTTTCTTATTCTATTTGTAAAGGCGGCCAGCTTCTGCGGTATGAAGCTGTGCTGAAGCGTCATATGAAGCAATGTTCCATTGTTCCGGCAAGATGGGAGACCTTTACGAAAGACCGCTCACATTGGCGGCGCTTAGTGAACACGAACGTGACGATATTTGAGTTGAGACGATTTAAGGAGCTTGATGCTAAACGCGATGAGTTAAAGGCCCGACCACCAGCGGCCGTATCATATAACTACATTGCCGGTGTGTTGACGTGTAGCGAATGCAGCCGCACGTTTGGCACAAAATCAGGTTATGCGAGTCATCTAAGAGCTCACAAGCGACGGTCTAAGCCTGAATCCGAAACAGTCGCTGTGACCGAATACGGTTAGGATTGATTGATTGATTGATATTCTATTTGTATATAATATATTTATTTTCTTATTTGTTTCCTGATGGATTGGACCGTAAATAATTAACTCTAATAAATAAAGGTAAAAGAGATATATTCCAAGATCCTAGACCAGAATGAATCAAGTAAAACAATTTGGTAGCTATTCCTCATGGAAGAGCAACTTGCTAAATAGAAAAAATTGGTTCCCCCTTCCTTGTTAAACACAAACATACAACACAACACAACCCACAAAAAGTGATTTTATGTACAAAAAAGGGCACGGCAATTAATGGAAATAAAAACGTAAACAAATATACTATTTACACAAAAATAAATATCCCGCACGAAAAATATTTTTATTCCAAAAAAGTTGTATAAATTGCTCCAAACAATTCAAACAAAGGCTGAATATAAACCACTAAAGCTATCAAAGTTTCAGGAATGATTATAGGCTTGACATTACTATTCCCGACGCATTACATTACGTAAACTCGTCGGGGCAATAAAAACTTGAGGCGTAAAACAGGAAAGTTTAACGCGCACTGCAAAAAGTTTAAGTTGGAAGGTAAATTTGAAATTTTCATTGTAAACGTTATCTTAGGGTCAAATTTGATATAAGAATGTCCCTACACTTCAGACCTAGAAATCGGCACTCTTTGTTACTATCTCTTTGTTCCATTACACACCACCACCATGAAAGTTTAGTTTACCTATGAACACAGCTGCTGTTTAGTTTACCTATGATCCGGCCTAAATTAAAAATGTGATAAGAAAGCCCAGTCTCTCAGCCGTCTCTCTATCAATCTATGGAGCAAATGAAATTATCATTTCTAATTTGCTAGGATTATCACTATTGACCAGCGAACCGCTTAGCTAAGGTTCGATAAGCAAGCGTTGGTAAAGCACAACTTGGGTGGACAAATGACAACAACTGGTGGTAGAAGAACCACTGGGCGAGGGATGGATGTCATTTCGAAATTTCTAAAAAGACACCAAAAACTTTAACCTTAAATAATTATCTCTAATAAATAAAGGTAAAAGAGATATATTCCAAGATCCTAGACCACAATGAATCAAGTAAAACAATTTTGTAGCTATTCCTCATGGAAGAGCAACTTATTAAATAGAAAATTGGGTCCTTCAGATATATCAGCGAGATTGCTCTTTTATTTAAATGGTTGAGATCACAGATAAGTTCTCTTCGATAAATCACTCGGCGATCTTGCGGAAGTCGGACACTAGTCTTGAGAAAGAAGAGTTTTTGCACTTCTAAATTGAATTTGTGTCAATACATTTTTTAACCTTTCACTCTTCTTAACAGTGCTTCTTAAAGTTAAAAAAAATAAAAAGCTGAGTGCGAGTTAGGTGCTTGACGGGTTCCGTAGCTTGTAGCCTAATATACTAGCATTAAACGCTTAAATTAATTTTATTTTGTTAATTTTTATAATTTGTTTGTGAAAATAACACATTCTGTGTTAATTTCGATTCTCCAAATACAGTACAGTTTCACCCGCATTTAATTAATTAATAACCATTCTTAATAATGCAATTATGTTATGCGAAAATCACAATTGTTATGTCCAAATTTCAGAATTGGGTAACAGGGTAGTTAGTGTCTTTACAGTACAGAGCTTTTTGAAGTAAAGTATATATGTCAAATTAAAATTCTTTTAATTGCATAAAACATTGTAGGTATACATGTTTAGTCATAATATATGACATGCAAATCTTAATTTAAACAAATTAATTTATGTAATAACTAAAAAAACATCAAAATAGTCGGCTGAATAAAATAAAAATTTCATTAATTTTACTGTATGGAATAATAAATTTATAAAAATAGAATGTCAGTTAAAAAATAACATATAAATTACATTAGTAGGTACCTAAATAAATTATATTATATAATTATATTTATAATTATATTATATGTGTTTCAGTTCTTCGGATTTAAAGGGCGTGGTTGCCGTAGTAATAAGGATATGGGGCTTCACAACAACGACTCAGGTTGATGGCAATATGCGACATGGGCGGCTCTTTGTACGATGCATTCCCTGTGAAGTGTTGTCAACTGTTCAAAGTCATAGTCAAAATCAAAAATATCTTTATTCAAGTAGGCCTGTAGGTGGCACTTTTGACATTACATGAGTATTACACGGTAGTGAAATGATGGCTATAACCATATTCGTAAACTTAAAACTAAAGCTACGAGGGTTCCAAATGTGTCCTGGTCTAAGAAGAGCCAACAACAAACTTAGCCGGGTGTTTTTCTTCTTTTTTGTTATCACCATCTCCCAGTTCGGTCCATAAGTTATTACTATAAAAAATATATATGCTAGAGTGAAGTGGGCACCGACCTTGCTCTCTGAGTCCAAGGCTTGGGTTCGATTCCCACAACTTGAAAATGTTTGTGTGATGAACATGAATATTTTTTAGTGTCTGGGTGTTTATCTGTATATTATAAGTATTTGTGTATTATATTCATAAAAAAATATTCATCAGCTATCACAGTACCCATAACACAAGCTACGCTTACTTTGGGGCTAGATGGCGATGTGTGTATTGTCGTAGTATATTTATTTACTATTTATTTATTAATTGTATATTTTAATTTTTGTTGAATATTATCCCTAAAAATGTTCTTCAGTAATCATAGTACGCAAAACACAAGCAACGCTTACCGTCGTAGTCAGTGGCGTGCATTTCATATATGCACCAATGCACCCTTTAAATTTTATATAACTTGAGTAGGAAGAGGATTTTTTCATTTTATACTATATTTATTGATACTATATAGTGAACACAGTTGGTATACTTTATATCTGCGAGAGCCTAAATATTAATTCACTGTATAATCTATCTCCAGTCAATCACACCTATAGCGGCCTCTACTTTACCGAACTAGATGGCGCCACAAGATCCTACATTGCGAAGTCGAAGTTTTCACAAATGAAGACAATATATATATAACAATGTTTATAATATTCCCTTAAATGGGTAGTTGAAATAAAGACGAAATTGTGTTTCTGTGAAAATACAAGAAAAAACATTTAAAACCTTCTGGTCTTTAAAATCAAATAATTTCTTCCTAAAATAAACTCTTAAATATCTTTTTAAATGTCACTTATAACTGTAAAAATCATTGACTTTAAGAAAAGGTTCGATATATGAACTCGAGAAAAGAGTTCTTTACATATATAACTTTCAAAGATAATAGTTGCCGAGCACAATGCTATATTGTTACGGTCGTAACACATCCCCGTTAGTGTTGCCCAAATTCAGTCTTGGTCTTGCAGTCTTGGTCTTGTTCTTGCGTTTTTGCAAGACCAAGACCAAGAACAAGACCGCGTATTTTTAGCAAGACCAAGACCAAGACTGACCGTGCAAGACTTGAGCAAGAACAAGACATAGCCTGCAAGACTCTTGCGTCTTGCAGCTAGGACTTAGCGCTATTTCACGGAGTAGTTAGGTGTAACAGTTCGGTGTATAGGTAGGTAGGTACGCTTAGGAATTCTATGAGACGCAAAAAACTATATCAAAGAATATGAAAAACTGGACCTATGCGCATTACGACTAATACCATAAACATAGCGAATAAAAAAATATCTATTAAAATCAAACTGAGTGCATGCATAGTTATGTTTTAACCATCGGCACTTTGATAATGCGGCATCAAAGGTTTTGTACTTACTTCTCAAAGAAATTTGCCGCTTTTCGGAAGTACATGGTTATGATACACGCGCCGGCGGCTTCTTTTGAAATCTAAAACAATCGTTGCCGTCGCGCCGAAATCATAACATTTGACACTATTCATGCAAAATAATTTCGAATTTTAAGAGTACCTACAGGTGTTCCAAAGAATAAATAAGTTTCAGATTGGTGATTTTAGATTGGTGGAGGACGCATGAGACAGAGTATCCGATTTTATCGAAAATGGCCCGTGATTTTCTCTCAATACCTGCAACTTCAGTACCTGCTGAGAGGTTATTTTCTAAAGCATCATTAGTAATTAGAAAACATAGAAATAGGTTAAGTGATGAGTCAGCCAGATGGTTACTTTGTATTAATTCTTGGTCAAAAGAATTGATATAAAGTATCATAACCTAATGATAAAGCTGTTGATTTGTGTTGTATTTTATTTTTTATTCAAATAAATGATAAATCGTAAAACTCTTTTATTAAGATTTCTTATAAGTTGAGGGTTCAATCTCTTTCTAGACAGATAAGTATTGTTCTTTAAAATACAGTCAAGTTATTGTAATTAATTTGTTTTTTTACATGTTTTAGCAAATGTAAGCTTATAAATCATAAATGTTTATTAAGAAACAGTTACTTCCATGGAAAACGACATATAGGTCAGTTGATTTTTCGAATTTCTTATCAAATCTTCAGTTATTTATTAATCTGCTTGATCTTTACTATGGCTATGTTAATTCAAGCTCACAATGTTCCAATTCTAATACGTTTTTCTAAGATTTAAAGTAAACTTTAATAAATAGTAATAGACTAATAGGTAATTGCAAGACTTGCAAGACTCTTGCTGCAAGACCAAGACCAAGACCAAGACTGGGAGCGCAAGACCAAGACCAAGACCAAGACCAGGTGTATTGGCGCAAGACCAAGACCAAGACTGGCTAAGTCTCGTCTTGTTCTTGCATTTGGGCAACACTAATCCCCGTAGCCCCTGTACAGGCCGCACTGCAAACCACAAAATTGTATCCTCTTGTATTGTTTTTTTGTCATCTACAATCAGTCGATAGACTATAAGTAGATGACCTTTTATATTCAAGAATAGAAAAACTATTGAATAGAATAGAAAAACTTTATTGCAACATAACACAATAGGAAAAACACAAGGAAAACAGTAATAGTACTTAATGCTAGTGTCCAAAAGCGGCTTTATCACTAAAAGTAATCTTTTAAAGGTAACCTGAGTGTGTGAAGCGGATAAAAAAGTGGAACTCTTGCTTGCTTTGTTATATGCTTATATCTCTGTAACTCCTTTTTTTGTGGTTCACTTGTGGTAGAGAAGTACCAAAACCTAATACTTTTTATTTTCTTGCAACGTTACAGTCTTTATTAAATTTTTATTGTCCATGAGGCACTGAGACGATTCATTTCTTAGAATGTAATCCATATGAGCCATGTTTAACACCTTACTAGGGATTTATAAGGATTCCTGTCAATCATCGAATCCGAAAAAGTGTAAGCGCTGTTTTTCATTTGTTTTAAGAATTGTAATGCGGTAAAAGGATTCATTTCATAAACATAATAATGTGCTGTATAAAAACTTACTGTCTTGTTTATCTAGCGGTTAGCATGTAAATCTTTGGATCACGAAATCCTGGATTCGACTAAAAACATTAAGTATTGGGTTTTCTGTTAAATTACAGTACCAGGATTCATTTCATAAACATAATAATGTGCTGTATAAAAACTTACTGTCTTTTTTATCTAGCGGTTAGCATGTAAATCTTTGGATTACGAAATTCTGGATTCGAATAAAAACATTAAGTTATGGGGTTTCTGTTGAATCACAGTACCAGCTAGGAATTATGAATAAAATAATGAATTAATGAATGAATACACTTTTATTATACACCACATAAACAAAGAGAAAAATTATAAACAAAAGTTTTATACAAAGTATACACTCGTACCGTTCTTTGGCAACCTTATCGCTACATAGCGACCTCTTCCGGGCAACTAAAGGCGTTAAACACAGCTCAAGAAGAGAGGTAGGTGGTGCATTTAAATAAACATATATATTTGCATTTGAATTATGTACCCCGGAGAGCACATTAATTGTTAATACCCAACGTACCCAACTTACATTGAAGCCTACGATCTGAAATCTTCTAAAGGTTTATGGGATAGAAGTTCTGACCTCAGCAATGGGATGTTATTAATGTTGATTAAAATAACTGTTCTGGTATTGGATAGAAGCAGGCGTTACTTTGCGGAAATCCATGATATATTATCAAAATTAAGCTTTAAGGAGTCATCAGGAGTCTAAGACTTAACAATTATTCATTGTAAAGTCAACATCTCCTGATGATGCTCCGGTTTCGGAGCGAAACGTGCGTAGAGGGTATATTGCCGAAGATCTGTTTGGTGTGGGGTATAAGGATTGAAGAAATTATAAATTACACCACACAGATTCTCCTGCTTTTCGCGGAGTATAGCAAATTAAGCTTAATTTTGATAACTGTTCTGGTACATACAACTTCCAACTCTGTCATCATCCGCAGCCCATTGTGATCCCACAGCTGGGCATATGGCCATCTCTCTCTTAGCAGAGACGATTGTAGAGCATAGACAACTCCGGGCCGTTGAGCTTAACGGTCATAAGTACTATTACAAGAAGTATCACTTTATCAAAATTAAGTTATACCGGTCATTACCGGTACCGACAGTTTAACGTGCTCTCCGAAGCCCGTGTCCCTGTCACCACCAACTTCGTAACTCCGGGCTAGTACTGAATTTTTTTTTAACAGAAAACACGCAATACTTTACAACTTTTGACCCGACCAATAATAGTTATAATAATAATAATCATTTATTGCAAAATACACGTCAATAAGGTTTTTTCATATTTGTTAAGGGTACAGTGTATTGCCAGTAATTTGGCATGCAATGTTGCACAATAGTTACATACGCCAAATTAATTTATATCAATAAAAAATAATAAAAGTCCATCTGACTGTTGTTATTTTTTTTTTTATTGAATGAATTGTCACATTAATTAAACCATTAGGCACATAGGAAATAGGCAGGCTGCTTATAAATAAAAAAATCCAAGGATTCGAATCTAGGATCTCATGATCCGTACTTAAAATGCTAACCACTAAACCAACCTGGAAGTTATATTCCCAAATTTTTTAACTAAAAATAAAATTAATAAAGCTAAAAAATATGTGTTACAATTAATAATTTCGTGTACCTTATAATTTTGTGTGGTAGACGATAATACTTGTAGGTAAGTTACAATGTATATCACTAAATTCTACTATGTGCAATAATATACACTGAACACAGAACCGCACTCAATAAGCAACCTGCAAACAAAGGGTTATATTCTGTTGTCTCAAGGAAAATTGCAACAAACTTTAGCCGTCTCCGGCATAATTTAACCCTAAATTCAAACAAGAACCTACATATGCTTCTTATTTCCATTTAAACATGTCAAATAAACTAGCAATTTACAGAAAATTTATTCACAGCAGTCCAAATTGTGTGTTTGGCGACTGGTTATAATATAATAGTTAAAAATATATTTCTTGATGCTTTTATTCTTAATTGCTTAAGCAAACTTCTATTGTCATATAGAGCATACATCCTAGTAACCGACACATAATACTTTTTTTAATCACTGAAAACGTCATACAATAACTTTGTACGTTCTTAACGAGTCACGCCTTGGTCAGGCATTCTTTTTTTGTTACGAGTATTAATATTAACTAATTCCAAAAAAAGTGTTATTTAATTTGTTTGGTTTCGAACTCGGTCTCCTCGCGAGTGAAGCCGAATTCGTAACCTTGGTTAGGACGGCCTTAATATCAATACATATTATTAAGACGTGTGAATAAATATATAATTTTAATACAACAATATCGTACAGTCTACGAATACACCCGTACCGTTCTTAGATACGGGAGGAGCGCCGACATAAATTCCAAGATGAAACTGAGCCAGCTGTTGCCTTGTTTCGGGAAAATAAATACGGATTAGACGCAGCACGCTGAAGGAAAATAAACACGGAACATTTGAATTATGGATTGCTCATTATAACATTTTAAAAATTTACGGGACATTATATTATTTAGAAAACCTCTTAACCGGTATTTTTAGTGCTGTTCCATTAAATAAAGACTTAATTATAATAATAGATAGTTTTAAAAATAAGCATGAATATTATTCAATTTTAAACGTGAGGTTACATAACTAAAAACTTTTTTGTATTGTAACCCGACGTCGACATCCACTACCTAACATTAATTACGGACACACGGGCTTGATACCTTGGATTTTCCAAAGTAGACTCACAATTCGTATAACTCCACAAGAGTTAAGAAACTCCAGCCTCTATTGATATAAAAAATCTTTAATTGATTTAAAATGTTATAATTCTATTATAAACTCAGAACAAATCGTATAAGTAAGTATTATATCAATAGTAAAGTGACAGGACGCGATTGGAATCCTCGTAGATTAAGTTTTAAGTTGAATGTAGTAATGAACATCATTATACTACAATGTAAACAATAACGCAGATGTATGCCTTAAAAGAGCCTCCGATTAGGCCTAGTTATTTAACTAGACCTAATGTTATTTATTTAAGCAACCTTAACACTTTGACTTTAACTTTCAAGAAAAGAACACAAAAGTATTTTGTAGCGATAAAGTTGTTTTTTCTAAGGTGTCTTTTTTTGCACAAGTTTTTTTTATTCCACAAAAAACTGGCTACCATGTAGTAGAATAAATAAAACTTGACTGCAATCACTCCGGCTCATTAGTAATGATGCATGATGCAGACTAAGATGGGAACTGGCTAACCTGTATCCATACTCCTAATCGGTTTCTACGTAACATAGTACCGGAACGCTCGATCGCTTAGCGACACGTCTTTGTCTTTGTTTTGTTACAATAGAGCAACTACTTAGTTTCTTGCCGGCTTCTTTTCGGTATAATCCGGACCTTCCGGGCCACTGTTAGACTCACTACAAACAGACTTTGACGTTTTAAAGTTGGTTTTTCCTACTTAAATACCTTTACTGTTAATTAACTTAAATACGAATTATGCTGTTGTATAACGTATCCTCGGCCATAAGAATTGCACGTTCAAGCGCACTAACGGTATTACATGAAGTAATTATAGTAAAGTTAAGGTAGATAATTTTATCAATTAGGCGTTCAAGTAAGCGAAGCGGCGAAGCGGTAATAAATCTAGCTAGTTGTAGCGCACTCTCGCACCACGTACTTCCAAGTAGATATTTATTTTCTTGTTTAGTAAGTTTATTGCCTTGTATAATAAATCTTTCATTGTGTCACGGTTTAAAAAACCATGCAAGTATACATACAGTTACTTATCTTTTCAACCGGCGGAAAAATAGGAGGAAGTTCTCAATTCTACTGTATGTTTTTTTTATATATTTGTTACTCGAAAAATTCGCAAATTATCAACTGATTTAGATGATTTTTTTTTTTGATACGTTATATCTCAGAGGTTGTTCCATTTTAATTTGGTGTAGATTTATAGGAGGGACCCTGGAGAAATCGAGGAAACTCTTCAAATATTATAGGTAATTTGAGTATTGTTTACAGGAACTTGTGCATCTTCGTTAGAAAAGCAGGTCAGGTGGAACTGATGATGGCCATGGATGGCCACCGGAACTATACAATAATGGTATAACACAAGTTGCGCTTTGTTTATGGTATATGGTAGCTAAGCTATATATCGTCACAATAAAAGCTGATGGTGAAGTGCTGGAAGAACTCCTAAACCAATTACACCCCGGCCTCGGGAAAAGCAATACCTATAAAGGGGTTATGAGCAGTTGACATTTGGGTATTGTTACTAAGATAATGGCAAAACCCACCCGTGAATTTTTTTTCCACAAAATAACCGTCTTTGTTAAACAACTAAAACGCAAGAAATAAATATTTAATACAACATTCTTAAGTCAAGTACCTAAAATGTAAAATTACATCGCAGCGATATTTAGCACGCTATTCTGTCCCATGCTTACGACATCGAACCCTGCCCTTGCAACAATAACTAGATTATCTGTCAAAGCATGAAACAAAAAGAAACAGCATACAACGCCTCAAAACTCAGGTTTTTCCTACGCCTGTTTAAAATTATCGCAAATATATTTTATAATATGTATACACTTTCAAAGGCTGAACACAAAGTCTAGGTGAGATTTATTAGTATTCAGAATTGTAAACCAATTTAAAACGCCGCACCCCTTCTACACCTCGGATGCATATTAAATAAGACCGTCTTCTGTCTAAAAACACAAAAACCCAATTTCTAGATGTGGCATTAACTATTTTACTTCAATGTTACTATTACTACTATTTCACTACTGTGAATGTTTATAAAGTTATTTGTATATTTGTGGATTTTTATGTTCGTTGCTTAGTCTTAAAACACACCAAGGATACTTCAAGCCAGGAAAATATTTCAGTTAATACGATTACTAAATGTTGTGATATTAATATTATAAGGTATTTTAATATTCACAAATTGTAAGCAACTATTTCTTTTGCATAAATCTCTATTTTATTATATATGTATCAGCATATTTAATAAATAAATAAATATAATACGGCGATACACATATCGCCATCTAGTAAGCGTAGCTTGCATTATGAGTACCTACTAAGACAATTGATAAATAATTTTATGAATAATATACATAAATACTTACAATATATAGATACACCCAGACACTGAATAACATTCATGGTCAACACACAAACATTCTCCAGTTGTGGCAATCGAACCCACGGCCTTGGACTCAGAAAGCAGGGTCGCTGCCCACGGTGCCAATCGGCCGTCAATATTATTACTTACTTAAGGATTACTTAAACGATAGAAAGACTTGGGTGTGGATTGCTCCAACTTCATTGCTAAATATTAATTAACTGTAAGATGGTGATAAAAAAGCCCGGCTAAGTTTTTTGTGGGCTATTTTTAGACCAGGTTTGGGACCCTCGTAGCTTTAGGTTTAAGTTGCCGATCGTAGTTATCACCATCATCTCACAATTATATCAACATATTAGTATGAATGCTTCATAAGTATATGTGATGCCTCTATTACTTGTCAACGAGGTTTCCACTTTATTTATTATTTATGGTGACGATAAGCCTTTCCAAAACTGGTCAAACATTTATTTATGGCATATAGTTTAAGATTAACTTAATTTAAAATAAACAAATATTGCAGAATCTGGGTAGCACTTTAGGTTAATTTATATTCCTGTTCGAGACGGACATCTTGCATAGGGAATTAGCCAAGGAATTGCTTGTGCGGTACGAATAATGGACTCGAATCTGGGATAAACAGGTACGATTCTAATTTGAATCGGGAGCAAAATTACAGCTCTAAAATTGAATCACGTTATATCGTATCGCTTAAAATTAAGATGAGTGTTGAGTGTCAGTGGGTGATAGCCTAGTTGGTAGGGTTTCGCATGCACCTCCAACATTTCGAAGCTATGTACATTATAAAAATTGAAAATCACGGTGAAGTAAAACATCATGAGAAACCTGCATGCCTGCGAGAGATTAGACTAAAGTGCTGTCAAGAGAAAGCACTATGCTGAGTCTAAAGATCCTAATTTGTTCAACTTGGTTGATACCTACTAAATTTTATTAAAAACAGTTAATTTTTTTCACTTATTTTTTTCAAACTATCGTAACTAAAATTCATCTGTTTGTGTCGTGCCTCTTCACGCGAGCAAGCTAAATGCCCCGAATGGATTAGAAACTAGTAGGGCAGTATCCGAAAAAAAATCACGCGAGTTCAGCCGGCGGACGACCGATTGGCGCAGTGAGCAGCGACCCTGCTTTCTGAGACCAAGGCCGTGGGTTCGATTCCCACAACTACAAAATGTTTCTGTGATGAACATGAATGTTTTTCAGTGTCTGGGTGTTCATCTGTATTTATGTATATTATTCATCAGACATCTTAGTACCCATAACACAAGCTACGCTTTCTTTGGGGCTAGATGGCGATATGTGTATTTTCGTAGTATATTTATTGTATATATTTATATTTATACAGCATTGGGCTTAACATGGCGTTTAAGCGGTAATAGCCCAGGGGGTAGGACTTTGACTTCACTTGGAGGGGGGGGGGGGGTCCGAATCCCAGCACGCACCTCTAACGAATGCACCTCTAAGCAATGAGAATATCACTTGCTTCAGCGGTGAAGGAAATACCGATAGGATTATAATCATGGGTTCATGTTTATCCATTGGGAAATGTGCAAACTTAAATTCCATGCAATGCTGGGCAATACGGCAATATTGATAATGGTTGCATTATTATGTACCTATCATACTGATTATAACCTGGACCTATTCTGGCCTTATGTGTATTAACGCATAAGACTAGATAGCAACAGTTTCCAAACTTGGAAACTGACAACTTTTTGCCAGTTAAATCCACTTTTTTTGTTCCACTACAAGTTAGCCCTCTGTTAAGTGATTATATAGTCTAAGATGGTAACGGGTGACCTGTTTATGGTATGGTAGTTATATTAAACCAGACATCCTACCGGACCGCTAAATCGCTTAGCGGCACGTCTTTGTTGGTAGGGTGGTAACTAGCCACGGCAGAAACCTCCCAACAGAACAAAACTTTACTTTACTTGACTTTTTTTCCTCAGGACTTCGTTATCCTTCGTAAAGTCTAACATACTAGCTAGCATAGCTCGTTCGCGGAAGTACTACCACCAGCCTTATTTCCGCCGCTAAGCAGCATTGTTGCAATGTTGTGTTCTAACCTGAAGGGCGTGGGCGCTCAAGTTAATGGACACAGGTAAACTTTGCAGGATATGTTCCCTTCATGCCCTGCAAAGTCTTGCTCTGTTTATAGGCGATGGTATTCCACTTACCATTAGGTGAACTATATGCTTGATCCATTAAGTGTTAACTATAAAAAAAAGTCTAACATACTAGCATCTAGATCAACGTGCAACAAGCCATAAGATAATTTTAAGAATATTTTATGTAGCTATTAGAATCTGCGCTGACGTATTTTAATATAAGTATCGATTCAGATTGCTAAACTAACTCTAGCTCTTACTGTTACTGGGACATTGGACAATTATTGCCCAAAAAGTTGGCCGTATAACGTAACGTTAACTGTCCCTTTAGATAGTTACCAGCAATTTGCGGCTTCTAACTCGATGGACGGCGTCTGCCTTGACAAAGTGCATTTAACTTTCTGCACCCTCAGTATAACATCGTGTTGAACATTTACCACAAGCTGAGAAATACGAGGAAGTACGAAACGCTCTTAGTTCTATTTTACATTTGAAGTTTAACCGTGCTTGTTTTTAAGCTTCAGCTAATAAACCTTATGACGTGTTCTAAGAAAAAAATATCTATTACTCAAAGAATTGATGTCGAAGTATCTTTTACGTTGAAGCGGTTATAGCGCATTGGGTAGGAGCTCGACTTCACTTTCAGAGGGCCGAGTTCGAATCCCAGAACGCACCTCTAATTTTTCTTCCTCTAAAAATTACGTACCTAAACCCTTCTTCACAAAATCGCAAGATTTTAGCTTAGTTTTTGGTACAACCATTTTAAATTAATTTATTATATTTTGCATCATTTGATAAAGAAAACTGTATCTTATATAAATTGGTATTTGTAATGTTTTCACCACGATGAATTAAAATAAACAAATTTATTATTTATTGTTATTATTGTGGGAGAAGAACCGTGCTCTGTAGTGAAACGGTAACGGTAATGGATTGATGGATGGATGAAGATGATGAAGATTTTACGTTTACAAAAAATTGCCAAGATTGAGACTTGACGGCTTTCTAGTTTGTATAGTGGATAAACATTTAGCAGTAGATAGTTTTTTAATACTGTTAGATTTTGTATTACATCATCATCATATAAACCCATTACCGGTTCCTTACAAGGCATGGGTCTTCTCCCGCAATGAGAAGGGGTTAAGGCCGTAATCCACGACGCTGGCAAAGTGCGGATTAGTGGACTCCACACACCCTTGAGAACATTATGGAGAACTCTCAGGCATGCAGGATTCCTCCCGATGTTTTCCTTCACCGTTGCAGCAAGTGATATTTTAATAGCTTGAAACGCACATAACTCAGAAAAGTTAGAGGTGCGTGCTGGGATTCGAACTCAGCCCAAAAAGTGAAATCGAAGTCCTTTCTGAGTCCAAGGCTTAAGGGTTCAACTCCCACAAATGGAAAAAGTTTGTGTGATGAACATGGATAATTTTCAGTGTCTGGTTCTTTATTAATATTTATGTGTATTATATTCATAAAAATATTCAACAGCTATCTTAGTACCCACAACACAAGCTTAGCTTACTTTGGGGCTACATGGCGATGTGTGTATTGTCGTAGTGTATTTATTTACATATATTATATATTTATAATATTAGTTTAGATGTTCTACTAGAATTAGATTATGGATGTTCTAGTGGAGCAAGTTTCAAAGAACTCTCACGGATGTCCGCCGAAACTTCACAAATAGTGATTTACTAAACTTTCTATCACGCCCTGGAGAAATAAGTAGACTCGTACTTTCTTAACGAAATGATTGTCTACGTGTACGTTATTAGACGTTAGCCCATTTGTTTCGGGATATAAGTACCTATTCTATTTACTCCCTCTTTGAGGATAATTCACTTTATAAGAATCGTATCGACCCATCGGGACATATAAAGTATTTTTCGCTTTTAGAGGGGTAAAAGTAAGTTGTGCGGGTACAAAATTAGGTCACGGGAAAATTATTTTATCAGCGCAACCTCCCCCTTTCTTCTTTAGGGTAGCGATTTTTGTCTCAACGCCATGCATAACACTTTGCAGCGAGAAAAAACCTATTCACCCTTGTGCCTTTGATCTATCTAAGAAAGAATATTTTGTGCAATGAAAATTTGTCAACGCATTACCAGCCCTCTACAAGCACGAGTCTCCTCTACCACTAAGGAGAAGTTAATGCCATAGTCCACCACGCTGGCCCAGTTTGGTGGACTCCACACGACTTAGAGAACGTTATGAAGAACTCTCAGGCAAGCAGGTTTCATTAAGATGTTTTGCTTTACCGTTGAAGCAAGTGATATTTTAATTCCTTAAAACTCACATAACTTAAAATAGCTAGAGGTGCGTGACGGGATTCGAACTCGCCCCCCTAAAGTGAAGTCGAAGTTCTTCTCACTGGGCTATCACCACTTCTATGGTCTTATAGGTAAGTCTAGGGTTCGATTCCCGGCAGGGGCAGTTAGGATAATTATAATTCCAATGGGAGAAACTGTGCCAAAAAAATTAGCGTTTTGGTACGATGCCGCGTAAAAACTATAGGGTATGGGGGTTCAAAATAACTGTCACAAGTAAGACCGCGTCATCACTAACCATTAGGTGAGATTGCAGTCAAGGGCTAACAATTATAGCAAAAAAATAGCTCGCAGTGCCCTGCTAGATTTCCACTACCTCGAACAAACAGTCATAGCGTAATTCTATTTAACCTAACCTACTTAACCTTTTTCAATATCTTTCTTAAAGGTGAATCTAAGACAAAAATAAATAAGACTCTCTTTGAGATGAACGTGTACAAACAAACGCTTCAGCGTCATATCATTATAAGAAAGTATATTTAATATAAATTGTTTGTGTATTTCTATGTATCTGGATTCTTTGAATTATATATTTTTGTATTGAGAAACGTTTTTTAATATATAAACAGTTGTATAAGATGTAATACGAGGAAATCTAGTAGGCTATTTTTTTTGCTTTAATTTATTTCAACCTATTTTTAAAATTACTACCCTAAGAAAGAATGTAACATTTGATTATTACAAAAGCATTACGCTTTTATTAATAATATAATGTTAGCTGAGAAAGTTACACTTAGATACAGCAAGGAAATTGCATAATTTCTAAATTACTTGCGCTATAATAACAGTTGGTAGCGACACATGGGTGGAATATCTAAACATAAGTCGGTTATTACCTGTATGATAACTGTTATTTTGGTAGCAGATGCTCTTTATGTTAGGACACCGATGAGTTTTAATGACTTGTATAGTTTATACTTTCTTGTTATTGCATAAGCAAGAGTGCATAATTTAGGAGCTCTAAATATACAATATAGTTACTATATATCCGACGCTGTTTTATGTTCAATGTTTTATATACCAGCCCGTGACAGTATAAATATAGATTTTCATTTTTTTCTTATATAGAGTATGTAATTGGGATATCATAACCTGGAAATAGCGATGATAGCATAGTGGTTAGGACTTCGGCGTACCACTTACTTTTCTAAGTTACGTACGTTTTAAGCCATTAAAAATATCATTGCTTAACGGTAAAGGAAAACATCGTGAGGAAACCTGCATGCCTGAGAGTTTTCTAAAATGTTTTTAAACGTGTGTAGAGCCCACCAATCAACAAGTACTTACGTTATGTACTCACAAGACAGAGATACGTTATAGTAGTTTATGCATCTAGTACGGTAATATTTTATTTTACAGAAGACGCGGTATTACGCTAAGCAAGCCGAGAGTGTAACAAGTAATGTAGCGTACGCGTTTCATTAGACGATTTTTATCACACAGGAAAAAAACAGGATAAACTTTTAAATACGTTTTCAGAAAATAACTGACCCTTTTTTGCTGTATTTCCACTATATAAAAGTTTCGTAGGCCACTCTCTAGATTTTGGTTGAAACAGGTTATGCACTCTTGATTCGTGCCTCGATTATTATTCTCCGCGGAGTAAAATCTACTATTACTTTACTTTCCAATTTAAACTGGACACTTTATATTATTAGTAATAGACCAAAAACGGTTGTATATAAACGGTACGGTTTTTTTTTCGCGCGCCAAGTTTATCCTATATACAGCTCGTATCGTTCGCTGCAAACAGCTTACATTAAAGATATTATAAACGGATAATTTACTTATTTAGTTTTGATTTTTATTTACATGTTTAAAACATAACTAGTTATATTTATCTTTTTTTAAATATATAGACATCTAAATAAATCTATACTAAAAGAATTAAACCTTGTTATAAATTGTGGATAATTTAAATAAATTAAACGTTCATTTATCATAATTGAGAAGATAAAAATACAAGTTCATTTAAGGAAATGCCTCCTATTTTTAGGCAATTAAAACTAGTTACATGGCTATTAAAAAAAATTGTATTCCCTGGCTAAATTAAAAATGGTCCATCTTCAAACACATAACTTGCAGTGAGGTACAAACTAAACTTAATCGGACCATCATGAACAAAGCACAAATACCTTAATTTTAAATAAACCACGCGTGTCTAATATCTTTGATTATGAGCCTTATTTCGATGTAATAAGGTCCACGTTACGAGTAAGTGTGATGAAAAGTAATTAACAAGCCCGTATGTTATGTCGTCCCACACTTCGTATTTACTTCTCCTTGTAGATATTAACTGACTATTTGTCATTCAACAACTGTCGAACAACTTCTACCTTGCCCTGACTCATAATACAATTAATACTAGTTTTTATCCTCGACTACCTCGTCAACGACAAATAATCCAGGTCAAGCTTTATATTGGGTCCAGTAGACCGATTTTGATCAAAGTTGGAATATTCAATTTCCGTCGATGACACTTTGGTACTTGACTGCGATGACACTTGTCGATGTAGTCAAACATGAACCGCGCTAACCAGATAGTGGTATTGTGGGTTATTAAATCCCTACCACAAATCAATTATGCGGCATTTTAATTCACACTGAATTTATCGGCTCTAACAATGCCAGGCCAGTACTGCCTCTATTCCGACAAGTTGCCAACCGATTGTCTTCATATAAAACGTATAATTTCACTGCGGTAGTTTCTGATCGCAAATATTAGTATAATTTTTCGTTACCGATTAACAAATATCATAAAGATTCCTGTATAAGGAATACTACAAACCGTTGTCTTGTGTTTATTAATTTATAGATTTATAACTATTTTACGTGTTACCCATGTGTGTTACATAAAAAACATTTTTTTTAGATCAAAGGAGCGTAAAATATAATATTACAAAGGGTTAAACGTTCACTCAACCGATGTATAGCGCTCGTAAATTTGATTAGCTGTGTAAACTACTCGCGAGCATTCAGACAACCCTTTTTAACATTGATCAAAGGTTGAAGTTCAGCAGTAAATGAGCTAAGTGAAAAGTTTCATACTGGCAATTAAGGCGTTCATCAAAATTTCAAATTAAGTTTAAATAGAATGATGAAGTGCTACTCTCTTTATAGTAAAGAAAATGTTTTGGAATTTCTCGATGCGAAAATTAGGAAATCTTAAAGTCTAGGCGTAGAGTGGCTTTTATTGAAGTATAATACCAATTAAACAAGCAAAGTGTTCCTTCACCGGCGTAATATAATAATACCTTTTCCATTTTAGCGTTTATCAAAGTTTGAAGTTGAGTAATATATGGGCTAAGTGCAAAGTTTCACAGTGCCAATTAAGCCGATGAACAAAGTTTCAAATCAAATTTGAATAGCCTGATGTTTTGCTATTTTGGTAACTTTAATAAATCGTGTTCCACAGGGAAACTCGTGTTGTTCCGTCCCCAAATTTTTACCTATCATTTAAATGGACTCTCGAAAACACTGCTTTTTCAAATAAGTAGGTATTCTTTTTTTTTCAAGACACCTTTATATAAGATTCATATAATCAGAGTTCCGATAAGTGATTCACGGATTTCTGTTTTAAACTTTTGTTGAGACATAATTCTATGTAAAATAAAAAGAAGCGGTTTCTCAAGAATAGTGGCGTTTTGTAGTTGTATTATTATTATATTTTTTCTAACCTGACTAACATTATTGCAGCTAAAGTTTTTTGTTGCTTTGTTCTTTTTTCACGCAGCAATAGAGAAACGGATTAGAATGATTCTTTTCATATAGATATTTTACGGGATTGAGAGTGACATAGGATAGTTTTTAACGTCGTTCAATTTAACGTTCCTACATTTTCTTTCTTCTTTATAGCCTTCTTTATTTCTGTTATAGCCTCTACAAACCAAAGTTGTGAAACTGATACAGGATTTTAAATGAAACTCATGGTGCTGTCCTTTAAAATCCCAATATATGCAAATTTGTTCGTCCGTTTCAAATGTTTCAACCTTGGAACATTCAAAAGTAGAGACCACAGACGCCAATAAAAACGTAGGCTTGGACAAAGCAGGCATATCTTATCATCACCATCATCATTTATTTATTTATTTATTTATTAGCTTTACAAGGGAAACAAACTGTATAATTATACATAAAAGTAATGCCGTATTTTTGTATCACATAGACCAATAAAGTTTCTACAACTTGGTTATACATATAACACGATAACATTGACCACAATTCCTTAGGAGTAAGTACCTAGCAAGCAATTATTATACAAAAAAAAGAAAAAATAATAATAATGTAAGTAAAACAAAAATGAAAAACAAAAACTTTAAAGCTATAGTACTTATTTTGTCAAAATAAATTTTCTAAACGTGCCAATTTTGACATGAAAAATGTCCGTCTCACAATATTTGTTGTTAAAAGCATTGCACGCACGAGTTAAAAAGTTATTTGCCGAATACCTTGTCTTCCATCTAGCCCACGCAAAGGGAGGTTTACGCCTTGCATTTAACCTACGACATGCAAAATCGATATTACTTAGAAGAAGTGGGGAGTCAACTAAATTATGTATTATTTTATATAACAACATTTGATCTCTTAAATCGCTGCAACAGATAGGCATCCACAGCCAGTGGCATGTATAGAGGGTATGCACAGGGTAAGCAAATAACATAAAATGAAGAAAATCTCATAAAAAACTTAGGGATAGGCATTGTTAGATTTATAAAAAGCCCACCCTTAAGTATATATAACTCGTACTGGCGATTTTCTTCATTCTATATCATATCCTGTGCATACCCTCTATGCACGCCACTGCATCTACTGCTGGGTCCAATTCTTTGTAAGAAATACCACGCTCCTGATATGCCACAGTCTTATACTGTATCTAGCCTGCGATACGCACGATGTCGTCTGTCCACAAACCAGTGCCAGTTAAACTTCTGCGATACCCCAAGACACGGGATATCCTAGTTTGGGTAATTTAAGAAGAAAAAAATGTACTTTTAATCAAATAAAAACTATTATTATATTAAATAATTATTATTACTTTACAAATATCGATCCATCGGGCGTTATTAAGTATATTTTCCTTTAAGCGGAATAAGACAGTACTGTTGGGTGAAATAAAAATTTAGGTCACGGAAAATTGGCGATGAGCGCATTTCCCTTTTATTCTCGCTACATATATTGTAGTTAGGTACCTACAGATAAACAAGCTCCCAAGTGCGAGTAGATCTTTCGCCCCGTGACAGTGTTCCGTATGACTCGATCATATTTGATGTACACCAGCAGTGTTTATGTCATAAGGTGTTCATAAAAACATTTCTAAATTTAAGAAAAAAATGTGACTTCAATAATTTAAACATTAGAAGTAAGAATAAACTTACAGTGCAATATACTAGGTTACATAAAATTCATAATTCGTCAAAAAAAAGGAAATTGCATACGATTCTACAACAAACTACCCATTGACATTTTGGAGATGTCTCTTAAAAAGTTCAAAGTTTGTATTAAACGTAAGCTTATAGAAAAGTCCTATTATAGTATAGAGGACTACGTAATCGATATAAAAACTTGGGTTTGAATTGTTGCTCGAAGCAGGTTGTTCTTCTAATAATTTTAAATTACAATGTGAGATGGTGATAACAAAAAAAACACCCGGCTAAGTTTTTTGTGGGCTTCTTCTTAGACCAAGACACGTTTAGAAACCTCGTAGCTTTAATTTTAAGTTTGCGAATATGGTTATCGCCATCATCTCGCTTCTGTGTAATTCTCATGTAATGTCGCATAAAAGTGCCACATATCGGCCTACTTGAATAAAGTTATTTTTGACTTTGACTTTGACTTTCAAGACAAACCTATTGTTCGGGTGATCACGTACAGTCTTTTGACTATAACTTGTCCCCTATCATAAAGGGGGCATGTTAAGATAAACGCTTCGTATTTACTCCTCTTTATAGATATCTTCTGAATATTTTTCAATCAGCAACCGTTGAAGAACTTCCTAGCTCTTACTAATATTACATTGAATACTAGTTTTTATCTTCGACTACCTACGTCTACGAAAAATATACTGCAAATTATACAGCAAAATTTTAAAACATTTATTTAATTCCACGACAAGTTATCCCTTGACTGCAATCGCATCTGTGAGTGATGATGCAGTCTAAGTTGGTAGCGGGCGTACCTGTTAGGGAGTGTGGTAGTTATACCCCTAATCGGTTTCCATGCGACATCGCACCAGAACACTAAATCGCTTAGTAGCACGTCTTTGTCGGAAGGGTGGTAACTAGCCACGGCCAAAGCCTCCGACCAGACCAGACCAGAGAAAATTCAAAAATTATAAATTTCCAAACTGCTCCTGAAATATGAATGAATGACGAATAGAACCCGTGTCCTCCTGCTTGAATTCACAGCGCTCACCGTTGCGCCAGAGAAGTCGTCATAGAAGTTTAAGAAATTTCTTCTTCAACGGTGCTGACTTGCTTAAGATCCATTCATTTTAGTACGAAAATGCATTTTGAAAGGTGTCTTTTGCAGCAGTATTATTGTGATTTACAGGTTACATGCTAGTTAGGGAAACTTAACTTTTAGGTATAGTTTGCTGCATTTAACTGGGTTCTGACAGGTAGGTACTCTTGTTTCTATATCTGAAATCCCGTTTTTAGTTTGAAGTTTACCAAATTAGCTATACTGTATTTACAGTTGTTGGTTTCCCAGTTAAAGAAAAAAAAAAGGTTTATAGATATATATATAAGATTGTGCTACTAGGGCATAAAATTAGTTTTTGGCATAAAGTTGTTCAAGATGGTATTGATTTAATACGCCTTTGAGTACATAACGCAGAACTCTCAATTGGTTAAAACGTACGTAACTATGGAAGGTTCGAAGTGCGTGCTAGGATTCGAACTGGACCCCAGAAAGTGAAGACAAAGACCTTGTAGTTAGCGCCGCATATTTTTCCTATTAGCTTAACTTAGCTTTTGAGGGAAAAAAATACTCGGTAAAAGCAATTTAATCTATCTTCTGAGATAGAAACATCTAGGTCAAATACACAATGGACTTAAAGACCATCCAAAAGATTATTTAAAGATGCTGTATGGAACTGTCGAAAAAAGTATTTTAACTTCTGTCTACATCCACTTCTGTCTCCACCTTGCACTTTGAGTTGATAAAAATAACATCAGATTTATTTGTATACTGTTTATAACAGTAGGTTTTATTTTTATTTCATTTCAAAGTTCGTAGCGCAACTCTGAAAAAGAGAGTAAATATGACCACTCAAAAGAAAAACCCGGTAAGCACTCACGAAAGTTTATAAGAAATGCTGTTTGATATTTTAAGTCTCGTGGTTATTTTAATAAAACATAAAAGACACTTAACTTATTACTGCAAACAGAAAAGCAAAATACTAGGAAAAGTTTCAGAAAACTCTAGAGCTCCTGCACAATTCTCTTAAACCTTTAAGAATTCAAAATATTTTATTTTATTTTTAGAAGTTTAAGTAGATGTATTGTGTATTTTCTGGCGTTGGCAGACTTTATTTTTTTACTAGCTACCTTCGGTCTCGCTTTGCTGCAGTTTGATATTCGATGAGCTAAAATAATCCGTTGCAGTGTGCACTTTGGGATGAAAGGCGTAAAACACGTTCTCATTACATAATGTACTGTAAAATTTCAAGTAAATTCGTTCACCACTTTCAGAGTTTTCTGACACAAACATACGGAAACAATTTATGCATGATTCTTGTTTTTTTTAACGCAATCACACTCCTGTTGACGAGTGTGCCATTTGCTTTTGACTATTTGTCTTTACCGATTGTCGATTGTGAAATTTTGAAATGATGTTGACCCCAACCAATGTGTTTTTCCGTTCGCCGCTTGAACCACACAAAATAATAAACAAATAAATATACTATGACAATACACACATCGCCATCGTGCCCTAAAGTAAGCGTAGCTTGTGTGATGGGTACTAATGTAACTGATGAATATTTGTATGAATAATATACATAAATACTTTTAATATACATTCAAACACCCAGGCAATGAAAAACATTCATGTTTATCACACAAACATTTTGCAGTTGTGGGAATCGAACCCACGGTCTGGCCTCAGAAAGTAGGGTCGCTGCCCACTGCGCCTGCAATTGGCCGTCATAAAAGATATATATGTAGTACCTTAGGTTATAAAATGGGATCTCACTTTTTTAATAGTATCCATTGACAAAAAACTAAGAAGATGGCCCACCTGATTCTAAGCGGAAAACCATCGTCTATTAACGTAGTAACACTTAGCAGTGCATGCAAGGAACACCGCCTACAAAATGTCGCTCTGCGTCCATTAAACTGAGGCGTTAAACCTCATGTGCCCGTAATTATATCAGCATCCCCTCTCTTCCGACCACAGGAACACAGCATTGCAACCTGTCTGCTTTGCGGCAGAAATAGCATAGCGGGAGTGGCATAGAGAACTTACCCTCTATGCACGCCACTGGCCACAGGGTATGCATATGATATAAATTGATGAAAATCTCCAGTACGAGTTATAAAAAACTTAAGGATAGGAATTGTAAGAGTTATAAAAAGCGTACACTCAAGTATTTATAACTCGTACTGGAGGTTTTCTTCATTTTATACCATCTGCATAACATCGGTAGTTCTTCCCCGTACGTGCTATCACAAAACGCTCTACTATTAAAATTTCAGTTATAATGAATTTTATTTCTAAATCACCTATTTAGTATCAATCTTTTACAAATATGGATGCCGCGATTGGAATATCCGTGGTGAGCAAATAATTGGCGTTAGGTCAGTGTGTGTGGACACAGCACTCGAGTCTTCCGTTGGATTGCCACGGAGATCACGCCGTGTGGATGCTCGAGTATTAGATAATATTGACTCACTTTGTAGATAGGCCAATGATTTTCATGTGTATACAGAACAAATAGAATTACACGTTTATGTACGGACATAGTTAAAATAAATAATTGTTAAACTGAGTTTATCTTAAATCGCAAAAACGACAGTTTTTTATAAGTTTGACGTTTCTGTGTGTGGCTTCGTAGCGCCAGAACGAATAAACAGATTTTGATTTTCTTTCTTTTTTTTATTTGATGAAATTGTATCAATCGGGAGTGTTTCAAAATGGCCGCCTCCACAACATGACGGTTTACATTTTTTTTTTTTTACAACTCCCTCAATATTGGTATCAAAAGAAAAGGCTTGACTAGTCGAATAAAGTACACGATATTGGAAGACCGGGATTTTAAAAATTTTAAATTAAAACTAAGAGGCAGTTATCAAGGGAACGGAAAATTCTAATTTGCTTCCCTCTTAATTTAATAACAGACTGAGCTATACCGAAGCGTGTCTGGGTTTAGCTATTAAGTATCATAAGAGAACAAAGGAGATTGGGTGATTTTGTATGGTACTTGGGGACAAGCTTAAAATGTTTGTATATTGTAATATTTTTTTACTTCATGCACCATCAACTACCTTTATAACAGCTTCGCACGATCGGCTTGCCTTTAAAAGATCTCTTTTAGTGATAAGGCCGCGTTTGCGTCCTAGCGCTAAGTACTAATACTAATTTATTTTTGTTTTTTCTTCTGTGTTTTGTTGCAATAAAGTTTTTTCTACTCCATTATATTCTATTGTAGGATATTGCTTTAAGAATATTTTATATATTTTAATTCCATACTTTGCCAAAGCGAATTCGCTTTGAAAAGGATCATTTATTGATTATGCAGTGGAATTACGTAATAGTTTTGTTGGTAACAACGCGTTTCTTGGCCAGAATAAATAATAATTATATTTTATTTATTGTTTTAATAAATTGTCATTTTGCAGACAGCACCAAAACTTCTAAAACTTTGTATTAGGTTACCTTTAATCAAATAAAGATATTAGGTAATATATTAGTAAGTCATAAGTGAACAATTAAGAAATAAAATGTCCCGATTTGCCCCGTCTCCTTTAGAGATTTTTCGTTTGTCGATTCGTACTATTATAGAAATTCATTTTTAACCCCCGACGCAAATCGACGGGGTGTTATTACTTTGATGTGTGTGTGCGTGTGTGTGTTTGTCTGTCTGTGGCATCGTATTTTTCATACGGATGAACCGATTTGGGTTTGATTTATTTTTTGTTTGAAAGGTGAATAAGTCGAGAGTGTATTAGCTACGTTTTATGAGAATCACATTATGGTGGATTTCATATTTCCTATAACTCTTTATGTATAACAATATAGTTAAACAATATATAGTTACAATAGTTAGTTACAAATATAAAGTTTAACAAATAAAAGGGCTTGACTACTAAAATTTATATTGTATGTCAAGAGTTTTTTAATTTTTACTTTATATATTATAAATATAACAACCTACAAGCATATCGCAGTATTCACAGGTTTATACTATTCAATCAAAATCATTTGAACACAAATAAATACTGCTATATTCAAATTAGGCTTACAAAACCAAACTATTTACTATCATGGCAATACTTTTAAACTGAATCTACGTAGCACCGTTTAATTGTCCATTAGTCAACGAAACGACCAATTACGCGTCCATTAGTGTGGAAACACTCGGGATTATAAAATGCTTTCAATCGCTGGTTAACAACTAGAAACGTTTTAAAATAATTTGCGCCTCCTTTGATTTCAACTTAGCGTAGAGGGTGTGAATAAGAAGTAATTACAGTGCTGTTAGAAACACCCCCATTAGTCTCAACGAAAAGTCCACTTAATAAAAAAACTTTGGGGTTTCTGTTATAACCATATACGTTACCACAAATATTGAAAACTAATAAGTAATAGACAATGATGAATACCGACTTCAATGAGAATATAATCACTATGTCAAGTTCGAAACCAATGACTGTTTGGCAAATTTCTATTCATAATTATTATTTCCGTTTACTTAACGCCTTTATTGTCCTACTATTTCGCGTTTAAATATAAAGAAACGTTAATATTTGGGGCATAATGCTTCCACGTATTACCACGTCTAGGCGTGAAACTCTCTAATAGCAATTTGGACGGTAAATAGGATGTCGCTTGGAACCTACTTTCCAAGAATTCCAATAATGAAATAAGAAGCTGCTCTTATGTGACTTTCTAATATGTAATCGTTATACTGTACGAGGTATATACGATGATAGAATCCTCGCTTGAAGCAGGTAGTAAAATTTTATACTAAGTATATACCTATAGAACCTGGGCCTGAAATTTTTGTAAAAGTATGGATGGATGTTTCTTACTCAGATATCCATCTAATCTTTTCTCATGTACAGATTTGCATCTAAAATTCACACAGAGATAGGTTTTGGAATAGTAGGATTTTATCCGAAGAAAACTAATGATTCTCACGATAATCTTTACTATTTATTCCTGATCTTAAAATTAGCAATTCCCATATGTAGGGATCTTAAACTGCTATTCATCACCATAGTAATACGGTTATCAACACATTACCGGCCCACTAGAGGACACTGATCTCCTCCCACAATAAGGAAGGTTAAGGCTGTAGTCCACCAGGTTGCAGATATTGCTATAGGTACTTACGATGTTTTCCTAGCAAATGATATATTTTCATTGCTTACCTTAACTTTAAAGTGACAGGTGCGTACCTGAGATCGAACTCGGTCCCCCTAAAAGGGTGGCTGAAGATCTAACTACTAGGATACATCAGCCCTTACACATAAATTTATATTTTCGTTTATTTTAAATTTTGTTATGTAATCAAAATAAAAATTGATGAATTTTATACACGGGTGTGTGTAACTTTTCATGACATACTTATTTTTAAACTGACACGTAATTCAAAAATACATTTCATTTCAATAAAAAAGACTCGTCGCGAAAAAGAATTGTGATGTTGTTCAGATTTTGTGTAGCGGGAGACTTCGGCCGCGGCTAGTTACCACCTTACCGACAAAGACGTGTCGCTAAGCGATTCAGCGTTTCCAATTAAGAGTATAGGCATAATTAAAGTATGGGTCCGCTACTATCCTAGACTGCATTATTATTTATCATCAGGTGAGATTGCAGTCAAGGGCTAAATTGTAGTGGAATGAAAAAAACCCCTCTATTATTCATTGTTCTTAGCGGAACCCTGAGGTGAAGAATCAGAATTTCCCTACCCTACTAGCTGTATTGCTTTTTAAATTATAAAGTCTGAACAACAACATTACAAGCATCAATTTAGAGAAAACAGTTCGTCGTCTGACATGGGAACGATGCAAGTTGCAAAAACATTTCGTCGATGGCACCATGTTGTTTCTAACTCCCCTCTACCAATTGTTTTGGTCGTGCATGCAGTTTAACATTGTTTTCAACGAGGTTTTGCAGACAAAACAAAATTAGATTATTCTAATTCAGTTGTGAGACTTCCACCATGGTATATAAAAACCCAATTTGGTAAATCTTACCTTTAGTTGAAAGGTAATATTATACAGTTTACTTACTGAAGCCACTATTGTCACTATTGTTTGAGAGCGTTGAGTTAGGGCTTTGTTCTTTAAATAAATTATCAGCTCATCAGTTAAAAAAAACGAAATAAAAATTATATTTAATAAAATATCATCATCACAGTAAACTTATATAAGAGGGTGCATTACGTGAACTCAACTTCTGAAAACATTGTACAATGAACTATATATTTACTTAAATCTCATTGATTTACTAATAAATGAATGCTTTTATATGTATACAAAAACTACTTACGATAATGGCAACATTATGTCAAACACCGAAAAGTCTTAAGTTACTTCGTATATAATGCCGGAGATTTCGCAACTTCTCACTTTGCGTAACATGTCAACATTACTGTTAAAGTTCCGAGTTATATACGGTCATTCGCAGCTTTACCACCTAAGTTTTATCCCCTCGTAATATATTTAGGTCGCCGCAGGGATTATTGTACCTATAAGGGTATATTCTAATTTCAAAATGATCTGAAAAGTATAATAATAAAAATTCTGTTTCATATTTGTTACCAGACCGTGCAAAGGCCCAGTAGAGGATAATAATTTTCGGATTCGCTATTTTTACGAGTAAATAGATTATAATACATGGGATTAAGTTAGGTTTTTCTTTTTATTAAAGATGATTATGTAAGTGAAGTCCACTAATCATGAAACAAGGAGGTTGTGGACACGCGTGCCCTGTAGTGGGCTGGTAATGTGTTGATATGATGAAAGATGATAAGAGCCTGAGAAGCGCTGGAAAATAAATTGAAATATTTTAATGTTTATGATTCCTAAGGTGATTTTGGACCTACCGATGCATACATTTAAAAAAATATGTTAAAACACATTTATTACAGCGAGGTTACTATACAATTGATGAATTTGGGCTCCGCATTTATGTCTCACAAGATAGAAAAATGAATATTAAAATGTAAAATGATAATTGTTAGTGTTCAAAAAGAGTAACTGATGAGTTTCTTGCCGGCTTTTTCTCCAAACAGATGGTAGAGTCACTACAATCAGACAGACTTGACGTTCAAAAGTGCTTATTGTGGAAGCCTACCTGAAATAAATGTTTTTTTTTTATTTCATTTTTTTGAGCATCGAAGTCGAGACCAATAGGGAGGAAATCACCTAACCGTGCTCTAATTATTATGATTAAGCTACAGACTTGACAACTCTTTCTTCTTCTCATAATATAAATGATATAACATTTTTTTTTTAAGTATAAAATTAAAAAAAAACGGCATTAATAAAAAAATATGGTAAAACAAATACCACATAATACAATTCCTTACTTTCAGTGTTCTGAACTTTCTGAGCGCAGAATAAGCTTAAAGTTACGTCGCTAATTACCATTAAAACTACGAAATTACCGAGATGAAGTCGTAAAGTAATATCAAAGTTAAAAGTAAAATAAATGGAATTGTATACAATGTAGGTTTATTCTTTCATTGAAAGAATCGAGGTCATAATATTCACTTTAACCTAGTTTTACATTCTCTCCATCTGTCAGAGCTATACCATAACTTGTAAATGTAAAAATAGTTAAATCTGTCGTCAAATCTATAATCAAATAACAATGCTAGATAAACAAAACTTGTAAAAAATCCCAAGTCTTGGAACTCAGTTCTTCCATAAAAAAAATTAAGATCCATGTAATACCAAGTCGGTAACTTTATTAATTCCCTACTTAAAGGGTCTTAAGTAATAACGTAATTAGATCATCTAACCCAACATCTTATAGTGGCATCAAAAAATGTAAAAGAAAATTATTTTATTTTTTAATTAAAGTAGATTGACTTGGCAATCGCACTAAACAATCTTATTTAATACAATATGTAGTACTTGTTAGATATGGTGTTTTCATGCGATGGCTAAGTCTGTTTTATTTTAAACATAACAGATTTTTAATATCAATTTATTCAGCTGGTGTGTACAGAAATCTGGACTGAAATAACAAAATATTTTAGTTTTTTTGATTAAACACTTAACACTAAATATATTCTAAATTTGTTAAGCTTCTATGTCTGCTACAAGTGCCTTGAAGTTTCGATGATCGTCAGTTAGCCAGTCTGCCAGTTAGTGAGTAAGAATTTTTTACTTGTTATAATTCTTAAGCTGGTGTAATGGTTCAAATTCAATGTAATTTGAAACGTACCTTTATGCAATACCTGCTTGGTGACTAAAAATTCAGGCATTGCGCTTTTTCTACAACGAAGTTATAGTTATAGTTTTATCCATTTCGAAAATGGTCTGAACTGCTTCCAGCAAAGGATAGAAGGGCAATGCTCCCCAAATGATAAGAAACTAAAAGAATGCGATCGATATAAATGAATAGACATTAAGGTTTACACTTATTTGATTAACAAATAAATTAGCGACAACTCCTAAAATAGTTATGAGCTACCACAGACAACGAGTTAACTGCATCGTATTACAGTTATTAAGTTAAATGGCATTTTTTGATCCTATAAGATAATATCTTCTAACAGGTAAAAAAAAAATTTTTGTATTCAGCAAATTTCTACTGTCAAGTTGGGAATAGTTACTTTTTAGTGGTTCAGCCGCCTGGTGCACTTTAAATTTTTTAGCTTCGCTTCTTTTTTTAGTTATTTAAAGTTCAATGAATACTTTTTTGCCATAACCGTTTGAGATTTAAAAAAATGTCACCTGTGTAAGACTTGACATAATTCTAGACTAGGAGTCGAGACAAAAATATGCATAGAGATAGCTTACATTCGAGACGGACTCGGACTCAGATATTTAAAAAGGGAGACGTATTCGAGGGCAGCAGCTAGTAAAAATACAACGAGCCATAGTGATAATACGAATGTGCCACGTAGCATGCTACGTGGCTACGAACGATTCACATACGCTACAACGATTCAGCTGCATACAGCATTTTACGTAAATGAAAGTCACCATGGAACAGGTTTTTTTTCCGATTCGGCTTGCGTGCTAGAACTAAGGAGCAAAGAGTACAGGCAATTCAAACACCGCATTATATTTTTCAGCGCATCATTATTATTTCGTATCGTGATTCGTACCCATCCATACTGGTACCTATTAAAAATCCAAAAGTTTGTGTGAAAGGCGTGTCATGTTATAGTGTTTTCGGTTAGTTAAGGTTAAGTGATTAAGGCGTGAAAAAGTTAAAACCTTTGTAAACTATTAACGCCTAAACCACTTAACATATGGAGAAAAAAATCAAATTCATTTATGGCATTGAGATATAGGCTATCATAATATTTTTAAATTTGAAGTTACTATACTCCTTAATACAGATTATACAGGACGGGCAGACATGCATTATAATAAAATGGGAGATGTCGTTTAGTTTACTTAATTTTTCTCTCGTCAAATTAATAAAATTCTTATAAAGATTTGACATGAGCCTTCCTTCCTTTTGGTGTACATTTTAACGTTTTATGGTCACGCCGCTTATATAACTAATTCGTAACACCATTAATTACAAATGCAATTACTGAGCATAACTATTATTGTTATAAATTTGTAACAGCTTGCATAACAAACGGATGATATTGCGATTATAATAGACTTGCAATGTTAATTGCATCTCAGATGCAATCATTAGAGAGTCCTTTGAAACGACGGTAGGCGCCGACGGTTTATAACAAGATTAAGTCAGCCATATTGTTTGTCACGTCTCAAAGAACATTTCAGGATGCACATCCGGTGGTATATAGACTGTGTATATTTCTATTTTCATAGGCTGTATTTAGGTATTTTATTAATATATTGTTAAGTGAACCGACTGGAGCACATTTGAAACCAATGTCAGGTATGTTTTAATGCATTGTTTACACTTATGCATAGGTTGATCAAATATAAATAATAAATTAATAAATAAATATACTACGACAATACACACACCGCCATCTAGCCCCAAAGTAAGCGTAGCAGCTTGTGTTATGGGTATTAAGATGACTCATGATTATTTTTATGAATAATATACATAAATACTTAGAATAAACATATAGACACCCAGCCACTGATAAACATGCTCATTACACAAATATTTTCCAGTAGTGGGAATCGAACCCACGGCCTTGGACTCAGAAAGCAGGGTGGCTGCCCGCTGCGCCTATCGGTCGTCATTATTATCTTCGGTGTAATGTTATAAAGGCATATACTCAACCACGTAAAAGATTTCTTTACATTTCTTAGATGATGGATGGTGGGTGTTTTTTTTTATTTAAATTTTTAAGTGTTTTTTTTTAATTAAATACTGTTAAGAATTAAAAAATAATTAAAATCAATAAATGATAGAAAAATAAAAATAATTATAATAAAATATTAGAATCTTTATTGACGAAATTACGAAATTGCGAGCACAATAATAGATACGATTTTATTTTATTTATAATATCTTCCACGAGTTAACAGTTTGATTCAGTTTGGATCGTGATTTGATAATATTGCCGTCCAGCAATTGATCGTAAGTGGAAAAAAAACATAACTTTCCGCAAAGCGGCTGCTTCAATGCAACATTAGAAACATGTCAACGCATTTACGGTTCGTGAAAAAACCATAATACGGGGTGACGAGATTTGAAACGTGCACTTAGGCTGAACAATTTCGTCTCGCCTTTCAACTCTAGTGGCTGGCCGGGTGCTCGACGCGAGCTCCGCGATGATAGGGCACAATCCCTCCATGTACGCGATCGTCAGCTACTTTTTGCTTTCTTTGTCATGTTCTTTACACCTAATAAAAGTGAGAAAATCGACGAAACATTTCCACTTCACTTCAAATTATGTTTTCAAAAACGTAGCTTTTTTACTAGACGGCGTAAACGGCCGGCAAAGTGATAGACATCGCCAAACCCCGCTGATTGCACTCGCTAAAAGGTGTTTCATAGGTGGGGAGGTGGTGGTGTTGATTCGTCTTAGACCAACAATTTCTCGTATGACGATTTTTAGAGATATAACAAAAATAAACAAATAGGCACACTTGTTACTAGCCGACTTCACATTACAGCACGGTCTCGATTACTGTGACGAACCCGTTTGCCACACTCGCCTACCTTCTTCATTATTTCTTTCGTAATTATGGTACAGTAATTTTATAAAATGAGTATATAATTCAACTTTTGACAACAAAAAATATATATTTTATTAGAATTATCAGGATTTTTATGCGCTAATAATTATTATTTAATTAATAAATAGTTTTGAAGAGATAATTAAAATTATATTTGATTCACAGCTTCATGACATTGCGTCGGTGGGCATTTTATTTTAAATTAGATATCAAAAATCCTTCTTACTTAAATAAGACTTTAATACCTGTGATCCAATAATAAATATATGGACAAAAAAAATCTAAATTCATTTATTTCAAGTAGGCCTCGCTTATAAGACTTTTGAAAAGTCAAGTCATTCTGTTTGTAGTGACTCCACCGGTTACCACAGGTTTGGAAGGCAGATTCCACTGAGAGGTCCCGGCAAGAACTTCGGCAGATTGCTCTTTTCTAACATCATTTTATAGTTTAACAATCTTTAGAATTTTTCTGTTTAGTGAGAGATGAGAACGGAGTGGCTTGCTTCCAAGCAGCCTTGTCGTTAAGGAGTTCATGAATCGTGTAGTATATTGTTTAAACTTAGGTAAAGGTAGATCTAATATTACTTTCAGTATCATGTTATAAAAGCATATACCCATCCCCCACAAAGGATTTCTGTACTTTTCTCATACGATATGCAGATATCACTGATTTGTGGCCGTTATTTAATAGAGATTATATTATTATAAATTATAAATACTATACTATTACCGCGCTTTGGAACAGCCACTAAATGGAACCACTTACGCATTTATAATCTTAGTTTTGATTAGGATATTATTCATGAAATCTTAACTTTTGTCAGGCATAATAATGATGTATACCTCTCTATGTCTTGTTTTTAAAGCTGTAATAGAAAATTTATTTTAACCTAGTATGCAGAGAACATGAGCAAAGAGAATTTTCAGGCAAAGCCTTAAATCGTCTATCTCATGGAGCCGCAATGGCGACGGCGATACCTTTTGGCGCGGGCCGGCGGCGCGGCCGCTTACGTGCGCTTAGCAATATTGCCACTCTCTGACACACTGGAAGAAAGAACTTTTAAGGCCCCATAATGACACTTACATTTTTACAAGTACGGTCTGCGATTTTCGTATTTTCGAGTGTTTTCCTACATTCTGCGGAACCTACAAGTCCACTGGTTGTAGAAGCTCTTTTGTAGGTCATTAACTTTTATAAGTAAATTTAATAGAATTGAGCATTTTTTCTAAAATTAATTGACCAAAAGAATAGTTAGTCTGGATTTAATTATGAACTCTTAAGCCGTATATCAAAGAACAACGTTTTGTGCTGGAGGTAGACTTTATAAGCATTTAATGTCATTACTTACCGCAGAACAAACTCAGTTTCAAATTTCCAAATTAAATACAGTGTATCTGGAACTAATACACTGTCTTGGAATCCCACTAAGAAACTCAAAAGATCTACGATCAAATGTACTTATTATAACTGTTTGTTCATACTTAAGTATTTCTATCGTTAACGTACTTTATCATATTGTGGTAGATTTTTTTGGAGCGTTAAGTTTAACGGACAATCTACATTCCGAATCCGAATTATTGACGGCCGATTGGCGCAGTTTGCAGCCTTCTGAGCCCAAGGCCGTGGGTTCGATTCCCACTACTGAAAAATGTTTGTGTGATGCGAATTCAAAGTATTTATGTTTTTAATATATTATTCATAAAACTATTCATCAGTCATCTTAGTACCCATAACACAAGCTACGCTTACTTTGGGGCTAGATGGCGATGTGTGTATTGTCGTAGTATATTTATTTATTCATTATTTTATTTATTCTATTTTTCGACGTTATCAGGATGAGCAGGTGTCAATAGGATGTTTTGAAGGGTAATTTATATATAATAGGTTAATTGGAGTGCATTGAAGTGTAGGTGCACTTCAATCTTGTACGGAGACTTGAGGGAATATTTTATGGATTTTGTGTGACATGAGCTGTGATTTGGTGAGAGGTACTCGTATATATGTCAATCACGCCCTATCAAATAAAAATCGTCCTTCGGCTTAGCTGATGACAAATAAAATTAACGATCCTCGTATTCATATAATTTTTATGTGAGATCTCAAAGCAGAGGACCTTGTACCTGAACGCTTAATTTATAATTAGGCTGATCTAGTTTTTCTGCTCATTTATTAAGCAATATTACACTACTGCGAACTGCTCGAAGTTCCAACTTTTACTAACTATCTTTATATATATATTTCTTGTGTGCGTGTGTATGTCAATGAACTCGTACTAACCGGTTGGAATGAATTTTTGGTATGCCTTTGGGTGACACCCGGGATGGTTTATATTCACAAATCAGCCCGACAGATGGCGCTGGGGTCCGCTAGTAGAGATATAAATTCAAATTATTCATTTTAATTCACATTTAAACGGTCTTAGATTTTTAGGAAATTCAAAAAAATTTACTTCAAATAAATGATCACCTTGGATCAGAACTTTAATATATGGATTTATTTATTACTAAAAAGGAAAACAAATTAATATACTTACAAGCAAATTAACTCGTATCAGTAAATTTATTAATTTATTTTATAAATGACTGCCCGTGATAACTGTATGTGGCTGGGGCGAAGGCGAGGTTACATAAATTCAATTTGAGCACCTCAGAGAGCTCTGCAAATTGCCTCGTCGACCAGCAAGCAGAGTTAACCCTTTGATGCTGATCACCGCCATTCCGTCACCTGAACATTTCGTGCCATTCCGAATCGCACTATTTGGTATTTGATCGTTAAATATCGGTTGATTTGGAATACGAAAGCACGTGAAGCAACAATTTGGATACGTCGAAACTTAAAAAATGTTGATCACCTGGCCTAACTAATTCAATTTACTAGTAGATTTCTCTGTCAAGCAATTCTCTGTATCAACCCAGAGTTCAAAAATTATTAAATTATTGGCATTGTCCTCTTTGCATGGCTTAACGGGTTCTCTGAGGCCCCCATGTTTCGAAGACGATGTTAATCCATCAGTTCCAGAATAATCGTTAAAGCTCGACATCCTGTATTGGGGTCGCGTTGGACGAAGCTCTAAATTCCTCTCGTCTAACAGAAAGCAGGCCTTTATTTGTAGTGGCACAGTCACTCATATGTTATTAGGCTACGGATGATGAAGGCTACAAGCGCAAAGAATATTTAATGCGTGCGTAAAAATATACGCGGCAAATTTGAAACTGAAATTCGATAAATAAATGCAATCGAATGCATATATACATCACTTAAAATTTTTTACTAAAAACAACCGACTTTTTAAGAATTAAAAGTAAGATAACTGGCATGCAGTAGGGTAAAAAATTCCTAGAGCAATGTACTGCCCGTCTGTTCAGTGGTGTGAAATCTGGTTAACAGTAGGTATAGTAGTAACGATTTTTAGTGCCGCCAAGCGATTATGCACCGGTACGAAGTCGCGTAGTAACCGATTAAAGGTATAAGTATGACTACTATACTCCCTAGCAGGTTAGCCTATCTTAGACTGCATCTCCGCTTACCAACAGGTCAGATTACAGACAAGAGCTAACTAATAAGTGTAATAAAAAAAAAGTTATTTGTAAATTACATAAATGCAGTTTTACTTTAATTCATTATTAATTCATTGAGTTACTTTGAGATACTACATTATGTAATTAATTTCGTTATTCTGCCAATATTTTCATTTCTGATTACATTTATTACGAGTGGATTGCCAGTGACTTTGTCCGCGTACGATCTTGAGTACATATAATATGTCCTTAACTTTGAAAACTTGGGACTTTCATGCCGTTATTTAACCCCCATTTCACCCTTTAGGTGTAGATTATCGGAATATTTTCCGGAGCTGGCTGTGGCATGCACAGGACCAGAGTCTAGAATTTGACCAGGCATAGAAGCAGATTTAATGTAAACTTGCACAACAACAACCAGTCCAGACTAGTTAAAGAAAAATACAAGATTTATTGAAATAACATTTAATTAATGAAAAAAAAATATCTCACAAAGTTATAAATTTCAATTAAATACTAAAAATAAAATACTGTATTTAAGGCGTCTTCGTCTTCCATTTAGTCTATGTCTTCAAAGGAGCATAAAATATTTTATCTCGCGGAGTCCGCAGGTGCGTAAATGATTCTCATGGTGTTGGTAAATCCCGACCCTTGTCTCCATCCCGATATAACTACTAAAGGATCGCCAATTCTTACGAAACCTTGCTCCATGGCCCAGAATATACAGAAGCTCACGCGATTATTGACATCCGTTTGCCAATCCATAGCTGGTTCAGCTGAACAGATAATAAGTAGTGGCTATAGAGTCCAAACAGAATTCAATGTAGAATGATTACATCATAGTGAGTCAGCTAAAGAATGCACTCCCCGCAGTCCGCACGTCCCGCAACGCCTGTGGTAGTTCGGCTCAGCTTTGCTTCCGCGCCGGTACTCTCAATGAGTATACGAATAATAGCCGTCAGCGCCGTTTATTATTACTAATCATCATCATCATGATTCATCACCCACTACAGGGCACGGGTTTCCTTCCATAATAAAGTAGAGTTTAGGCCGTAGTCCACCACACTAGCTTACTGCAGAATGGTGGACTTCAGACGCCTTTAAGGTCATTATGGAGAACTCTCAGGTATACACGTTTCCTCACGATGTTTTCCTTTACCGTTGAAGCAAGTGGTATTTCAATTACTTTAAACGCACATAACTTAGAGGTTAGTAACTAACTAAAAAGTTAGAGGTGCGGTTTTTATTCTCATCATTATCGACTCTCATATTCTCAGCGTTCGAAAAGTTTTTTTACTTTTTGCAACCTTAGTAGGAGCCAAGCCTAGTCTAGTCAATCTTGTATTGTCAAACCATTTGTGTGTTTAGCGATCAAGTGCTTTTTTTATATTAATAATTGATGAACCAAGCGGATGGCCCATCTAATGGTAAGTGGAAAACCATGGCCTGCAAAGAGCACATCGTGCAGCATGCCACTATGTATGGAGTAAGTTTTATGTGCCTGTAATTGTAGCGGCAACCACAACCTTCAGACCGGAGCACAGCATTGCAACAATGCTGCATAGCGACAGAAATATGCATGGCGATAGTACTTCCCCGGACGAGTTCTATCACAAAAGTCTCTACTACTACAAAACCTATCCTTCAAAGACGAAAAAATTATTCTACTCACCTTCATAAACTAATGGAATAACTCCTCTCCACAGATGCAACTGCTTAGCAATAATCGAGTATCTGGTGACGCCAATTATAGGACAGCGGGGTTTATACTTGGACAAAACATGAGCTGATTTGCCTGATGTGGTTACAGCTATTATTGCGGCTGCCATAGAACGTTGCGCAGCCATAACCGCTGCTATTGCGGTTCCAGTGGTTTGATCACAGGGCAAAGGTGTCTATACGTAAAGAAAGATAATTAATGGATTGCCACGACAATGAATAGGCAAAGCAGTGTTCTGCTTGCATTATTTTTTTTCTAGTTTCTATAGTCTTCAAGATTGAAATAATGCAGTTCTGCATATATTACTACAACTAACCGAAAATATTCATCACCTATCTTAGTACCCATAACACAAGCTACGCTTACGAGTTTGGGGCTGGGTGGTGATGTGTACGTGTGCTATGTATGTGTGATGTATTGTCGTTTTATATTTATCCAATTATTACATTGTAAATATATACAAATGAGTTGATATATGTTTTTATAACATGATTCTTAAAGTAATTTTAGACCTACTATTGTATTAGATGTAGTATTAGATGTCTACAGTCGATGAATTATTTCAAGAAAAGGTTGCTTGGAAACACATTGGTCCCGCTTTTTAACTATCAAAATATAGAGAATTAAATAAATAAATAAATAATAAATAAATATACTACGACAAGACACACATCGCCATCTAACCCCTAAGTAAGCGTAGGTTGTGTTATGGGTACTAATAATATACATAAATCCTTATAATATACAGATAAACACCCAGATACAAAAAAAAACATCCATGTTCATCACCCAAACATGTTCCAGTTGTGGGAATCGACCACACGGCAATGGTCTCGGAAAGCAGGGTCGCTGCCCACTGCGCCAGACGGCCGTCAATTGATTGTAAAATTATTACATTTGATATTTTATGTGATAACAAAAAAAACACCTGGCTAACGACGCGTTTGGAACCCTAGTAGCTTTAGTTTTAAGTATACGAATGTGGTTATCGCGATCATCTCACTACCGTGTAGTTCTTATGTACGCATCAAAAGTGCCACCTATGGGCCTACTTGAATAAAGATATTTTTTACTTTGACTTTGATTAAAAGCTAATGATAAAAATGAGCTTCTTTCTTGTCAGTTACGTCTCGGTGGAATCTGCTTTTGGAACCAGGGGTAAAGTGACTACAAAAAGACGGCCTTGATGAAACAGCTCGTTTCATCAAGGCCGTCTTTTATATAGCTATTACCTCTTAAATAGCTATTACCTTATCGATGAGATCAGAAAACAGTTGTTTGGTCCAAACGCACGCCTCAGCTTCCTTACATGCAGTGGCCATGCACTGAACTGTAGTGATCGGATAACGACCGATTGCTGTCTCAGCGGAGAGTACTAAGACGTCGGCACCATCAAGAACACTGTTTGCTACGTCGAGGAGTTCCGCTCTCAACGGAATTTCATTGTACCGCATACTGCTTAGGAGGTGTGCGCTTACGCACACAGGAACATTGGCCTGAAAGATTTTTAATCTAGTATCTCACGAATGTATAACTAACAAAGTAAAAGGCCACACAAACGACGATATTGGCCATACCCAAACTGAGTAGTAGTTAGTATGACTGTCATATATACACAAAGGTCTTTAAGAATAATTGTAATGCCCGTTTTTACTAACGAAGATCCTAATCAAAGATTCGTAGGCGTATTTACCTTTCACCAATCGATTCTCACTAAGTAACTCTTTTAACCTAATTTGTCTATGTTTCTTGCGGTGTGGTATTTTTTGTTCGTATTATCATATTTTAATATTTTTTTATATGAATTTATGGTTAATAATATGTTTTTCATTTGTCAAGTGTCAGTTTACGAGTTCCCAAAATATTACGCGCCACCGAATCGTTGTCGTAACTTTAGATGGCGCCTAAAGACGATAGTCATCATCTAAGAGTCGGTAAAACATATTTTTATCTCTACACATCACTTAAATCAATAGGCATCCGATTAAAGAGTTTCCTAGGTGAAGTTATAACGGGTATTAGAGATTTATGGCTAAGGCGTAAGCCAAACAGATATGACGTTTGGCGCTTTGATAAAAATCTAACTGTTGCTTGCCTTCTTCGAGTTAATCAAGGTTTTCACAAACTGTTGCCACGGGGCAACAGTTTGTTTTATTAGAGATTTATTAGACCATTTAAAGAAGCCTATGCTACTCTCCGTCTTTTTGAGTAACTTTATGCCAAAAGTCAAGTCTACTGGTAGCTAAGTTGGGGCGTGTTGCATTGTAGGACAAAAAAACAAACAAACAAACACTTTTCGTACGCACATCTATTATTGTACTTTTGTAGTAGATCGGACGTCTCATCCAGCCAATTGATGCCTTCTAAAATATCCCTATTTTCAAATACTCTGTATTTTTTTTAATGGAATGGCAAGACATCACGTTAACGCCAGACGTTATATGTGTGATCTGCGCATTAATATACTAATTACTGTAATAATTTACTTTATTAGCTCTTGCAATCATATTCTTCTGAGCTATTACTAATTTCTTCGGTGTGATGTCTGATCCTAACTCCTGTCTAGTAATCATTATGCCATTGGCAATCTGTAAATAAAATTCATTAATAATTAAGCGCTGCAACTTAGATATGGACTAAACTTTACACTTGCTCCTGAGAATGCAAAAAGTTTATTTATTAAAAAAAATAAAAAAGTACGTTATTTTATATGGTTGGTAAGACATTGTACTTATTTTCTAAGTAAGATATTGTACTCAGTACTAACTAGAATAGTCTTAAAGCTCTACTTTTTATTTGCGCTCCGGAGGATACAGCGCCAGTTATTTAGTATTAGACTGGATACAGCAACACTGGTCATCTTAATGACGTGCAGGCCTCGAGTCGCGCGATGAGTCGGTTATGTAAATGTAATCACATAAACACAAGCATAGTGTTCTTCGTGTTACATAATCGATCCCAGAAAGTTGCTACTCGAGTACGTATAATAGCGAAGATATCACAAACGCATATCTCATCAAACATGCCCCACGCGCTACATTATTTTGGCAACTTCATCAGGATGCGGTTTGCATTGTTTGACTGCACCCAAACGGTGCTCATTTTTGTACGTCTAAAGTTAATTCATAGTTATATACACACAAAAAATATAAATTTCCCCCCAAGTGCAGGTAATAATCATTTAAATAAAAATATAAGTTATACATCTTATTGCACAGACAAAGGCGAAACTAACAATATATTGTATACAATAGTTATATAAAAAAAACAGTCCGAAACAGTCTGAAGTAAGAATGTGGCACTATATTGCATTCTACGCTAACACTTACCGACATAATGTCATCGAAGTTACGAAAGCCTTCAATAGTTTGGATGTTAGCGACAATAGCTATTTTCTTTCCTTTCTCTCCCATTAAGTACCTGAGCTCGGTAATGCCATTACTCGAGTTTACGAAAGACGCGACAAGAATGTCCAACTGAAGAGAATGGACACTTTATTTGATTAAGTAATTTTATTATATTTAAGGACTTCTTTGCAATTAAGGGATGTCTCGCTAAAAGAGATTTTGCGAACTTTCTCTGGTTCAAGCATAACTATATTAATATTATTTTTGTCTGACATGTATACATTTTTAATTACTTGATTAATTGCTCAACACCTACATCTGTCATCACAGGGCAAGATTGTGCTTACGCGACAATGTAGCACATTAAATCAATTTTATTTCATTTCATAACAAGATATAATATATGGTCATACTTACCACTAGACCAAATAATAATAATACATGTTTAACAACGGATCCCGAGGTTCTGGGATCGAATCCCGGGTTGGGCCAATAACTATGAAGTCTTTATTTATTGTGTATATTATAGGTTTGACATTTACAGTGATTATAATTTGACATGAATAATAATATTTGTACTTTTGATATCACTCTTAAATTTTATTCTTATTTTAATAATATCGATTGATTTAAGATAGTATTATTATTGTATAATTATTGTACGATCATATATATTTTTTGCATGCCATCTAAGGCGGATTGTTTGTCCCTATGTTTTGTGTACCTACCAACAATGTAATACCAATATGCAAATAAACGATTTGATTTGATTTGATTTGATTTGTGTATTTCCTGTTGAAGATTTCTTAGTACCATTTCATGTACCCGAAGTTAGGAGATTGGCGGTGTCAACCACCGTGCCTCGGACAGCACATTAAGCTGTCAGTCTCGGTTATTATAACCAACTTATGAATATATTCCTGAAAGCCCATTAACCCCGATAGGAGCAGTGTGGTGGGTTTGTGCTCCTAAACCATCTCTCCTATTATAGTAGAGGCTTGCGGATGATGATGTTATGGTATCTGAACTTTTTCTTTCCTTGTTTCATTTTTTATCCAACTCTAGCATTTTTTGGAAACTCGTTACCAAGGGTCCACCCTAAGCTAAAAACAGGCTAATCTCACGTACGTAACGTAAGCAATACAACGCGGGAAATTTGGTATGCACACTTTTCCCGTTTATGTAACGTAAGTTGACATCAGACGCTGTTGTAAATTTTCATGAAACTATTTGATTATAACGTGATAATATGTGCAAGTTCTACAAACACACTGGTCACACAACAGAGAGCCTACGAGCATCCTTTCCACCTTCCCATGCCGATCTGGACATTACAGGTCGACGTTGTGTGGAGGGAAGATGTGTGCGTTGCATACGATGATCATATGAGATTAAAAGTCCAGTTACCTAAATAATTCGTTGCGTAGATGGATCAGTTTGCCTCCAACTACATCTGACACAGATGGTGCTCCTTACCTCTAACTATATTGACGCCGATTGGCGCAGTTTGCAGCGACCCTGCTTTCTGAGTCTAAGGCCGTGGGTTCGATTCCCACTACAGGAAAATGATTGTGGGATGAGCATGAATGTTTTTCCGTGTCTGGGTGTTTGTATGTATATTCTAAGTATTTATGTGTATTGTCGTAGTATATAAATTAAGTATATAAAAAATATTCATCAGGCATCTTAATACCCTTAACACAAGCTACGCTTACTTTGGGGCTAGATGGCGATGTGTGTATTGTCGTTGTATATTTATTTATTTATTTGTTTATATATTGGATACGTACTTGGTGACGAACGGCCATATCAATGAATACTTTATCAGTATCTGTATAATTCGGCATGTCAAAAGTGACGTTTGGGACGAAAACATCTTTAAAAGACCCTAGATGTCCACCTCTCTCGATAACGCACGTCAAAGTTGTTGAGGATATAATTTCAACTTTGAGTAATAAAGACTCATTGTCTATTAATATATAGTCGCCTTTGCTAATCTGTTCGGCAAAGTGCATATAATCAACGTAAACTGTATAAGTGGAACATCTTTCTTTATATGTTTCATCCGTTGTTAGCCGGACGGATTCACCTGCTATAAGTTCCACAGAATCACCATAAGTCTGCAAATAAAACAGTTTTATTTGTTTCACTTTTTAGTACCTCTTTTATAAGTTACAGTGCACATAAATAAGCTACTTTTAGACGGGTTCCAGTTGTTACTAAAATATTTCATAGTACCTTTTTTATTAGACACGGCGCGTTAAATTTTAAAACGTATTTTAAATTAAATTAAGTTTCAAGATCTTTATTACTGACGTGAGGTAATCCAACCGCATCTGAGAAGACATGAAAAAAAAAGATATCTAACTGATAATAAAGCTGAATAGTTTCTCTTTTCATTGAACGCACAAATCTCCGGAACTACCAGTCGGATCAGGAAGGCTACAAGCTTATTACTTTAATTCTTTAAAATTAATTATCTTTGACAGCCTATATCAGCTGGTCTAAACGCCTTTATCAACAAGATATGTTGCCCATAATCTTAACGCTGGGCAAACGGGTTGGTAATGAAAATTGATACGTAAGTGAAGTCACATCGATGAAAATTGGTATATAGGTTGACAAACAAAATAGTAAATGTCATGTTTGAGTGATGCATAAAAACTCTAGCCCGAAGAAGGTTACGTAAAGGTTTATTTGAGGCGCTGAACTCTAGAGATATCAGCTTGATTTAAAAACTTCTTCTTGAAGAAGGCTGACAAGTGAAAACACGCTTTCTGTTGGGGTATATTATCTAGGATATGGGAAACTTATCGGTAGTCGGGGGACCAGTAGTCATTTATATACACGTACGTCAGAAATATAGCCAGTTCTGATTTTTTTTCCGGGTAGTCGTGCAGCGATAGCCAAAGGATAATTTTTACCAATCCTTGCACTATAGTTCTTGGCTGCCTGTCGAAGTAACTTGATAGTTTCCACGTGCTCCTCTAAAGGCCCGAATGAAAGATTTAGTAGGGCAATATTCATTCCGGCTGCTATCATTTTCTCAATAACTTCAACATCATATGTGGATTTTCCTAAAAAGAAAATACCCGTAAGATATTGCTATATGATTGCTATTGCGTGGTGTTAGGCTTTACTTTCGGGAGGCCGAGTTCAAATCCCGGCAAGCACCTATTTTTAATGTTATGTGCGGTTTTAAGCATTTAAATATCAATCAAAGAGACAATAGGTTTTAGTAACAGTTAGATCAGTTTTAAAGGCCTTCGCATACCATATCGACTCGGTACACTCAGCTACAATCAAATTAGAGCGTGGAAAATTAAGCTTAATGTCGTGCGTCATAAAGATGATGGCAATAATCCACAACAATTTAACCACAACCCGCACCACAGCCCGCTAACCACTTGGCGAGAATGCGTTCCCGATTTTTCGACACTGTGTCGACCGTAAGTTTACGTGATTGGACTAAGAGTGAAAGCCGATGTCGAATTGTCGTTAACCGCTGCAGGCTGGTTAACGACAAGTTGTCCACTCATTAGCAACTCGTGGACGTCTAGTAGGCCACTCGTAGACGGTGTACCGTAAGTTGGAGATGACCCTTTGATACGATGCCGGAATGCGCTCGACCGTAACAGTAGAAAAATCTTCCACCAAGCTGATGTTTCTGAGCTTAGGATGTACATAGTTAGGTAATATAGCGACCACTTCAGCAATAAGCGCACTATTTCATTTAAACGTTCTTCTTAACGAGAGGTTATCTTATGCATAAATCATTAAATGGTTTATAAATAATCCTTACCCATTGTAGCCATTATTGCAGTTTGTCTTTGACAGGCTGCTGGTGACTTGATGTCGAGGTGTAATACGTGGTCTAAAGGCGTATGCGCCTGGGCAGCTTCCAGCTGCTGCCCGGGAAGTTCCATTGCATCAAACTTTGAAAGCGCATAAAAACGTAATTAAACCTCCCCTATACATAATTGCCTGGGATGTTCAATAAAGCAATCAAAGAAGCGGTGATAGCGCATTGAGCACGATTTCGTGCTTCACTTTCTGGGGGGCGAGTTCAAATACCAGCTCTCCATATACCATACATCTAATTTTTTTAAGTTATGTTCGTTTTAAATAATTGAAATATCACTTGCTTTAACGGTAAAGGAAAAAATCGTGAGGAAACCTGCATGCCTGTGTGTGTAGTCCAATAATCCGCACTGGGCCAGCGTGGTGGATCACGGCCTCAACCCCTTCTCACTGTGGGAGGAGACCCGTGCTCTGTAGTGGGTTAGTAGGGGGTTGATGTGATGATAGTGATGAAAAATGGAAGAAAATTTCAGTTTTATAATAGGTACGAAGTCCTGGATCATCATTTGAAATCAATAATGGAGAAATTTCAAAATTCTCAACTTTAATCGTCAATAAGAGCTCGGGCTAGTTGAACAACTTAATAGGTATAATGTTTACTTAATTACTAAATAAACAGTACATACGATTCTTGTGACCCGTTATTAGGGGTGGCTCATGAGACTATATTTTTAAATTTCTATTCAATTAAGGTGTAGTGGCATAAGAATATGATAGTCTATTCCAGCCAGCGCACTAATATTTCGATTCGCTAATTCCACCTACGCACATTACTCATTATCAACTAGTAAACAAAATAAATGCATTGCATTTATTACTATTTGAATTTGACTGTATAAATAAATAATTGAATTAAATGTCTTACTTCGTCTAGCTTCTTATCAAAAGCTGTTGGCCACACCATTCTCAAAATTAGTATAAACCCAAATAAATTCGGCCTTATAAAACAATAATAAAATTTGGAAGTTTTTAAAGCTGATTATATTAAATGACAATCTGTATGATTGAATAAAATGATAATCTGTCACCTGTCTGTCAAGTAAAATACGAGAAACTGTAGAGTAATGTATACTTAAAATAATATAGTTTTTAGCGACTTTTTAAATACATTTCCTAATGCCAATTAAAAGTAAATATATTTTACAACAAATCAAGCTTTAATACTATGTGCTACAACTAGCTTCTACTATAAAGTTGAAATGTGAGTCTACCCCGACATACTGTATACATCTGCGTAACCTTGTCGAGGGTACGGACATAATGTTATGCGATGCAATTGAATGTCCGAAACTCTTCATAAGATCCAAATTAAATTTTAAAGGAGTTCCAAAATGGGAGAATGAACTCTTTTATAACGAAATAAAAATTACATATTCGTCTATGCCCAATATTCAGGTTTATTGGAACTTAAAGGAAACTGTATTCATAGCAAATAAACTTCTGTATCAAATTTATAATTATTAAGGTGTTATGTTTATCTATAAATTATTCTCTTCTTTATATTCTCCACATCTGAAAAAAATGAAAACAAAATTATCGGAGATAATTTATAGAAGTGACACACTAAGGTAGAATAACGTGGTAGGTATAAGTAGGGTTAATATTTTTAATAGGCATTTAAACTTTATTATTCTGTAGGTTGTACCGAGTTCTTATAAAGTTTATTCTATGATATTTCAGAATATGTATGAACAAAAATAGCTTATTACTATGAATATTGTTTAAAAAAAATATGCCGTCAAACCGTTCGCTCATAGGCAAGGATACCCAAAACTAAAAAAAGTCTATCAATTCAAAGCTAGAATTATTATACGTATTTTCTTATACCTATTTAAAACCTGGTAAGTAAGGACTAAAAATAATGTATAAAAAAGTGGAAGAAAAAAAATCAACGTCTTCAAAAATAAAGTAATATACACATAATTAAAACACCGAACTTAATAAACACGACAGAGTCCTAGTTTCTTTTTGTTCATGAGTTTCTTTTTAGAAAAATAAAATACAAAAATATCGTCTTCTTAAATTAAAACCATTAATACTTTGAAGAATATTTTTTTGTAGTTTCACTCACTCAACTAAGGCCTTCTTGCTTATGCTAACTTTCCAAATTCGGACCATGTCACAGAAAGCACTGGAGTCTGAACATCGTTGCAAAGTTATATAAGTATCACCGTATACTAGCCAACTTCGTTTCACTGCATATTCGAGAGCAAAGAAAATACGTGCTTCAACGTTAAGCTGCCAGTTACTATGTTGATAACCTTTCAAATCAAACAACAAATAAACTTTCTTCAGGTATTACTGCAGTATTACAAAACTTCGCTTATGTAGTTGCAAGCTGCTTGCCAGTCAATCACAAATGATATTTTTGATAAATTAATTTATGCGATAAAGGTGTCACCATCATCAGCATTTTAATATTCCACTGCTGAACACTCTTCTCTTATAGGTGAGAGAGTTTAAGAATACTGACTTACACCGCTACTCAAACACAGGTTTAATAGTTTAACGATTCATCATTACGTCAACCAATAGAAGACCACTGATGGAGATAGGTCTTCGGTAGGCAAACCACGGTCTTGTGCCGCTTAGTTCCATTTCGGCTCCATGTTACTAGTTCGATGTCATCTGTCCACCGCGTTGGAGGTCCACCAAAAACATCCATCTTTATCATTACAAAGAGGGATTTATAGCGAATCTACTAAACTAAGATTGCAGGTGCGCTTTTTAGAAGAATTTTCTAACATCGACCAGCTAACAAAATTTGGAACAGGAGTCATTAATAACATTTTATACTTAAAATACTTACTAACCAGTATACAAAAGAGGCATTATACTTCTATATGCTATAAGACGTCGCGTGACCTGGACGTTGGTGCTAACTGTGATGATGAGCGAGGATGGTCTCATCCAGTTAAGGCATCTGAGCGTTTTGCCGCTAACTGTGGGAATGATGATCACCCGAGCGTTGGTCTGGTTTGCTATAGTAACGCAAGATATTGCCGTAGCTTCTGCTGCATTTATTGGCATCTTAAACTGTGTAGTATAAACGATTCTCTTCAATTAGTTATGAATACTATTACATTAAAACCAAATCTCGTTATATAACAAAAAACTACGACATTTACAGTGAAATATCATTTCACTAAACTAGAATTAGCAAAATGACTAAATAATGCCGATTGTTTCCAGAACAACGAATATCGACCACGAAATTATGTAGCGGTAAAAAGTATAGCGGAACGAAGCCTCCACTATAGCTTTCTTCAACTCAACTTGAGTTTCATAATTTCGTAGTCGCGTAGTTTAGTTTTCATGCTCTTAGATATATTTTTCATTAATAAACGATCAAATGCCAAAATTAAGGGTTTTGCAGGATTTCTAGAAAGACCTTGTAAGATCGTTATTTATTTATTTATTTACAATGGACAACCAACAGTAGATACATTAAAACTTGCTTTTTTATTTTGGAATGAGTCACATAGTAAATGTTCAACTATTTGCAGGTTATCACAGCATGCATTAAAATGTAAAAAGTCATTCTTATAAATTATTTACAATTTATTATTAGTCAGTATGTAATTTAGCTTTAAATATATATACCTTTAAAAGTATATATATTTAAAGCTAAATTACAACAAAAAATTTAACTAAATCAATTATTAGGAGACAAAACAAAACAAAAATTAATTAAATCGTATGATCCCGTGATGACCAGATTTTAGTATCATCATCATCATCAATGGAACCGATTGACGTCCACTGCTGGACGTTTGTAGGGAGTTCCAAAGTCCACGACTCCGGGCCGCTTGTGTCCAGCGTCTCCCAGCGACGTGACGTGATGAGGTCCGCCCACCGATTCGCCCTTCCATCCAATTTGCAATTTGCTTTATTTTTTCTGACTATTTGTAGGAGTCATTGGAAAAACAAGGGGTTTCCGGGGTTACGACCTAAAATTTGCGATTTGCTAAAAACAGTTTTAGCAAATCGCAAACTGCTGGTAAAATCTGCAGCATACCTCGTCAATTATCCTCTTGTAGCATATCTTGCTGGTAACTAATGGTTCAATAGTATAACACAACTCATTTATACCATGCAGAACTTCTATTATATTATCCGGATTATAAGATTCTTCGAGAATGAAGCCGCTTACTCCATCGATTATTGCGTTTGTAACATCTGATATTTCATGGTTACTAAAACAACCAGTTTTGAGAGCAATAGTGAAAACCCCTCCAGAAATATGTAAAGATTTACCAGCCTTAATAGAAAAAAAAAAACCAAAATTTAAAAAAAAAACCGTGAAAATTTATAATAATTATTATTTACTTATTTTCTTATTCTTACTTGTAAGCATTTTCCAGCAATCCATTTTTGAATTTGCGGCATTCGGTATTGTTTAGATGAAATCATTTCATATGGTAAATACTGTCTCGACAATACTATTCCATCGCTTTCCTAATATTTTTTTGGGGATGAAGTTGTTGTATTTAGAAAAATAATTATCAAAAGCTTAAATCAAAAGTTAAATTTTACTTTTTACCTTAATTATATCATCAATATTTTCTAGACCTTCTTCACAACTTATACCGCACAATATTATTGGTTTTTTGACTTGTTTCGATGTAATGTATTTCTTAATTATTTTTACTGTATCAGGATGCCTGGTATAGCTAATTAATATCGTATCTATCTATAAGTAAACGTTTTTATAATAATGTGCCAACGAATCACACATTCAGGTCTACTGCGGCGATGGTTAGACAGAGTGATATGAGAGTGATCCAGGTTGAGATGGAGAAACGAGAATCTATGCAATTTAAGACGCTCAAACGAGATTATTTGATCAACAAAGTATAGAACTCTACAACAATGCATATAAGGAGAAAAGTTATAGCCTCTTCAGAAATGACAACAGTTAAATTAAATCAGGATTTAACGTCTCATGTAAATCGGCCCATGTCCCTCCGTCTTAAACGAGTTTTATAGTTACATCGGGTAATTCCATCAACCTTCATGGATACTACAAATTACTTATTATAATACAATATTTTGTATAATTAATTATATACTAACCCGCATCTTTCTGACACTAGACAGTGGCTAAACCGAATTTAAATTCAATTTTACATAAAAGCAATTTTCTCCAGACAAGCTTAAATACTTATTTAAAAATTTAATGTACTTATGTACATAAAAATATAACAAAATTTAAAAAGAAAGTGGACTGTAATAATATAAATATTAAAAGTAAAAATAAACTTGTAGTGCAGTTTAATAGGCTGCATAAAATTAGAAATTCATTTAAGGGTAATTGTATATTATTTTATAACAAATTACCAGATGAAATCCTTGAGATGTCTCTCAATAAGTTTAAAGTTTATATAAAACGTAAGCTTTTAGGAAAATCCTATTATAATATTAAGGATTATATGTATGATAAAAAAACTAGGGTATGAATTGCTCTAACTTCATAACATTAACTAGACTGTGAGATGGTGATAACAAAAAAAAACCTGGCTAAGTTTGTTGAGGGCTCTCCTTAGACGAGGGGGAGTTTTGAACCCTCCTAGGTTTAGTTTTAAGCTAACGAATGCAGTTATCACCATCACTAACATTAGTGTAACATGTTAAATGTATGAACGCTTCATAAGTACCTGTAATAACGTCTACATGAATAAAATATTTTTGAATTTGAATTATAATTTAAATATATGCACGCTTCATAAGTGCCTGTGATAAGGTCTACATGAATAAAACATTTTTGAATTTACTTACAAAAGGTAAAACATCTAAAATATTTACCTGATGATCTAAAGCTAGTTGCACCATCTCGAAGTCTTTTTTGGTCACCAATGGTGCTGAACGTTTTGTGTTCCTGGCGCATACAACGCTCATACTCGTTAACTTACCACCCTTTGTAACAACACATTTTATAGAACTCTCATCAACTATGCTTATACATGTTAAATTTATTTCATCTTCGGCAATACAAATCTCTGTTCCTACTTTAATGTCATAAGCCATTAAAGGATAATCAACAAAAATCTTGTTTTTATTGCATTTGTTAAGTAGCAGGATATCGTAAAATAAAATTACTTCAGTGTTAGTCTCCAGGATTATAAAATCTTCATTCTGAAATCACAGGCGGGTTTTAAAAATTACAAGCTTATCCGTGCGAGGATCAGGTGGGGCTACCACATTCAGATTACAATGTCCTGACCTATAATCTGTCCATGATCATCATCATCCGCAGACTATTAAGATCCGAATGCAGGACACAGGCCTCGTTTCTCAAGGGAGAGACGGGTTTAGAGTATAGACCCACCACTCGGCTCCAATGCGGGGTTGGGTTAGTAATTTATCCGTTATGTTTGTATGGTACTCTTTGTCTATGATATAGGCCATAGCGTTCTATAAGGCATTCGTCTAAGTGTTATGTCATAATATTTGTGGATGTCTGGATACGTGGAGGTGTGGTGATGGAGATCTCTATTCAGTCCACCACCTGGTGTACCTAATAGAGATCTTTCGAAGTCAGAGTACCTATAGTCTCTATACTAAGAACAGAATTAACAATTTTACTTTTCAATAAACATAAATATACTATGATAATACAAACACCGCCTTCTAGCCCCAAAGTAAGCGTAGCTTGTGTTATGAGTACGTAGATGACTGATGAACATTTTTTATAAGTAATAATATACACAAATACTTAAAATAACATAATGTTTTTCAGTGTGTATATGTATAAACCATGAAAAATATTCACGTTCATCACATAAACATTTTTTAGTTGTGGGAATCGAACCCACGGCCTTGGACACAGAACACAGGGTCGCTGCCCACTGCGCTAATCTATAGACTATGCTCATGAAGGCATTCATTGCGGTATGTAATGTTTTGTACAATATTTAACGTTTCCTAAACTCGAACATTTGCCAGTTTCCTCTCGGTGTTCTATGTGTTTCAAACTTTAATATTTTAAACTAACATACATTCTCCAATAGGCCTGTTTTTGCTATGCAAGTTTTCAGTGTAAGGCATGAAGCGATTGGCCAGTTATTAACGTCGTATTTCTCGCAACAGAAAACAGCTGCTTTTTCGATTTTACTAAGCAGGCGCATTTTTTCTCCTCTGGTGCTGCTTGATAATTTGAATCTAGCTATGTTCATCCCAGCTTCAAGCATTCTTTGTATGTCAACCACACTTATTTGGGAATCAGCTGGAAAATTATAAAAATTTAATTTCAACCTAATCAACATTAATACTGAAAACAAACATTAACATTATTCAACGAGTCATCATCATCAATTCAACCAATAGACGTCTTCTGCTAGGACTTTTGTAGGGAGTTCCACAATCCACGGTCCTCGTCCGCTTGCCTCCAGCGGCTCCCAACGACTCGCCTGATGTCGTCTGCCCACCACATTGGGTGCCGACCTACGCTGCCTTTACCGGTGCAGGGTCGCCATTCCAGCACCTAAAGATTGGGTCTTTAGGTGCTGGAATGGCGTCAATCGGTTCTCCGAGCTATGCGCCCTGCCCATTGCCACTTCAGCTTAGCGACTCGCTGAGATATGTCAAAAACTCTAGTTCTTCTACGGATCTCCTCATTTCTGATCATGCTGCAAGAATATTTTTTAAGAATAATATACATAAATACTTATAAAATACAGATAAACACCCAGACACTGAGAAACATTCATGTTCATCACATAAAAAAATTCCAGTTATCGGAATCGAACACACGGCCTTGTACTCAGAAGGCAGGGTCACTGCCCACTGCAAACATCTGCTGTCCAAATGTATGTGCTCCAATAAATCCATATCCAAAGCATAAGACCTTCCATGCTGCTCCAGTAAGAGTTGTGGCGAAACCAACACTGACTATTATATAACAATTTTTCTAACGGAATTCAGTGATAATATCCTGAACGTGCTCCTTCAAATCCGGTTATACTTGATCATTTTATTATAGTTAATAGTTCATTTATTACAGTTAATAATCGAAACTACTCTAATCTGAGGAAAATCATAAGAAAGTCATAAGAATAACCTAAAGTTACAAAGACTGGGCATCTTCGGTATCTATTCTGCGGACTCTTTAATATATCCGGCTTGCTGAAATCCACATCAGCAAACTCTATCGTTTCGGGTTTCTTTTCTGACATTATAGTAGATCTCAAAATATAGAACCAGATCAACTAAGGAAACTTCTGTTTCATTTTAAATATTTCAAAAATAAAAACTAATGATATAAAATTATGATTTTCTCTAAATTCGTATCACCTATTAAAATAAATTGCTATTTTGGCACTACGAAAAGCCATAAATCAAAAGAAGAATATTATGTCAAAAAATATTAGTTTCCTTGTCTATTTTTTCTTAACTTCTTCGTGTGAACTGAGGCATTGGACTACTGACCTCTATTTTACTATAGCTAGAGATCAGTGCATTGAACAGACCATAATGTTACTGGGACAGACGGTATAAATTTGCATATTTCTATTAGAAGCAAATATATAATTACAAAACTCGATCCAAATTGGTAAAACCGTTTCCGAGATACGCGAAATATTATAATGTTATAATAGCTGTGGCTCGCCAACTAAATAAACCTCACGTAGGCGTATGTTAGTATTCCCAGGATAAAAGTATAAAATGATTATCGTCATTATACAAGATACGAGTATATATGAATAAATTTACGGCATGTAAGCTTAAAACGAAAAAACAAGGTCACATTCGCATTTTAATATAAATTTTTCTTTTATTGTATAGTGAATGATGGTGGAAGAAACCATCTCTGAGCTCTATTGGTAAGTCATGAATGAATATATTTTATTATAAATAATCTAAAACGTTTACAGCAGCACCAAAGGATTATATTTCTTCTATAATAAAAAAATACCATATCATTAATAGGTACGTTTATTAATCTAAAATATAAATTAAGATTATCTAAAATTAAAACGCATCACAATAATAAATATAAAATAAAATTTCTATAAAGGACTAAGACTACAAAACATTTTCGAAACAGTTTAAAAGTAAGAAATAACTTATCTTCGCTTGCTTTCTGGAGTATAAATAATGAATTTATTCGAGGGTGTAAATCAATTGTCCTGATTCAAGGTTGCTCCAACTGGACTACAAACTTCAAGATGGTGCTATATGATGGTGATAAAAATATGGACAGGTACTGAAAGTTATATACTTGAGGTAAGTACTATATCGTGAGAAATCTAATAAAATATTGTGAGATTAACGGTGAAGAAGATATTACGTATACTATGATAAAAAAGCATGACAATCATTTTTGTTATGAAAAGAAGTAAGAACTACTATGACTAGCACACAAATCTTAAAAATATACCTTTCACTTCGGAACCGATTTCGGTAGATAAGTAGTAATAACTAGAATTGCGGATTAAACATCTCAGGATATCCCGATGGTCTAGTGAAATAGTGATGAATCTTGAATCTTGGTTTTGCTAAAATTTTAATATTTTAGCAAAACCAATTGTGGTTGCATAAATAGATTAACTTACAGCATAAAAAAGCTCATTTATAATATTGAAAATTTTCGTCATCATTGAATACTAGATTTAATGATGACTAACAATTTTACACAAATTTATACTTACTTATCTTCATCTTCAATAGTTGCTGTCCAAATATTTACAGTATCAGCATATGAGCTCTTTGGATCTGATTTTCTCAGAGCAACATACGTACTCCCATATTTTAACAATTTATGCTTTACGCCATACGATACCGCAAATTTAATACGCACTGTCATTTCATCCTGCCAATCTTTTTTTGCCTTCTCTACAATTAGTATGTTTTTTTTTTAAATACTATAAAAAATATACATTAGTCTAAGCCAGCATAGTGATTTCAAAACAAATATTTCAATCATAACAAGGCGTACGGTTCACAGAATATCTATATACGATACGATTGTGGAGTTATAAAAAGCTACGAAGTTTTTATGATCCCGTATCAACTTATATATTTGTTTTATTCCAAAGTCCTAATAATAACAAGTAACAAAGTGCAATATTTTAAACTGTACACTTACTATCATATATTACAGGAATTATACCATAATACAATTGCAATTTTCTTGCTACAGTTTGACTAGAACTGATTGTTAATATAATTTTATCCGTTGCAACATGTGTGAGCTGTACTGCTGTTTTACCACTCACAGTTGGTAGAATGATTACTAACGCTCTCATTTGTCTTGCAGCCATGGCACAGCCTAGTACACAGGCTTCTGCTGCGTTAACGGGCATTATTATCTGTTAAACATCAAACATAATTAAAAATATACTACAAAGTTAAAGAACTAGCATAAAAACAAAATATGAAATAGGTTCTTCGCTGGTTGCTTGCCAAAATTCTATATCCCTGGCTCTAGATTCAACTGATCGACACATAGAGTCAAGTATCTTCACAGCTTGAATCAAATGATCAGCATCGTGATAATTTTGTACAACAAATCCCGCCCGATGTGAAACCGCATTAGTAATATCTGATAAATCACCGAGTGATATAAAGTGATATAAAGTAAAGTTCTTTGGAGAATATTGCCAGATATAAAAAATGGTTTTCCTATCTGAGGACAAACAAATATGAATCTTTTAACTAACGCTACTTTTTAGCTAGCGCTAAATTCGAATGTATTAAACGTGTTCAGCAACAACAAGTCCGATTTAAAAATAACCATAATATAATAATACATTTTTTACCCTTCGGCATTTCGCACCAATTTGTAACTGTATTGCGTACATTTTATTCATGTCTGTTATATAAAATGCAAGAAATTCTCCGGCTAATATAATGCCGTCAGATTCCTGAAAGTTTTCAATCATTTGATTATTTCTGCTTTATTAAGACGGTTAGTTAAAGCCTATGAATAAATGAAATATACTTACATTTAAAATAGCATCAACATTTTCTAGCCCTACTTGGTCACAAATGGTGCTGATCAACAGTGGTGCTTCTGTGCCCGCATACAAATCTCTTACTTTTCTTAAGGTGATTGGACTATGAACAACTTTTATTGTTATGATATCAAGCTAAAATAATATTAAATTAAATAAATAAAAAAGTAGCTTACTTAACTCTCGTGGATCCAGTTGAAAGTGCATTAAGGTCACCTATCAATTCACACCAACAACATATTCACCAATAACAACAGCTTCAGTATGTTATTTAAGGTTCATTTCAAAAATACTCTACTACCTTTATTACCTTTCGCTTGTCTTATGTACTATACTAAAACTATGAAAATAGACTGTGACAGTTGTTACGTAGACGATTCGAGATAGATTACCTCCATAGAAGTCTCCCCAAGATGCATAATGTGCACGTTCGTTGTCTAGTATACAGACTTTTATACAAAGCAGTTTTAAAGGAGTTTGAGTGAGTGATGAAACTTGTGTGGAGACAAAAGTTAGTACCTATTGTGCATGCGTTCGTCTAGAGTAGTGAATTGAATGGGTAATATTTGATAGCTGCATACTCTGATAGCTTCTTATAGATTATTCAGTTTTTTTATGAGATTATACGTAGACTTCAACAATCCTCACTTTGCATAATCTCAGAAACACGAGTTAAGCCTATACCATAAACGGGGCATTATTTGCGTACTTAGTTGTTTATTTTATAACATAAATAATCAAATATTTCGTCGTATGTTTAAAGCAAGTGCTACTTTAATAGGATCTACATATTGAGACCTCATGTCATTTCGTTTATAGGTATAGGTAATATTTATGCCTACACCTAGCATATAATTGTAAACGTACATTGTTAATCTATTACCATTGTTACAAAATAGTAGTAAAAGAATATAAGAAATTTTGTTTTAAAATGATTTTGAAGAAGGGCATAAATGAAATATAAATTACTTACAATTAAACTAGTTATGTGAGAGATTTTGAATTCGAAATGATAGATGGAATAATCTGTGTTCACAAGTTGACGAACGTACAACGAACTGAAAACTTCTATAATTTTGGTAGTTAATTAATAAATGATACAAAGCTTACATTAAATTCTTTAGCAAATTCTATTAGCTCCAAATCAGCTTTGCTTAATTCTACAGGTACTTCGCGTAGTACTCCACGAAAGCAAACATATTCAAGGTTGCCCAATTCACCTTCTTTTATAACTTTGCATAAGACTGTTTGAAAATCAATAACTTTAGTACATATTAAGCTGATACTTCCATTGCTCAAAGTAACTTCAATTCCTTCCTTAACATTCCTTAATACGTTTTGGTCATCTATATATATTCTCTCATTGGTACAACTCTCACGATATCTTACTTTTGATGTTATTTCAACAATATTATCCCGTGCTAAGTGGTGCTGTTCATTAGGGCCCTGAAAAAAGTCATACTCACAGTTTATCAGATTTGGCCAAAAATTATAAGGTTTAGGCTTTTTTTATACGTATATCCATAAAAAGTACAACTGTTGATTTCAAATGTACCAATTCTTTAAATATCAATAATGTAACTATGACCGAAAACTTAAACTTCAATAAAATATTAAGATATATAGATGAAAAAAGCGAGTTATATATAAATGGCAGCTTCAATTCTAATGGATAATTTTTGGATAAATAATTCTCACAAATGTTTAGTTGCCAAAATACCTGTCTTAAACGACCCGTCCTAATACAATAGTGGGGTAAATCTATTGATATGGCGATCGGCCAAGTGGACACCTCGAACTTTTCGCAGCAGTACTTGACAGCAGATTTCAGCATCGAGAGCAATTTTATTTTATCTCGCCTCGTGACGTTGGACATTTTAAATCTGATTATATGAAGACCCAATTCGATGAGGCGACGTATATCGATGTCGGATATGCTTCTAGTGCCTGAAAATAACCGAATGGTTTGTAGGAATATGTGCTATTTAATTGTTTTCAATTTACTATATGATATTATCTTCATAATTGTTACCAATGGACGTCTACAGCTGGACACAAGTTTAATTTCCACTGTCCAGTCTTGTGCCATTTTGTGTCCAATGACTTCCTGTCGATTCGCGATTCATGTTTTCCTAGCAAGTCTCTTGTAGAGAAGTAGGATATAAACTCTTGATAAGGTCAGGGGTTCTATTCTCTAAATATGCGACGGCCGAGTGGCGCAGTGGGCAGCGACCCTGCTTTCTGAGTCCAAGGCCGTGGGTTCGATTCCCACAACTGGAAAATGTTTGTGTGATGAACATGAATGTCTTTCAGTGTCTGGGTGTTTATCTGTATATTATAAGTATTTATTTTATTTTATTTTATTTTTTCTTTAATTGGAAAACCAACAGTTGTAGATACTAACACAGTTTATGTGTATTATATTCATAAAAAAAATATTCATCAGCTATCTCAGTACCTATAACACAAGTTACGCTTACTTTGGGGCTAGATTGCGATGTGTGTATTGTCGTAGTATATTTATTTATTATTATTATATTAATTTCGCTCATTATTTTGAATAAAAAAGTTGAGTGTGAGAGAGAGTTTATTTTAGTTTTTATTATTATTGTGTCAAGGGTCCTGATACGGTAGAGCATTATTATATATACTAAACGTATACTTCACGTAATTAGATAACAAAAAACAGATGTTTAAAGATCAACTCTGGAAATACCCTTTGATGCCTTCGCATCGTTCTCTTACGAACTCCTGGCATTGGAATCTGTATCTTGTTAAGGTTGTTAGCTTAAAAGCTTTACCAGACCCGCATACATACTGACGGACAGCTTGCAATTTCACCCAACTAAGCACAGAAACCTGCTTCTATTGTTCAATACTATAAATAATTTAACAATTACAGAAAGTAACTATGAAAGGAGTAAGTCTATATGTCTTTTCAATTTTATCACTAAGAATAATCATTTCATCATCTATAAAAACTGATTGCCGTTGTTTAAACATATTGATATTGGCAGGATATTGCTTTATCATTTTTTAAAACGCCATCATAATGAGTTAAAGTTCTGAACATCGACAATCGAACGAACAATGTATACACAAAAATATGATGATAATACCCAGTTCAAAAAGTTTATAAAATAAAACACATAAACACTGTTATAAAACCACAACAGCACATCAGAAAAAAAATAGTTATAATAAATGTCAAAATATTATATTTTGACATTTATTATAACTCAGCGTCAACGAGCTGACGCTGAGGCTGACACTACTCACCTGACGGCTGATATAAACGAGTTTTAATTTCAAAATTAACTTTCCATTATTTTCACAGATCAAATAAATTTTTTGATATTAAGTTCTAAGAAATAAGTGATGTGTTTTAACGGTGCACTTTATCAGTACATTACAATATTTAAAATATGGATTCTGTTCATGCCACTAGTCCGCGGTATGTGATAGCCTAAATACAGTTATAACTAGTCATATACTCAACCACACCATGGTCAAATTAGGACTTTTTAACTGAATCTATTAAAATATTTGTGGGGCATAGTAAACCTTGTTTTTATACATATATATTAATAAATAAAAAAATTAAACTAAGTAATAAAACTAATAGTATGCGTTGTAATCTCCTTCTTGCCTTCTCCATCTACAAGACATCGGCGAAGTACTTTGTGCCCAGTTGGCACAGACAAAAGCCATAACCGATTTAAATAACTATTTTTGTACTATAGAGGTTATAATATGTTTTTGATTTTGACGCGACTTCGTCTGCGTTCGATTTTGTTTTTGATGTGGCATTAAATTTAGTTGTAGATCTAAAAATTTTAAAGTATTCAATATCGCTAAGCCATATATGAGGGGTTTGCTGCTGTCCGCTGAGGAGTTCTGTCCTCTATCTCCAACCACAGTTTGGGCAAAATTAAACACATATTATAACCTCTATAGTACCAAAATAATTATTTAAATCGGTTATAATTTGTCGGAGTTATGCTATAAAATCGTCAAACATTTTCATCCCCTCTCCCAAAGGAACCGAGCTTAATGTCGGGATAAAAAGTATCCTATATTACTTCTAACACTTTCAAAAATATGTGTACAAAGTTTCATGAGGATCGGTTAAGTAGTTTTTGCGTGAAAGCGTAACAAACAAACTTACATTGACATTTATAATATTAGTAGGGATCGGGATAGGGATAGTAGGGAAGTAGGGATAGGGATAGGGATAGGGATAGGGATTCCACTACAACTAAGCCCTTCACCGCAATCTCAACTGGTGGTAAGTGATGATGCAGTCTAAGATGGTAGCGGGCTAACCTGTTAGGAGGTATGGTATTGGTATGGTCATACCCCTAATCGGTTTCGGCACGTCTTTATCGGTAGGGTAATAACTAGCCACGACCAAAACCTGTCACCAGCGCAAATTTAAATATTTTGTGTAGTTAGAATAATTTCCTTATTGCTTCTATACTTTTAATTATTGTTCTTACTTTTTCAGGTACATATTTAAAATTAACTGTCACAATGTTTAATCTGACAATGGCTACTACAAGACGTTATAAAAGTGCTTATAAAGAGTAATTTTGAAAGTAAAGAAATTTTTTCATCCGAATATTATTGCTATCTCACTTCAGTGTATGATAGCGTCTCTTTCTCACTCGACCTGCATGTATGAATTGCAAACCATAGAGTATTCATAAATATATAATAATTTACAAAATCCAAAAAAACCCTCTGAGATGTTTTATTTCCGAAACATTGCGTGTAGAAAGTGTATGAATAAATGAATGAATAAATACACTTTTATTGTACACCAGTAGGGCTAGCAGAGGCAGGAGACAAAAATAATATCACCCGATTATAACAAAAATAATATCACCTGACAGGGGACATAATTAACGTCTCCACCTGCTATAGGGAACGCGGAATAGGAGAAGTTTACCCCCGTTTATTATTAAACATAAATTTTTTGGATATTATTTCCACTGGTACGCAAGTGCCCTGAGAGTTAATAAAGCTGTGGGAGAAGATACGTTTTTATCCTTTCCCCGGGAAGATATTTGTCTCCTGCCCATGCTGTGCAGGAGGCAAAGATACAAACAAAAAAAAAATAACACGAAGATTAGAGAGAGGCACAAAGACTGTAGATTACAAAAGCCTTATCGCATAGCATCTTTGCCAGGCAACCTTAGGATTAGGACCACAAGAGCGAGACCAAAAATAGGGTGTACAATTATTATACACCTACATACGAATACCTAAACAAAAATTACACAAATAAAAAAAATATATATTTTAACGTCTAATTGACAGGATATAATTGGAAATTTATAAATGCTATTGAGTTCCTTGGAGAATATCGATAGTCAGATGTACTTAATATTTAAAATATAATAATTGCGAAATATTTGCTATTACCAACAACAAATAAGTAAGAAAAATAAAAAGTGACAAAACGTTTGTAACAATGGAATCTTTGGCAACGAATCGTCGTGTTTGTTTTGTTCGCGGCAAGCTAATGGACAAACAGGGGTCGCTGTAGCAATGTTGATTTTTAGTTACCGGGCTGGCTCCTTGTATCTTGCAAGATTTATTTTCACCCCGGGCGAAGACAGATTTGAGAGGGTGAATCATGCTAGACGTCATCTCAATATTATGTATATCAGAATTAAGCAATAACTAGCAAGAGCTTGTAGCTTGTAGTTGTAGTTCAGGAGGAGTAAGTATAGCATAGATCGTTAAATAAGTTTGAAATGATGTTTTGTCGGAGGCGTTCTTAGTAAAGTAGTTTATTACGAGTCCAGAATCTGTCCAATACCGCATAAAGGTTTTTATTTTATCCTTAAAAAAATCAAAGTAATATATGAGTGGCGGTTACTACTATTTTTTTTTCATAACTAGCCACCAATGCAGCCGTACTAGTGTTTTCCACCCGCGTCGCAGTTTAGATAAAAGATGCCAATTTTCCAAATATGATATTATATAGTTAACGTAGCTAGGTAACTCCTTGCATTGGATTGTTGTGAGAAAGTGGGCTTTCGTGGAAGCATGTGTCAAACTGATGCTTGAGAGGTGCTTTGAACTGTAATTTTTTATTTCTTCATTGTGTTTTTCTAGTAAGTTGATAGAGTACAAGTTTAGATTGCAGGAAAAAGTGTTGTTAGAAAACTTGTTTTTAAATAAAAAAAATTCTTCCCTTTCGTTTTTAAAACGAATTTATTTTCTAGCTTTTCTATTTTCAATATTTACGATTTGAGAATCCTCTTTAAAATTTGATGTCTCAGTATAACAGTAACAATATGCCTTAATTATTTAACTGGATTTGTATTTTTAAGGCAGCGTACAACTCTAAGCATGTTTTTGAGATTTTCGCAAAGAATAAGAGTCTAATAAATCTGAGAACAGGCACTGACTGGTAAAAGTATCGCTGTTCTGTAACTGTGAATTATTCCCTATACAATTGAAGTTCTACCAGTGATCTCGGCGACTTCCAACTGTCTATTCCTTAAGGGAGGACCCATGAATTATGGATAAAGTAGGGATCCGAAAAACCATCCTCATTCGTGCCGGCTGTTTGTGTCTTTTTCGAGTGAATTTATTTACTACTTGATTTTCATACAATTACAGCATGAATATTTTAGAAAATTTGCATTAAAGTTGATTTATATTTTTACAGAATAATATGAATAATTCAAAAAATTCAAAATTCATAATTCATTTATTTCAAGTAGGCCTAATATAAGCACTTTTGAAACGTCAAGTCTGTCTGTTTGTAGTGATTCTACCACCGGTTCGTAAGGCAGATTCTACCGAGAAGAAGCCGGCAAGAAACTCAGCAGTTGCTCTTTTCCAACATCAACAATTTACATTTTGCATTTTAACATTCATTTTTCTATCTTGTGAGAGCTGAAAGCGGAGCCGGATGCTTCCAAGCAACCTTGTCATTAAAAAATGACAAGGTTGAAAGGACAATAGGATTTATATTATATTTGATAATCCATAAACTTCATAAAAATTAAATAAAAATGTAAACGACTTGCGCTCCGCGGCTTCATCCGCTTTATTTCAAGTACAAAACTGAGTACAAAAGTTGCGGAGTTATTTTTAAAACTATAATTTCATCTAAATCATTCATTAAAAACGAATAATCAAGAGCAATTTCGTTCAATAACAAGAACTTGTGATGTTAAGCATTTATTTTTGTGTTGTTTGGTGTTTATAAAAACACCTTCGCAAATAACGCATTATAGATTACCATAAAAAGGTTATAGATTTTTTTATTAAAACCGTTTAATTAAGAACAAAACTCCCACCATATATAGTTTGACTCTAGCTCTAACGAGCAGCGAACGCCAAGATGGCTTTTAGATGCCAGATTTTTCAGACTTACTTGAAACTTGTCATATTTTGGTCGATTTTCATCTTTATCAATTATAGATTTTCTGGTATTCTGATGTTAAATCCATACCTATTACTTCCAAGTTTTATCAAAAACAGTTCAGTAATTTTTACTTACGTACTTAACCTTTCGTATTATAATATTAGTAGGACTTGTTATTACCTACCTTTTGAGAAATTTCGTTTATAGGGTATCTATGGTATACAAATCAAAAACATGATAACTTAAATCCTAAATAGCATACCAAAAGTACGTTACTAAGTATAAACTAACTCTGTTGTAAATTATTATTAAGCGTTTTAACGTAGCAACTGGTACGTTAAAACGCTTCTTAATAATTTACCGTAACACGCGCTATGCAGCAACATAGCCATCCATAACTTACTAACTACTACTTTGTATTTTTATATTAAAGTCATAATAAATCTATACTTATAATAGAACTGTAACTGGAAGATTTCTGTACATTTAATATATTTTGAAAGTTGCGCGAGTCAACTAGTATACAATAAAAACATTTTTGTCATATTCATGTTTTCGATTATTATATCAACAAAAATCTGTGCAATTGTAGTGAAAACCCGACTCGCACATCTCCAATTTAACATTAATTTATATTTTCTCTCTTCGTGCTCATTATTTCCTTGCCAGTGAGCCTGTTTCGACCATCACTGAAACCGGGAGCATCCAGGAATGGTGTCATTGTTTTATGAAAATTTCTGTTTATAATTTAGTTAAGTGTATATTCACAGAAGATGTTTCCTTTGTATCTAAAGAACCTTCTAGTTTGTTTAGATTGTTAAACGAGATGGAAAACACTCCATTCTCACACAAGATTCTACCGTGAACGCACGAGCGTAGCGAGGACGTACATAGTTTGAGGGTGAGAATGGGGTGTTGAACTTAATTCTTGCATATCGATGGCAACGAAGAAAATATACAGCCTATCACTTATATATTTTTAGATATATCTCTTTATATTTTTCGTTAGTTTTTAGGTTTTTTTCCTTTTGAAATCCGGTAATATATTGGAGATTGGCTATATTGTTATGGCTTTAAATCTACTTCAAAGTCACTTCATGAACTGAGAAGTGGGAATTATCAAATTTATTGCCGGGAAACGATTAGTATTTATAGTATCTTGGGCGAAAAACCTGCTATAATTTTTTAAGGCTCTGGATTCTTGTTACAGCTTGGGAAAAAAATTATTCATTGTTCCTAGAAAAGTCTAGAAACAGAACCATTTTTTTTCATTATTGGCCACGCTAGTGTCTATGTTAAAATGTCTATGTATAATTAATTTCTAATAAGCTAAACATGGTGTTGATTATATTTTCCAACACACAGTTCAATACACAAAGTTTCAATGATTATCGCCATATCACAGCGGCCTGTGACACCGGCAACCACACCCTTCAGACCAGAAAACAGCGTCACAATGCTGCTTGACAGCAGAAATAAGAATGACGGTAATACTACCCTGGCCGAGCTCTGTCTCTAAAAGCTCTTCTACTTACATCATTTAAAGAACTAGTATTTTTTTCAAAATTCAAAATTTCTTTATTCACGTAGGCCTATCACAGGCACTTATGAAGCGTTCATACATACATGTTTACATAATTGTAAGGGGATGGTCATAACTTGGTTCGCCAACTTAAACCTAAAGCTACGAGGGTTCCAAACGCGCCCTGGTCTAAGAAGAGCCCACAAGATACTTAGCCGGGTTTTTTTTTTTTCATCTCACAGTAAATTTATTTAGCTACGAAGCTAGAGCAATTCACACCCAAGCTTTTTTTATCGCTTAAGTACTCCTTAATATTATAATAGGATTTTTCTGTAAGCTTACGTTTTATATAAACTTTGAACGTATTGAGAGACATCTTAAAGATTTTATTTGGTTATTTTGTTATAAAATATTATACAATTGCCCTTGAATGAATTTGCAATTTTGTGTAGCCTAGTAAACTACACAACGAGTTTATTTTTGCATCAAATATTTATATTGTTATAGTCCATTAATCCATTTAATCTTAGTTTCGGGTTGCTATAATGGAAAGACCAATAGAAAAGTGAATCGAAAGAGTAGAAAGCTGTAACTTTTAGCCTTTCAAAAATTTGCGTAAATGGGTCACACTCACAGGCTAGCGGAGTTTAAAATTGCCCGAAGTAAATTGATTAGCCCTTTCAAAGCGAGGCGTCCGCGTCAATATATTCGAGGCAATAATCGGAGGTGGGACTTCTAGAACCGTGCAAAGTTATTCTTAAAACTAATTGACCATCCTAATGTGTCTTTCTCTTCGTTGTATCAGTCACCCATGATATCTCTGCCGATCGTGAGCATCGTGAGCATGAAATAATACCGTTTGGATAGATTTGAGTCAACTCATGTAGATAGATAATTTTTTAACCGACTGCAAAAGGAGGGCTAGGTTTTTCCATGTATGTATGTATGTACGCATGGCACGCCCTAGAGCCTAAACCGCTTGTCGTATTTTTATGTGAGCGATGTCAATTGATTCGTCTTTGTCGCGAGAGCAACACTGGGTACGTTAAAATAAAAAAAAACAAAATTCATTAAGATTGCGTTAAAACAATAAGTGTAAAAATAACCAAAGCCAAAAAAAAATATTCAAATTAAAATCTTTTTTCTTTTTAATTCTTTATTTGTTCCCTATAGGAAAATGAATAATCCCTTCTTCTCTTACCTTAAAATAAAATCTGGCTACCTCTGAATAAGTGGCATCTATGAGAAATCCCCACATCATAAAAATAAAATCTTTTATTAAAGTTTTCAGTTGGTCAATGAATTTAATAAAGAGGGCAGATATAGATTTAGTCAGGCTTTTTGTTTCTTTTAATTTTTTTTTACAAACAGACGGAACAAGCAGATGGGCGATCTAAAACAGCTAAAATACTTGGCTTTAAAAATTTACGGTTTAATTTTTTATAGAATTTACTTCGCTTTAACTACTCAGAAACTATTTTATCTCGTTTTCCCTTCACCAGCATCATGCAAAACGCCGAACGAGTTTCCACCTCTGTATCATCGATATCCCAGAAAATAACGCAACGCAGAAAAGCGTCTCCGTTCCTCTAAGCTTCTCTTTAATAAACGTGCCATTTGAAAGACGCATTGGTAGTGTGACATAACACTCACTGCATAAGTAATCTGACGTTGTGCTACGTCAATAAAACGGCCGTTAGTGTTAAACCGGCGAGTCTGACTCACACGTCAAAATGCGAGCGGTTTAATGGTGCCCCGTTTTCGTGACCGTGTTGCGCAGCGCCATAATATTTATTTGTTTCAATAATTATTTTAACTTGCACTAGGCAAGTTAGAGAAAATAAAGCGATGCATAAAGATGTATCATCATCATAATAATGTTTGCCAATGAAGATCCACTGCTGGACATATTATGTGTTGTGCCGCGACGGACCAGCGACTCTACCTCTTCGGGTCTACTTACGCTGTTCACCGGTGCGAGGGAACCATTCCAGAACCTAAATATCAAATTCATCATCATCATGTGCTTTATTTTCATATATTTACTTAATAGAATATAGTAGTTAATAAGCTGCTCTATCGCTTAAGGGTAACCCGTCAAATAAATGTAAATAGGATATATGAACAAAAAATTTTTTAAAAAGGTATATCACACCATATACCTTTTTATTTTTTAAAGTCACGAATTAGGTGAGACACAAATTGATAATACAAATGCGCGCTGTTTAATTTTACAACTTTAATAAAAACTGTTCTCAGTTAAACTAGCAAATACAAAGTAATGAATTTAAACAAAATTGAATTCTCGGAACGCTGCGTAAATTGCCTCGTTCCCCGCCTCTGACAATAGCTCGCATTTGTCCAGCTCTACTGTAGGTAACGGCTGTAATTGCATCCGCTCTAGTCAATCTGTTCACAGCGCCTTTGTAATCTCGACATAACTGCTCAACGACAGACTGAATTTTTAAGGATTATCAGGTTTAATTTTACCTTTCGTCACCCGTCTTTATTAATTCTCATACATGACCTATTTAAGTATTATCTTACCTTAAGTATTATATCTAACCTTAACTGTATATATATATATATATATATATATGTAGCCTGTAGAGTCTGTACACTATATCTATATATATATGTATATATATATATATATATATATATATATAGATATAGTGTACAGACTCCACAAGGCAGCAGAGTTGCAAAGGCACAAAGATAAAAATCGGTCCTGCCTTATTTTGATGCATGAAGCTTCTGACTTCCGGGGAACTAGATCCCTTCATCATTTATTTCCCATAAATGGAACCTGGAGATGTCAAATTTCTTCCGAAAGAAGAATCGCTGAAGAAATCGTTGCTGTTCCTGGCGTTAAACAAAATTTAAAAGGTAGCAACGTTTCAATTAGCAGTAGAAGAAAAACTGTAATTGCACAACTCCAGTCGATCAGTCCACTGCGCATCGCCTTTGTAATCTCGACATAACTGCACAACGCCGACTTAAGGTTTTACATTTCAATACCTGTTTTAACTATGGCCCTGGTGAAGTCAATCAGTAATCGTTATCGACAATACCAATAATATAAAATGATGTACCTGCTTACAAATGCAAAATAATCATCTTAATCGATTCAGACTTCATCTGCTGATAAGTTGCTTAACAAAATTTTTTTTGTTATAAGTTATATGGACATTTTTTGACAATAGCAAAGTTACCGAGTAATCACATCAACCCATTACCGGCCCAGCACAGAGCACGGGTTTCCTCTCACAATGAGAAGAGATAAAAACCGTAATCCACCATGCTGGTCCAGTGCGGATTGGTGGACTCCACACACCTTTGAGAACATTATGTAGAACTCTCTGGCATGCAGGATTCCCCACGATGTTTTCCTTCACCGTTGAAGCAAGTGTTACTTTAATTACTTAAAACGCACATAACTTAGAAAAGTTAGAGGTGCGTGCAGGGATTCGAACTCGGCCCCCCGAAAGTGAAGTTGAGCTCCTCCCAATGCGCTATCACCGCTTCAGTAATAAATCTAAAGATTACGGACAGATTGAATATAGAAAATGGACAATATAAATACGTAAACAAAAATATATATCAAACGCACATCCTTTTTTTAAAGCCTCCAGCAGGGCTATCACAGGCAGCACACAAAAATTATGTCACCCGATTATATCCCCTGAAAAGGGATGTAATAAACGTGTCCAACTGCTAAAACACGGTAACAGAGAATATGAGAAGTATAACCTCGTTTATTATTACACATATATTACGTGTCTATTATTTCCGCTTGTGCGCCAGTGCTCTGAGAGTTGATTGGGCTGTGGGAGAAGATACATTTTTATCCTTTCCCCGGGTATATAATTTCTTCTGCCCATGCCTGGAAAGAACAACTATTGTGACCCCTTTTCAATAATAATAATAAAGCCTTTTTATTTCCCATCACCTTAGTATTACATTTCTGTATATCTATCTATCTTCTATATATATAAAAATCAACGGGCTCACCTATCCATGCATCGGTAGGTCTAGAATTACCTTAGGAATCATGTTGTAAAAGCGTATACTCAACCCAGCAAAGAAGTTCTACACTTTACGCAGATGATATAAATTAGTTATATCTGATAACTAATTTATGGACAAAACAAGGCATATGGGACAACGATCGAATGCATGCGTATCCTGGAATAGATCATAGGCTTATTTTTATCCCGGAAAAGCCGTAATATCATAAAGGATAGCATCGCTATTTTTTCCGCATTTGTCTTTCAAAATCCGCACAACAGTTTTAGATTGACGTGTTTTTTTTAGACAGGCATAGTTGAAATATTATCAAGCTTTTGAGTTTGTTTGGTTGACCGCGCTAATCTCAGAAAATGCTGTATCGATTTCGATTTTTTTTGGATTGGTAGTATCAATTAAGGCTATATAATATCACGCTACGACCAATGGCTACCATTATTAATGAGAAATGTTGCAAAAACTGCAAAAAATATCCTTTTTGAGAGCGTGTGAAGATACGACTACTTTTTAAAGTTGACACACTTTTAAAGGTCCGCTAGTTATGTATAAAATTTCACGTATAAGTGATGCACATTATTCGCTTCTTAAACTAAACATATTATACCTCTTCTTGGGTAGGAACCCCTTCTTGGGTATATGCCTCCTCCAGTTTGGTCCAGATTTCCCTGTCCTTGGCTCTTTCGATCCACTCCTTTAAAAACTATACTATGACATTAATGCATAGACATAATTATCCACCCGAAAAATATTTCAAACTTGCACTTATCTAATTAAATGACATACCTATAATGGAAGAAAATTTTACCATTTCGGTATTTCATTTACGATATCGCTGACAAATAGAGCCTCGCGATATACACCTGGGAAATTAGCATGTAAATTCCATTCCGCTCTCACGAATCTCTGTATTCCGGGATTCTTTGTTTTCATCGGAAATTTAAGGATAGAAATTCTCAAGGGGTCGCGATATATGCGTCCAAACTAAAACTCTCCGAACAGAACTGCCACAAATATTCAAGAAAATATATTCCCTGTATGTTATTTTATAGACACTGCATGTGTCGCAAAATCCCTGAGCGATATGGAAACTATCTAGTGAAAAATATTAAGAATAAAACTTGTTTTTTAATCAAAAGTAAGTGCAGAAAACGGTTACGACGGTAGAAGAGGTAATTCCTGTAGTATCTTGCCATCGAAAAAGAATTAATTAAATATGAATATTGTAAACAGTTCGGTATTGAGACTTACTTATAAAAATATAGTGTTAGAACTAATTACATTACATAATACAAAATTAACTTAAAATACAATTGATACGGTTCTACGATCGTTGCTTGTTGCGTACGCGCCTACTTAAAAAATTTGGTAGTCATATAATAATTTACGTGAACACCTTTCAAACCTTGTCTACGAATTATCCCTCTATCTATTCATCCATCTAAATCCATATTAATCACTGCCTTTTACGTTGCTTATCACAGCATTATAAAGATATAAAGGCAATCACAGAAACATATAGTCGAATTAAGAACTTCCTCCTTTTTTTAAGTCGGTTGAATATGAAAACGACTTTCAACCAAAATACGATTCCAAGCCATATTTTCATATTGATCAATTATTTGTCCTCTGACTATAAATGCGAAAGTTGTTGTGTGAAAGAAGGAAACATAAAAATCAATCAACAAATAACCTTCGCATATCAGAACTGCGCTTTAAGTATATTCTACAGGGCTCACGTATTTTTCCGTGAATAAATATTACCTATATCACTCTCCAGCAAGTTAATTATCTCTATGCAAGAACATCACGTCGACCTGTGTGGCTCCGGTGCTTTCGTGTTTATAACAAAGCGGAAGCATTCTTGGATGGTTGACATTTAATAAACTAGCGTAAAACATTTTCATCCTTAGCTTTATCCATGTTTCTGATACAAACCTAATTGCAGCCGCTCTAGTCAAGGTTTGGAACGCTGCGCCGTCCCGGCATCTACTTCCTATTATAATTACCTTCAAAGCAAAAGGCATGTTCTTGGCTTTCAGGCTCTAATCTATACCCCATTATTGGATTTTCATCATGGATTACTTCATTTAAGTGCCAGACAACCAGTTATAAAAAAACTTTAAATTAATAACATTCTACACTAGGAATTAAATTTTGAGGTCGTAGTACTAGGACCTATCATATTATGACAACGCACACCGATGTGCTCTCGCCAGAGAGCTTATTTCTGATTTCTTCTGCCTTAATCCGCAGCCACTCCTCCAGTTATTGTTCCTGGTATTGGCGCGGAGAAAATTGAATTTGTCCACAATCCGCAGAATTGAAATGTGGCTACAGGTTTCGAACTAAAACAAACGTTCAATTTTCCAATGCAGTTTTAAACTATGTAGTTTTATTGCAGCTACGATCGCGCAACAATGCAAGAGGTATAAGCTAAATCCGAAAATTACAAGTCCAAGGCGAACTACAGTTATTTACTGCTCTAACTGGATTTGCTCTAAAGTTTTGAGTGACAATGTGATATAATAGTAATAAAAGGAATATCTTTTACTAGTAATCCTTTTTAGCCCGGCACTTTTTCGATGAAGGAGAAGATGTCTTAATATCTAATTTCATCGAAATTAGTTCAACCATTTTAATTTAAAGAAATTTGTTCTTATACCTATCTCCCAAACTGAACTTTTAAGTAAATAATGTATCCTACGTTATACTTTGGCCTATAAACAATTTCTTTTCAATCCTCTCAATGGGTAGCTCTGTTGCCGAGCCTTTGCAGAAAATAGCAACAAACCAACGAACGCCCTTCTTCATGTGATTTGCGGCTTCAGGTTTATGAGGTATATGACAGTCTGCATGGTCACGATCTTTAATGACGCGGCCGTCTAAATCTCCCGGCTAATATAGGTTACTGCCAGAAATACCAGTAATTCCTATACTAAAAGAAATTTGGCATTTAAAGGATCCATTTTTTTATTCCACTACAAGTAAGACCTTAAATTGCAACCTCACTTAGTTGTAAATGATGTCAGGTTGACGGTTAGGGCCATTTTAAGTGCGCAATGGTTTTATCAAATCATTAAACCATTGCGCAATTTATTACCATTGGTCCACCAGGATGGTGGACCTCACACTGATAAAGCCATTGCGCTCACCAGAGCGTCAGCGAGGTCGAAGAAATTACCACAGACGGCTACAACGTTTATGCGTCAGAGCGGGGTAGGAACTAGGAACTGAATAGACGATAGTGAGAGCTGCCTCCTTGCAGTCTTCGAAACGAGTATACTTTCGCATTCGTAATATCATTTCGTATGATATGCACTGTTGCACGTTGTTCTCGTTAGCGTTATTGGAATATCCGAATAAATGAAACACTATATAGCATAATAGTTTATTTTAACTACTGAAAAACATTTTATTTAACCAAAGGGGATTGCGTGGAATATTCGCTGTTGGTTTTCGGTAAGAATTATTTTAACTTCATCCGTTTTTAGACGGACGCTTTTTAAATATTGATGTTATTGTTACGCTGTAAAAAATGTGCTTTAACAGAATTATTTAATTTACACATTACTAAACACTTTCAAATTCGACACGACGATTTTAGATTATAATAAGTCTCTAGATGCATAATCTATTTGTTGGTTAGCTACAGAATTAAGAAAAAAAATGTGTTGGTACGATATCTTGGATATTTCCCCGAATTAGACTAGGAGCTTTCAATGGAATGGATACAAAGGTTCAAGGACAACTTTCGACTAGAAGCCAACAGCTCCTTTGATGATTTTATTTTTATCACATCTTCTAACACGCACCGCAAAGATTTCGAAGTCCTAAGGTTTTGTGCAGTAGTAAAGCTTTTTGTAACACAGCTCGTCCGGGGAATTACCCTCATGCTTATTTCTGCCATCAAATAGCATTGCTGTTTTCCAGTCTGAAGGGCGTGATTATCGGTATTACAGCCACATGTAGCTTAACACCTGCGCCTCGGGTTGACGGACACAGGGTAGAAATTTGTAAGACGTGTGCTTTGCATACCCTGCGGAGTGTTATTCTGTTTATAGGCAATGGTTTTTCAGTGACGATGGGCCATATGCTTGGTTCGCCAATTATTACTATAAAAAAAAAATGACCACGAGTCCAAACTTTTTAATCCCAGGGATTAGGTTTTTACATGAAACTTACAATATATTTTTATAATTTACGAGTATACGGGACTAACCTTAGGATACTTACCTTATGATTTAAAAACACACATTAAATATCGCAATAACGTAGGTACACACAAAAAAATTTCGTATTGAGAAACTCCTCGTCTTCTTTAAATTCCTCCTACCTGAAGAGGTATATTTGCGATATATTTAAGTACACGTTTTATTTCATCAAATCAAAACTAAACATCTATAATTCCCAACACACTTAGGCGGTAATTTAAAATTAATTCGAGTTCGAGGTACCTAACAATACTAGTCTCTTCGAATTTTGTGTTCTATAAAACCTCCATCAGAAAAAATGCAATTAGTCGCCAACGAACGTTCTTACTAATTAACTTGATCCAGTTTCTTTATTTCAGACTCCATTTACATTCAACCCACATCTAGGTGTTTTGGAATAAGTAATTTATTTAACTAACTGTTCTAATTTAAGAATTAGCATTGTCTTCAGTTTAGCAGAAATTAGTTGTCTTCCCTGTCGCAACTCGCAATACAGATTAAGAATAGTTAATTAATTTTTAAAGACAAGTTTAATTTTCTATAAGTATTCTACTTATAAAAAATAAAACTTGTGTCTGGAGTTTTAGATAATTAAGACGCGTCATCATCAATAGCGCATAACAGTCCACTTTGGACGGGAGGCTTTTTGTGCAGCTAAAAGCCTCCCCCAACGGAGGGTTTGACGTTTATCACCATGCTGGGTTGGTGATGGCAGATAGTAGTAGTAGCACAGAGCACGCTGCTGCCCGTTCTCTGTTATATTCCCCGAGTTGCCTCGTAGGTACAGCACCCGCTGGAATATGATGAGTGGTGACAACTGCATTCTGATATGGCGGCACAACTTGAACGTGTACCTGAACAAAACTCTTGGCATTTTTGTAAACATCGTCGTCATCATAATAGTATCCCACTGCTGGGCAAAGACAGATCTCATCTCTCATAGCATTTTGAGATTGGACCCTTTGGACTTTAATTTTTATTATTATCACATAATATGTTAGTGATTACAACCTGGGAGGCCCAGGGTTGACTTTGTCAATTTACTATATCAAAGCAGGTATTGTCCGCCCAGTGATCACGATCCTCAGTCACGAGGGACCAAAGAGATTGTCCGCCCGACCCACATCACACACCACCACCACACACCACACCTGGATTTGATCTAGTGGTGATTAGACTAAAAACATGGCTAAAAAATAAACCAACAAGTCAATTAGGCTTGGTAACCCATACAGTTATGCTCATGTTACTTCGACATAGTTGATATCGGGATATAAAATTTGTGGACTTGACAAAAGCCAGGTAGTTCTGTAGTTTACACCACATTCATTTTTGCGACCGTGTCCGCAACAACTCCTCTCTAAAACTAGATTGGAAAATTGAATGTTTGCTTTGGTTTGAAACCTCTATCCGCTTTGCAATCCGGTTGTATTGAGGACAAATTCTATTTTCTCCACGGCTATAAAATAAACAATAACTCGAGAATACCAAAGGATTTTAAAATGTAACGCAAACGCCGCCCGTTAAACAATAAGCATGAAGTATCTTTTATATCCTAAAAATATCTTATTTTTGCAGTAATTAAAGGTTTTGTTGATATAAATTGCAAATTGTAAATATAAAAAAAAAAACCGCGAAATCGTTCGCCGTGTCTTGGCCGTACTCGTGATGTCATAGGCAAATTAGAGCATAGCAATAAAGGAAAAAAAATAGAAAGTCCTTGTTCCAAAACTAAAGATTATTGATTTTGGTATTTATAACGTTACGATAATATTGATAACACAAAACTGAGCAACGGATAGTTTGTAATCACAAAACACTTGTTTTGGAAGCTATTTTCGAAGTTCAAGTGGTACAAAATTATGTATATATAGACGTGACGTCATTCGGTATTTCACCTGTCATTGCGGATCGCTAGATTTAGCACTTTATTTATTGAAAGTAAATAACAATCACAAGTAAATTTGTGTAATAAATATAACCTTAAATAAACTATATGAAACTAAATAAAATCTAAAACGTCTTCGTAACCACCGCAAAACAAACAAATAGAAAATAAAAATATTTTCAACTTCAATTTAAAATAACATCATTAATTAATCTCGAACTTTCAGAAACGAATTCTCTAAATGGCCGAACTGGCTTATTGGCGCTATAATGGTACGAGTAATCACAGTTATATTCAGAGCAACTTCAAGAAATAGATATACTATTCACACAGATTGAAATACGTTGAAAGAAGTAGCATCTTTATCTTCACTATCCGTAGTACCTACTGTATCAGTTAATTGAAAAATCTTTTTACTTATTATTTAGATTTATTGAGGAAGATTGTGAAAGTTGCATCCCGTAGTGAAACCGTAAGGCACAGCTACAGTTTAAATTCAAAATTTACTTTTGAAACGTCAAGAAAATGCCAGTTAACAGTTACTTACAGTTTAATAAACCTAATAATACGTTAATACGTAAATTTAATAAACCTAATAACGTGTCACGGTGCTAGTCTCTAATAAACTTTGAAAGCACTTAATCGAATTTTGGTTTCGTTGGACCCGGTAAGTGCCGGTAGATTTTTATACATATAAACTTGTGTATAAATAGGGTTCGTGTATAGATTGGATATCAAACTGGACTCGGTAGATGGCGCTGCAAACAGTTTCTAGGTTTTTTAGATTTTTCGTGTTTGGAAATACAATTGGAACGGGAAATAACCGATTTGGCGCATACAAAGTTGTGCGGGGCAACTAGTATATAATAATTGATGGGCCAATAATTGATGGTCGCGAACCTGATGAAACCTTTGCCTATAAACAGAACAACGCGACGCGTCGTAGAGCATGCAAGGAACACGTACTTCAAAGCGTCCTTCAAAGTACCGCCCTGTGTCAATCAACCTGAGCCTTAGGTGTTAAGCCTGAAGTTACAACGGCAACCACGCCGTTCAGACCAGAACACAGCAATGTTGCTTGCCGGCAGAAATAAGCATGGCGGAAGTAGGAACGTACTACTAAAATCGCAGATGCTATATGTAAATTGTACCAATATAATGGAATTCCGCAAAGTATTGATTTCTTCTTGAAATAATGAAAATAACATATCCGCTAACCACGGTAAAAAAAATATATATATATATACTTACTCTGACGGCAGATCTCAATCTTTCTAGAAATAAACACTATTAAAAGTTGTCCTAAGAGTGTCTCTGAGAACTGCAACGCAACTTGTTAGGGTAAAACCGAACACCGAGAATTCTTGTTAAGTTCTAAACAGAAATAAGAAGAAGTTAAGTCTTACCAATTTATTTATTTTTTGTTAATTTTAATGCTATTAAACAGGTTGGTCATCGTAAAGAGTTTTCTTTTAATTTCTTAAATTTTGTCTGTTACAAAAAATAACCAAAAAGTTAGGAAAGAAATTAGATTTAGGATAATTTTAAGTAAATAGTTGAAAGATTACGGTTGATTAATTTATTAAATAGTTGATTAACTTCATTACTATTAACCAAATTCGATTGGGTTTCGTTGTTTTATCAAATTTAAAGTTTAATTGCCACATTCCGGCTCCATCATCAGATCAGCCCCATATCTCTATAATATTGTATTAAAACCGGGAAGAAGGTCAAATTTTACATGCAATAATTGATTACAGACTGCCAGCTATCGGAGCAAACACAGATAAAACAAAATAAAAGCTTCCATTAATAGGTAGTTATATATGTATCAATAAAAGTTGCCTGGGAATTTTTAACTCTAGTCACATATATTGCAATCCTTAGGGAATTTACATCCTTATACCGATGAAAACAAAGAATCCCGGTAGGAATTGTTCGCGGGATCGGCAAATACAAATTTACATCGTAAATTATATGGTATATCATATACAATAAAAAAAACTCTCATATACCGTATATGAGGGTTTTTCTAGACTAAGTATATCCCGAGAACAGACAGATATAGGCAGCGTTAACTGTGTCAACAGATGCCATACGATATGGTAATACATTGATTTAATATGCTACTATCGGTGGTCATGGTCATCATCATATCAGCCAATTATCGGCCCATTACAAGGCAAGGGTCTCCTCCACAACGCTGGCCTAGTGCAGATTGGTAGACTTCCCAGGCCTTCGGGAATATCGTAAAAGCTCACAGGCTTGCCGAGTTGCTTCATTTCTGCACAATGTATTCCTTTACTGTTAAGTAAGTGATGTTTAATTATTTAAAACGCAACTCCAGATAGTAGTGCGACCCAGGCTTTCACAGATTTTAGTAGTTTGGTAAGAAGTATATAGGTACATTGATAAACTATAACATTTTTTCGTGTTTGATCGAATTTAAAATAGGTACTACATAGTTTATATACATATGCGTTATGATAGTATCGCACGATTTCTTTTCAATGCGATTCAGCTAAGCATGGGGGTAACTCGCGAAACCCCTATGCAGGTAGGTACGTAATTGCAAGCGATAACTAAAACTCTATTTTTTGATTGCCGCTACCGTCTCGCTGTAGTGGTACTCGAGACGGGAATTCGTCACCTGTTGGGAAATAATTAGGCAAAAAAATCTGCACTAAAACAAAAAATCAGGTGCCGTAGTTAACAGCAGGCTTGTGTTAACCACTTGAGGGCAACTCGAAATTTCCAGACGGATTTTGGTGGAAATATCGCTGTAGGTCTCAACTGTAGGTAAAATTTATCCACATCTAAGGGCCCACGCATACTGAGTGGCAAACTACGAAAATATGTGGAGCAATATGATTAAATAGCGTGCTTAAAAAACGTGGAGTCGGGTCTACAATTACCATTATGAAAAATATGTGGTAAATATAGTATCCCTATCCGATTTATAGTAGGTATATTGTTAACGAGACGGAAAACTCCCCATTCTCACTCGAGATATTTGTACGCCCTCGCTTTGCTCGTGCGTACATAGTTTGAGTGTGAGAATGGGATGTGTTCCCGAGTTGACATATCTATCGTGAGGAAATAAGTATATAGATATAGAACGAACGAATTAATTTTTAGACTAAACTGTAATTCACATTCAGACATTCATCCCTACAAACTTTCGCATTATTAATGGGATAGGATAAAATTGTTTAAACATTGAGAAATGGCAAGCTGCTTATTTAGCAGTCATACTTGCAAACAGAATATTTGTATTTTAGTTTTTCTTTGATAGGGCATATAAACATTGGTTAATGTAAAGCAATACCTTCAACCAACCTTCTAGAACCTGGCTAAAATACAGCAAAAGATACCTAAAAATAAAATAAGAAAACCAATTTCAGCCTTTTTTCTACAACAGATGACAGATTGACAAATGACATACGACAGCAAGCCTACTATCCCCCGAAAACCTTGGTTCTTTATTCATAAAAACTGAGTTCGCTGGGTCACGTGAACTATCAGTCGACTACGGATTTGGCATGCTTATATCCTCAGTGTGACTCTCTGTCTCATTCTCTGTGTGATTGTGGCCTGGACGAAGGATCAGCGTTACATATCCTTTTTTCCCTGCCCGAAATTGCCCTTCAATCTGTAGTATATACTTCCTTCTAAAATTCCTCGTCCCTTAAATGTCGAGTGTGTTTTAATGACAGTGTATAGTCGGTATGTTAATTAAATATGTAAAGTTATTAAAATTAACAAATTAAAACTATGATTTTTTATTTTGTGGTTTTCAATTTTTAATTTTATTTCAATTTCAAATGATTGTTAAATTCATGCGTACTTAGTTCATTTCACTAACAACTACAGTATGCAGGACCAAGTTATGAAGTAGACATTTTTTTTTTCATTACTGACAACTCTAATTCCTGCCTTTTCCATATGGAGGGTAGAGGTAAGGAGAGTCATCTTATATGGGAGAAAAGATGAAAAAGTGTCCAGTGTATGCGCTAAATAACAGTTCAAAAATCCTCCACAATGGCGCTGGTGGATGCACAGGGTATGGTATGAATGTAGCAATCGTAGATGAATTGAAGTATGCCGAGTTAAAAAATTTAATGTCATTATCGACTAAAGTAGTTAATTATTGAGAATTTCAACAACTTACGTTGTACAAAATATTGTGGTAAATATAACCTTACTTCCTTGTATCTCCATACTTCCTTGTTTATTTTTCAAGCCTACTCTAACAATATTTATATTTGGCGCTTCTTTTAAGAGTTACCCTGATGCAAATGTGGCGCCATCCTAATTTAATACATTTTGACGACACTTTTTCATATACACAGATGACTCTCCTTACCTCTACCCTCCATACTTTTCCAGACTACTTGTCACTGGTAAAGTACATTGTGCTGTTTTGGCACTACGAAAAGCCATAAATCATAAGAAGAAAAGAAGACATACGATAGACTGATTGACGTCAGACTGACTGACGACCGACAACGAACTGACTGACGACAGACAACAAACTGACTGCCGACAGACTGACTGACGACTGACTGACTGACCACGGACTGGCCATGACAGTTAGACTGACGACGGAATCACCCATGACAGTTAACAGACTGACTAAAGACAGTCGATAAGCTGACTGATGTCAGACTGACTGATATAAGATGAAAGACGGCAGACTGATTGACGACATGTGATAGGCTGACTAATGACAGACGACACTAACTAACGGCTAATGCTAGACTAACTGATGACTGATGCCAGACTGACTGCAGATACATGACGCAATTTTTTGATAATAGATTAAATAAAACTTGCGTTGCTTACTAAATTAATAATCTTTCTCCTACTTTGTTTTCCCCAATAAATTAATATTGTACTAAAAAAGTTGACAATCATACGTAATTTCCCCGATATAGAGCCGTAATGTAGTTATACCTAATCAGTAATCATTAATCTCATAATCTGTGCTTAAGGAAAATTTTAAAAAAAACAAGGCCTTAATGACTTTAATCCATGGCCGACACTAAGTTAAAAAAAAAAAAACTGATCATAACAAAGGGCTTTAGCAACGTTTGTAAAGTCAGAATTATTCAGAAATGTAAACATAATAATATACAGGTCATTGAATCGTAGTTAAAATGGACCAAGACGTCGCTAAAAAACTTTTCCTTGAAGGGGCAACGTTTGTATTCCTCGGGGTACCTCAAGAGACCCAATTTGGTATTGATATGCAATGTTGGAACACAGACGAAGACTTTCGAGGAATAAAAATGATCCCGCCGGGTCTACATTATGTACATTATTCAGCTGTGAGTCAAAGCACCGGCGATGTTTCACCAAGGTAATCTTATTATTTAAAATTTCTCGCCGTCTTATAACCTTTGAAATGTGTCATCTTCCTCAGCCCCAATGTGCGGCACAGCCCGGCTTTCTCATAAGGGAAGAAGGTCAGTGCTATAGAGCTTTGATCCTCCATGCTGCTCCAATGAGGGTATCACCGATTATTTTCCCTTGCTATTAAGAGATGTTAACCAACAGCTTAACATGCTCACAGTGGCACAAATTAGATTATGCTAATTTCTTAACACTGGGCTGACACTGGAATGTTCTTAAAAGAAAAATCAGGACACATTCTGGATATACTAATGCCTAAACCAATATGATAAATTATAACTGTTTATTATTTTGTTAATAACTAATATTTAATAATGTATCTAAATTTACTTACTATTTGAACATGCTTTCCAGGTCAGGGTTCATGCATTACTTTAGAAAAAAAGAATTTCTTGTCAAAATTTGGGATAAAAACTTGGAAGATATAAGCAAAGATGAAATAAGTGATGAAAGCATCCAGCGTCTAAAAGACAACTTGCTTAATTTGGATAGACATTTAGCACCATACCCTTATGAGATTTGGCAGAAATGGACATTTCTAACTTCACAAATAACAGGTATTAATAACTAATAAATATCTAAAGCAAAAAAAGGAATTTTACAAGAACACTTGTAATAGATTCAATCCTGCATATTGCATTTTTTTGCACATTTTGCATTGAGAATTAGAATACTTAATCATAATTTTTTTGTTAATTACTTGCTAAAATTAATCATCATAATATCTTACAGCTGAGCTAGCAGAGAAACTGTCACCAGAAAGTGGTATTATTAGAGCATCTGTTGAGCTGCTCTCAATGAGTGACAAAGAGCGGCCAAGAGGAGTTAAATTGCCTAAATCTCAAGAATGTGATACTTCTAAAGAAACCAAAGAGGATTGCAGTCCAGGCAAATCTGATGTCAAAAGAGTTAAAAGAATAACACAGGAAGAAAAAGAAAATTCAATGCTTCCGGATTTAAAACCTGCTCCTGGTAAACTATTTTATTTGTGATTTTATAATTGCACCTAAAGGTCGTCTGCCATTTTTTTCAAGTGGAATGTCCAAGAATAGCCAGGGAAAGGCAAACTGACATTCCAATTTGATTTCATTTATTTTGATAATGTGCTACTCAGTCAGATATGCTTGTTAGACTATAAGGGTTGTAAATTACCTTCAGATTTAAAGACTTTTTATTTCCTTTAAGTCATACAGTCATCTGTCTACGGCAACTCCATAAGATAACATATATAAAAGTACAATCACATACATCAGTCACATCTTAAGTTACATTGCCAATCAGTAAACTTTTATGAGGTGTGATGTCAACTAACTATTGTGAGTCAATGACAATCAATTCCCTACATGACCTACTCATTAGCATATCATGTAGAAAATTTATGATTACATGACAAATGTGTGAATAAAACATTAAATAGTATGATGTATACCACAATTTGCAGGGGCTTCAATGCGGTTTACTGAAATACCCCGGGACAAGTACCCCACAGGGGCCACTCCAGAAGAAATTACTAAACATTATTTAGATCAGTCATATACCCTAGAGCTGATAGTTGCAAAACATGATGAGTATGTATTAGTTTCTACAAGTTTCCTAAGAAACTAGTTATGTAAAGTAAATATTGACATTAATAATTTCAGGCCCCTTCACATGATCGGTGAACTGCAGTTTTCATACTTATGTTTCCTGGTTGGGCAATCCCTTGATGCGTTGGAACACTGGAAGAACTTGGTGATTTTGTTCTGTTCCTGTGATGAAGCAATCCACAAATATAGAAGCGTTTACTTTCATTTTGTTAAAACAATTGAGGTTCAGATAGAAGAGATGCCCGAAGACTTCCTTGCTGATATAGTAATGAACAAGAATTTAGTGTATAAAAAATTACGAGAATTTTTCCGCACAGCATTTATTAGCAAAGTGGATGGGAGACTTTTAACTATGATTGAAAGATTCAAAGATAATTTAACTGATAAGCTACAATGGGATTTCACAGGCTTAGATACAGATGAAGAAGATGAAAGACCTGTAGTAGTAAAATTAAAGTAACTGAATAAGTTTTGAAGGCCTGACCACTAAGTCAGTGAAGGAATACAATTTTGAGGAAACCTGCACGCCGAGTTAATTATGTTCTCAGAAGAATTTGATAACATACTAAACCCTTCTCATTCTGAGAGGAGACCCATACCCTGTAGTGGGCTGGTAAAGGGTCAATAATGATGAAATACTTAATTAGGGTATTACACTCTCGGTAGTCTCGGGTAGATGAGGACTTTCTAATGGAAAGTGGCAGTAGGTTTTTTTAAGTTTTTTTTTTTTAAATAATTCAATCAAAAGGTGTATATATAATCTGTGCCACAAATAAGTTTTCTGGAAAATGTTGTGGACTATGATTCTTACATGTATTGTAACAATTGGGGGCTTATCAGGAGCAGCAAGCCTCAGGAAGTTGACTGTCTAAAGCTCTTAATCTAATAAATAATCATAAAATGAAATACTCATTCTTTTTTAATTTCCTAAACATAAATTATTCTCATGATGAGGAAGATGATGATGAAATAAGGTTGTCGGTACGACAATGTACAGTGTAAATTATAGATGAATATATTATAAAGAAATGAAGTAAATTGCGTTGGAATCTTTTTCTTTAATGATTTCAAAATAAAACAATCACATAAATAAAGATTTAACTTATTTTCGTCTCTTGATCACTTTATTGAGTGGCTTTTTGCTTATTTGCTTCCCAAATTTTGCCTTCTTAGTGGTTACTGGTGCATCTGAAATAAGTTTTTATTTATAAATTTTGTCACAATATTATCATCATATCAAATAACTGGCAAATGTTGTGAAGCCATCCCCCAGCACCATACACCTTTCTTAAGAGCCATATGCCTGGGATTGCTTGGAAGAAAAGAAACAGCCAGAGTTCTGACAGAGCTCAAGCTGACTAAAGTACCCTAATGGCTGGATTTTCATGAAACATCTAAGAATAAATGAATTATTGACTTAAACAATCAACATACTTTCTGGGTTACTTCTTTTTACAAGAGACTGACTTTTTACATTTGCATTTTCTTTGTCTTGTTTCTTTGGAGCTTGTAAATATGGTTTGGCTTTTCCCTTATTTTGTGCACCCTTAGCATTCCTAAAAAAAAACAATATTTTAGTTATATATTGCGCAGATCAATATTTGGTGTTATAGACTGTTGAGCAACTATTCTGCTTTATATGTATCCAAGTTTGGGTCTGCCTTTTTGAGGCCTGATGAATGGGTTAAATGTGGGTTTTGGGACTAACATCTTAATGCAAGGCTTTGGCTGCCTTAATTTTGCAAGCTATAGCATATTTTATTCATTTAAATTGCAAATGTATCAAAAAATATAGATAAAATACTAATAATCATTTATCCTTAATTACCACACTAATCAACAACTTACTGTTTAGGCTGAATTTTGATTATTTTTTTTATTTTCTCATCTTCTGGTTCACTATTCTCATTACTAGATAAGTCATCATTATTTTCCTCTTCTATCATCTTCTCGAATTCATCAGAATCAAAATCAATGCTACTATCACTATCAACAGATTCCTTGATGTTTATAAAATTCTCAGGTACACCTGCTTTCTTTTTTAATTTCTTTTCCATGATATTTGTTTTTTTAATCTGATTGTTCTCATCCTTTTCGGTTGGTTTATTTTTGTCTTCCAGCTTTCCTTTTTCAATTTTTAGATTGGCTTTTTTAATGAAAGCTTCATTTGGGTTTGCTTTATTGCTTTTCTCTGTTTGATTTTGCTTAAGCTGCTTTTTCTTTGTTTTTTTGGTCTTCAGATTACCATTTGTATCTTCTGATTCAGTTTTAACTGCTGCTTTTAATGTGTCATTTGACTTAAACTCATTTGATTCATTTTTCACCTCTTTCTTATCTGTTTGTGCTATAACATCATCCACCTTATCAATCAAAGCTTCTGGAACATCAACTGGCTTGAAGAAATCATAGTCAATACCAAGATTACTTAATTTCTGCTTAGTTTTTGACAAACTGAAATTTAAAAGTACCGGTACTGTAGGTTACAGCTATCATACCATTTATATTGACTTCATCATCTACTAAATTAGATTTTGTATTTTTAATTAATATATATATCTACATCAGAAGTATAGAAATACACTCCTGCCATTATAATATGCGAGTATATATTATTTTTTTGTTTTATTGTTATTTTATAAAATAGAAAATAAACTCACTTTGATAATAGCTTTCGTGCTATTTTTAACTCCTGTGCCTCATTTTTATCTGCATTGTGTAGCTAAAAATATTTATTTAGAATAAATTAATCAAACAGAGAAACTATCATAATATATCTGTTATAGTTTTTAACTATAAAAATATAATTTGTAACCATAAATATGTACCTTTCTGAACATTAATCTTTCATCACTTGAAGGATTCTTTAGAGTATTCCATTTTTTTCTCAAAGCATGTACTTTTTGCTTATTAGGTGAGATATATACAGCTGAAAAAAATACATTATAGTTATTTATAATCAATAATAAATAATTATTCTATATAAACAAAAATTACACAAATATTTTTTTTTATATATATGTACAAAATAAATATAAAAATAATAAACTAATATATATTTTCATAAGCTATAAATTGCAGAGAAGAAAAAAATATAAATATACACATAAATAGGTATATATATATTAAAAAAGCTAATGCTTTTATTGCAAGATAATAGGATTTAACCGTGTTTTTGAATATATTAATTTAGCCTGTCATACGTTCCACAATTGGATAGTATGAAGGAAAGCTCATAAAACTTAGTCTTGTGGAATGGCATGCTCAGTATCAGGATACAAAGTTTAACTATTCCTTCAAGACGAAATTCAGATATGTGGTCATACTTGTGCATTTTGGAGATCCTTAAGTTTGCTCAGTTGGTCAGATTCAGATAGCTTATGCCCGCATAATCTAGAATAGTGAGAAGGCCAGAATGTGCCAATGTAACTTTGGTAGGGATCAGCAGAAAAGATCTTTGACATCATAGTGAGCTCATGGTTGCAAACATTCTCCTACTTAGCTCTTTGACATGAGTGGACCATGATAAATCTTGATCCAAATGTATGCCAAGGTCTTTAACAGAGGCACAAAAGGGTATAAGGGTATATAGCTACTCTGTTTTAAAGAATAGGGCATAGGATTGGCAAACAACTTTTGAAATTTGGGTTGTTAAATTCAGGTACATACTTTACATTTGGGTCTGTGAGAAGCTGTTTAAGCAATAAAAAAATGTATATATCAGTTGGATATAAAGTTTGGTAAAAGTTAAACCAAACAATGTTTGCTAATTAGATATTCGGTGAAACCACTATTCGGCACATCTATAATAACTTTAAATTTAAATGCCATTTTTTTTAAATCATATTATACTTTTATTACAGATTACCTTTTATTAATCTTTTCCCCATAAGATAGTTATTCATTGTTTCTGCCACAATTTCAGCAACAGCAGGCTCTCTGAACTCAACGAAGGCAAATCCCTTAGAGTTGCCAGTGCGCCTTGATCTTATCACTCTAGCATTAGTTACTACTCCAAACTGTTTAAAATATTCAGTCATTTGTTGCTAAAATTAACATAAAAAATAGTTAACAATTAGGGCTGTATTCAATTATAATAATTCATCTGCTTCCCCTCTTAAGATGAGAAAGGTGGGACCGTAATTAAGCTGCCGATGGTAGAATATCTACAAAAAATATACTAACCTCATAAAAGCCATGAGGAATGTGGGACAAATACACTAAACCACGACTTTTTCGCCTTATAGCTTTTCTACCTTTTTTAACTTTATTACGTTTTTCATTTACTACTTCAGGTTTAGGATCTCCAGGTGTTTTATCACTTTTCTACAACAAAATTAAAATGTGTAAATATAACCTTAAATTTAATTATATTTTTGCTTCTATTGTGTACTAAGCCAGTAACATACCTTGAGTAACTTCTTTATTCCTTTTACAGATTTAACAAATTTCTTTTGTTGAGATGAGTCTAGAGCAACACTTTCCTCCATGTTTTCGACAAAAACTCAATTCTTATTCAACAGCAACAGCCACAGAATACAGATTGTTCTGTACTACATACTATTTCCCAGCACAGCAACGTGACAGTTTGTCAGTCAGATTTCGTATTTTTTTATTGCTTCTCAGAGCTGTAAAAGCTCTGGGTTCGAGGCAAAAAGTTAAAACACGATTGGTCACGATTTGGACCACAGATTAATTACTAATTTCTCCGATAAAGCAGGAAGGAGTTGCCAGTTGGGCCGCGACTGCCGTTTTAAGATTTATAATCAATTTATTGATTTTTGTAGTATATAACATAATAATCAAGGGTTTTTAGAGTGAACACCATGTGAATACACCTTGTTTATCGTTAATATTAAATTGTGGATTTAATAATCTTCGTTCTTGGTTAAACATTTTGAGTAGAAGTTCTTAGTTCGTATAAATTATTAAAATGTCGACCGGCAGTCTTAATAATTATATCCAGACTGTGGAAAGGATGTATAGACTTTTTGAAGGAGAGGAGCTTTCACGGCTTTTATCTCTCAGGGATTCTCACGTTGCCAACAAGAACCTCCGCTCAAGTGATATTGCCTCGTTAGTCGAAGGCAATTGTGTAGCACCTCTTGACGAAGTGATTATTTGCCACTTGCTGTGTGTGAAGGTGATTATGATTTTTTTCAATCCTATGGCACTTTGGCACTTGCTATTTGTATTCCTTTTTACATTGGTTTACCAATTAACTAAAGTAGTGTTAGCCTAATACCACAGAGTAAGTATACTGAGGTCTGACGAAGCGGTGTAGATCGAGCAATATTGGACTTTTTGTGAAGGCGAGAAAGAATCCCCACTGGTCTTGTAAAGGTACTTTGTATACACTCTCTCAATGAACACTGTCTAGATGATGACCGCATTTACCATATTATGAAAGTCGTTCTATGGTATCTCTTTATACCGTGCAAATGCTTTATACTCTTACAGGGCACAATTTACAGCTAAAACTCTTCACTTTCCTCAGTATGGGCTTTAAGGATTATTATTATAATATGTTATAGTTGCCAGAATTAAATTCCTAACATCACCTGATACAGAAAATTACTATACAGAATTACAGTACAACTTTGCTGGGAATCAAATCCAAGACTGTATAGCAATTGTAAAATTGTTTATCACTAATTTTTCTCGCCTCAATGTCACCCATAGTTTGCCTGAGAGAGGTTGCTTTAACATTAGACTGCCTTTCACACTTCAATGTTTAGAAAACCTCTTCATTGTCATTTATGATATGTATGTATACTATTAATGAATTAAAATATAATTATGGATCTAATTCCAGGCCCTCCATGAAAAAGGATATTTAGAAGCGTATAGTCATCAGAGCCAATGTGTTGTGGCCATTGTTAAGATACTACAGAATCAAAAGGAGCAGAACTGGTGTTTGCCTCTCATGTACACTGTATGTTTAGAGCTGAGGCTTGTTGCACAGAAAGCAGAAGCATTGACAGGTAAGGTTTATGTTGAGATTATTTTAACAATTTAAATATGTTCCTTTTTCAATAGAATGACTAAACAACATTCTAAGAAAGAATAGTTTTCGTAGTGCTTGCTGGCAACATTAAAATTATTTGCAATTATGTATCACTAGCTGTTGTCTGCAACTTTGTCTGTATTTTTTTTTTAAAGCATATTGTGAAGTTGTGTATTCTTATCCCAAGTTTTTTAAACCTAGTTTTCTTGGTGTAGTTCTTAAATTTTTTTAACTTGCAATAACTTCTACAGTTACTGACAGATTGGAATAAAATAAACAGTATAATTGTACTTCTATATTAATATTCATTTTGATAAAACTTTTTATTTGAATAAGAATTAATACTGCAATACTAATGTAATCCACTTTTGTTTTTACATGCAAACTAATAAAATTTTAGAACACAAAAGCTGCTTTTGAAACTTGACTTTTTAGGTAATAATTCATACTCTAATATGTGATACATAGTTTTATGTATCATCAATCGTTTAGATAGTTAATCAGTCCAGTAGTTTCATAGCCTGTTGGAAACAAAAAAACAAATAAAAAATATTTATCACCCTGATTTTTCCTCATAACTTGTATTAAAAGAAAAATGTAGAACCACTGCCCATCTATAAAATAACATGGTGGTGGTCCAAGGAAGTAGGATGCTTCAAGAAACATGGAAACAGAACCTGTCATTATTTGTGTGAAAGAGACACTGATACTAAACTGTCCTTTGTCAGAAACTTCAAGGTTTATATTATTTTTACAATGACACTTTTTTATCTTATATCTTAAACAAGCAATTCTTGTATATATATAATTGGAATCTCGAAATCAGCTCCAACGATTTTCATTCATGAAATTTAGTATACAGGGGGGTTTTGGGAGTGATAAATCAATCTAGCTAGGATTCATTTTTAGAAAATGTCATTTTATTTGTGTTTTCTGGTAATAACCGATTGGGTGTTGGGTCAGCTAGTACTAATAAATGAAGTACAAAGCAGATGTCCCACCTCCATAATAATTGGAAAAAAGAGTAACACGGAGCATGCAAGTTTTTTATTAGTTCTTTTACTCAATCTTAATAGTATTTATGTAGTGTTTCATATATCACTTAGGTACTGAACCCTTTGAGTGCAATACAACTAGCACTCTTTAAATGACTACAGTGCATACCTATATGCATCTCTAAATCTTTCTTATCACAGAAAATCTATACTATACTCTCCTACGAATGAGATGTAATGGGTTTGAATATTTACTAGCCCACATTTATTTTTTCAGCACAAAGCGATGGCAAAATTCTTGAAAAGGCTGCTGAGAGTCTACTCTCGTGCTTCAGAGTTTGTGCTGCTGACAATCGAACATCCGATGAAGATACAAAAAGACTGGGTATGTTATACCTTGTGAACCAACTTCTTAAGGTCTATTTTCGAATCAACAAATTACATTTGTGCAAACCACTGATTAGAGCTATTGACTCCTCACCTCTCTGGCATCAATTCCCATTGGCCCAGCAAATAACATACAGATATTTTGTTGGTCGGAAAGCAATGTTTGATTCTGAATACAGTGCAGCAGATGACTTTTTGTCATTCGCATTTCTGAAATGCCATAGAAGAAGTCACAAAAATAAAAGACTTATTTTGACATATTTAATACCAGTTAAAATGTTACTGGGATATATGCCAACAGAAGATTTGTTGGAGAAGTATGACCTGTTGCAGTTCTTGGACTTAATATCGGTGGTTAAAAATGGGGATTTAAGAGGAATCGATAGGATCATGGAGGAGCATGAATCATTTTTCATCAGTGCTGGAATTTACTTGATTGTTGAGAAATTAAAAATTATAGCATATAGAAATTTATTTAGAAAAGTATATCTTGTGGAAAACAATCATCAAATTGATATAGCGAGCTTTCAAGCAGCTTTACAAATGATGGGGCAAGAAGATGTTGATTCAGACGAAACACAGTGTATTGTTGCAAATTTGATATTTCAGGGGAAAATCAAAGGATATATTTCATATCAACATAAAAAAGTAGTTGTAAGCAAACAAAATGCATTTCCACCACTTTCTAGTCTTTAAATTAGCTTTTTATAAATAAACATGTAAAATTAACAATATTTCTATTATTTAACTATTCTTGTTATATAATATAATTATTATAAAATATTTATATTTATTTATTTATCTTTATAGATGTGGGTATTAAAATACGATGTAAATAAAACACTGATCACATTAATACTTTTTTATTTAAAATTTATAATATGTTTCAAAGAATAATATAAATATAATAAATTTACGCAGCTTCCTTAGCATCAATTCTAACAAAGACGCATATTTTAGTCTTGCAGATATATTTTTAGTTTCTAATAGATTTATCTAAGTCTTATTCAAGTTATATTAGATATCGATAGATGTTTTTTTTTTATAAAGATTGAAATTTATATACTGTGATGTACTTTTAGCTATCACGCTAAATGAAATAATCTGATGTTCTACTGCAAACAGGGACTCAATTTAAAAATGTGCTTCGAATACTCTAACCCTTCAGGATCTTTAACTTCGTATTCACCCCATTCTTATAACACTCCTGTGTAAAATGAAATACCCACTCTGTTACCTCCATGGTTATATTTAAGGTTGGGAAAACGTTTTCGTTTCCTAACTGTTTGGCATGTATTTAAAACTGAGTCCTCATCAAAGACACTACAGTGTCCGTTTTCTGTTTTGGCTGTCCATTCTTACGTAGGTTATCTTAGCGAATGCTACCAAAGTGTACAAGCGCTACATGCACTTTAATATCCACAGCGACATATAAACAAGCGTTTACCCTCTTTTCGTCACCCCTTCAACCCCTTTTCACTCTCAGCAGGTATGGTAATTTTTCGTATTGTTCGTTATAAAAGAAACTCTTGAACAAATGACAAGTATTTCATAATATATAGAAACGTACATTCACAAAGGATATCTCTTTTTATTGTGCGTTTTTATATATTTTAGATGGTTATTATATACTTTAGACAGTTTACAAAAAACTAGATATTGATTTAGACCCATCGATTTATGCTGTGCGGTGTATCACTAAGGTTTACTTTGTCAAGTTTATAGCAAATTACTACCGAAATATTGTGATATGTTTTTTTTATTATTTTTGATATGCACTTTTCATCGATTACTTTTTCATTTTTATTATAATGGTTTTTTAATAAAAATGAAAAAGTAATCGAATTTTTTATATGGCTGGAAAATAAACATTTTCCCGACTGTTTTAAGTACATCACAGTATTTGAAGATTATGTAGAAAAATATGTTTTAAGTGTGACTAGACATTATAACGGAATAATTTATAATATTGTTTTATAATTTAGTATATACTAGCTAGCTAGTATTAATAGCTTAAACTTATTACTTATAAACTAAAGATACTTACAGATGAGCATCTAAAAGGTGTACCTACACGGATAGACAAAACTATATTTTTGTTGTTGTTAATATAAATTTACTTAGGTATATACTGTAAACATTTACTCAGCTAAGGTAGGTATATTCAGAAAGGTATAAAATGTTTTACATAAGTTTAGTTACAAAGAAAATATATGTGTACCACAAAAGACTTACCTTTATTTAAAATGTAATGGATATTTAAATAGTAAAAATAAATAAATGCACTACACAAAGCTCCAAAAATTATCGTACCATATTAAAACTACAAGTTAATATGTTTTTGAATTTTTCTATCTAGGTAGGGTATCTACGTATATTTTTCCTCTACTTTTTTTTTAAAGAAACCAATTGATTCCCCATAAATATTTCAGAGGGTAGCAAAAATTTGATTTGGAAAGCGAAAACTATTAGAATATAAAACCGGCTTTACGTATGGGAAATATACATACGTGCGAGACATACATAGATATCTAAGCCCGGCGTTATATCATTATTACGCTCGGCGTAATGATGTTTATTACTTACGGTAATTATTATTTCTCGAAATATTTTACGTGCGGTGAGGTTGCTTATAAGCCGCCATCTAGTGACAATACTGTTTCCTAGTATTGTCGCTAGATGGCGCTCTTACGATTTCATACAAATCGTAGTTTATTTCAAACTATCGAATAAGTAAATGTGGGTAAAAAAATTCACACGCGCAATGTGTTTGCGTACTGCGTACAAACCGTGCCGCGCCAGATAATCTTCGTATGTTTCGTCACTAAAATCTAAAAGTACCTACTTATACACCTCTACTACAAGCAACATATAAGATATGCAGGTAAATATTAGATGAATATTAATACCAAACTATATTCGGCGATATATTCTTATCATTGCCATATTCTAACTAGATTCATCTTAATAGGGTAGTCCCATCACCACATCTAATTTTGTACAAAATTTTATACGCAAATCCAAAATGGGTATCTACAACAAAAATAAAACTTTCTGGGAAAATAGCAATCAAATCTAGTTAACCTAAATTTTAATTTAAATAACAGTTGATATTTAATATGTGACTCGCTTTTGAGAGATTGCAAAAGTTGTAATAATAAGCCAATCAGTAAACATAGCGATGAGTAAATGTCTCTGCCTTTACAACAATCAACTTCAACAACTCTTTTCATCGTTATCAACTACACCATAAGCTTTGACGTCATGTCTTGCGTCATCCCTTTTCTGCCATTTTGCATAGGCGCTTTTCGTGGAGTCTACCGTCGGATTTTAATTAAAGTAACATAACTTTTTTATTAAAATTTTACTTAATATTTAAACCCATTTAACTACCCTATTAATCTATACTGTTTTTTAGAAATTACCTTTTACATAACGCATTTGAAAGACCAGTCATTTTGTAAATTTTATTAAGCTTTTTGGGGTGGTCGCTGTTTACTAAAGTCCTCACTTTGTTTCTATAGCCTGTAGGTACTAAGGCTGCAGAAAAGATTAGCTCGGAGTCGTTTTCGCATATTAAACTATTTATCGTCAAAGTAAAAGGGACCTAATTACACATGTTAAGGAGTCTCAAATCCTCTAATTCTGATTCAAATGTTCTGTCAAAAGCCCGAGCTAAAGAATTGTAGGCAAATTTGAGCTTTTTGCAAATAAGATTCATTTACTCCGATGCGAAAGTATTCCCATACTCGGACGACTACTCCATTGCGAACGAGCAAATCTTGTACTAAGGCTACTGATGTGTTTACACAACATTAAGTATCGCTAGATAATTAATATATAAATGAGTTAATAAAATAGAAAACTTTCATGACTAGGTTATACATTAGTTAAGTATACAACGTGTAAATTAAAACCGAAATAATACATCACATGTATGGCTTTAGATGTATATTATGTACTGTCTCTGAGTCTTTGCTGTGAAAACGAAACGCTAATAGTTTTTGAGTAGACCATTGCCATAGTTTTTACTGAAAGAAATCAGATACAGTCCTAATATCACATGCAAAAGTATATTCAAGTGACTTCTGTCACTTTATTAGGTACGCGTCGCGTAGCGTAGGTACTATGCACTTGTCGGTCTTTTATCTTCAATAGTTGCCATAAGTAAACACTTAAAATGTTTGGAATTAGTTTGAATGGAAAAATATGCTTCGTTTGATTTAATATTTTTACAGAGTGACTCCTTATGAAATATACTTATGCACCCGTCAACAGTATTTCGCTATTCCGTATCGCGTTGTAAAAGCAATTTCTGAAAAACTATAGTTTACAAATTCCTTCCAAACCTCAAATCAATCTTATGTACTACGTTTTGGCATTTCCTAATTTTATGTATTTATTTTAAGGAATCAGCGGAAATTAACGCGCATATCGAAATGAAATGGCAGGAGAGTAAATATCATGTGTCGCCGGTAAATATTTAGTTTCTTTCGTAGGAGAATTTGTGCAGAGGTGGACCTTTCAGGAGTTCGTCCTTGTAGGCGGCGAGAATGGCTCGTGACACGCTGGGTTCTAGTGCACTTGTATCCATGTACTGGCGCATCATTCTGTAATTTATTTATATGTTTATTAGTAATCCAACAGCACAGAATTAAGAACGTCCAGAACCCTCATTCAGTCTTTATTACATACAGTGCATTGTGTCCAGAAACAGTGAGACGTGCGCGGGGGGTATTCACATTGGTTTCCCATATTCCGTATTTTATAGCAAAGGGTATATATAGAACATTAGAGGTAAAATTATTTTTTTGATTTATTTAAACATCTTTATTGCGTAGCTAAAATAAACACATACATAAAAAAATAGAGGCTAAAGGCGTCTTTATCACTAAAAGTGATCTCTTCCAGGATATCTCTTCTAGATAGGAATACGTATACATGAGAGACGAGAAATCGAAATTACAATAAAACAATAATAATAAAACGTATATTGACACACTAAAAAATTATTACTGTTTATTGCTAAATGGAGTGAAGTAACTAACCGCCAGTTCGAGAAACACTACTAAAGAGGGGTGGTTTTGGATGCTTCAATATTAGTCGTGTACACGGTTTCTGTATGTTCTTAATTCTCTGTCCAAAAGCTTAACAAATTATTTTGGCTATGTGTTTAACTTAATACTAAAATAAGGCCAACTCTGGATTACAGAACTTAACTGTCACGATTAAGTAATAGGTTGAATTTCGATATCTACAAAACAATCAGTTACGATAACAGTATGTGTCCATGAATAAGTGAGTATGTGTTTGTGACTTCGTGGGTTTTAATGCATGTGCATGTGTGTGTATCTTGATTTATGTAAAAGACTTAACTAATTCAAATTCGAAATTTCTTTGTTCATGTAGGCCTATCACAGGCAATTATGAAGCGTTCATACATATATGTTTACATAATTGTAAGGGGATGGTGATAACTTCTTCGCCAACTTAAACCTAAAGCTACAAGGGTTCCAAACGCGCCCTGGTCTAAGAAGAGCCCACAACAAACTTAGCCGGGTAATTTTATTTGTTATCACATCGCACAGTAAATTTATATTAAGCTATATGAAGTTAGAGCAATAATTGATGTCAAATCTTGTTATCTCGTGACGAGTTTAGTTATTTAATTCTTTAATTGCGTGTTCGATAAATGAAAAAAAAATCATGTACCTAGACCTTATTACAGGAACTTATGAAGCGTTCATACATTTAACATGTTACACTAATGTTAGTGATGGTGAAAACTGCATTCGTGAACTTAAAACTAAAGCTAGGAGGGTTCCAAACGCGCACTGGTCTAAGAAGAGTTATTTTTATTATAATCATGTGATATGTGACCATACAATGGAATAGGTATATCAATATTAGAATATTTAACCTGCATTGGAGAGGCGTGGTGGGTCTATGCTCTAAAAGAGTCTGTCCTATGTGCAGTGGCGTGCATAGAGGGTATGCACAGGGTATGCAGATGATATAAAATGAAGAAAATGTCCTGTCCGAGTTATAAAATACTTGAGAATAGACAATGTAAGAGTTAATAAAAGCCTTAAGTATTTAAGACTCGCACTGGCGATTTTATCCCCTATTGGATAGGGGTCCTCTGCCCAGCGGATTATAATGATGATAAAATTTAACCCGAAATTCCACGGTTTACGTTAGTAGGTTTTCCTTTATTCATGTAGGAGAGCAAGACCTACGCGCTTCTAGGCCATATAGCAGCCGGGAAAGCTAAAGCCGGAAGGGCATTCGATATTTGCGGTGCGTATTAGAAACGAGGGAGCAAAGGGTGTCGAAGGAAATACGCAACCAATGGAAACCACTGCGTTCAACAATGCGCCAGGAAGGTTGCCAAATGTCTTTGGCGTAAATGGCTGTGCTTGCTTATGCTAAACCTAATTGATAATCAGAGTTAAATTACCTGTTGGATGGATTGAGAGCGATGCCATCTCTTGTCTGCAACAATTCCGGGTGGTCGCTTATGGTGTCAGTGAGAGCTGCCATCATCACGTCTAAAAAGATAATTGATTTAAGGCCGCGCTAGACTAATACCGCAATTCGCTTCCCAAGCGTCTACAAGCGAAGTAATGAATAATGTTGCCCGCGTATATTATACGGTTTCGTACAAATCCAGTGGGAACCGTTTTTTTCCTTGGAAGCCAAAAGTTGACTGGTTGCTCAAACAAACAAACTTAGTAATACCAGTAAGGACTAATAAGGATAACTTTATTTGACTTCGTAACTTATTCTATCGTTAAATATATCGATCAAGTGATCGATGCTTATTTATCTGAGGATGAAAGTTTACTTTCAGCTTTGACGCGATGACGTCACGCAATTCTGACAGTGTTCGACGATGAAGAACTTACCGAGTACTTTCTTCTGTATGGTCCTTGACAGCTGTCCGCGTTCGGCCTCTAGTTCCAGGAACGACATGAATCGCTGAGTGGCAGCGCGCGCCGATGTCGGTTCACGGGCCAGAGATTGAGAAAACATCATCTAAACGAAAGTATTTGTTGAGGATTATAAGTCAAAACTACCCTCCTTAAATTTAAATACATAAAATGAGTAAACAACAACTTTTTTGAACTCGTGATCGACACTCATATATTGTACTTAATACAATTGTAAGTGACGTGTGTGTTTAGAAAAAAATATATTTAAACATCAAGTCTATTAGGCTGTGATAGCCCAATGCCGGGGTTCCCAACCATATTAAGTACTTGTTAGTTAGGCAGATAGGTGCAAAAAATATTGAATATAAAACCATATTAAATATTAAATTCTAACAAAGAAATTAAAGTACCCCGGCTGGCTGAGTTTGGTGGTTCACACAATTTTTCAAAGTGTGGCACAAGCCGTGACGCCGTTGTACAAAAACGATCAAACAGTACAGAAGGTTGAGAACCCCTGGCCTAATGGGTAAGGCTTCGGCTTCGATTTCGAGAGGACCGAGACCGATCTCCGGCACCTTTAACTTTTCGGAGTTGTGTACGTCCTAAATTATTACACTATATTTGCACGAGGGAAAACGGAGGGAATTTACACTCGTGGCTTATATTGTAGAGGTAATGCGAGGTAGGACACACAATCCGGACGTGCTAATACAAGTAAGGTTGTGTGTCCCCGAGGGGTATGTGAGGCGGAGGCGACGTCCGTCACTGCTGGAAGTACCGATTGGGCGGACAAATTTATTAAAAGAGGCACCAATGACGCGCTCCCTCCGCATCCTCAATGTCATATCAGAGCAATGTGATTTGTATTGTTGCGCTCTGAGTGAATTCACAAGGATCGCAATGTGGGTTATTTGTTACAGGAATAGGTAATTAAATATTATAATGTTAAGATTATTTTTAAAAAAAAAGCTAATCTATCGCATTAGGTTTAGAATAAGTATATAAACAGTGTTAGAATAAGAATATAAATAAATAAATAAATAAAACTATATCACTTGCCTAAAGGGTGAAAGAAAACGAGGAAACCTGCATGCCTGAGAGTTCTCCATAATGTTCTCAAAGGTGTGTGAAGTCTACCAATCCGAACTTGGCCAGCGTGGTGGACTACGGCCTAAACCCGTCTAATTATCAAAGTGGTCTAGCACACTAGAGGTTCCCAGCGAATTCCTCAACGCACAACTTCACACAATGATAGGTAAATTTTACCAATCCAAATTTCACCCCCAATACATTCCATTCAACAACTAACTTGTTCAAAGCGTGTGATGCTAAGCTTACCTTAGCGAGCTGATAAATGATCTCCTCTAAAGTGTACTCCGTATACAAAGTGTCAGCCGCACGAAGTTTCTCCATCATCTCTTCATACTCCTCTTCGCTGATAATCGGGCCATCCCGGTCGTAATCCGAGGTACCTTTAAATAGAAAAGATAATAATAAATATAATGCTATTTAAAACATATTTGCTGCACATTCTGGTCTGACCTCATTCTTTTTTACAGTAATGAAAAAAATGGAAAACAAAATAATAAGTCATCTTCGCAACTTAACGTATGAGTCGTGCCGATTCTTTGAAGTAGCCGAAGCCCGCTTTTAAGAATGAGCTGCGGCGGCTTTTCAAATTATAAGTTAATAAATATTCAGTTCCGATTATCGCGCTGGTTTCAGATCTTCATCTTCATCGACAACACATCAAGACATCGCTCTTCCTCCAAACTTTTATTTTATTAATTTAGATAATTACTCACTTATTTAAAAGTAATACGATCAAAACACATTTATTTATGTTTATATTTACGTTTATCTGGTGCGGGTCCAAATTTGATACAGATCTTACCCTGTCGAGCGCGCACACTCTACCGAGCCCGGGGCCTCGATGCGCTTTGAATATATATTGTAATTTAGCGTGATGTTAATTATTATTTTTTGGTTTCATTAAATAAGGGCATTATCATTTAAACTATAGAAATGGATTCCTTAAAGTACATACTATTTTTTAATATAAACTTTTTATTGAATTTATGTTCTATTCAGTACAAAATATCGTGTTAAACTAGCGATACGGTTTTGTGATTATTTATCGATATTCTTTTACGATAAGGTTATATGGCTGATATTTAAGCATTTTATTAGAGTAAATTAAATGAATTCTCAAAACAGAAATAGTAGCTAGCAGTAGGCTTTAGAATGTTTTTCAGTAAAACTAAGTTTGGGACATTAATCACTGTGAAATCATTAGACAAGTATTTTTATCATTTATTGAAAAGCGTGTTAATATTTCCTATGATAGTTAAATAGGCACTAGAAATCTTAGATTATGGCATCTAGATGTAAACTGTCTCTTGAGTCTTTTAATAACTTACTAATAATGTTAGTCTGGAGCATAGGGTCATAAGTGCGCTTGACGGGTTCAGGTCGAAGGTCATTGGAGACGGGTAGCGTCGGCATGGCTGCAAGGTTGTTGCTCATGTCCCAACTCTTGCCGGTGATCGAACGAATTATATCCGGATTGCCTCCGAATGGGAACGATTGCAAGTTAACCGGGCGGTACTGGTATTCCTGTAAATAAAAAAAAATTAAGGTAAAAAAACGGATTGAAGATTATTTAGCATCGAACAAAAATATCAAACTCAAAATTGCCATAGTGCATTGTTTCATATTTTAAAAAGTTCCAAGCCCGAGTAATGGAACGCTAACTAAAATTTAAGAAAACGTATTGACTTGCGGTTTTCCTCTTTTTAGTTAAAGGAGAATTTTGGTTTTAAATCCAATTTGTAAGTGGAAGTGGGGTATTTATACAGTCACACCTAACTTTAACTCTCAAAAATATTACAAAAACTTCTATTGCAACAGTAGGTCATTATGTATTCATAAAAGCTTCAAAAAATTGTATTATATTTACTCCAATTTTTCAATACAATGTTATATTCTTTATACCAAAACCATACATTTGTTTTCTACTGGTAGTGTCTATTTAACAAGGCTTCCATGTAACTATAACTCACAAGTTATTAACGTCTCGTCAACTTCGAGCATCGCACTAGGTACGCATTACTTCGGGTCGCTGAGCGGCCGAGCAAAATTATAATACATTTGATTTATCACGACACCTACTCTGTTCCTATACTTCATTTTAGCTTTGCCGTAAATAATGGCTGTGCAACGAATTAATGTTACATTAAAGGAATTATTCTCCACAGTACGTAGGTACATAATATAAGTAAATACAAAACCATGCGGGGCATTTTTGGGAATATTAAAAAACGATAGAAGTGTAAACTAAATCTTTGCACAGATACATACAGGATCACTCATGGAAAGCGTTCGGTGACGCGAGTTCCATGATTTTTGTTCACCCAAAAAGCGCTCAAGGCGCTAAGAAAGACAATTATTATTAGTTTTTTTTTATGGATCGTAAATCCTAACATATGGGTTTACGATCCATGAAAAAAAAACTAATGCCATGTGTTATGCCCTGGAGGGTTCTAACTGCGTCACCAGGGAATGGGGATGAGCGCAAAAGCTAGCCAGGAGTTGAGTCCCAGGGATCAACCACATCGGGGAGGACAGGAAGACGTCTACCCAAGGGCGCCTCCTGTAAGGGCTGGAACCTTAGCTGAGCTTAGGTCAACGTTTGGACAAGTTTCGGACTAAAGTTTAGTCCGAACGCCCCCGTGACCGTTGATAAGACCCACGTCGTTAGAAAATGGGGACCTCAATGTGATGATGTACAGCAATATATCAAGGAATAAACAAACCCAGGCTAAAAGTGATGAGGCACAGCAATAAATCAAGAAATAAACAAACCTAGGCTAAAAGTGATGATGTACAGCAATATATCAAGGAATAAAAAAAACTTGGCTAAAAGTGATCAGATACAGAAATATATCAACAAATAAACAATCCTAGGCTAAAAGTGATGATGTACAGCAATATATCAAGGAATAAACAAACCTAGGCTATAAGTGATGAAGTACAGCAATATATCAAGAAATAAACAAAAGTAACTTCAAGCTTTTCGGTATTAAGTAAAACCTACCTTAGAATTTTGTTCCATAATGAAGTTCCTCAGTTTTTCCTGTTGCGCGTATTCCTCGGCTGTTTTCAAATTTTGTGAATAATGGGCGCGGAGATAATCAATATTAAACTTGATCTCTTGAAGGAACGCAATGGCCTCTTCTTTAGACATCTAAAAAGTTAAAATTAATACATTAACGAATTATCTAAGCCTAAAATGTAAATGTTTGATGAGTTAGTAATATTACCATTCCCTCTTGGAGGAAATCTTCAATAGCAGTAGTTACTCCACGTTCGTCTCCGGTCCAAAATACGTACTCTGCCATGTCGAGTGGAGAATACTGCACACCAGCGTATGCAGCGTAATGATCCATCTGAGAATATTATTATTGCTTAATTTCTTATTGCATACTTTGCACAATTTATGCACCTTTATATTTAGTTAATATTTTCACATTCAAACTCGCACAAGCATGTCAGACAGTAAATAGGGTTTGTAAGTTTTAAGGTTATTCACTTAATAACATTACATTAAATTAAATTTATTTCTGTAAATAGTGTCCGGTTTAAACGGCTAGATACAAAAATTGATCATGTATCGTCGGTAAGGAGAGGTCGACGTGATTTCGAACGTCTTTGCGGAGGGATATGCGCTTTGCGACTAGAAAAAATGTGAACCCACCGTAAAGCGAAGAACCACTTTAAAAATATTCAGCTTTGATCAAACAACTCCTTAAAATTGCGAACTGGGCGTAAATAAAATCTCCCTCGAAATAATATGATCTCGAATGTCAGTGGAAGCATCGAACGCTAATCTTGGTTTCGTCATTCCATTTCTCAGCCTTCCTCAGTTTCCAGCAATGGGACATTAAATGTCCCATGTTTGAAACAGGCTTAGTCTCTCGTACGCAAGAGGACATTAGAGCATTATAAATACCAACGTACGGCTGCACCGCAATAAACCCTACTCACCTGGGAGCAAAGAGACCAAATAGAATGTAAGATTTGTTGTATGAGTGTTACGTAATATTGACTTATAAATAAAAATGTTTGTGAAAATAATTTTCGCTAGCGATTGAACGTATATAGAGGACATTTTTTTCATATCAATTCTGGACACGGTCCTGTGCACGTGAAGGAAATTTTACGGTCCCTCACAAAATGTTCCCTCATACCTTTTGTGAGAGATGAGCTTTGCGTTTTATGACTTAACTCAGTCTGGAACACTCATAAAGCCAGTTAACGACAACATTCACTTTAGTTCTATTACGTAGTTCTATTTTTAGCGAAATCGAAGATAAAACTGAGATTACCTTCATTACCTAACTGGGAATGCTGGCATTTTGTGAATTTTAAAATAAAATATTGTGTTAGTGGGAGGCTAGAACCAGTTAGCCTCCAAATTGCCATCCTCACCTGCGTCGAGGTGCGCCCTTTATAACCGACAAGGCTCTGGCAACCGACAAGTGGCGGTGTAACCACTTTGAATCTGGTAGTTTATGCAAATGGCACATACTGGTGTCGGGCAGAAGTGACGCCGGTGAGATCAGTCTGCGATGACCAACCCTGCGTGGTCATTATCGCGCAAATAATTGTATGTATAGAGAAAAGAAAGCCACAGCCCCTAGTTCCCGGCAACCACGCTATTCCTACCTCTGGCAGCTGTTATGGTAGCGGCGAGTAAAGAATATCCGGAAGAGTCGCGAGGAGCCGCTGGAAACAAGCGACCCTTTTGAATTTTGAAACTCTATACAAACGACCTATGTGTAACAATGGACAATCGGTTGAATTCATAATAGTGAGGAAATAAAATTGAAAGTGAATAAATCGTTTAGTTAGGTTCGTGCAGTGTTTACACAGTTTCATAACAGTAAAGGCGTACATAACATCGCACGGTGCGAATGTATGAAAATACTAATTCACAACGCAATAAACAATGACACGAATGTAATTTGGTGTGGTTAGGTGTGGTCCTTCCAATGTTCGGGTGGTCAGTCTTGCGACGATGCTACATAATAGAGAAAATATTTTGTACTAGGTAACAAGGATCGCGAAGCGGTGATAGCCTTGTGGGTAGGACTTCAGCTTTACTTCCGAAGCCCGAGTTCGAAGCCCGGCACGCACAGCTAACTTATGTAAGCAGTGCGTTTTAAGAATTAAATATCACTTGCTTTAATGTTGAAGAAAGCATCGAATTAAGAAAAAACTGCATGCCTGAAAGTAATCCATAATGTTCTCAAAGATATGTGAAGTTCACCAATTTGCTCTTAGCCAACGTGGTGGACTACGTCTTAAAACCTTCTCATTCTGAGAGCCTATGCCCTGTAGTGGGCCGGTAATAGGTTGATGAATAGATCATGGATTGTAAAAAAAAATGCGGACTACTGTTCTTAATAAGAAGAGAAAATTATTTTTGTCGAGAGTATAAAAGCGTTGACATCTGTCTCATGAAAATGGTGTCAACACGTGCATCATACGTAACATTAACGAGTGTACAAAACAATAAGTCGTGTGAGCTCGAATATTTCTACGAAGCCACCTCAAATCGAGGAGCGATTGTACATATAAGGAAACATATTTAATAGCTGACTTACAAAAGGTTGTCGAATTCTAATTGAGTTCATAGATGCAATACAATTTCAATCGGATTTCCCGGCTGATGGTTGAAGACTGTTGGTATTGGGAATAATTCGTATACAACTTAGTATACAGCTGAACAAACTTGAGCGTCTCCAAAATCTTGCTATTCGGTTCATATTTGGCCTACGCAAGTATGACCACGTATCTGAATTTCGACAAAAGCTCAAGTGGCTCCCTATTCGCCGTCGCCGAGATATGCATGTCCTTTCTCTACTGTACTGTTATTTAATCCTAAAACACCTGCATACTTGAACGAAAAGTTTGATTTTGTAACGTTAGAAAGGCAAGACCTATAACTTATCACTCTTGCTCCACTATGCTACTTGTCTATAACTGCTTTATGATGATAAATAATGTGCAATGAATGCAAGCAATAAGAAATATTTAGTATGTTTCTGCGTTTATACAGCCATTCATGTATTAAGTATGTTTCTGCGTTTATTCAGTCATTCAGGTAACAGTTTTTTAAGTTTAAAATATACATAATGATGTATTCATATTTACGTTATGTTTCATTTCTTTGGAGATATCTGCATTGAAAGCTCTGCGTACAGCAGTATGTCCATTTTGTGGATTGCTCGTTCCCAAACCGGGTTGTACTAAACGCGCTGCGCCATGGAAAATCTAAAAGAAAAATAAAAAGTTGAAGTTTATTTTTATGAAAAACTAGCTGAACTCGTCTCGTAGAATATCGTGTTTCCGTGGTAAGTTATAGATAAAAAGTATGCTATCAAAACAATACTTGTAAAAAATTACCAAGTCTCGTCCACCAAGTCGCAACTCTCGTTCTCCCACCTTAAAAGAGTGTGAGATCCATGTAATACCAAGTTGGTTGCTTTATTCAGCCTCTACTTAACTTCTCTCTCAAGTTTTTAAGTAATTAGCTAATCTAACAACATCTTATTGTGACCATATCAGTATTAAAATCTCACCTGTTCCAAATAAAATAGATTCAAATCATCATTTCAAATCATCTCAAAATACATAATAAACTAGCATATTAAATTAAATTATTTAATGCGATTTGAAGCCTCTATGTTAGCTAGAAGTGCCTTAGAGTTTTGACGATTGGTCAGTCAGTCAGTGAGTGAGTGACAAAATTAAGATTATATTATATTTATGATTCGTTATGATGCTTAAACTTATAGTTCTAATTATATTAAATTGAAATTAATATAATTTTATTTACTGAAAATTCATGATTTTAGGTTTATCCTATTTTCAGTTCAACCATTTTCGACCCCCTTGTTTCGAAAATTCTTCTTCAGGTCGAAAATGGGTGAAAGACCTGAAAGAGATCGGGCTCTGGACTGACAGCTTATTCTAACTACTGAAGCAAAGAAGCTGGAAAAAAACAATAGTTAAAAGACTTCGCGAAAAAAAAACCTCCTTCCTTAGTAAAACTTACTTTAGTAGTTTGCTCTTCAGGGGCTGGCGTAGTGGGTACGGTGGCATCTAGCACGCTTACGTGTCCGTCTTCTTGCACTAGCACCTTATGCACACCTTCTGCAGGTACGTCGATCTGCGTCTTAGCGTGAACACGGGGCTTCTCGTCTCCATTTGCATCTGCTGAAGCGTGCTGTTCCAGCCGAGATACCATGTCGCCATTTGATTTTACAGAATCTGTGATAATGATTTAAATCTTTATTAATTTGGAACTGAATAGCTGTTATAGACGCATAATATATTTTTTTGTCGTTATTATTGTTGAATTCACAGTCGAAATAGAAATAAAAAATACAGATGCCAATAAATACCAGGATACGTTATTTGCAGGGGTATAGACTGTTGTAAAACTTCCTCCTTTTTTTGAAGTCTGTTAAAGTTACCGTTCAAAACCTTAAAGTACGTAACAGAATTTTAGATCACAGACTAGATTTCCTAAAATTTCGGCACATTTACGTAGTCATTACGTTCTCCAGTGACCATCACTGGAGAACATAATGACTACGTTGCGGTTTGTACAATGCTTCTTAAATAAAACATGTTTTCAATAATATGTCTGTTAAGCCAATGTAAAAATAAAATAGTTTAAGCACGTATTTTGAAAACTCCAACTCAGATTTTATGTATTATGGAATGAACTTATTGTACAAACTGTACCTAAATGCAAAATATACCAACAATTTATTTCAAAAAAGCCAATGCGCCTTTTGAATAAAGCTGTTTATTGAAAATAATTTTCCGACACAAGCCAAGTCGAAGATAAACTCCCTTTCCTTGTATTTTTCCTATTGTGTTGTGTTGCAATAAAATTTTTCTATTCTATTCTATTCCCTTTTTATGTTTAGACCATTTTTGATAGACGAGATTTTTGATTATTACGGAAAATTAATAACTATTTTCTGGTAGTCAGATTTTTGTGGAGGTAAAACTAACAAGTCTGATAGCAATAATAAGTTATTCGTTTCAGTTAGAAATGCTACACTTGGAGCTACGTGCTACGCGCTTGCTACGGGTAGTATGACCGGCAACCATGCGTCAATTTTATAAGTTTCATTAGCTTATCATTTATTTAATTGGATGGGACTGTTTTATCGATGCCAGCTATCTTAAGGGAAACTTTATTCTGAGCCAACAACGTTGTTATTTGTTTGTAATAGTTTTTTTATTTGTTGGTCAGAAATATAGAACATAAGTGCCCGTATCATTAAACCGCATATCTCTGCACGTTATTTTACTATCAAAAGTGTCAATCTGTATCAAATGTAAAAAAAACAAATAAACGCGGACAACAGCTAGTGGGTAGCCAATTATAATGATGAATCGGGTTTATTAACGCCTAATTTTATTAAGTTCTTAGCCATTTCAAGTAAAAGTATTTTTTTCAGACTACAACAACAAAAGATATGAAATAACCTGAATACCATCTGAACATGTTACGACCCACTTTATTCGAAAGTGTGCTACTACGGAAGTACAGCTTCCGTCCTACTTACGTCCTACACATCAGTTATACGAAATATGGATGTGCCTGTATGTTAAAAGACTTCCGTACATTTTTCCGAGGAAAATTTTGCCTATTTACAATTTCAGGCTTTAGTCTATCTCTGTGCGAAATTTTACCCATATCCGTTCAGTTCCGGCTTGATTGAAAAACAAATCTTTCGCATATATAGAACTAGTGGATGCCCGCAACTTTGCCTACGTTGGATTTCTCACGTCGAACACTGCCCTGCCACCCATTTATGCAAGTTGGACAAAATATTGTCATATTTTGTCCAACTTACGTTTTATTCTGATCTCCAACCTATATTACTTGTTTTGCAAAATTGTATGCATTGTGTAAAGTTTTTATCTTATGTGGTGTACAATAAAAATGTATTCGTTCATTCATTTATTACTGTAAAGTTTAACCAAACTCCAAATCCAGAAGTTTTTGCGTGAAAGAGTAACGTACATTCATCCATTTATCCTTACAAACTTTCGGATCTATAATATTGGTACAGATTAGTAAGCATTGTTGATACTTATCGAAATAAAAAGAGTTTTCTCTTATTAAGTGACAATTTAGTTGCAAGTTAGTTTGCAAGTAAGCTCGACATTACTTGATATTGCAAGTTAGTTAACGCATGCTAACTGCTAACTTGAAAGGCAATTAATTTAGCCCTAGTCACTAACGAATTTACGTAGCTGCATCGTACTAAACGCTAAATCTCTAAGCGATAGGTACAGCTTTGTACAGCGAGCTTTGTGCGAGCCAATTAAGATTCACCAGGACCAGGGACCAGCGCCAGGATCGTGTATTATTTGATGAGATCTGAACATCGAATCACAAACCGTACCCTTATTAGTATGCGATTTGAGAGTTTGCTTATAGTATAGAAACGCGTGGTGGACTCCGGCCTAAACCCTTCTCACTGTGGGAGGAGACCTATCGGCCCTCTACAGGGCACGGGTTCATATGATGATCGCGTTAATAGAAACGCTGTATCATCAGAATAAATAGGGACTTATTTACATAAAAATAAAGCTGTCTTTGTCTACATTTTTATATATAGCTCTAAAAGTACGTAGAACGATGGTAAAAATATAGTAGTGCAAAATGCAGGACTTTAAGGGGTAGAATTTTAAGTCTATTTTCCTGTGTCGCTTTCATCGTTTCAATAATTTTACAAAGACAGTTTTGAATAAATGAATTAATAAAAGGTACACTTTTATTTTACACCACAGATAAAATAAATTACTGAAATATAAATACAATAGTAGTTGTAGTACGGCAACAAAGGCGTAAAAGGAATTACTTGACTATAAATGCAGGTGGGTGAATCAATTATATAAAATATCATACCTATATACAGTTTTTGACTTCACTTACCAAGTCTGTGGTATTCCATGTGCTCAGTTTCCATACCAGGAACCGTCTCTTTACTTGCTTCTTCTGTTAAACAAAAAATAGAAGTAATAAAGAAAAATACACAACCAAAATGGTGAATTTAGATTGTCTGATTCGATTTTGATATAGGTTATCTATTTTTTTTTAATATATGAATAGCGGGTCAACGAATAAGTGAATCACCTGATGTAAAGTAACACATATTAAAAAATACTACACTAGAAAACAAACTTAGGTTTAAATAGCTTAGGCGTTTTTTGTATTTTATTTGTTATATGGTCATATTGCCATATTGTAATATAAATGAAGTTGCTTTTAAATGTACGTCACTTTTAGATTGTTATTTACTTACTCTTTATTGTAATTGATGTCGTCATCATTATTAGCCTAATGTCATACATAGTTCTGGGCTCAGGTCTCAGATATACCTAAAGAGCTTAGATTATGATTGGGCACCATTTAGTTCCAATGTTCGTTCGGGTCTGGTTTTTTTAGCATTACCAAATCGAGCCTATATTAAATATATATAATGTTTGGGCAAACATTTTGGGTACTTTTAAAGCCTTATACCTACTATATACTACTAAGTAAATCCTTTACAAAAAAAAAATCCTAATTGAAAAAAATCAAAATTCTAAATTTTTTTATTTCAAGTAGGCCTAATACAAGGACTTTTGAAATGTCAGTCTGTGTGTAGTGACTCTACCACCGGTTTGGAAGGCAGATTCTACCGAGAAAAAGCCGGCAAGAAACTCAGCAGTTGCTCTTTTCCAATATCAACAATTTACATTTTACATTTTAAAATTTATTTTTCTATCTTGTGAGAGATGAAAGTGGAGCCGGATGCTTCCAAGCAACCTTGGCATTAATAATAATGCGAGTATGTCGTCGTTTCGTAGTAGAAGAAAATACCGATATTTTATATCATGAAGTGCATAATAATGAAAACAGGATTGCCAGGCACTCTTGACTCTACTAGAATCACTCATTAATATTTATAGCATCCTTAGCTTTAAACATAACATTGCTGCTGTTAAAATTCCAGATAGAAAGTCTTCTTGAGTTTTGTAAAATCCCCTACATTACAAATTTAAACAAGACTATTCTATTTTAACTAAAAATCATATTTTCGTTTAATAAGTGATTCATAAAATACGTCCTTGTGATTTACTAAAATATTTGTCGCGAAATATACGATGTAATATTCCTAATTTCGCAAATAATTTCCACACTTTTAGAACAGTTCATACTGTAGGAACAGTAAAACTAATAATGCTCTGAGGCTAGGCTAACTAATATGCCCGAGCAATAATTAGATATACTTTGCGGGTTGACATAGCTGAGATAACTTTAGCGATATGTATAACCTTCCATCGATCTACACTGGACCATTGTACGGCCTTAACCCGTTCTCATTGTGAGAGGAAACCCGTGCTCTGTAATGGGTTGATATAATGATGATGATGATGATGACCATTGGTCTGCTATGGTAATCTTTAAAGTTTGTGATAACTTGAATAAAAAAATCACCCAATGGTGATATAAAGTTTTATTGGAAAAAGATGATGTGTTATCATTACAAATCTAGTTTGTGGAACATACACTATGCATTTGGATGCGACGAGTGTTGTAATAAAAAAATCACCCAATGGTGATATAAAGTTTTATTAGAAAAAGATGATGTGTTATCATTACAAATCTAGTTTGTGGAACATACACTATGCATTTGGATGCGACGAGTATTGTAATTATAATGTTGTGTTATTACTAAATTGTTTCCTAAGACAATAGTTTCCGCAAAGTAAGCGGCGTTTGTTATTAGTTACCTACCAATCTCGAGAGATAAGTAGGAGACGAGATCAAAAGACTCTTCTCTATAAACAAGTAAGATTACTTTCTGAAGGGCAAATTAGCCCTACGGGGCAGGATTGCCTACTATTGAAACTAGAAAACTAATAATCTCACTCAATAGTAAGGTAAGCTTTGATGGCCCACAAATCAAGCGCATGCCTTACTCAAAGCATAAATTATGCTCGTCTCGAAAGCATATGGTCTGGAATTATAATGTCAAATATCTATGTCCACTTACTAACCCGATCAGAAACTATTTTGAAAACATCGTTTTTAAATTAACAAATTTAGTAAAATTGCCTAGCCTAAGGTAAGATTTAGAAAAATACCGGGAAATTAAAATTATCATATAGTGCCAATTCAGTTGATCACAACATTCCAAACTTAACGGTTATTTCTAAACTAACTAACACATTTCTAAACTAAATTTACAGGTTAATAAACCTGTAAATTTAGTTTAGAAATGTGTTTAGAACAAAATTGCCACTATTAAGTGTTTAAAAAGTAGACCTTGAAACGGCGCGTATTGTGACGTGTCCTTACTCTTGAGCCCCGACTGCCAGTTGCTTGGGTACTGGATTGTTTTATAAATTTTAAATAGTGTGTAGTGTAATAAAAGCATATAATAAAATTCTATATTACACAACAAAAGAAACAACTCATACTTAAACTTAATGGCTGTAATAGTAGCGTTATTACTAGTGATCTCTTCTAGACAACCATCAAGTGTTAAGTATAGCATTATACTTGGTGCACAAATAAATATATATATAAGACAAGCGGACCCCAGCGCCATGTGTTGGGCTAATTTGTGAATCTAAACCATCCAGGGTGGCACCCAAGCGTATACCAAAAAATTCATTCAAATCCGGCCGCCTAGGAGGAGTTCAGTGACATACACACGCACACAAGAAATATATATATATATATAAAGATGTACATTTTATATAAGCTACACTCTAATTAAAGCATTACTGCTTTAATATCCTGTCAAAAACAATATTTTCAAATTTTGAAATTTAATGGAAGGTTGTTATTTTTACTGTTCTTCTAAATTAGTAGGTATTATCATAAAACTATTTTTATGACGTATTTAAATATAGAAGACTCCTAGTTTCTAAACGCATAGATGTAGAGCAATGAGCTTTAGTGCTTTCAAGAGCTTTTTAAGTGTTACAGTAACAGCCTGTTAATGTGCCTTTGTAGCGTACGACCTCCCTCGACTCCTTTTTCGGTATAAATGGAGTGCCTTGTGTAGCTTAGATACTACTACTCTCCTGTGGTTTTATTGGGTTTAGTACACTTCAGCGTAGCGCGCTGAGTTTCTATTTCTTAATTGCGACATACTTGAAGGGACTGCAATCTCAAAACAACAACTTGTCCAATGATCACCAGGTGTATTGTTGCAGAAGTGCACCATGTACTAAAACTGACATTAGCTAGCGGGACCTTGTTTCTAAAAATCCATAATTTAAAGACGGTTTCCAAAATATTTTTTTTTTGGTCGTAGTTCTTTTTGTTTATTTCTGAAATGGTAAATATCTTAAAGATCTGATGAAGAGTTTCGGACAGACAACGGTAATCTTCAAAAAATGACAACAAATCAACCGCAATTATCGCATAAATATATTGTTTACGAAAACATACAACATAACATCATGCCTGTACATTCGAAACGGGTTACTTGTAAAAAACAAGACAGATTTAAACAAAAAAGACTTCTTAAATTAATGTTATGCCAACATAAAAGTAAATATTTTTTTTTAATAATTTTAGCTTGAATACTGTGCGCTACAACTATCTATTGAGATAAAAATTAAAAAAATAAATAACTAACTTTTTATGGAAAATGTGGATGTACTCCGATGAACTGAATACATCTGCTTACGGCCTTGACTGCAATCTCATAGGGTTGAAAGTGATGATGCAATCTAAGATGGTAGCGGACTAAACTAAACCTATGCCCATAATCAGTTTCTTCGCAGAATCGTACTAACACGCTTAATTGCCTGGGACTTCACACTTTTGTGGTTAAGACCACAGTATTCACCACTGCGCCAGGGAATTCGTCCAAAAGTTAACTTTGTCTTTTAGTGCGTAAAACGCCATGTTGCGACTTCAGATTGGACTTATTTTACTATTTGATCAACACGATATAATACAACCGCCAATAACCAGGGTGACTAGGTGGGATTTTTACCAAAGATTACGTATTCGATCGCGTGAAAGTTAATTTCGAATCATATTGTATGGAAAGAATCTCCATGTAATCGCACTTAGATGACAGGTATTGGACTCCATTCTCATCAGGTATTTTTATCTATTCACTAATGCCTGCAACCGTGTAGCTCTCCGCTAATAGAAAATATACAATTCAAATTATGCATTATATTTTTAGTTATTCTTTATTATTACATTATCATTAATACATTTTGAATTATAGCCAAATTACTACTAATAACTATAATGTAACAACTGTGGTTAATACTAATAAAGAGGATAGATTTTTTTGTTTGTTTGTTACTAGAATGCTTCGAAAGTACCTACTGGACCGACGATTTTAACCATTTCTTCGCTAAAAGAAAGCTAAACTATAACGAAGTAACATAAACTATAATTTAGATTAAGCTACTATTTTATGAAGAAGATGATTGTAATAATTTAACCCAAAGTAGCACAATTCTTCCTATAAATATCATTATTTGGTGTGCGCTTAGAAAACTATTTATGGCACATAAGAAATATTTATTACATAATTAAAGAACTCATAAGTATCCCCAAAAAAGTTCGCGAGGAAATAACTATAAAATATCGAAGTTAAGTCGCAATAGCAGGTTTTGTGTTCTTAAATTTTATTACTGACGGCCGACTGGCGCAGTGGGCAGCGATCCTGCTTTCTGAGTCCGAGGCCGTGGATTCCCACAACTGGAAAATGTTTATGTGATGAACATGAATGTTTTTCAGTATCTGGGTATTTATCTGTACATTATAAGTATTTATGTATAATGTATATTTGTACGCTTATTTTGGGGATAGATGGCGATGTGTGTATTGTCGTAGTATATTTATTTATTTATTTATTTATTAGATCGTCGGTAGAAATAAAAGAGGTATATTAGTATCGCAGTAAAATTCTTATTTAAATAAATAGTTTTATCATCAAGGGTATTTATATAGCAGTCAAATACTTTTTAATTTTTTCCAACCGGACATATAATGTAAAAGTTATCGCGAGCCTAAAAAAAATTAAGGACTATGTATACCTAAACCAAACTCAACAAGAAAAAATTTTTTGAAAACTACACCCGATTTTTATTACAATACAAGAATACTCAACTTAAAACTTAAACCGCATCTGTTTTTGATTTTAATGTAGCTTTAAAATCAAAAACAGATGCGGACGAAGTCGCGGTATTATCAATACAATAATTAAATTTTCGAATTCGCTGTTAAATAAGTACGAAATTGTTAAGGTACCACTTCACAATAATTCGTAAGTAATAGAAACTCGTAAGTAATTTGATTTATCTAATTAAATTACTTGCGAGTTCACAGAATTCTAATAAAGGATCGTAAGAATTCTGTTTCTCTTGAAATTCCAGATCACGTTATACGAAATTAGTTTAGTGCTTACTTATTAGCATTGACACATTTCTTTCAGCAATTTTCCATTTGTTAGACAGCCCAAAAGTTATTGTAATATTTAAGTTAAATAGTTACTTATTGGATAATATATCGATGGTTTCACGAAACACTTTGGGTCGTTATGTTTTTTTAATTTATTTTTAACTACAAACATACTTACCAGACGTTTCAAAAGTGCTTGTACACCTACTTAAAATAAATGAATTTCAAATTTCGGATTTATCGAAAGTTCACTTTATCGATAAACTTCACATAAGGGCTATCACGGTTCACATATCTTACAATTTTCTATGAAGGATCTTTTCAACCTCTTTTTTGCGAACGTTATGTGTTGTAGTTAAAATAGTATTTCAGAATATAATTGCACCTTAGTATTTCGTTTTTGGTTCTCACTTACCCATTTTTAGATTTTCCAGTTCCTCGACCGGAACATCCTAAAACAAATAATAAAATTCAGTTGTATTAAGTCTAACGTGATTTTAATAATAATAATAATAATAATAAAGTTTAATTCAGATAAAAATCCATAGCTACAACAATAACAATTATCTTATTTACTATATTATAAACTAAAATTGGCCAAACATATAAATAATGAGCACGCTAACTATAAAATAATGTATATGTAAAATGAGGAAAAGTACCTTGCGACATCCAGTGAAGAAAATAAATAAAACATAATAACGCAAATAAAATATGCTGATTCGATTAACCCCTTTTCCAAGAAATGCTTTTCAGCACTTTTAACAGTGTTGAAAGATGAAATTGACCTACTTTCTGCAATTTCAAGGAATGAAGTCATCAATCAAAAACACCTAGAGGTGGTTAAAAATTGTAGGCGATAATTATTATGACCTAATACCTGTATAATTAAAATTCAAATTCAAAATTTCTTTATTCATGTAGGCCTATCACAGGCAGTTCGGCGTTCATACATATTTGTTTACATAATTGTAAGGGGATGGTGATAACTTTGTTTGCCAACTTAAACCTTAAGCTACGAGGGTTCCAAACGCCTGGTCCCTGGTCTAAGAAGAGCCCACAACAAACTTAGCCGGGTAATTTTTTTTTTATTACCATTTTACAGTAAATTTATATTAAGCTGTAAAGCTTAGAGCAATTCACAACTAAGGTTTTTTATTGTTTAAGTAATCCTTAATATTATAATACTGTCATCTTCTATAATCATTCGTCTGCCCAGCGAGGTGATTACGGGCAAACCCTCTCGTTGGGAGAAACCATTAGTCCAGCAGTGGACTGATACCACCGTGAAAATTTATTTCTTTACCAGATATTTGAGTTCAATGTTTCTGGTAATACCAATCATTAATAATTTAGTCGTATACATAGTGTCTATAGCATAATCTTTAAATTTATAATGGATGGCACGTCACTTCAAAGTAAGTTATAAATACCATTTAACAAAAATTAGACAAAACGTAAATTAAATGGTTGCTGTAATTACACCTGCAACTATGCCGGAACTCAGTGATGAATTGAATAAATAAGCATGGCGTTAGTCTTCCGCGGAAAAGTTCTGGACCAAAAAGTTCTACTTCTACTCGAATAAACTTCTGAGGAATATGATATATTATGACGGCTGATTGGCGCAGTGGGCAGCGACCCTACTTTCTGAGTCCAAGGTTGTGGGTCCGATTCCCACAACTGGAAAATGTTTGTGTGATGAACATTACTGTTTTTCAGTGTCTGGCTGTTTGTATGTATATTATAAGTATTGATGTATATATTATTCATTAAATATTCTTCAGTGATCTTAGTACCCATAACTCAAGCTACGCTTACTTTGGGGCTAGATGGCGATGTGTGTATTGTGGTAGAAAAAAAAATAATTTGGTTATTTTATACCAAGCCTATATCTATATTATACTCACAGGCTTATTGTCGCCCCCCTCTCGACCTGAAACAAAGACAAATATAATTTTAAAAATTGTGAGTGGTGTCTTCATCGAATAATCACACAGTACGTGCTGTGATTTTATATTTCTAGTTTGTTTTCCAACAGGAATAGCTTCTATTTATTTAGGTAATATTATTTTGCAAGGCTAAACAGTGTGTACAAAACCAGCGCAGAGTATATTATAGAAGAGGACGTAGGTACATGACAGGCTATATTTTACATGTTACGGTACGGTAGCAATGCGTATAGGATTTATACTAACACCCACACAAAAAATAAGTGTGCCATGGTCAGGTTACAAACCTTGGAATGCTTTAACGAAGAAGACCTTTAAATTTCTTGTTACTTAGTACAAAATTAAATTAATTTGTGAACGCCTGATAGTTATGAAACGTCGAAAATAATTTGTCAAATATATTCACATTTTATTTAAGAAAAAATATCCTTTCAAAGTAAAGTTGGAAGGAAATCTTATTTTCGTAGTCTTTATAAGGTAACCTAGTGTAATTTAAACTACCATACAGAATTCTAACTACTACTACGTAGCTCTATTGATCTAGAAAAGTAGTAATTTAAAGCCCAATGCACTGGTAAATATGACCGTGATTAATGTCATCATAATGAAGGACGTCATCAGTACAATCTGTCTCTTCTACGAGAAGTGGATTTTACTCGGTTGATTTTTCGTCTATACTTACAATAAAGGACAAAGAAAAGTTAGTTGCTGGTTTTTGGTGTTTTTGAGATATCTGCAGAAGCTACCAGTATTGAGTTAAGTAATTGGGGTTGTCAATCGCCGTGCGTCGGAGAGCACGTTTAGCCCTCGGTCATAACTGGGGCAATGTAGTTGGTATAAACTAGAAATGCATATCTTCTGTGAAAAAGGAGGACTTTTCAACAGTAACGCATTAAAAGGCATAATTAGCCTGTATTGTATAATTAATATTATATTCGGCCCATTGGCGCAGTTTGCAGCGACCCTGCTTTCTGAGTCAAAGGCCGTGGGTTCGATTCCCACGACTGGAATATGTTTGTGTGATGAACATGAATGTTTTTCAGTGTCTGGGTGTTTATCTGTATATTATAAGTATTTTATGTATATTATTTATAAAAATATTCATCAGTCATCGTAGTACCCATAACACAAGCTACGCTTACTTTGGGGCTAGATGGCGATGTGTGTATTGTCGTAGTATATTTATTATTTATGAAACTCTTGGCGTAGGCTGGACTATGATGAATATCACCAACTAACCCAAGTTTTTAATTTGGGTCACCCACGTTCTTTACATAAGTGCGCAACAACAACGACGGCTGAGTGTGTTTACATAGACGATCGTGTTTGTGCACATCCCAATCTTCCAAGAGCCGAACTTTTATGGCACTTTCACATACAATATCAGTAAACAACCGATGTTTGCTTAATGTCAACAAAATACGAGAGCAATCGCCATAACTACTAACGTCCATAATACGTTAATAATCAAATGATGGTTCAGGCACGATGCAGGATTTTCTACAAGATATATTTCGAGGAGTGGGTACGCCCAGGAACAATATTCTCCATCTCACCTTAATACCATCTAACTACGAGGAGGATCTTTAACATAACGCAGTTAATATTCTATGGACAAGAGATTTTGATATTGTGTATATTGTTAGAAATATATCTACTTCAATTTGTACAATGATGGCAATAACAACATTCGTTAACTTAAAATTAAAGCTATGAAAGTTCCAAACGCGCCATTAATAGTCTTGTGTTATTATGTTTGTTCCTGGGTCACGTTTTATGTGATTTATATGTCCTATAATATTTTATTTTCTACTACAACTAAGTTTGTTTGAAAAGGAAAGAAGGAAACCTGCCTTTTTCAAATTAAATATTTATGTAAAGCCGAATCAACACATTGAATTTAAAACCAAATTCTGATAAGTCGTCGAATTGCTACGACGAGAATAATAGAATGTATAGTGAGTCTCAGCGCCATAAAAAGGGATGGAGTAGGAGTAGATGATTGTGAGTACTTACTAGTTTTTTAGCCACCGAGATAATCTGATCTTTCCACATTATAGAGAAGATTTCTTAGAGTTTTGGTATAAATTTATATTGTATTATAATAACACCTAAAAAAAAAAACTTGGTATTTTTCGCGTGAAAAAACATGCTACGAGTCTGGCTTTGTGAGTCACGTTTCTTGTCGCCAAATATTATAAATGCCTACGGTCAAATTCCAACAATATTCCAAACACGTTTTACATCGTGTCACGTGTCGTTAAAATATTATGACTTTTTATGAGCTTTTTACACAGAGCGTTCGAGTATTCAGCTTGTTTTTCATTAAATGTTATTACTCTTGGAAGTTTTGTAAAAATAATAACAGTTTTTATATTAACAGCCAATGAGAATGCAAACACTAGTAACGGATTCCAAAGGGGTCTGACTAACTTTTCATTCTTGTCGCCGATTTTTATAAAATGGATGGCAATCGTTTCTTCTTTGTCACGCTGGTTTAGGCTCAATGACGTTATCTCAAATTCAATATAGAAAATTCACTACAAGGTATTAATAGAAAGCCAATTAATTCATTTACGTTACCTCTTTGTGTTTGACAAGTACCTAGTATTGATCAACAATGAATAGACGATAAACAAATTTCATTCTCATTGATTAATAGACTTTATTAACTGAACACAAGCGGAATTTTTAATTGGATAGCCCAATTTTATTTTCCCCGTAAACAATCCCATATTACTGCACTCTCACTCTTTTGTACCTCAATACTTGCACATATAAAAAAGGTCAATAACAACACGGACACGTTTCCACCAATTTAGAGCACAAACGCTTTCTCAGACAGATTCAATAGAAGTTTGAGTAAAGCAGCAAATGTTTGTTATTGAACATGAAGTTTTCGCTATTTAATTAAAACTTGGCGAGTGGTTGTGCAATATTAGACCTGTTGTTTGAGAGGCATTGTCGCCTGATTGTTATGAAAATTCAGTTTGTAAAACGTGTTAAACGTTTCTTAGTTACAGTTAGGTTTTATGCCTAAAAGTTCAAAACTAAAACCCGACGTGACCTGACTAAGACCAAAAACTAAGACCTATAAAAATAGACGTAGTCGGTGGCCATCCATGCAACTCTCTAAACTCTCGTTAAATTTAAACGGCCACAATTATAGCAGTGTAGAAGTCCACCGTTTACGCAACAATAATTTTCTCAACAACATTCTACGATAATCTATGTTTAGATACTAATAATAAAGCTGATGATGTTTGTTTGTTTGAACGCGCTTATATGTGGAACTAGCATAATGATATTCATACAAAGGTCCGGCAATAACCGTACAGACAGTGTAATCACGCGGTAAGTTCGGAGCGAGGAAAAACCCTTTCTGGCTTCAGTAGTTAGGGACCTACATAGTCTCTATGTATCTACTGTTGCAACGCTGTGAGGAAGTTGATGTTGGCATTTATTACGAGATCAATGGCGTCGAACTGTTGAACCTCTTTCTTCTTTACGCTGTGGTATTAGGTAGTAAACTTTGGAAACTAATAATATAAAGAATGAGTTTATGTTTACATTTAATTCTTGTTAAAGTAGTACGCCCAAGTACACACGGAAGATCATACTTCAGTATCGACCGCTGCAAACAAAGGCACTCAAAGCGGATGGGAGGAAATCCTGCTTTGCAGACTAAAAACTTCAGCTCTACACAATATGAAAAGGATACAGGGTTAAAAACTTTCGAGGCGGTAAACCTAATAAGCTGGTTGTATTTATTATTCAAGGTTCCATCCTTCCATTTATCCGTTAATCCGTGCATTCTTCTGTCTTTTCAGAATATGCAACATCACTAGCTGTGTCATGCGGTTTCACTCACAACCCGATATTTATTTGAATATGGTATCGCAGATATGAGAGTGATATATTTATTGCCTATCTCTTACATAAATTTGAACGGTAAATATTGACCAATCAATGCTAATGACTTTAGCAAAATAAAAAAAAATTGAAGTCCTTTTAAAATAAACAACCCTTTTGATATTTTTAACTACAGTAAACGCAATTTTTGGAATATTTCAGTTTTTTTGTATCGGCAACCTATGTTCTTTAGTTTTTACACAAAAATCGATCAAAACTATTTGCCCTCTAAAATTATAAAGATTTTTTTCAAATTGACAAATTTCGTGTATCTCGGAAACGGCTTAACGATTTGCACCAAGTTTTATATTAGGTCCTCACATATGAAATTGGCTTTTTGTGGTGCCGGCACTTTGATCTCAAATATCTCCTTTTTTTGTTTGGAATTCCAATTTCAAATTATTACAGCTACTACTTCTGTAACCTCTAATTCATTTATTTTTCCTCTTATGGTTTTTACTTTGCGTCACTCAGTTTACGAAATGGGACACTTGGAATATCGCGTTAATTACGAGTATGAGTTCCATCGTGGCACCACTAGTTCAGAAACGGCCTAAAAAGATTAATGCTGTGTATGGCGGTGGAATCGCAAAAACATACACAGTTTTTGGTTCCAAAGTTTTCTTTCTGGTAATTTCAACATTAAGTTCGGTTTTTCCATGTTTATCTAAATAGATATCACTTCCGAAAAAGTACTATTTAAAAAAAAGCAGACCGTATCTTACATACTCTTAAATAAAAGTTGTACATGGATGATAAAACTCAAGTAATACGGGGATACTCCGCGACTTGAAAGAGGAAATCCTGCTGAATTACCTCCTCGAGTTCTATATTACACAACATTTTTACCTACCGTGTTTCCTTTCGTTGATATGCCGACAAGAAAAGGATTCAGTTGAGATATTCGTAGAATAGACTAGATACGCATGGTATTTAGCATATGCCATTTTCTATAATTGGCGTTTGAATATTGCAATTGGGATGTCGAAACTATCTAAACTGTAGATTATTTATGACTAGTTATAAGCAACTTCGTCTGCGTAGAATTTCTTATCCATATTCACATGACAATAAGAACTTTTCCGGGCGCATTTTTTTCTTTCCAGAAAACAAGCTTCAGGTTAGTGAAACTTTATTTATTTTATTTATTAAGGCCCAAACAGTTGATTTATTAGGTACTTGAAATCGATACAACGAAAATAACAGATACACCAATTAACTAATAAGCCATACGAAACATAAAAATTTACAGCAACCGTACATCTAACTAATTACGAAAATTTTAAATATGTGTTTCGTACCCATATTTAAAAGTATCAACATAATATATAACATATACTAAAGTTGAAAATTGAAGTAAGTAGTTTGAGATCTATGAAAAGAGTCGAAAAATGGGCAGATAAAGTCGCGGCAACCACCTTCGTTACAAACAAAATAAAATTACATTTTCCATAGTACTTTGAAAGAGTAGGTTTTAATTTGTCATCCTTAAATGTTTCGTAAGTACACAGATAAAATCCAAACTTATGTATGTTGTTGGAATGCTTGTGTAGACGAGCTAGCGCGCTTTAGTATTTTGGCTGGAATTAACTGACGAACGGTGAGAATGTCCAACATACCATACCTTCATAGAGTGGGCGTTGCCTTTGTACATTAGCGAAATTTGAAGTGAATATTACGTAAAATAACTTTCGTACTCCAGCATGTTTTTATAAAAGCTTTAAAATATACCGGTTTCTATTCACCGAGATACAGATCACACAAATTCAGAAGACAAGGGTCCAAACACATGTTCTCTCTAAATTCCATACTTAGCTATTAGTTAAATAATGAGTTTCTAAACTATTTCCTGTATCTAATGTTTTTTGTGTAATAATAAAAATCTTTGTTCTTTTCTTCATCATCATCAAGATCCGTAGGCTATCAGCGTCCCAGTGGACACAGGCATACTCTCTCATAGAGGAAACAGTTTTAGAGCATAGATCCACTATGCTACTCCTATGCGGCTTGGTGGGCTCTTTAGATTGTTATCACAAGTTATTGATAATAATCGGGATAAGCCTTAGCCTAATAATACTGTTGGCCGTAGGCGGGTTGATAACGCATGAGTGAAAACAACCGGGCTTAACCGACACTCCTAGGCATGGGGATTGAAGCAAAGCCAAATATTGCAAGGAACCCTTCCTTTTCAACTATACATAAGCACTTTTCTACGTCTTTGAAACGTCAAGTCTGTCTGTTTGTAGTGACTCTACCGACGGTTCGGAAGGCAGATTCTACCGAGAAGAAGCTGGCAAGAACCTCAGAAGTCGCTCGTTTCCAACATCAACTATTTACATTTTAACAATTATTTATATTGTAAATAGTTGATATTGATGGCTAGCTTATATGTAGGTATAAAATAAATTATCCCACGGGAACCGTAGATTTTGCTGGTATAAAAAGTAACCTTTGTGTTATTCCAGACGTCTATCTCTGTGCTATATTTTACCCAGATCGGTCCAGCCTTTTCAGTGTGATTGAGTTACGAACTTCACTCCATCAAAACTTTCGCATTTATAATATTACAAGTAGTATGGATAAATTTAATAAATCGGAAAAGGCAGCGTGGCTTATTGGTTATTCCTGGGAGACCATTATTTACGTGTCACAATTTGTTTCGACTTTGACCTTGGTCGTTGATCCGAAATATGGATTTATAAAATAACTACGAAATCGTTTTTACACAGTGTCTCTACATTACTAACTTACTTTTAATCTTAAACTTTTAAGGATTCCGCGATCGTAGTTTGCGAACTCTATTAATAAACTCAGCGGGCGATGGAGATACTCATGCTCTGAGTATCTCTACGCGATCAGTAATGTGGAGATTCGTAGAGGAAACAGAGTTACCGACATAGCTCAACGAGTCGCGAAGATGACGTGACAATGGGCCGGGCACATAGTTCGGAGAAAGGATGGACTTTGGGGTCCCAAGGTGCTGGAATGGCAGCCCCGAACTGGTAAGCGCAGCGTTGGTCGACCCCCAAGGCCTCTGGATCCAAGCGGCACAGAACCGTGGAATTTGGAACTCCCTACAAAAGTCGTATGCCCAGCAGTGGACGTCTATCGGTTGATATGATTATTAATAAACTTGGCTGTCCCCCTATCCTTCCATCGGCTCGTCCTATAACTATTTTTTGTATTCCACTAGAAGTTGACTGCATTTCATTTTAATTTTTCGGAAGCACACTTGCCGATAACCACCTGAGGAGTTGCTACGGCGTCACCGGGGGAGTGGGGCGAGCGCGAAAGCTCGCCATGAGAAGAGCCCCAGGGCTCGACGACATCGGGGGGGAACGACATCGGGGGGGAAAGTTGACTGCAATCTCACCTGTAGCCTTAGTACGAGATTTGCTCGCTCGCACTCGAGCGTCGCTTTCGAGTATGGAAATACTCGAACATCGAAATAAAAAAGATCTTATTAGCATTACGCTAAAGCTCAAATTTGCATACAGTTCTTTAGCACGACTTTTGACAAGACAAAAAACAGTTTATTAAACAAAAAACAAAAGTACTGGATTTGCAACGCTAAAACAAGCAACACTACGTACATTTTACTTTGACGATACAGAGTTTGATACTCGAAAGCGACTCCTCGACTGCAAACGAGCAAATCTTGTACTAAGCCTACTGGTGTTAAGTGATGTTGCAGACTAAGATGAGGGCGCGTTAACCTGGAAGGAGTTTCTTTGCCACATGGTACCGGAAAGCTAAATCACGGCGGCTCTACTTTGTCGGCAGGGTGGTAAACAGCCAAGGTCAAAGCCTCCGAGGTTCTATGGTCAGGGAGCCAACAGTTTAAAGTCAAAAATAGTTTATTCAACTTGCATTATGCTATACCTTTTTCGAACGTTGTTTTTCGAAATTAAAGACTCTTTAACTTAGGGGCACTGCGTTGCCCTCGGGTAGTTCCGCCACTGCACAATAGTGCATGAAGCATTACACGGCACCGACATCATTTACGGTACGTAGCCATCCAAACGCAAAAGGGTCGCTACATAATTAACAAAGCCACCTCGCAACCCTTCCATGTTCCAACAAAACCATCCCTATTTTACACAGAGTGTAATCACCTGATAGCCACAAAGACCGATGTCACTTACCCTCCCGAAACAGGATATATATTTTGTATTTTTAAATACAGTTAAAAGAAAACTTATAAGCAGCTCCTTTAAAATGTAGTTTATCAAAGTTGCTTTACCTAAATCTATTTTTAAAGAAAGTAAGAAAAGAAAGAAAAATCATCTTTTTGGTCACACATTTGTGTCGAATTATTTAATTTGAATCAGTATCAAATAAAATTAAATTGAAGTGTCTAAAGTGTGTTTTGATTCAAAAAATAACAAAGCCACACGTAGATTTTTATAAGTAATATAATATGATTGCGGCGGATAGCATGAATTTATCATTTAATACGACATTCAAACGTCCTTTACGTTTGTTCGTTGATCTTGACAACTCTATACAAAGAGGATAAACCTAATTTCGGCGTTACGATTGTAAACTTGGTAACATAAACTAAGGGGTTTATAATTTATGTTAAGGCATTAATACTTAATAGGTGAAATGTTTTTTTTTATTATTTAAAGAGGCACATAGAAATTATGTAAATGTAGAATTGAGATGATGGCGATAACTACATTCGTAAACTTAAACCAAGAATACGAGGGCTCCAAATCCCAAACGCAGGGCGCGTCTAAGAAAAAGCCCACAACAAAGTTAGCCTTGTATTTTTGTTATGACCATCTCACATTGTCATTAAAAACTATTTAAGAAGCATCATGGTTAGATCCAACATTCATACCCAAGCTTTTTTATCGTTAACAAGTGCTTTTACTAAAATAGGTATTTTCTATAAGCTTACGTTTAATAAACTTTTTACTTATAAACAAAACTTGATTGATCTCAAATAAGTATAAAAATTGTGCGATTTTGAGAGGTCTGAAGTTTTGTGAATCATTTTAAGTTTAAGAAAGAGAAGGTATTTTGTTTCATTTCAGTTTACTTATGAAATGTCATTTTTATTAAAAAAAAAGTGTTTTATTTAAAAAATAAACGATTATCTTTTAGTATATTTAAATTTAAGTTTATTTAAGAAGCCCACGCGAGCACTCGTGAACGTTTTAGATGCGCGTGTACCGTAGTGTTAAATCAATGTTTCACACAGACAAAGGCGGCGAACTAGCTACTAAGAACTATGAATATGTATTGTTCATTGTTCTTAGACTGGCTTTATACGATGATACGAAGTGACAAAAGTCTGTATTAATGACAAAATGGTGGCAAAGGTTATATCTTCTCTAGCACCTATCTGTTATGACTTAATAATTTTATAATCGTCCGTCTTTCGGGACCTCCCGCAATTATAATTCACTGAATATTCATAAGTCATTAACATTACGCCGTTTTTTCAAAGAACCCTGCAGTAGCGCGTAATTCTAGACACGTCAAATTTAGTAGCAGAAACGTGTTATGCTTAAAATAATTATATACATACTAAGTAAATATTTTTATTTATTATTTTTACCAGCAATACTCCGCATATACTCAAACTGCTATTATAGCCATGTGCAGATATGTTTAATTTGTCGCTTATCAAATTTTTCAATCCCCGACGCAAAAACGACAGTTTAAAAACGTGTGAATGTGTGTGTGTGTGTCTGTCTGTGGCATCGTAGCTCAAGAACGGTTAAACCGATTTTGATTCTGTTTTTTGTTCGAAAGGTGAATTAGGAGTTTTCTTATCTATGTTTGATGAAAATAGGTCTAAAAACTCCCTTAAATTGTTATCAAATAGGGTTTGACTAATAAAATACTATACACTATAACAAATTTCAAATCCAAGATGGCTGACATCACAAAATGGCAAATTTTTTCCCCAATTCAATACGGATAGGTATCAAAAGAAATAATGTAATCTATATTGAAAGGAGGTGTTTTGGGTAATAATTTATATAATATTCAATCATACTCTGTGTAAGCGTGGACATTAAACACGCCATATCGCGTAGGTATGTGACGGCAGATCGGCGCAGCGGGCAGCGACCCTGCTCTCTGACTCCAAGGCCGTGGGTTCGATTCCCACAACTGGAATATGTTGGTGTGATAAACATGATTTTTTACCAGTGTCTCGGTGTTTATATGTTTATTATAAGTATTAAAATATTCATCAGTCATCTAAGAACTCATTATACAAGATACGCTTACTTTGGAGCTAGATGGTTATGTGTGAATTGTCGTTGTATATTTATTTATTTATCGTATTAGAACGGCGTATCCTGACTGCGTATATCATCACCCATCCACTTACTAAAATATGTGATAATGATATCCGTCCGAACCGGCTAAAATGTATCTATCTTGTAAACCAGTAGTATAATTATAACAACAGACTGTTGTCTGTCAGACTTTTGTCTGTCAGACTGTTGTCTGTCAGACTGTTGTCTGTCACACTTGTCGTTTCAAAGCTACATAAAAGTTGGACTTGTTATAAAAGAATTTTAATTTTGAAATACTATCGCGGATAATCAGAATTCATTTATATTAAAACCTTAAGTGGTCTTCAACATAAGGCAAATTTACAAAGGGATTATTACCACGAAGTTTTATGAAAAGATTACTGCGAAAATGACAAACAACTTTTCTTAATATTGTCAAGCTTGTTTAGCAGCTTTAAATATTTACACGTTCAAACCACGATTTTGCTCTTCAAGAATCAAAAATCTTAACCAAACACAAAGTTTTTTTTTTCTTATCTGCTATACGGTCTACTCGCGGAATTGCCTGTGTACACTGTTCGCTGATACTGTATTTCTTCTTTCCTATTAATGTTATAATTTAATAGTTTTATATTAATAATATTACTTAGTAGTCGTTTATAGCTAGGAAGGTTCTGTAAGAATTCAAGTACACTGAGGGCAAGTTCGTTATTTCTAAATGTCAAGTCGAAGTGAGTTCAAATTAAATAAACGAGTACAAGCGAGTAGATTCAATAAATATAAAATAACGAGGAACTTGGAAGTTTAGTATGGTTAGTTACGGAACAATTTCTATATTTTTTTTTTGTATAGTTAATTTAAAAATAGACGGTTGGTTCTAGTTACTACTGATAGTTTCGTGCTTTTCATGGATAACTATTTTGTTGCACATTATATCATTGTAGCTGTTGCCCACTATTTTGTCCATATTTTTTTCCTATTTTTTAAATCCAACGGGGACCGTTGGTATAAAAAGTATCCTACCTCTATCTCCAGGATACACACTATATGTGTGCGCTTGAGGCTTGTCGATCACTTGCCATTGGTTGGGCCATATGCTTTGCCCTACGATGATGACCTCCCTGCCGCAGTGGTCAGCGCTTGCTGCTTTGGTAGGTGGGAAGTCCAAAAAGTGGGACTGCCCTGGTTCCATTGGGGAATTTTTAATTTCTGAAATTTCTCTTTTTGGTCTGTCCTTTGCCGTGGCCGTGGCCAGTTACCTACTGACAAAGACATGCAGCCAAGTGATTTAGCTTTTCGGTACGATGCGCGTAGATACTGATTAGGAGTATGGGTATCAACATGGGCGTACCCAGGGCGGCTGCCCGCCCCTGCTCTTGGAAATCTCTCAAAAAATTAACTCTCTTTAAAAGTGTATGGCGGCCAAGATACCGACAGACAGACAAAAATGAAAATAAATTAAGTTTCGGCTTCAGTATAGATTATAGAGGGCCCTCTAAAAACTTTATACAAAACAGCCGTGGACGATCTGATCAAAAAAAATGTCACTTGCCCCCCCTAGACCAGAAGCTGGGTACGCCCATGGGTGTTAATATAACTTCTATACTTCCTTACTTCTTACTTACTTCGATCTTTGACGGTACCGTCGCTTACCATTGCCACCTTATATCATTTCAGGATAGTAATTCTAACCTTTAAACACAAAAATGAATAGCTGCAATTTCATTAGAATTCAAATTTCATCGATATTCATTCATTTATTTGTAACATGTAAATATGTAGAACAAATAAGTTTCACCTACCCACGCGAAAATATTTAGCTTCAGTTGCTATAGATATTGTAGGAAAAGAATATACAGTAGGTATGTTACCCTAGTTAGCGATCTCATTATACCTAGAATAGAGGCAAAACTCGGTCGCGCTATTACTTCGTTTGGTCGGCTTGTAAGGAACGTCATAATAAATAGCTTGTAACCATCCTAAGTAACTAAGAATTCTTCTTCTTCCTATCGAATGCAAAAAAGATTTAACAGATCCTTAGTTTCAAAGTATACCGCGTTCAAACAAACAAACCAACAAAAAAATTAAGTATAGATATGAAAACCATGAATTACAAAGATACAAAGATACATTTACATATTACATTTACAACAACCGAGGCTGTGGGTTCGATTCTCACAACTGGAAAAGGTTGTGTTATGAAGATGAATGTTTTTCAGTGTCTGGGTATTTATCTGTATATTATAAGTGTTTATTGTTCATAAAACGTTCACCAGTTATCTTCGTAGCATAACGTACGTTACGGTTACTTTGGGGCTAGATCGCGAAGTGTGTACTGTCGCAATATATTTATTTATTTATTATTAAAAATATTTATGAGAAATTATTTTAAATGTTATTAAAATAATTTCGCTTTTTAATTACGAAAACAATAGTGTATTCAAAATAAACATCGCAGAATGCCTCCATAAGAATGTATTAAAAAGAATGTACCTAAAAAGTGACTATCTTATCGGTGCGATGAAGTGTGGTTACTCAGTGAATCGTTAAGCCTTTGATCAGTAGCCTAAGCACAAGATCGCTCGCAATCGAGGACTCGTTTTAGAATATTAATTCTGTATCTTCAAGGTAAAATGAATCTAATTTCACCCGATTTAGAGCACATCGCGTACTGCTGATTTTTGTTTTACAAACGTTTTGTCGAAAGCCCGAGCTAAAGGATTGTACAAACATTTCGACTGCCGATTGGCGCAGTTAGCAGCGATCCTGCTTTCTGAGCCCAAGGCCGTGGGTTCGATTGCCACTACTGGAAAATGTCGTTGTGATGAGCATGAACATTTTTCGGTGTTTATATGTATATTTTATGTATTTATGTATGTTATTCATAAAAATATTCATCAGTTATCTTAGTACCTATAACACAAGCTACGCTTACTTTGAGGCTAGATGTCGATGTTTGTATTGTCGTAGTATATTTATTTATTATTTTTTATTTATTATTTGACCTTTAACACAATGCCAATTAGAACCATTTTACTCCGATGTTCAAATATTTTCATACTCGAAAACGATTCTTCCATTGCGAGCGAGTGAATCTTGTACTAAGGCAACAGAGTGCAGGTGGGTAGATCAAATATTGAAGGAGTATACACAGTATACGCATCGTCATGGCAACGCAATGAATGAGGGTTATTAAATATATCTATCTGATGATATTCGATAGCGCCAAGATTAATTTCATTAATCTAAATTCATTAGCCACGCTGATCGTTAGTAAACTGACGTCTTGTTAGTTAAGTGATTAACACGGAGTGTTTGAACATTTTAACTTTCAAATGCAACTCATAAAACGAGACTCATCTCTCAATTCGTATTCGAAAAACCTAATTTTCAGAAATGTATTTCTCCGACAAGTATGATAACTAACTAATTAATGACGTTCAGCTTTACATGACTTTTAAAATAATTTGGAGGAAACATATTAAAAGGCTTCCTTGACTCGTGGCTTATTTCGGATAATTTAAAAAGTCTTTTGAACATTTCTCTTTGTAAAATAACAATTCTTGGGCAAGACCAAAGTTTTTATCACAAAAAGGTTATTACAAAAGTTTCGATTATTTCCTCACTTGTTGGACGACTTTCATACTGACGTAAGGTAACCCACCGATAAACGTCGCAGTAACAAAAAGTTTTTTATTCAAAAATTGCTTGATATTTTTTAAATTTCTTATTGTGTAAAACTTTTATTGTTTTTACCACTGGACCCAACGGGGTTATGAAAGGTATTTTAATGTTTCAGGTATTTGATGCGGCGGTGAGCATGTGTCATGGATATTCCTTACAAATAGGGTAGGCTGTGATCAGTAGGTATTGGGTTATGTAATGGGTTAAGATTTTGCTTTAATACGGGTGCGTTGAGGCAGGCTAGGTAAAAGAAGGTAATTAAGTCAAATATGTTTGTTTAGTTTTTAGTAAAAACATAGAAAGTAAATTGTATTGCTAACTGAGTATTTTTTATTGCAAAACGAGCTTATGAGACGCTTGAAATAAAATAAGAATTACTCTTACTATAAAGCAATTCTTATTTCCGAATACCTAGGCAAAAGAACAGTGTCCCTATGACTTAACATAGCTTTCCATCAGGAATGATTGTAGTTAAATATTTTCCAACCTTAAATTCAGCCTTTATGCATCAGTATTCCTTTTGGTCTTTTGTTGTCAAGTTTTGCCCCACCCGTTTGATAATATCGTACCTTCTAAATGTCGAGGCCTTACGCATAACCTTTTTGTCCCTTCCACCGTATAATCACATTGGACTACAGAATTCCCTTATCCACTTTACGACAGGCTGTTTTATTTTCATTTTATAATCTTGACGTTTTTACGAGATCTCGTATGTGATAAAAAGTAATTGTCCAATGACCTATTAGTATAGTTATATCTTTTAGTAATTAAAAACTTTTATATTAGTAATTAAACACTATTATATGAGTTATATATTTACAATAACAGCCCTCTTCTGCGGTACGCAAACAAAATCAATATCAGCAGCATTACCTCATAATAAAATGCTCAAATTAAATTGAATAAGTAACTAAAATTTACAAGCCTGAAAGTTTCTACATCTGTGTCTGTTTCTACGTCAATATGACGTATCTTTTTAACTGCATATGGTTCAAAGCCGAGGCTGTTCGAACAATTATATGTATGTGAGCCCATTAAAGCTTACCATCGATCGGTGTTCGCTTGTTTAAGATTCGGTAACGTATATTTAATAGCTAATTTCAAAGAGTAAGTTTTAGGGGGGATGAAACCTGTGTCTCAAACATGGAGAATAGGGTGGAATGGTCCTTACAGAGGACTGATCACCCGTCTGGCAATGGCAGGGGTCCCTTTATTAAATATATATATGCCTACGTACACTATTAAATAAATAAATAAATATACTACGACAATATACACATCGCCATCTAGCCCCAAAGTAAGCGTAGCTTGTGTTATGGGTACTGAGATAGGTGATGAATATTTTTTTTATGAATATAATACACATAAATACTTATAATATACAGATAAACATCCAGACACTGAAAAATATTCATGTTAATCACACAAACACTCTCCAGTTGTGGGAATCGAACCCACGGCCTTGGACTCAGAAAGCAGGGTCGCTGCCCACTGCGCCACTCGGCCGTCATATACTATATATATAAATATATATGTAAATATACCCTAGAGAGGTGAAAACAAACAAAAATATAAAAGAAGTAAATGAAAACCGAAAAAATACTTCACAGGCTTTAGAGGTACATTATTGTCTCTGAGACTTATCTGTGAAACAGAAGTTCCGTTACTGAGTAAACGTTACTCAAAAGCTAGTTTTTAAGTAAACGATATATTCTAACGCCATAGTTTTTAATGAAAGAAATCAAATGCAACTTGCCGTGTCACTTTACAAAGTACGCGTCAAGTAGCGTAGGTACTATGCACGTGTCGGTCTTGTATCTCCAATAGAGTTGTCAGAAGTAAACACTTAGAATGCTTGAATTGGTTTTAATGCTTCTTTTGATTTAATATTTTTGCTGGGTGATTCCTTATAAAGTATACTTGAACATTATTTCGTAACGTGGTTACACGTTGTATACAGAGGTAGGTGAAAACAAACAAAACTTTGAAAAGCTTTGTTGTAGCTTAGGGCGTGGTAACAAAGCCCGAAATATTTTGTACATAGAACTCAAACAATTCATCTTTATTTTCATTGCGGTGTCCATTACCAACAGAAGCGAAAACCTTACCAAACAGCGAATGTTTAGAAACTAATGTTGTAGTCAACAATTACGAGCTTTTGGAGATTAACTAAATTGACCCTTTCGAGTCTGCTACATAGTACCTAAATACATTTTGCTTACACAAGTGTGGTCAGCCGCACAAATGATATGAACTTACCTATTTAATATGGCATTGGGTGTTGTCATAGCATTAAAAAAAAAGGTTATTCACACAATAAATGGAAAACAAAACACGATCTTTGTCAGGTTTTTGAAGATTTTTTGCAACTTCAAAGTTGAAGACAAAAAAAGACTTCTATTATGTATCAATATTCGGATTTATAAGTTTTTCATCTGCATAGAATATTAGCTGGGTTTTCCTTCCCCAAGAATTAGATTTTCAAATGCAAGTTTTTTTTTTTTCACTGACAGGTAGCTCCATCGATTAACGCGTTCATAAAAGCAAAGAGACAAAGTCTTCTTATGAGTAACAAATAAATTTAGGTAATATATAGGTACTTCTATATTTACCGCAGAGAGTGTGGAAATTGCACTGCACAGCGACCTAGTAAAAGTACGAGCTCGTACATAGATACCTATGTAATATTATAACAAGCATATCACGCACAAACAAAGTAAACACAAACTTGCACTCGGTTTAAGCCGTGGTTTAAATTATACATCGAGGTGTTCCACTAAGTAAATTATGAGAATAAACAGAAGGACGTCATGATAGAATCTACTTTGTACACTACTGATAGTTTAACGTTAATAACTTAGTATAATAATTGAAGAGTCTCCAACCAGTTTATTTCATTAAATTCACCATAATCATCATTATTATCAAACCTTTACCGGCACACTACAATGCATAGATTTCCTTTTAGAATAAGAAGATTGAGGCCGCCTTCCAATACGCTAGCCAAGTGAGGTGGTCGAATTCACATGCCTTTGAGAACACTATGTAGAACTCTCAGGCAAGAAAATAGAAAGCATTGTGAAGAAACCTCCAACCTCGGAATGTTATTTTTCCACTGTAAAAGCTAGTGGTATTAAATTTTTTAAAACGCACATAAATCCAAAAAATTAGAGACTGGCACTTTGTACTCCCGAATGGGAAGCCAATTCTTACGCACTTGGCTATCATGACTTCTCCTATAAAATAAACTGCAATCAAAGTAATTGAAATTGGCTGTAACTAAACTCTTGAGAATTTTTATACGGCATTTCTTACTACCCGAAGTATATTGTAGTAATAAAAACTGAATTATCAGAATAGCTTGTAGTGATGTTAAATAATGAATTATTAAAGTTATTTTATGTTTACTGTACCTGTAAAGTCTATTAACCTAGAGCTATGTCCACCAGTGCTTTTTGTGTTTGAGATTATAATGATTATCCCCCTAAAAAGTTAATTTATAAAAGATAATAAGTTCTGAAGTAATTATGGGTTGATTGAGTATATATAATAATAAATATACTACGACAATACACACGTCGCCACCTAGCCCCAAATTAAGTGAATATTTTTATGAATTATATATACATAAATACTTAGAAAATACATATAAACACCCAGACACTGAAAAACAATTCTGCTCATCACACAAACATTTTCCAGCAGCGGGAATCGAAGCCACGGCCTTGGACTCAGAAAGCAGGGTCGCTGCCCACTGCGCCAATCGGGCGTCAAAATGCCGTATGGCCGTATAAGAGTTTAAAATTTTAAATTTATTTATTACATTATTCTTATTTGTGCATTTTTTTTATGTACTAGTCTTTAACTACTTGAATGTAGGATTATAATAATTTTACACCACATGTTCGTTCTCGCTCATGTTGTCCTAATCCTGAGGTTTCCTGGCAGGGATAGCTACTAAACGATAAAGCCTCCTTTGGTATTATACTTCCAGATTTGTTATTTATACAAAAAAACATTTCAATAAATACTAATACATAAAAAACTATACAAAAAATCACGAACAATCTACGGCGTCCGTCTTATTCACACTAAAGTACAATTTTATTTTGATTTCTATGCATAATAACGTTACACCTTCATCCCATAATCGAGAATACGCTTTCAAAGGTTTAAACCTCTAAATTGGACTTATTACATGCTTTAGTGCACCTAATAGAATAAACTCAAAGCGTAACTTGAATTGGTACGATTAATTTTTTTTATGTGAATGAATATGATAAAGCGTACGGCTACGATTCCTGTCATAAAATAGATAAGGGGATTTTAATCTTCCAATATCAACAAACGAATTTGACGGCCGAGTGACGCAGTGGGCAGCTGCCCTGCTTTCTGAGTCTAAGGTCGTGGGTTCGATTTCCACAACTTAAAAATGTTTGTGTGATGAACATGAATGTTTTTCAGTGTCTGGGTGTTTATCTGTATATTATAAGTATTTATGTGTATTCATTAAAAAATATTCATTAGCTAACTTAGTACACATAACACAAGCTACGCTTACTTTGGGGCTAGATGGCGATGTGTGTATTGTCGTAGTATATTTATTTATTTATTTATAATTATAATAAATTATCTTGTTGAATCCCTAGATTCAAATTATATTTAGAAATAAGCTGTGCCCTGCGGTTTAACCCGTACTTACGATTGGTTGCAGCGCAACCCTACCCTCCTCAATAAATGCGGCTTCGGTAACCACATTAAGGAAGAAGGAAATATTTATTCAATCTGACTGTTAGTACCAGATTTACAAACAATCCGTTAAGTTTAATAATATTAATGATAAATATTAAAGATAGCAATGCATTTTATAATCGACTGAGAAAATAATATACCTAAGGAAGTTATAATTCCCCATCAATTTAAACGTTCAATCATTTGATAATTTCAAGCAAATGACCGCCTCTGAGACTTATACTACAGTTTTACCTCACGTTTTATCCTTTTCATTCTCTATCATAGAATACTTCAAATAATCCGATAAAGTGCGACCTAGTACCAGCACCAAATATTAGTGAATTGTACTAAAATATGTTTGACTCGTATGCAATAGGGTAAGTAAATATTGTTTTAATGTGCTAGCGGCCACACCCTCATTAATATGACACGTTTGTGTAATTACAGGCACATAACTTAACATCTAAGCTACGCCTCGGTTTGATGGACACTTAAAGGCACGTTGCAGGACGTATTCCTTGCATGCACTACTCAATGTTGCCCTGTTTATAGACGATAGTTTTCCTCTTACCATCTGCTTGGTATTGTTAACTCAGTGAGTTCTTTTTCATCTTCAAATCGTCAAGAAAAGGAGAATAAACCAAGTAATCGAATAAAGAATTGTGAGTTACATTTGTAAAAAGTATTTATGGAATAATACTGGAATACTTTGGTATTAAATACAAAGTAAAGAATTTGGTAACAGGCAGGACACATAGCTCGTAGTACATAAGGGTACATTAGGTACCAAGACACTGGAGCTGCGGAAAAAGCAGCATCAACCACGCACTTCAAATCGTAACACAGCAATGCTTCGTGCCAGCAGAAACAAGCATGGCAGTAGTAAGTCCCCGGGCAGTGAGCTTATGAAATGAAAAAAAAATGAAAATACACTTTATTGTACACCTAACAGAAATGAAATTATAAACAAAAACTACACCTAATAAAATATAGGTACAATGGGCTATCGCTAAAGAGCGATAAGGCTGCCTATGTACATGCTCTGCCTATCTCTGCCAGGCAGCCCAACAAAGGAAAGGGAAAAAATAATACTTAAACTTTAGGGTTAGGTTGTACACAAGAAGCAGTTACCAAATATTATTATATCATACAAAGTACGTAAGCCTACAACAAAAAGAAAAATGACTCAGAAGCAAAAAAATAATGACTAATGAGGGTGAGCTTATAAGTAACATCTTAAATCAATGTCCCCGGGTGTGCTCTATCACAAGCTTTACTACTACCTACCTGCTTGCTTAATAATATTTATAATACAAACAAGAAAAAAACAGTACCTAATTATAATTCATTGTTGTTTTTAGCGAAATGTACAAATGGTATACATGTAGCCATGTAAACAAATTTCTGCTTACATAGAATAAAATGGCAAAGTGCAAAGCTCCTCAATGTCAAGAGCACAACGTAATGGCCTTAAAATAAAACAGCGTCGGTCGTTACACAACGCGAGTTATTTCCATAAAAATGGTGTGGGCGGGAGTTGTGGAAATTGGGTAGGACGGAATGGAATATACCGTTATTAAAGTTACATAATCTACCCAACAGATTTCGGAAAGTTTTAAAAAACTAAGCCAACTGTATTATGTATTTGTATTTCTTGTATTTGGAAATTTATATATAATAAATTGATAAAGCTGAAATTGAAGTTGAATTAATTAACGGTTGAGTTTGAAATTTGGAGTAATTGTTGCATTTTAAATAAAAATATCTCCACTGGAAATTATTAACATAAAATTATCAAACTATGCTAAACGATTTATTATTATTGTCTCAAGACAAAAGAAGAAATGTAAAGTAAATCTTTAAAAGTAGAGTTTTAAACGTAGTGATAATTCTGTCTTAAACTTGTTCTTGTCCCTAACCCCCTCGCAACATTTAAGATCGCCCGGAATTTAATCTAAAGTCACTCTTTACTTAGGGTCTATCCCGACGCCCGTAAAAATAATTAAGGACAACCTACTATTTTAACCTAGGTGCCGCTTAGCAAAGAATTGAAATTTACAGAATTTGGCAAAGAGGTAGCTTGCATCCCGGACATGAAAACTAAAAAAAAAAAATCAAAATTCATTTATTTCAAGTAGGTCTAACATAAGCACTGAAACGTCAAGTATGTCTGTTTGTAGTGACTCTACCACCGGTTCAGAAGGCAGATTCTACCGAAGAGAAACCGGCAAGAAACTCAGCAGTTGCTCTTTTCTAAACTGAGACTTCATAGCCCAGAAACACCAACACGGACTGTTCGAAGACTGCACTGAGGGATTTTGGACGAAAAGATGAACCCAGTTTCCCGAACGCTGCCCACCCGAGTGCCCATGAATGTACAAATAGGCAAGCCAGTGATTTTCTCACCCATAAACTCTAAGCAAAGCGGCCGGTTATACTTTTTGAACTTCTGTATAACCTTACGTATGTATATGGTACTAAAACCTTATCTGAAACCTTCTTGTTCGGAAGGCTGAAAGTTGTCGAACCTTAGAATTAGCGAGATGATGCGTAATGACTCTTGAGAACAACTTCGTTCTTGGTTGGCTCAGCAGCGAGATGGGTCTGAAGTCCTTCAGCATCAATGGTATTGTGATCTCTTTTGGATAACGGGACCTACACGCTGCTGTGCAATGCCTCTGGCGTGCTGCACTTGTGAATGGTGGAATTGATCAGAATTGAACCTATCACTGGCAAGTCAATGTATTCGTACATGAAGCTAGTATTACATCGCCTTAATGCCGTGAAAAAATTAGATCTGGATTTAAGAATGTTGTACTGCTGGACTTCTTATTGGCCATCACTCTCAAAGTTATCGGGTTGGTGGACTGTACCTACTCTAAACTTTGCAGTTTGTTCTCAAACATTTTTAAATAGATCTTTCGTTTATTTCAGAAAGTCTTTTCCAAGTACGGCGTTTGAATAAAAATGAGAGAATTAGTTTTAATCATCTTTTTCTGGACATGTTAAGTAACGCCTTTTTTAATAATGGTTTAGAAAACAACTACTATTACTTATAATAACGACGGAGTAATAATGTAAACTATTTTATTGGCGTGTGATATCAATAAAAATGAAATATATGAGTACAAAGTAATGACTCTGACTGCCTCGTTAGTCTAATGGTTCACATGTTGGCATATGGAACAAGAGGTCCTGGATTTGGAGATCCAAGAGTCCGATTGAAAATTCATAGCTATAGGGTTGGTATTGATAAGGTGGGGAAAAAGATCGCGCTACATCAACGGAGCTAACTGAAATTTCAATTTAAGCTGTGTTAGCACCACGTTAGCACTTATTTAACTTGTTCTACCAATAAAATATGCCAAAATAAAACTATCAATTAGGCATGATGTGACCAATTTGTAGCCAGCGAGTTTTAGTCGCTAACTATGTATCGCTAACTATATATATCTCATGAGAAATTTTACGGTCTCTCAGCGGGCGACGGAGAGAGCTCCGTGATCAAATTAAAGCTGAGGAGATTCGTAGAAAAACCAGATTAGTGACATAGTTCAAAGAGTCACGAAGCTAAAGTGGCAAAGGGCGGGCACATTGCTTAAGAACCGATGGACGTTCGGGCACCAAGTTGCTGTAATGGCGAGCACGCACCGGTAAACGCAGCGTTGGTAAACCTACAACGAGGTGGACGGATGACATCAAGCGAGTTGCAGGGGGTCGCTGGAAACGGGCGGCTCAGGACCGAGGATTTTGGAACTCCCTACAAAATACCTATGTCCAGCAGTGCACGTCAATCGGATGGTAGTTAGTAAATCTATGGTTATGACGGTAACTAATTAAGATTTCATTAATTAAATACGCTACTAAGGAATAATATTGCTATTAAAAATATCTGGACTGCATACGTGCGTCGAAAAACGGAAAGCAATTGAGTTTATACAAATAACAAACCACATTATGAGTTTTTACGTAGAATCTATTAAGTTCAACAGTTTCAATTTTGCGGCGTAAAATGCTAGTTCAGCGACACAAAATGAAAAAAACCGGTTCCGGTGACCTACTTTAACACCGAGATTAATCAACATTTTTGCGGCATGTACCTACAAATTGTTACGGCGTCGAGCGACGGATGGTTTAGCAATATAATTTACTATAAATAGTATAAAACTAGCCCGCCAACCCCCATTAGCCCGCTTTTAACTAAACACACCCGAACATCCTTCTCTATGGCACAGTCTGATATTATTAGTTTTTTTTATATCTCTTAGGAGAGAGTATATCGCACATAGACTCACAAAGCTGTAATGCGGATTTTAGCAATTATTATTACATGATAATGATATTAACCAGAAGGTTTTAAAATGATCTTCGAGACGAGCGTAGATAGGCAAAGCAAAATTCCGTGACTCAAGGCAGATACTGATAGCTTCTTAACGCAAAAAACCTTTTTACCTGGTACGGGAATCAAACGATCGTGATCCATAGTCATGCATCCTAACCACTATGCCAAAGAAACAGCCATACTTTGTTCCAGCAGACTCTAAATTGCATTTTCATATAATAAAAATAAATAACGTAGTCTACGTCGTAGACGTCCGCATGCTACGTGCTACGAATAGAGATTATTTTCGATAAATCCTGTACATTTCTTGCAATATATCCGGGTATATATTATCAATTAACTCCGGCTATAATATGGTACTTTTAACCGATTTATGAAAAGGTGGGGGTTCTCAATTGGGTGTATTTTTTACTTAAAAACTTTTTGGTAGTTATATAAATTGGTATTTCCACAAAATACAATATTTCTTTAAATTTTTTCCAAAAAAATTTTTGTTCTGCTCGCTGCGGAAATCAGCGCAGTGGGCCGCGACCCTGTTTTCTGAGCCCAAGGCTGTGGGTTCGATTCCCACTACTGGAAAATGTTTGTAAAATGTTTGTAAATGGCCATAAACTGAAAAATATTCATGTTTAACACATGAATATTTATCAGTTTATGGCCGTTTATCTGCATTTTATAAATATTTGACTATATTTTTCATAAAAATATCATCAACTTGATATATGTTTTGTCGCAGTAATATACTATTATTTATTATCTTCGCTGCTAGCGCTAGTATAAAAATCGGCTTACTTGATGTGTTTCGTATCCCCGTGCAATATGAAACGCAATAGATTATTGCCATCATCAAGGTCGAGCAAACCAAACGAAAATATAATTTTTTGATGTCAAAGCGGCAACTCGATGATGTTGTTCTTTTGTGGAACCAATCTTGGATGGTTATTAACTAAAGTTGGAAACAGGAGGAAGCGTGATGCAGATTTTATTAAATCTTAGCCTTAAGCCATCCAGCAATTTTAGCCTGTTGCTTCGATAACACTTTTGAAACCTCATTTCACCCCTTGAGATAGATTTCAGATTTGAGAGAATCCTTTTCTTATCGAAAGATAAAATACAAATCGAAACACTTACCCGTATTCTGAGCGAATGGCGCTGAGAGCACGTTAGCTGCACAGGCAAGTAACAAAGTTAATAGCAGCTTTGAAGCCATTTTAGTAGCTATCACCATCTGAAACAAGCAAACCGTGTTAAATTTTTGATTAGACAAATAGCACTACACACTGTAAATTAAAAAGTTATATACCATTACTTAAAATGGAGCAAACTAAAATCAGCACTGAGCTTTGTCATTAGAGCAAGTCATAACGCTGCCTTTGTAGCCATTTGCGATAAACTTGCTCTAAACATATCTGGTGAAGCTTCCTAGAACTAACAATTGAGTAAAGCAATAAAGTTTTTTATTGTATTAATGTGGTCGTGTAAACTATGGGCACGATGAAAATGAAGCGGCCGATTGACTCTACAATTTGGACGAACTTCATGGCGTATCGGTGAGTGAGGAGGTGGTTCGATTTTCTACATGGGAATTTATAATTTCTGTATTTTCGCTTCGGCCGTGGCCAGTACCACCCTTCCGACAAAGAAGTGCCGATGTCGCCTAGAAACCGATTAGAGGTATGGGTTAAATATAACTGCCATACTTCATACTGCTATACACCATCACTTACCACCGGGTGAGATTTCGTGAAGGGTTTGTAAAAAAAAAAAAAAAAATGAACAATTTCTTTTGCGGATATCTGTTTAAATTGCACCACAAATATAATGGAAATCTCCAGAAGATTGAAATGTAATTGGAAATAGTCAGTCGACCATGTTTCCTATCTAGACAGCAAATCTTAATTTAAATAAAAAAATTGAGAGGCAAAATGAAAATAAATTGTATGAAAATTCATTTCACGTACAGCGGATGGGAAATTTATGCCAACGATCGCTCCAGTAATAAAATAAATGACTATTTGATAGACCGTAAGCAAAATAATTTGTTAACACGTGTAAGCAACACAAAATAAAATATTTTGTCTACAAATATCCGATTACAAACATTTTTTAAATAATTTAAAGACTCTTTTGAAATATAAAGGCTATCCATGTAATTGACTACGTTACCAAGCTACCAAAAAGAAGACAGTCATAAACATTATAACTCCCCTTTGCTGGGCACAGGCCTCCTGTCTCATAGGAGATTGTAGCATAAGCCCACCACGCTGCCCCAATGCGAGTTGGTGGGCCAGTAGTTAACAGTTAAAACTGAAAAAGCCACAGCCCTAAATATCAGCTATAATTGTTAGTTTGTAAACGTTCACTTGTCAAGTGAACGTTTACAAACTAACAATTATTTAAGTATTTTATTGTGTACAAGATTAAAGCGGAGCGTCATGTAGCATGAGTCTTTTTTCATTTGTCATTGTCACGATTCATTTCACACACAGGACTACCGTAAGGTTATTTTAAAAACTAATTTATATTATTATTTATATTCATTCTTCAGTGTGGAAAATTTTAAAAGAAAAGTATCTATAATTGGTTAAGTACACGCACGAAAATAAACGAATTCAAAAAATTGTAAGTTACCTTTTTTTATTATTATTTAATATATTGAACATAAAGTTATTCTTACTTAAATTTAAATATTATCGAATAACTTTAATTATAACATTACTTAAACTATATTATATTAATCCTTGTATATTTTACCCTGGGAAAAGGGCCTGGTGGCTTGAGACACAGGTTTTAACTAGTTCAAGCATAATAACTGTGTAACAAAATAGCCCGTAAGCAACATTATATTGTACTTATACTTATAGGTAATGTGGAGAAATAAATAAATCATTCATTCTTCTTTCAGTAAATATTGAAATACATTTAAAGTTATAAATATCAACATATCAACAAGTTGGCGTGCACCTAATAGCTTGTATAATTTGCTCTAGATTCTGCGGTAACATCCAATGCTGGCGCTCTGGTGACCCAGTTCACCCCACCCTCGCCGGGTAAAACACCTCTGTTCCGTGTCCCGGTATACTTTTGCAATGGTTTCTGCTTGTACGCAATTATTGCGTGACAATCCTTGCATAGTGAAATATTCACAAACAATTCTCAGCTGCACATATCTTTTGTTTTATCATATCTATATTATTTAGGTTTTTAAATACGTTACAGTCAGTAACGCTGTGCATTGAATAGCCTCATCTGGCGACAGGTGGCCTATTTATTATTTGCTCCAGGAATCAAGATCAACCTGGCATTTGAGTGCGTAAAAAACAGAAAGTTTCTTGGCGAAATTGAATTACATGTTTAAATTTTTAAGTTAGTTATAAGTTAACTACATATGGCTTAGTAATATTTTGATTTTACAGACGTGTACACTTACGCTCTATCATTTTCAACTTGCGTCTTGAACTGGCAAATCTCTCACACATAATTGTGTAGCTATTTTTATTAAAACAAATACAGAGAGAGGATCAAGCAAATTAAACGGACTTAAGGCTAAATGAGAACCGACCCTTAATAGGTCTTCGCATTCACCTAAAGCTACGGGTACATGCAAGGAGAAAATAAAAGCGCAAAAGCTTCATATATCTTTCTTCAGAATTATAAGAAACCCTGATATTTATATTAGATTTATTCCTAATAAAGATAATGTATTATTAGTTTATTATGATTACATACTTAAATAAAAACGTGAGACTAACACTTCGGAACCTGAATAATGACCTTCTTTTATCAAATGACATTGATGAGGGTATCATAATAGTAGGTTAACCGTTATGCAGTGTTTTTATGAACTGGGACAGTACGGACATTTTATTAGGTTATACCATACAGGAAAACTGTCTTAGGAACCTGTAGCTCTCTCTTTGTGAAAACAATGTTGGCATAGGAAATTATTTACACAAGCGCCTATCTAATTTTTTTGATTAAACTCTGGTCCTCACATATAACTGAGGCTTCGGTCGTGGCTAGTTATAACTATCGACAAAGACGTGCCACTATGCGATTTAGCGTTCCGGTACGATTTTGCGTAGAAACCAATAAGGGGCATGGTTTAAATATAACTGGCATACCTACTACCTAACAGGTAAGCCCGCCACCATCTTAGACTGCATCATAACTTACTATCAGATAAGATTGCAGTCAAGGGCTAGACTTTCAGAATGATATCCTTAAAACATCTGACCTTTTTACAGTGTCTACGGTAAACAAAATTAGAAGTTTACAAATCGTATGAACTATGACTATGTCAAAAAGTACATATATTTTTAATATGTTGCCTACAACATTTCATTATGTAACCTCGTATTTTTAGGCCACAGTGAAAAAAGTTTTCTATGTAGTTTTATTTTTTATTTTCCCATTCTCATTGTTATAATTTCCAGCGCTCGTTTCGTTCCACTTCAGATTGCTAAGTGGAAACTTTACGTTTTATTATGACAATAACCACATAGCGGACGAGGGAAGAATAGATCGCTACTCTTACAGCCTTGCTTAAAGTAGAGATGAAGAGCTCTTACTAGTTGATGGCCAGCAATGCAATTTTTTTCTCTATTCTCGAAACTTCTATATTTAGTTTAAAATATTTTTAAACATTCTTTAACGAGTTATCTATTTTAAGAAAATCAATTTTTTATCGTATATGGCTAAAATACAAGCCTGCATATTAAAACTAAAAAAAAAAAGTGTAATTCTGTTGGGACAAATATCTCCTAATTAATCTCATTTTGCTGGTGACTGGTCTAAAACTAGAGCCTAGCCTTTTCTATGAATAACGTAGTGAAATGGATTATGAAGGTATTATTTACTTGGTTAAGGTTAGGTAGTTGCATTTACTTTCTTGATTTCTTTTGTCATAGAAAGGCTTGGTTTTAGATTCATATTTAACATTGCCCCAGTGAATTATTAAGTCGGTTCTTTGCGATCGTCTCTTCTACTTTTATTTGTAAAAAGCTTGACTTTCGGGCAAAAACATTCTTTGAATAATGTAGAGCAGACATACATTTTGAATCATAGCGTCTAGGTCCTTGTTACGGCTGTCACCTTGGTAGTGTACGTGTGCGTAGCAAAATTCATTGAGTTAGTAGTGTTTCTCGGGACTTTTATATGTTTTGCCAGGATACATATCTCAGTATCTAGTAATATTTTCAAGGGTGTGTTAAGTCTACCAATCCGCACTAGGCCAGCGTGGTGGATTACGGCCTAAACCCTTCTCATTCTGAGAGCACGACCCATACCCTGTAATTGGTCGTAATGGGTGGATGATGACGACGATGATGATCTATGGAGTAATCCTAGTCGTAGTCTAATACCTCTCATCATCATGTAAATAATGTCATGTCAAAAATACATCATCGTCTTAACGCTCACAGGTGTACCGTGGACATAGTACGTTTTTGAAGATAGTGTAAATTTTCCCGTCATATGCTTTCTGTACTCATAAGAGTACCTCTCCCTGCGACGAGTTTAATATCGCTTAGAGTCATTGATGCTGCATTGTCCTGTGCGTGATCACCATACCAAAATTTTCTCTACGCGTTCAAATTTGTGTCAAAGATTTAACAAGTGAAGCCATGATTAATTAACTCAGCATGGCATCAACTTTGAAATAGGTGTATCTGGGCCAATAATAATGAGCTTACATATATAAAGATAAAAAGAATCCATAAAAAGGCGACGATTTATGGGTATTAGGTCGTCAAAAGCATCCAAACTCGTACCATATTACTTACGCCAAAATTTGATACGATAAATCCGGTCATATTTATTTTAGTTCAGTCATGTCAATAAATAAAAGATTGTACCTAGTCAGTAAGTTAGTTGAATACACTGGATTTACAAAACAACAATTTTTAAAATAAGTTGGTAGTTAGTAGCAAGTTTAAACACTAAAATACAGGGTATGTGTCGATGTATAAGCTTGCATTAGGTTTCGCCTAAAAGAGATAAGATACCCTATACCATGCGCGAATAAAATTATGTAAAGCATTCCTGTTTATGCACGCCGCCCTCTAGAGCCCTTTTCCAGAATGAAAAATCTAGATACCGGCGAGCGAAGGAGCTACTTGTATTTACTATATTTCAGACTAAAGAATGTCAGCCACTCCGTATAAGTAAAATTTCTGGTATCCCGTTAGGATAAGAAATTCTCCCGCTGTACATACAAAAGTCATAATATCTTATTTATAGATAGAAATTAGATATTGTGTTTAAATAATTTTCTACAAACTTTTATCCCCTTTTTCACTCTTCGGGGTTGAATTTTATAAAATCTGTTTAAATAACTTTGACTATTGAAGGACTCTTACACAAACTTTCAACTTCGTCTCTATTTAACCTGATTTGGTAGTATTGAAATACTACAGTGAAAAAAGTGTTTCTTATTTCAGCTTAATCAGCATTTTAGTATTCTTTGGCAGGTACCTACTGTCATGGTGCTGCAACATAGAACTTCGGTGATGATAACGATTATTTTAATTGTTTGTTTTATTTTTTTCTCTTCTTTTTATAATTGTTGCGCCAATAACAGTTGTGGTCAATAAAGCCTATTAACATATATATTTTTTTTCAACCAAAAGCTCAAATAACTATATAACGTTTAAAATTACAGACTCTCATACAATTCTTCTAGCCGAAGACTTTAAAATACACGTAGTACTCTTCTAGAGGACTCAAAAAATATTAACTCATTTCAAATTTCTACTTTCAGCCGTTTGGGCTGTAAATGGTCTATCAGTCAGTCAGTTAGTTATACAAGTTAGTCTCAGTGCTTGCCTAAGTTTTTAAAACGTGTCTGTCTGCGTACCGGTTTGCCTATATTAATATTTGAAGAGCTTCCTAGATTTCCCCAAGATCCCTCCTAAATATCTTCACCAAATCGGCGGAGTAATCAAGTAACAAATATACCAAAAAACCTACAATCAAATTAAGTACCTTTTTTTTTACGTCGATAAAAAATATGACATTTAAGTAGTCTACTAAAATTAGTGATATTAATGAGAGTACCTGTACAGTAATCTTATAAGCCACTTAGTCTCAGGCAGATTTGTTTTTAAAAAGCTTGTTCATTCCGAGCGTCAAGGAGATTAGTGGACTTTAATCCAAGACAAAGTACGTTCCTACGTTATTCTACTTTTTCAATCGGCTTATAGAAGCTAATTGAAAAAGCGAATAAGCGCATCGCATAACAAGACCAACGAAAAGCGTTTCTCGTATCACACGTGCCTTGCGGTCATGGATGTATGTACTTGCTTAGAATATGTCAAATGAGAAATGATCTGGTAGTTTTAGATCGTCTCATTGGTAAAGTAGTTTCAATTAAAAAGGCTAGAAGCCAAAGTCAGTTTATATCTTTGATAATAAATTGTTGTTTGTTTATAATTGACAGTTGAAAAAGTTGTGTATTAATAATTAACACTGGGCTATAATTGTGTCTCGAACATAAGATAGAACAGAATACTTGAACGAGTTTAATTTTTAAACTCATTTTAGACCGGTCAGAACTGGTCTAACCGTACTAAAATGCGTATCACGTTCTGATGATGTCATCCAAATTTTTTCGCAATCGCCAGCATATTAAATATAATAGTATTTACCACGTAAAACAAACTCAAACTGACGCGTTCTGCGGCAATATTCGATCTTCGAATCTTGCTCTACATTTTTCATTTATTTTTCTGCCCTTATTCCACAATATTAATTTTCAATTCCACAATTTTAGTAAGATTGGCATAATATTTCTTCGTCAAACATGAACAAAACAATCAACACGAAAATTCTGTCTGCTTTGTTTTGATTTTGGTTTTTTTTACTGCCGACTCTCCGTAAAAATGCTCTCAATTTTCTAACATTGTATAAAGATATATACTCTTAATATAGAATGTTGCTTTATATCCATAAATAAACTCTCGAAGTTAAATGCAAAATAACCGAAATACAAAGTCGAAATCGCAATTATTTATAGCCCTCGGTAAAAGGGTGAATCTATATATTCTGCGCTAGCTAGTTCGAGTCCGCTTAAATACAACGTGGACTATAAAATAAGATTAATGTACAACTTCAATCTCTATTAAGCAGCAGGCAATCTCCGGCCGACAACCGGTGCCTTGTAGCAAGAATGTTCCAATGTCATTCATCTCTTCGATTTCCTTGCTACAGAAAGGAAATTTCAATCTCTGTGCACTCGGAGATTGTTCTGAAACATGTTCGTTTCAGAGACATATAATCATAATAAAGTCGGTACTACACTACAGATAAAAGCGCTTAACCAATATAATAGATTCAACAGTAACGTAGGTCTAATTTCAAGAAAGAAGTAAGTCGCCAACAGCGGCGTGCACTTCATACATGCACAAAAGCACTGCAAACCCAAATCATTTGATATAAGTCGTATTGGAGGGGAATTTTTCCATTTTATGCCATGTACCTGCATATACCATATGCATACCCTGGTCAAAAACCCTGTGCACGGCACTGTTCACCGAAACCTCGGATAGTCAGCGTTCTAAAAGACCAGAATTTTTGAGCAGTGCGTTTCTCAGTTATTTTTTGTTCAGAAACGTGATCGCTAACCTCTTATCAAAAAGCTCAGAGTGTGTACTCTGTTAGAAGGAGCGGTGCGAGCGGTGAAAATCAGATATTAATTATTTATTTATCAAACAATACGTTTAATAACTGTGTAAGTATTTAAAAATTAAGAGTTTGAGAAGCTTGCACGTATTTTCACAGTATTCTATGAGAGAGGGGATCGATAGAAGAGGCAAAGTTATATAACTCAAGGAGTTGCAAAGCCGCTAGTGGACCTCACAGATTTTTATAGTTGTTACCATAGTTAAATAACTTTAAAAAAATAATATGAAAATACGAATATCGAAGTACCGATATTGATATTAGAACGTTAAACGTATTGAGTTTACTTTGTTTGAAAGTTTCTTTAAAAGACCGCATTAGCGACGTTAACCGTAACCTACTTTAGACTAGATAGATAAAATAACAACATTGAAGCAAAAGAAAACGTTGGAAGCTCTTCCGATGTTAAAGTTAGCGCCAATGGGAACTTGCCGTTTATTTTCATTTAGCTTTGATACTACTATTTTTATATAACATTGTTATTCTTTTTTTATATTAGGAATCACCATTATATCAACCCATTAACGGCACATTACAGGGCACGGGTCTCCTCTGAAAATGAGAAGGGTCTAGGCCGTAGTCCACCAAGCTGGCCAATGCGAATTGGAGGACTTCACACGCCTTTAAGAACATTCTGAAGAACTCTCAGGCATGCAGGACGTTTATGCATCACGACGTTTTCCTTCACCGTTACAGCAAGTGATATTTAAAAGATTAAAATGCACATATCTTGCAGATTAAAAGTTAGAGGTGCGTGTTGGGATTCGAACTCAGCCCCCCGAAAGTGAAGCCAATGTCCTAACCACTAATCTATCACTGCCTAAGGAAATATTCCGTAATCTGAACCAGACACTAAGTAACAATCTACTGAGGTAACCTAAGTGTGTAGAGCCTGCATTGAAGTAGATTGAAAACTAAAGCTCAGGTTGCTGTAATGTCCAGAAGAAATCTACTTGGGATCCCTAGCATTATTCCTGGAACCTAGGTCTACTTTGGATCCCACCATCATTCCTGGAACCTGTGCGGCCTGCTAAGCTACTGGAACGAGCTTATATGGCTGTAGTAGGCGAACACGTGTACAACCAGCATGGATGCTTCCATGCGGAAAATGAAGAGAAGGAGTAAACAATAACTAACTGTGACACAATTATTAAAAGATTCACAACTAATCAGTTTTTAATTTTAAATTATTTTTTAATGCGACCCGAGAGATTTTCCTACCGAACGAAACTTGTTATTAAAACTTGTTAAGTTACTCGTAATATATTTTACCGCGTCGAGCCAATCGTCAACAGAGAAAGGATGTTATTTATTTTGTCAGTTCTAATTACAGACTTGGCTGTAATAACCTAGCAAGATTAGTTTATATAATGCTGAGTTAAGATGTTTCTTGTTTACCTTCACATTAATCGAATATTAACCCCTTAGGAATAGAAACAGATTTGCTCCTAATCTCAGTAGGATAGAGTCAGGGTTATGGCCTTATATACACAACATACCAGTAGAGAAAATAAACATCTATCAAATATTAATTCCAGTGTCAAGATAGATAATAAACAAATAAACCGCAATAAAATAATATTGCAATTATAAATTGAGATATCAACTATCTATCTTTTGAGTTTGAACAAAACACACGTTTAAAAAAAGTTAAAATCGGTTCAGTAGTTTGTCAAGATGTCCGGTTGTAGGAATGGAGTTCATACCGGACAAACCTACAACCGGACATCTTGACAAACTACTGAACCGATTTTAACACACGTTTAAAAAAAGTTAAAATCGGTTCAGTAGTTTGTCAAGATGTCCGGTTGTAGGTTTGTCCGGTATGAACTCCATTCCTACAACCGGACATCTTGACAAACTACTGAACCGATTTTAACTTTTTTTAAACGTGTGTTTTGTTCAAACTCAAAAGATAGATAGTTGATATCTCAATTTATAATTGCAATATTATTTTATTGCGGTTTATTTGTATATTATCTAACAGTCAGAGTCATATATATTATAGAATAGAATAGAGAAACATTATTGCAACACAACACAATAGGAAAAACACAAGGAAAACAGCAATAGTATTTAGTGCTAGGGTGCAAAGGCGGCCTTATCACTAACAGTGATCTTTTAAAGGCAACCTGAGCGTGCGAAGAGCGTTGCGATAAAAAGGTAGAAAGTGTAACCATCATAACATCATGGTTAGTTTGCATTGTGTAAGTGTCTAATAGATAGCGGTATTAATATTCTAAACACGAAACGGTGTTTGTTTGTCCTTGCTTCACACCCTAACTAGATTATTCCGCCCAATCACCTTGATTTTTGGCATAGAGTGTTCAAAGACACATACACATACACGCACGGATTTTAGTCATGCTATTGTTAAAGTGCACTAGATATTATCTCAATGATTGATGAATGATGAATTGATGAATGTTTGAGAATGCACTGGCCTCTAAGATACGGGGGTTAGGATTCCAAAGATTTATCGTATTGAGTTTTTTTAATAAATATTTTCTATTCTATTTTCCTTTGTTTTCTAAAAGACGGAGAGTAACATATGCTCTTTTTTTCCAGGAAAACTATCGGTTCCCAGGGGATTTGTAAAAGACCGTCATAGACGCGGTCAAAGAACGCGGAAATTATTAAGTTCTTAACAATTAAGCAATAGCAAATTAAACTTAATTTTCATAATGATTACCTAATGCACATTATTAGATTATAATGAGCTTTACCATATATCTAGCAAAATGGTTGTGTTGCACACGATTAAGTAAAATTTTGTCGATAGAAAATAATAATAAAATTATCACTAACTACTAACATATGTAGATTGTAGATATTAAACAGTTATGATATTAACAGACACAGTTTTCCTAGGAGTTACCTTGGATTGTAAGCTACAGTGGGGTGCCCATATCGAGACACTAGCGGGTAAGCTCAGCTCAGCTGCTTATGCCTTCAGAAAATTAGACAGTTAACAGATGTTGAAACTGCTAGGCTTGTTTATTTTGCGTACTTTCATAGTGTAATGTCGTATGGGATCTTGTTATGGGGCAGAGCTGCTGATATAGAAACTATATTTATAATACAGAAAAGAGCTGTGCGATCGATATATAAACTTAGATCACGCGAATCCCTTCGTACCAAATTTAAAGAAATAGGTATACTTACAGTAGCCTCGCAATATATTTATAATAATATTATCTTTATTAAACAAAACATGAGTAATTATAAACAAAAAGTCGATATAAACAGTCGACTAACTAGAAACGGACATAAATTAGCGATATCTGCATATCGTCTGCAAAAGTACAGAAATCCTTTGTGGGGATGGGTATATGCTTTTATAACATGATACCGAAGGTAATATTAGATCTACCTTTACCTAAGTTTAAGCAATATATTAAAACACATTTAATAAATCGTGGTTACTACATGATTGATGAATTCCTAAACGACAAGGCTGCTTGGAAGCAGGCCACTCCGCTCCCATCTCTCACAAAACAGAAAAATTCTAAAGATTGTTAAACTTTAAAATGATGTTGGAAAAGAGCATCCGCTGAGTTTCTTGCCGGCTCTTCTCAGTGGAATCTGCCTTCCGAACCGGTGGTAGAGTCACTACAAACAGTCTTGACGTTTCATAAGTGCTTATTAATTAGGCCTACTTGAAATAAATAAATTTTGAAAAATTTTGAATGTGAATTTGAAATTTGAATTTGAATAAAGATGTAGAAATGGAAAAGTACGCGGAGGGCATTTTCAATCGGCAAAGCGGCAAATCGATCCAGTGAAGTCACGTTCTTAATGAAAAATTCGAATACCATAACATTACTGTAACGCTTTAGTTAACCTTTTATATTTATATACGACTTAAATCTTAAACCCTTTCAGTCCCTTAATTCACCCCCTGTCAAAATGTATTTGGTTAGAATTAATTAATTTTAGGGCCCAGTGCACAGCGTCTTTATCCTGTCCACTCTGTTTCATCTCAGAGAGGTAAATTATAATTACTGAACACAAATATTGTTGCCTCGATCGAGGCACGTTGTAAAACAACTAATTAATTTTATTAATTGGCTTTCCTATATATAAATTGAACGATTCCCACGCGTTAAATTTATATTACGTAGGTAAACAAAGTAATTTCATACGGAAATGTTAATTAAATTTTAATAACTTTTGGTTCACCGAAGTTAGTCCCCACGTTTTAGAAAAAACAAGTATGTAATATTTTGAATTGTACATACCTACTTATTTAATAGCCTTTAATATAATCGGTCTAAAACCGGGTTTTAAAGATGTGTGTGTGTTTTATTTGGTTAGTTTATTTGTTTGTTACATATATTCGGCTCAAATGCTGCATCAAATTTGACACGGGCATAGCTCGCATCCCGAACACAGACAGGATATTACTTTTCATCCCGGGTAAACATAGGTAACATATACCTACTACAAAATAACTTAAACTTCCTTTGCGTAGTATTGTAAAGGAATATGATGCATAACTTTTCTTTATGTGATTTGGAAATATTTTCCAATAATTGTCCTAAACGAACTATAGAAATTAATTTCTACTCTTCTTTTCCTAGCTATTTTTATTATTCCGGTAACCAATAATTATTTTAAATTTTAATTAAAAAATAAATTAAACTGAAAAGTTAGTTTATGTGCCTACATCATCGGCCCACGTAGATTGTCTATAAAAAAAGATACGACTGAATAGGCTGTATCAATGGTCAGGTCAATGATCTTTGTCTTCCGTGCAGGAGACGAAATTAATTTACGCTAAAATGTAATATTTTTGAAAGGCCTTAAAGGAATTGAATCCATGGCCGTGAAATAAATAAAAAACAAAAAAAAGACACAACGAAAACACCAACACAAAAAAATAGTAAAGTATGAGATGAGAAGCTATTCCGGCTTCTCTTGTTGAAGTACTTTACCATCCGTGGTAAAGTAATGAGGTGTTTTCTCCCGCAGTTTAGTAATCTTAATTTAAACACGCAAATTTTTGGAAAATGAAATATCACTATACGGTACTGAACTAGCTTCGGCCACGTATATCGCAGTCTGTAGCAGTACCTACAGACGATAAAAGCATTTATTTGGCTGTCTCAAAATAACATTTTGTAGTAGGTATATGTTACCTATGTTTGACTTTATCGTCGTTAACCTAGAACCGATTTGCACGCTATTTACCAGGTCCAGTTTTATTTCCAAACTATGTTATTCGCGGCCGGGCGGTCCGCTGCATTTTTCGTGCTTTTTGCGTTTCTATACCCGTCGCAACTTCTAAGCGATAGGTTCAATTTGAATAACTTAAAAAGGAATTTGCAGGTATATAATCAAAAATTATATTTTTTAAACTATTTATTTGGATAAGGATTAATATCATGATAGGAATGTCAAAATCTTACGATTATACCCGTGTTTAGGAAGAAAAATTATAAAAAAGCCGTTATTGTGACTTAACCATAACAGTTAGACATATAGCCTCGTGGATTCTTTTGTAGATAATCACGATTACTTTAAAGATGTAGACCATTTTTTTTATGTATCATCAATCATTTTCGCTGCGTACGCCAGTAAAACTCTAAGTCGGTATGACATATTTAGAAAACATCGTTATATTTCAACCAATTTACAGAAAACCATAGTAAAATATACACACACACCCATTCTCACAAACTTTTGCATTTATAATATTAGTAGGATGGTACGCATGCATTCGATCGTTGTCCCATATGCCTTGCGACTCGCTGTTATCTGTGAAGAATTATGTCCTTATCTCCGACAATATTTATCAAATCTTCATTAAAATTATACAATACATGATTGATAGTATACACTTTCATTAAAAGAATTATTAAAATCGGTTCAAATTTAACGGAGCTATGAAGTAAAATTGATAAAAATTTTCATCTCAAATTTTCCGGGAGAAGCTTATTATTTATCGGGATAAAAAGTAGCCCATATGTTGCCCCGGGTTTTGAAGCCAGTTTTGAAATGTAAAAGTGAGCTATTAGATACCGTCTTATGTTGGAATAAAAGGAATAACTTAATATCAGACGATTTTAGAACGCATGGGCTCAAAGTTGGTAGTAGAAAATGTAGACGCCAAAGGAAGTAGTAAAGCAAAGCAAGCAGTTTCATGACGTTATTTTCTAGCAAATCCGTGCCGTAAAACCCAAATCTCTAAATAGAAGAGTTAAGGTGAGATCTAGCCTATGTTATTCACTTAAGTTGGTACTTGGCTTGAACTACAATATACCTTGACTGTTTTACGGTAGGTATATGGGACTAATTGCTTATGTAGATACCTTCTACTAAATAGTCAGAACTTAATTTTAGATTGGGCACATTCTTGAGCCAAAATAAAATTAAGTCACCCGATAACTCGTATTATTTATTTGGTTGACGATTCCTGCTATCAATTTTATCCGTATCTTTCATCTACTTACTTCAAGTTAATATTTGGCTTGAGCTTCATTAAGGAGAGATTAAGACAAAAGATACAGTTTCCAGGTAGGTATATTCGTAGATACCTTTTAAACTACCCTAACAAAAGTCCACTGCTAGACTAAAGGCCTCTCCGGGCGGGAGAATTTGCCCTTAATCACCACGCTGAGAAGACGGTTTGGTGATCGCAGTAGATGGTAGTAAGTAGTACTCAGAATACGCTGCTGCCCAAACCCCGAGAAAACGACCTCAATAGTTGTAATAGGTAAAAACCTACTTCTAAGTTATCCCAAACTTCATTTAAGATTAGTCACATTCTTGAGCTTGAATATTAATTAAATTAACCGATAACTATGTGTTGATGATTTTGTGTTATCAAATTTATTAAATTACGTTAAAAAAATCTTCTGTTAAGTTGGCACAATAAATTCGCTTTCGCGAAAGTGACTGCTAATTTAATTTAACTCCCGGCATAACTACAATATGGACTTAATAATTCTGCGTTCTATTCAATGTAATGTACCTACCTACGTCACCGATTCAAGACAGGATTCTGTATGTAAAATAGATATATTTCGAACGTCGGCAAGTAAAAAGGTTTAATAAATAAAAATGTTGTTAATTGTATCAACTTACCTTTTCCCGCGTTCACTATGCTGAAAGTTCTGGTCTTGCAGCGAACGTCCACAGTGTAATAGAGCGAACCGCGTTGTCTCACCCCCTTTCTAAATGCGATGTAGAAAATGGCGATAGCGCATGCGTCTACACCCTATGACGTCAATGGTTTCGTTCACTAATACAGGTGTCTGAATTCAGAAAAATACCGCAGAGCTCATCGCCTGGACTGCATTTTGAAACCAAACAATACTCGAGAAACCGCACTACAAGGATATGTTTACACACACCTATCTAGCTACCTATATACCTTATTCTTTCCATCTCAATTTACCGATAGGTACGTAGCTACTTCGCACTGTATTCAATCGTCTCTAGTAGGCGTGACCTACAAAGTTGATGTCAGTAGTGTGCACAGGATTGTACAAAATTGACAACCATTCACCATTACGGGTTATGTAATTCTTTAGGGTGGATAGGCAGTAGGTTTATAATTCATGTATAAACTGCACACACCTGGTTAAAGAGAACTCTGTCACAATAAAGTTTCATAACATTATAATGTGTAACTAACAGTTATCCGTGACTCCTTCCCTAAATTTCTGTAAGTCACTTTAATCTACACGATATACCTACCCGTACCGACCGTTTTGCTTCTTTCGCGTTCTATTCCTTGAGGTTATACCTTCCACAACGATTTTGCAAATAAATTTTCATCCCCTATTCAACCATAGGGGTTTTTTTATTTGAAATTTAATTTCCAGTCCGTAAACCCGCATTGGAAGGGTTTAAATTTTATATCCCCATCTTCTATGAGAGATTATTTACGAAAAATCCAGGAAACAACCCAGTATAGGACAACCCGCAATCGAATATTCTTACCACTATGGTAATGAAATAGGTTTCTATCAAGTTTATCAATAAAATCCTCAATTGTTCCTAGATTATTATCGAGTATTAAAATGAAATTGATATTATTTGAGAACTCGATCACATAATATCTACGGCGGTTTTGTTTAAAGCTTGACCAGCAAAATAAGAAACCTGTTCATATTTGCATGGCAATACATTTGACAGAGTATAGGAATAAAAAATGTTCAATTTTTATCCCCAATATGGCAAGGTGTTCTATTTTCCGGTCAGGTATTACAGTGTGCATACAGTGATTTCACTAATTTTCGTTAATCAGAATTTGAGAATTCTAATAAAAATAATAATTTTAATATGCTAAGATTGAAAAGACTAGAGCCCCAAGCCGTAAAGCCCGTTAAGGAAAAAACCAAGCTAGTAACGTCAATGTCAAATGTAAATTTCAGCTGACTTTGATTCAAAAGCCATAAACAAGAATTGAATTGACTTCGCAGCGTTGGCCTTGGTCGACACACGTGTAGTGATTTTCGGTGTTGTTTTTAGTGAAAAGTAGCCGATTTTTGTGTTTTTTTTTTTTAACAACCGTTTTGGTGGTGGTGAGTGTTTATATTAATAGGGATGGAGCTAGATACTCCTCCGGAGCCTCCAGACCCTGACGGGTCTCGAATCTTCACGAATGAGGATGCACCTCGCGCGTCTAGCCAAACATCAAGAAAACGCCCAGTGGACACTGAAAAGTCCGCTAGCGTAACATTCAAGAAAAAAACTGTAACAGAGTCATCACAATCGGTTCCGTCGATCCAAACTGTTTTTACGCATCCTTCCTTTGCAGAAGGCCCCGAAAGTTACGATAAGGATGACAAAGGCCCCTTCATAGTCCATGTCTCAAGGGAAATCTCAGATCCATCTGCGGGTACGTCTATCAGAGCACTTAAATTCGGTCAATTTATGCATAAAAACAAGTTCACCAATATTGTAAGTGATGGTGTTAAAAACGTTGGCCGTAACAAGATTAGCGTCGAATTTTCTTCTGCTCAAGCTGCTAACACATTTATAATTAGCCCAATTCTGCCCCTTACGAAATATCAGGCTAAAATCCCAACCTACAATATAACAAGGATGGGTCTAGTGCGAGGTGTCCCTGTAGACTGGTCTATGGAGGAGTTTGTGGAGTCGTTAGAACTACCTGCTGGTTGTGGTGCAGTTCTGAAAGCCCGCCGTTTGAACAGAAAATCGTCAAATGAAGGAACAATAGAATGGCTTCCCACCCAGTCGGTGGTAGTCACTTTTAGGGGTCAGATGCTTCCATCTAAAATTTTCTCATTTTACACCTCTCTCCCAGTAGAACCATACAAATACCCAACAATCCAGTGTCTGAACTGCTGCCGTTTCGGCCATATCAAAGCCCAGTGCAGATCTAAACCTAGGTGTTACAGGTGTGCACAGCCGCACACTGGAGAATCATGTGATGTCATCAAAGAAAAGGCCACGTGTATATATTGCTCAGGTAGTCATTTTGCTTCAGATAAGGAATGTCCGGAATTTACTCGCCAGCAGAATATTAAACTAGCCATGTCCCAGGACAGTGTATCTTATATGGAAGCCTCATTGCGGTTTCCTCCAGTTCACAAATCATATGCGGAGATAGCAAGAGAATTGTTCCCTACTCCAATCTACTTTCCCCTTCCTTCAAATCCTCCCCATCACCCTTCAAACTCTCCCCAACCGAATTCTTTCAATTCACCCCGTAGGTCATACCGGGAAAAAATTATCCGCCCGGCTCGTACCCGAGCTCCCTTAGCGAAGGGTTATGACAAATACGCCCACCGATCCTTTACCAACAGTCCCTCTTCCTCCCTACCTAATGGCTGCGCCCTTGGCAGCAGCCTACCTGACTCTCCCCCATCCCAAAGTAAAATGCTAGAGGTTCTCTCTGAATTCCTTCTGAGTATTGTTGCTCCATGCAGCGAAATTCCACTACCGCCCAACGTTGCACATAACTTATCTCAACTGTTTAATATCCTAAATAATGGCCCCAACAACCTTACTACAATGGAACAGTAAAAGCATCCAACCAAAGAAACAAGATCTTTTATCTTTAATTAACCTGCATAACCCTATCATTGTTGCTATCTGCGAAACATGGCTGAGGCCTGGTTCTCGCTTTCGGGTTCCTGGCTTCTGCTGTGTGCGGGATGACAGGAGTGATGGTTATGCAGGCAGTGCCATTTTTATTCGACACAATCTTCCCTTTTCTTCTATTCCCCTCCCCGCTCACAGTGATCAACTTAATGTTGTTGCTGTGAGGAGTCTAAATATTTCCTTTCTTTCACTGTATATTCCACATCCTAATCCATCCTTGATTCCAGAAATCCGGTCTATCCTATCCTCCCTTCCTACCCCAGTTGTGATTATGGGTGACTTTAATGCTCACCATACTTCTTGGGGGTGTTACTACTGTGATGGGTTTGCTCCTTTATTGATAGACATCTTTGAGGATACTAACCTATGTATCCTCAATGATGGCACTCCTACCCGTAGAGTCTATCCCTATCAGAACCCAAAATCTGCTATTGATCTATCCCTTTCTTCTCCCTCTCTTGCATCTCAGCTATCCTGGAAAGTCCTACCAAGTACTTTTGGCAGTGATCACTTCCCTATCATCCTATCCCTGAATACTAGATCATTACCACCTTCCAACCCTAGTCCATTATTGAAGTATAAACTGCATAAAGCTGACTGGTCACGTTACGCTCAATCTGTTGATAACATGATAGACTCTTTACCTGATCTTGAGCATTATGACAATTTATTAACTTGTTATGAGCAATTTGTTAGATATCTTATTTCTTCAGCCGACTCTAATATTCCTTGTAAAAAGTCTTATGCCAAAAATCACTTATCTTCCCCCCCTTGGTGGGATGGGGAATGCACTGATTTATTTAACCAAAGAAAGGCTGCAGAAGAAGAATATACAGATAGCATGACAAATGATAACTTTATGAAGTATCAACATTTGGATGCTAAAATAAAAAGGTTAGTGTCTAAAAAGAAAAGGTTCGGTTGGACCAAATTCTGTGAATCACTCGGCCCTAGATCTCCCTCCACTGTCGTGTGGACAAACATGAGGAGATTCCGCCGATCTCTTAACCACACTGACCCAAGTTCCAATAACCCGTCTGAATGGCTTAACTTTTTTACAGACAAGCTCGCTCCGCCTTATGTCCCTCATATGGACGATTTCCCCATTTATACACCTGTGTCCACTGCAGATGAAATGGATGCCCCATTTTCTTTTTCAGAGCTTGAAATTGCTCTAACTGGCCTTAAAGACTCGGCTCCTGGGGAAGATGGTGTACCTTATTCTTTTTTGGCAAAACTAAAAGATAAATCAAAACTATATTTTCTCAACTTAATTAATAGCTTTTTCGAGAGTGGAATAGTTCCAAATTCCTGGAAAACACAACTAGTGATTCCACTACTCAAACCTGGCAAAAATCCATCTGAACCAAACTCATACAGACCTATTGCACTTTCATCCACTTTGGCAAAAGTTAGCGAGATACTCCTCAAAAATCGACTAGAGTGGGTAATGGAAAGTAGGGGAGTACTTTCTCCTTCTCAGTTTGGGTTCCGTAAAGGATTTAGCACTGCAGACAGTCTCAGCATACTCACCACAGACATTCGAACTGCCTTTGGTAGGGGAGAGTACCTTGTGGGTATTTTCCTAGATATTGCCTCTGCATATGACAATGTACTTCTTCCGTTACTCAGGCAAAAATTGCATCAGCTGAGTGTACCGCCAAGGATAACACATTTCATATGTAACCTGCTCTGTGGCAGGTCAGTTGTGGTTAAACAACAGTCATCCTATCTTTCCCCCAGACTAGTCTGGAAAGGACTTCCCCAAGGCTCAGTACTCAGTCCTCTGCTTTACAGCATATACACTCATGACCTAGAATTGTCTGTAAATAACTTTTGTAACATTCTACAGTATGCTGATGATATTGTCCTCTACCACAGCTCGGGCTCAGTAGAGGAAATATCCCAATGTCTAAACTCGGCTTTGTATTACCTAGGACAATGGCTGTCTGACCACGGCTTATCTCTATCCGTGGCTAAATGCCAAGCAGTTGTGTTTACAAGAAAAAGATCTCACCCTACATTTAACTTTTGCTATGAGGATCAACCCATCAATCTAGTAGACAAAGCAAAATTCCTAGGTATTATACTGGATAGCAGACTGAACGGATTACCGCATACTGAATATGTAATTAAGAAGTGTGAGAAAGGTATAAATGTTCTGCGGGCAGTGGCTGGAGTTTGGTGGGGGGCCCATGCCTATTCCCTTAAGCTTTTATATAATGCCTTAGTCCGTAGCCATGTTGATTACTGCTCATATGTTTTAGACCCTCTAAATAAAACTACCTCTGAAATACTCAACCGAACTCAATACAGATCCCTCAGGATCATTCTGGGGGCAATGAAGTCCTCCCCTACTAATGCTCTGCAGGTTGAATGTGTTGATCCTCCTTTGCATCTGCGTAGGCAATATCTCTGTGATCGTTATGTTAGCAAAATGTTACAACTGTCCTCCCACCCTTTGTGGTTTAGATTAACTCAATTGTCACAAGTTCTTAGACCACGCAATCCTTCTTCATATCTATTAGATAGCTATCAGAAATTTATCAATCTCCCTCATCCATTAGTGACTTCACAAATAAACCCTTTATACTCTACATCCTATAAAGCCCTAGTCTTTGATCCTGCCGTGGTCACAGATCTTGGGCTAGTTAAAGGAGCCCTTGATACTAATGTAAAGTTTAATAACATAGTTTGTCAAAATTGGCCAAACCACCTCCTTATTTACACTGATGCATCAAAGTTTTCCCCGGAAAGCTTTGTTGGTGCAGCCTGCTGGGTTCCAAGGTTTAGAATTGCTCTGCAATTTAAGTGTCCTCCAGAGTCTTCGGTATTTACAGGGGAGGCTGTTGCCTTGCTGGAGGCAATCTTATTTGTCCGATCCCATAACATAAAACAAACTGTTATTTTTACAGACTCTCTTAGCTGTTTATACTCCATTAAGGAAAACCCATTCCGGAGTAAGTCTAGATTCCCTATTGCTCTAAGGATCAGGGAGGCTCTGTACTCCTGCCATCAAAATGGATTAGCTCTATTATTGGTCTGGATACCAGGGCACTCTGGCATCACGGGTAATGAAACTGCTGACTTATGTGCTAAATCAGCTGTTCATTTGGGCTCCCTGGAGCATTTCAAAAACAGTTCTCAGGATCTCAGCGCACTGGCAAAAACATATCTAATCAGATCCTGGAAGTCACTTTGGAATGATTCCAAATCAGTTAAAGGTAAATATTACGCTTCTGTCCAAACTGATATCCCTAGACGTCCATGGTTCTTCTCTTGTAAATATGCTGATAGGTGGGTTACATCTACAATATGCCGTTTACGCCTTGGCCATGCCTGCACACCTGTTCACCTGAATAAGATTAGAATAAGGGATCACTCCATATGTGAATGTGGCTTGGAAGAAGGCACTGTCTCCCATATCCTCTTCTCTTGCCCTAAACTCCTTCATCCCCTCTATGATGTTCTCCCAGTCCAAGTTCCTCGTCCTCTAAATGTTGAGTGTCTGTTAATGTCTGTGTTTAGCCCATTCTGTAGATTCCTATGTAAATATGTTAAGTGTAATAATATTAAGTTGTAAATATATATGTAAGAACCTTCCTATCTCCAACAAACTAACATTCTGATTATCTGTTTTTCTGTTGGAAATTAACTCATAAAGGAGAAGCAAAAAATCTGCTACTTATTTAAATGCGTCAAGATTAATATTTGGTCTTCCTCATATTTCACCGATCATTCTCAAAAGCGTGTCTCCTCCATACCACGTGACATTGGCGAAGTAAATCGTACCCAATTGGTACAAACGCAAGCCATAAAAAAAAAAAAAAAAAAAAAAAAAAAAGAATTGAATTGAATTGAATTATTTTGATTTCGACTAGGTACATGTTTCCATGAACCTACCGAATTCGAATTAGGTATTTTTATCGTAAATTAATTTAAATTGCATTGTATTGACTTAAATATACCTATCGCAAGCAATTCGCATTATATTACGCTTATGTTTTAATAAATTATTATGTTTCTTAGTTCAATAAGAGTATTTAATAGTATAGGTTCACCAAATATTCGATTTCAAATGGCTATACGGCAATCTAGTGATACGGCAAAGTTCCGAGAATATTTAAATGCGGCAAAAGAGGTTGTTATTTTATCCGGGGCAGGAATAAGTGCGGAATCCGGAATACCGACCTTTAGGGGTGCAGGTGGTTTTTGGAGAAAGTATCAGGCGTCTTCCTTAGCGACACCAGAGGCATTTCACACTAGTCCAAGTTTAGTTTGGGAATTTTATCATTATCGACGAGAAGTTGCGGCCAAAGCCCAGCCTAATGCGGTAAGGAGGGTTGTGTATAAATCGTCCAACACAACTAAAATTATACTGAGTTTTTGATTCGGTAGCAGAAGCTGCTTATGACAAACTGATAATCTTTCTAAGCAAATGCAGTTTTTATTTTAATTTACAAAAATATGGAGTTTTGGGTCTTGCTGTTAAACTCCCAGCTGTTAGGTTAGCTGCCTCCATAGCCTTCATGGACACTTTTCATGACCACTTTTGTCATAACAGTAGTCTAATTGGCAATTCAGGTACCTCATTTCTCCTTGGGTAAACTTTATATTCCGAGGACAGAACTTAATAGGTAAATAAATTGCCTGTTACTTCTCACTATAATTTTTAAACTATGGCTTGTGGTGATCTTACGGTAAACAAATAACAAAACACTTCAAAATGAGAAAAAAACTTTAGGAAAATCCATTTTGGGCTGGGCCAAATAAAGTTGAATATACTTAATAACTGACTTAAGTTACATTATTTCTATAATCATCATCATATCAACCCATTACTGGCCCACTACACAACACAGGTCTCCTCCCACAATGAAAAGGGGTTAAGGCTGTTAAGTCCACCACACTAGCCCAGTGCGGATTGCTGGAATCCACACACCTTTGAGAAACATTATGTAGAACTCTCAGGCATGCAGGTTTCCTCGCGATTGCTTCTTCACAATTGTTAAAAAAAATATATATTATTATTTCTTTAAAGTCAACCAACTCATAAAAGAAACAATGTTTTAATATAGGGTCACCTAGCCATTGCTGATTATGAAAAAAGGAATGGAGCTGATAAGAAAGTGACAGTAATAACACAAAATGTGGATGGACTGCATAAAAGAGCTGGCACAAACAACTTAATTGAACTTCATGGTAATTTGTATAAAACTCGCTGTACCAAGTGCAAGGAAGTGTTGATCAATACAGATTCACCTATATGTGAGGCAGGTATAATTGAACTAATTGATCTGAATAGTGTGCTTTTTAATTATAACTAGCGGACCTGCGCGACTTCGTCCGCGAATGAGTCGAATTAAAAAAATAGTCATATGCCCAATATAAATGATTCCGAGATTCCAATATAAATGAATCCTAGCTTGATCAATTTATCGCCTCCGAAACCCCCTGTATACTAAATTTCATGAAAATCGTTGTTCTAATTATATATATACCAGAGTTGCTTGTTTAAAGATATAAGATTACAAGTTAGTAATATTGGTAACCGCAGCATTTGTATACCCCCTGACACAGTGGATATATGACATGAAATTATACATACTTCATAGAGAGCCGCTGGATCCAAGCAGCATAAGATCATGGTATTAGGAACTCCCCACAAAAGACCTATACCAAGATAAGCAGTTGTCCTCCATTGATTGACATGATGATGGAATTGAAGCAATTGCACTTCCTATTCTGATTACCGCTTATTACAAATAAAAAAGTGTAACAGTCATTTGTTTTTGAGGGTAAATAATAATAAAGCCTCCGATAATGAACTATAATTTGATATATGCCAAATATTTTATTAGAATAAGCATTTTAACAAATACTAAAATAAATGTTATAATAAAGCTAATTTTATGAAAAGTTTCCAGAAATTATTAAAAATGATATTTTTTTCACCACCAATGTTCATAACATTGTGCTCCTAGGTATTTTAATATAGATATGGTTGTATTTTTAATACGTTTCAGTCTTGTAATAGACTCAGACGGCGCAAAGATACCTCCCGGTGTCTAGTCATTGACACCATTGTGATATGACCCTTAAGACATGCATTCCTAAAGTATTGTGAGTATTTTCTTATTAATGTAAAACATCATTAGCTTATGGTTCCAGGCACTAGCTAATCGCGGAGCACCTGATGCAAATATTGTAGGATCAGAAATCCCTATTTATTCTCTACCACACTGCAAAAAGCCTCATTGTGGTGGTCTGCTCAGGCCACACATAGTTTGGTTTGGTGAAGGCTTAGATTCCAATGTGCTGGAGCAAGCAGGTGATATTATTTCTCTGTTCACGACTAGTTATAATCGAAATTCAATTGGTAGAACTTACTCCTTTTCAGTTTTTTATATGAGATGCATTCATCAGATTCACAAAATTTACATGTAGAAGAAAATGGCATTAAGTAACTTTTTGTATAGAGTGCAATAAAGAATGAAAACAATCAAACTAGATAAGATTGGCGCTGTGCCTCAGAGCTAACATTAAGCTATCAGTCCTGGTTATTATCACTATCATGTTATATTTAATAAATAAAATAATAATAAATAAATAGATATACTACGACAAACCACACATCGCCATCTAGCCCCAAAGTAACCGTACCTTGTGTTATGAGTACTAAGATGACTGATGAAATTTTTTTAAAAATAATATACATAAATACATATAAAATACATATAAACACCCAGACACTGAAGAACATTTATGCTCATAACACAAACATTTTCCAGCTGTGGGAATCGAACCCACGGCCTTGGACTCAGAAAGCAGGGTTGCTGCCCACTACGCCACTCAGCCGTCAATATTTAAACCATTGTTACTATACAAAGAGGTACTAGCTAGCCGGGGAACTAGATACCTACATGTCAATGCATAGCTTGTATCGCCAAAGCGTAAAGTGGTGTCGCGATGCTCCTCGCGCCGTCAGTTTGCGCTGGAAACCTATAGTACTTCTTCAAACATCTGAGCGCTTCGTCGCGTCTCGTCAGTATATATATATAAGCTTAAGCAGAGTTGCTCTCAATCTCAGCCTCCGATCAGAGACAAGTCCTGTGCACACACACAACTGTGTTAAAATTCTGAGGGTGTGGTGACGGCAGATCAGAATACAGTTGTCACCGCCCCTCCTCTTCTCGCAGGGCTCGTACGAGGCGACTAAGGGAATATACTAGAGGACGGGCAGCAGCGTCGTTCGTGCTACTAATACCATCTACTCTGATCACTAACCCATTTGCCAAACCTGGTGATCATGGCCAAACCTCTATAAGGAAAGGCCTTTGGTCCAGCATTGGACTGTTATGGGCTACTTTTGATTTTTTTTTATTCCACTACAAGTTAGCCCTGGACTGCACTCTACTGGTGGTAAATGATGATGCAGACCAAGATAGTAGCGGGCTAACCTGTTAGGGAGTATAGCAATCCTATTAAACCCATATTCATAATCGATTTCTATGAAACATCGTACCGGAACGCTAAATTGCGGTTAGCGGCATGTCTTTGTTGTCCCTAGGGTGTTGACCAGCTACGGCCGAAGCCTCCCACCAGACCAGAAATCCAGAAATTATAAATTCCCAAGTTGCCCCTGGGAATCGACCCGACAACTGCGGTTGTCAAAAAATATAAGTCGTCTGTCGATGATACAATGTTTTCAATGCTCTTTTACAGGAAACGCGATGGCAGGCTGTGACGTCTGTCTTGTAGTAGGTACTTCATCGGTAGTGTACCCTGCAGCCATGTTTGCCCCTCAGGCGGCACAAAGAGGGGCAATTGTTGCTGAATTTAACATTGAACCCACGCCTGCTACACCAGACTTCCATTTTTATTTTGAAGGCCCTTGCGGCACAACACTCCCTGGTGTCTTATCAGCTAATTAATTATTGATTAATTAGCATTAGAAAGTTTAAGATGATGCTAACTGAGTTTACTTTCATAATAATATAGTATGTGATATAAAAACGTAAACAAAAAGGTTTTACTAATAATAAAATTTAGTTTACGTAGTGTTCCAAATTTTACGGGAAAAAAAGTGTTACCTCGGGCTAAGAGGCTGTGTTTTTAAACTTTAATATCAGCGAGCGTCATCAAATCCATTCAAGCATTTTCTCAGCAATACAGTTGTACACCTGTGGAATAATTTGCCTGAGAGAATAGTAGGATCGCTGAATCAGTTCCATACAGCCAAGTCAAAATACAAATAGTCAGTGGCGGGCGTAGTCGTTTTCCAGTATATTAGATTGTTACATTTATAGAGGTTTCCGGTCAGTACATCCAAAAGCTCGGATTTTTTTAAATTTACCTATTATATTTATGTGCATGCATAGAAAATGGTAGTACCTACCTGATAAATAAATCCCATAACATTCGAAAAGGTAGGTACTTCATTACCAAAATTATTGAAGGAATTTCGACCATGAGTGATATATTATGTAAGGACAAAAAAACTACTGAGTATGTAGATCATAAGAAAAAATACCATATGTGATAGTTACATAAAACTATATTTTTATCATTATCATAATTTAATATTATCAGATCAATTAAAATGGTTTTCGTCCATACTGAAAATAAATATTTATTGAAACAATATCATCTTTTGTCTTTATGCCTTGCAAAAAACTTGGCTATATTCCCAATAGTTGGTCCAAATGCGCAGTTGGTGATCAATGATTTCTGTAAAAGAAAATTCACAAATATGATCCACTCGTTATATGAAACAGTCCAACAAAGACAGCCAGCTACATCCCGGACAGTGTTTTAATGATACAGCTCCTATACTTACATCAGGAATCATAGATTTCGAAAATAAAACTTTTTTCATCTTTTTTTGTGCTCAATCAAATTTGGAAACGGGACAAAAACACAGTAAGGGTCTGGCTTCACTACCAAGTGTCGGATAGCCTAAACGTAAGCCACTTTCTTACTTACACTTACCTAAGTCAAGTGACAAAGACAAAAGTGAACAAGCTATGCGACACTTAAAAGGTGACCAATAGATATTAACGTTCGTCGCACGCCATATTGACAACACAATTTTACATTGCAATGTGAGCTTTATATCATACGTCAAAAGTTTTGTTTGAATTGTACGCGTGGTGCACCCGTAACGTGTTCCTGCACAAAATTTTTGAATAAGTTTGCTTTATGTCCTACATGGAAAATTATTATGAGCTGTTGTCACTTTGTTTTTGTCTCCCATTTGATTAATACTCATAAAACACTAAAATTTTATAAGCATTAATTAAACTATTAGGTAAAATAATTTTATAATAAGTATTAGTTCCAGAGATAACCGTACGTCAGATGTGGCGCTACAAACAGAGACAAGGCTTCAGCTTTCATTCATATATGGATCAGTCCAAGGTAATAGAGCTCAGTGTTTATGTATCCTGTAAAGCTCACATTCCAATGCTTTAATTTCAGTCGAGTCGGTGTTTATAGTTTGCGTAGGCCATTACTTCGCTACGTAATGACAATGTTTGTGAAGATTTGTCAATGTTTTTCATAGCACTAATATATAAACAGCTGAACTTGGATCACCACACGATATATTATCTAGGGACACAAAACAATTGCATGCGGACGGATACTATTTTTTTTATGTTTTAATAATAATATACTACGAAGATAAACACATCGTCACCTAGCCCCAAAGTAAACGTTGAATAAGTATGAATAATATACATAAATACTTATTATATACAAATGAACACCAGGAAACTGAAATAGGTACATTCATCCTTATCCCACAAACTTCTAGTTGTTGGAATCGAATCCACAGCTTCAGACACACAAAACAGGGTCGCTACCCACTGCGCCAATCGGCCGTCAGTTGTATCATAATTTTAACATACACACCTGCACAAAAGAAGGTAGCGCTGATACAGTCTGAGGCCTCGAATATCTCTCATCCACTAATAATACACACGCAAAGTCATTGGCATGCCGGACTGCTCGCCCTAAAACAAATTTAAAATCAATAATGGTTTCATTAATTTAATCAAACACAGTTTATTCCAATTAAGTTTGGCTATCATCTTTTAAGATATGGTCTTTCAAGTTACGTAAATTCGATGCATATAATTTCAATCAATAGGCATATATATAGCAATATATATATATAGTAGTATTAAAATTTAAATAAGAATTAATAGAGACATTTTTATTCCTTACCGATACACTGATTGACTGCCTTCATACATAGGTTCTCATAATAAATACTGCCTGACCCGGGTGATGCTTTGTTTAGATAATTCAATTTCTCTTGAAGTTCCGGTGACTTCACGTTTGGGTACGGCATTCCTATAACCATAACGCAACGGCCTAGTTCGTCACTGTAACAATATTATCATATATTGGATAGAAGCAGGCGTTATTTTGCGGAAATCCATAATATATTATGAAAATTAAGCTTCATTTAGATTGAAGAAATTATAAATTACACCATACAGATTCTCCTTAAAGTTAAGAGTTAAAGCAAATTAAGCTCAATTTTCATAAAATATTATCAAATACTTAAAGTTACAGGCATATGAGGACTTCTTTCTGGCATAACGTGCAAAGAGGTGCTATGTTATTAGACGATGGTTACTATGAGGTAGGTCATTTGTTTATTCCGGCAATTACTGCGTAAAAAAAACAATTTGCTGTCCCCGGCCGCGTCGAATTTTGGCTACACGAATTATTTCTCAACACCAAGTCGTAGCTTTATCGATGATTAATTCGATCACGTGTCTGTGTGTTTGTCTGTGGCATAGCTCCTGCACGGATGAACCGATTTTGTTTTTTTTTTTGTTTGAAAGGTGAATTTAACGGGTGTGTTCTTAGCAAGTTGGCGCCACCACAAAATATGGATATCAAATGAAAAGTATTCTTGGCTATTAGTATACTACACACTAGTGATGGAGCGAGTACTCGTTTATTAGGTACTCTGTACATGCTGCTTTTTTTATTTACCCGTCGATACCGCTATATACGAGACGTTCTAAATTTGAATAAAAGACACTTGCTTCCTGTATGCGAAACGTTCTAAACTAGTATAAACGACATTGGCTTCATGTGTACGAGACGTATTAAACTTGATTTAAAGGCACTTGCGTCCTGTATACGAGACAAACTAAACTTACATAAACAACACTTGCTTCCTGTGCACGAGAGGTACTAAACTTGCATAAAAGACACCTGCTTCCTCTTTACGAGACGTACTTTACTTGCATAAGAGACCCCTGCTTCCTCTATACGAGACTCATACTAAACTTACATAAACAACACTTGCTTCCTGTGCACGACACGTATTAAAATTGTATAAACTGCACTTGCGACCAGTGGCGTGCACTTCATACATGCACAAAAGCGCTACTTTATGCTTACCCTGGTCGAAGTTCCTGTGCACGCCACTGCTTGGGACCTTTATAAGACGAGACGTACTTAACTCGCATAAACGACACTTGCTTACTGTATACGAGAAGTACCTAACTTGCATAAAAGTCACTTGCTTCCCGTGCACGAGAGGTACTAAACTTGCATAAAAGACACTTGCGACCTGTAAATGACGAGACGTACTTAACTTGCATAAACGACACTTGCTTCCTGTATACGAGAAGTACCTAACTTGCATAAACGTCACTTGCTTCCCGTGCATGAGAGGTACTAAACTTGCATAAAATACACTTGCGACCTGTAAATGACGAGACGTACTAAACTTGCATAAACGACACTTGCTTCCTCTATACGAGAAGTACCTAACTTGCATAAACGTCACTTGCTTCCCGTGCACGAGAGGTACTAAACTTGCATAAAAGACACTTGCGACCTGTAAATGACGAGACGTACTTAACTCGCATAAACGACACTTGCTTCCTGTATACGAGACATACTAAACTGGCATAAAAAAATAAATAATAGTCATAACAATCTAAATATTGGGCTTAAATAGAACTTGCCATACCTGAAGTTTAATCCTTCACTTAACTTCCCTCCGACGACGCTCAATAAAAGCGCACCATTCAGTTCGGATGTTTCTTTGTTTTTAACTGCTGCACCATATTTTTGTAAGACCTGCAGGAATATAGAAACGAATATACCAATAACTGAACGAATTTACCAATTTCTTTGCCTGTTACGACTTTTATCGTAAAACTACTGGACTGAATTCATATTTAAGTAAGCCATTTCAGTTAATCCTTTTGTTAGAATCATTTTATACTTTAGATATATTAAATATACTTAGTAGTTATTATGAAGTATATTGTACCTTTATTTGATCTATACCACAATTAAATCATCTTACTCACATCCAGGGGTAGCTGGAAGAGATCTCTTATAGAGATAAGCTTTCCTTTGTACATTTCATGTATGTTATGTTCACAATCACAATTTATGGTACATAAGTAATAAATAAATACATAAAAAACGACATAAGTCACCGTTGGTGTTATAAAAAAATATAGACAATATTTCAAAGTAGATAACAATTCAAATATTACTCTACTCACTTGGTCCACTTCTGAAGCAGATTTTGGTTCGCGAAAGATCTTTTTCTTCTTGCTGATGCTTTCCAAAACTTTAGTACCATTCAAGTGTTCGTACAACATTTGTTCGTATGAATATGAAGGTAGAAAGCAAACAATGCCATCGGGGATTATACTACAAGCATTTCTTAGAATTCGTCCAACTTCATTTAACTAAAAGTAGGATTGTTTTTTTTTAAATTAACGCTAAGATTGAGTATAGGTATATACACAGCAGTGTTAGCAGGAAGCGTTGGAAATGAAATGAAATACTTTATTGTCATAAAGAAAAACAAAACAGAATCAAAAGTACTTAAACATAACACAAAATATATACACAAATTTTGTTTTATTTTGCACAGATAAAAAGTGTACCTGAACTACTGTTCTCCGAACTAGTTGAGACTGTGTCTCGGAAAACAGGGCTAACCCGCTCGCTGACATAGCTTACTACTAGAAATTAAAATCACTTGTATGCCCAAGTACTCGTGGTTGTGTTTGTATGTGTCATAAGTGTCCATGTCAGAATAAGTGTGTGTGTTAATTACTCATCATTACTTCAACCAATTGACCTCCAATGCCAAAGTTCCAAAATCTACGGTTCTAGGAGACTCCCAGCGACTCGTTTGAGGTTTTCTGTCCACTATGGAGTCCCAACGTCCATCGGTTCTCCTAATTAGTGCCCCGCTCATTACCAATTATGCTTCGCGAATCGTTTTGCTACTTCCGAAACTCTAATTTTTTTACTGATCCACTCATTTGACCACATAGAGATAGTTACACCCAACATAGCTCTCTCCATCGTTTCAGAGCTGTTAGCTGTACAACGCTGTATAATAAAATAAATTGTATGGTTATAAGTCACCAAAACAAATCCTAAAGTTGCCATAACATTTTTTTTTTGCACGGGGAAATGCACTGACGCATCCCTCCCGGAGACAGGTAAGAAATTATCTAACCTGTTTCCGGAAGGGTATGTGAGACTTGCTGACACGGGGCCAGAATACCCCCTTAAACCCAGCGGAACCGTCTACGCCATACCGGGACACCACAGGATCGTTTTCGCATGCTACTCTGGTATCCCGACAATGTACTCATAACCCTTCCCGTTAAAACCAGCGCGTGTCAACGCTGCATAGAACATTTTATGGCTATGATCAACTAAATGCAGTAATTATGAAATTTCATTTTGATTTCTCATGAATAACGCGTCTGAACTTCAGGCGGGTTATGACAAACCAGAACCAAAAATCTGACTACTAGCTTCTTCAAGCTAGTAGTCATGATGTGTCGATCTCACAACATGTCATCTTCAAACTGCTTGCCCATGTTGTGACGGAGATCGTAAAAACAAGAGAAGTTTCGAATTTTGAAAAATTTCGAAATTTCAAATACAAACACGTTATATACTTACACGTCACGTGCCGTTGTCACGCGCGATTATGTACTTTACGTTACGAGTAATAAGGTTCTATGTAACAATGATAATAATCCTTACCAGATCTTTCGAAGAACGGTTTTCGTAGGAGAAGTTCAAATGAACATTTGAAGGTCCCTTTGAAAGGCACACACCCAATACATTGTCCGGAGGGACGACGTGTTCACATTTCACTACATTGACCTTGTCTACTTCAAGGCTATTGTTTGTTAGCAAAGCCTGAAACTCTGCCACTGGTTCCATGGTACCACCTGCTACGATTACCTTAAGGAAACGAATTAGATTGTTTTTGAAAGAATTTTAGATAACTAACTTTTTCCCGCGGTTTTACGTGCGTTTAATAAGGGTGGTAAAGTAATGTTCATCATCACATCAACCAATTACCGGCCCACTAAAGGTCACGGGTCTCCTCCCACAATGGGGAGGGGTTAAGGCCGTTTTTTGCTTTTTGTGCACTTGTTTTTTGTACCTGTTGTAAAAGGAAATATTTCTATTTCATTCTATTGTATTTTATTTTAATGATTAAATACAAAACGAATATAAATAATAGACAGAAGTTAGATAGAATTTTAATGAAGAATATGACTGTCGATTGTACTTTCTTTATGCTTACCTAAAGCATAAAGAAAGTACAATTCTTCCTCACTTTAAGTAAAACTACATATCTGTTCCACATTCCACTGAAGTTACATTTTTCATGACGTCTCTTATAGTTTGATATGCAGCGGGAGCGTCTGTTGATATGAAATTGCTTGCTTCTTTTGTCGTGCTTTACCATCGACCAGATTGGTTCGATTGGATTAAAAATACAATGATAAGACGTAAAACGCAAGATTTTAAAAGCCTTTTGAGACTGCCACTTCATCCATAAAATATTTCTTTTCGATTCTAACCTTTATAACAATATCCACGAATACTGGTTTTGTTGGGATTGGATCTGGCATAGAAATATTGTGAGATATCATTAAGTCAAGAAAGAACTTTTCCTCGCAGTCATAGTAGGTACTTTAAGTGATAATCGTGAGTGGTACGCAGCGTTGCTCCTTAAAAATTATGCTAATTTCTGCATTTTCAACCTATCCTTCTGTTGAACCAGCATTAACAATGGCGACCCCTCTAGAAGAAAGCACATTCGAATCACATGAACAGAAAACTAAGTCTCGCAACTCAGTTTGCTACCGTACAAAAATGTTAGATCCATTTTATACTAAGTCGGTTACTTTATTAGGTACTTAAATTCTGTCTTAAGTTATTATGTAATTAGCTAACCTAACCTCTTATATCATTAAAAATCTTTTGTCTAAAATAAAATCGAGTCACTTGGCCATCGCATAAAAACAATGTATCTTACATGGAATACATATATGTAATATTAAGTTTTTATAGCGATTGCCAAATCAACCTATTTTATTGAAAACATAAAAGATTTTTAACAGGTAACTGGTAGGGCTATCTGTACCTACGGGTATATAGAAGAAGCAGTATCAACATCAATAAACTCCGGTGAAGCAACCAATTCCAGTACGATATATTGGAGGTATCGTATTAAATTTAGTCGCCATTCATATCAAGTAACTTGCAACTGCTGTGTCGCGAGTCAGCAGCCTGCCGAGTTGTGAAGCCAGGCATACTTGCGCGAACTTACCTCTCACCTACCTAGTTCACATAGAGCAACACAGCTAAAAGGAGTAGAAAGTTGCCGCCCCAATGAATAGAAGGAAGGTTAAAAAGCAGTTAAGGCCCACAATATTCATATTGACGACGATTTTTGATAAAATATATATATTTTTTTAAAGAATATATTGTATTTTAAAGTATATAATATATATTTCTTTTTATTATATATACTAGATAGACGGCTTCGCACACTGGCCCAGTGCGGATTGGTGGACTTGACACACCTTTGAGAAAATTATGGACAACTCTCAGGCATGCAGGTTTCCTCACGATGTTGTCCTTCACCGTTGGATCAAGTGATATTTTAATTGCTTAAAACGCATATAACTTAGAAAAGTTAAGAGGTACTGGCTAGGATTCGCACTCTGCTCCCCCAAAAGTGAAGTGGAACAACTCTATGTACTGCAACTCAAATGTATAGCTTGATGCAGCATGGAGCACTTATACACCTAGATCAGCATTTTTCTTATCTCTCACCATTGAAGCAAGTGATTTTTAATTACTTTATTATTAAACTCTTTATTTGTATACCACAACATTAACATATTTAAAATATAACAAAAACAGAAACATATCGAAAGAAGTAGTAATACAAAAGGCGGCATTATCGCTTAATAGCGATCTCTGCCAGGCAACCTTAGAATTAGGAAAAAAAAAGAAGAGGAGAATAGACTGCTGGTGGTGGTGGTGGTGGTGGTGCTGCTGCTGCTTACTTAATACGCACATAACTTGAAAAGTTAGAGGTGCGTGCTGGGATTCGAACTCGGCCCCCCGAAAGTAAAGTCGAGCTCCTACCCACTGAGCTAACACCGCTGTAGTTATAAGGTAGGTACATTTACATATTAGAAACCGTCTTAATTAATGTAATGAATAATTTTTATTTTTAATATTTGTTTCCTATGCTTCCTTTGTTACCCTTAGGTCTATGAAAAAAAACTGGGCACATTGTAAATAACATTTTAAACTTGCCGTGTAATTGGCGGGCCCATCTTAAATTATATTATATTTCATGTGCGTTTGGAACAAACTGGCTCGAACAATTCAGTCCCGTGGGGGAGATCCGTGCCCTGTAGTGGGCCGGTAAAGGCGTTTTCGTTGATGATGAATGATTCACTAACTAATACTGATCATAATTTTTTACCCACAGCTGGGCCTCCTCTTTAATAGGAATGTGGGATTGAGAAACTTACCGATCGACATTGGTTGACCACTTGAGCGAAGTGCTCAGCCGGGTTGAGCAATAGGTATTTGAGTTGACCGTTCTCTCCGTGTTGCGCCAACACTCGCCCGTTTCGACCCCGATCGCACAGCCTCTCCAGAAAATCTAATATGGCGTACAATCCACTTCCGGCGGAAGTTTCTGTTGGTAAATTGTTGAGCTGGAATATTTTTATTTATTTATTTAATACATTAAATTGTACACCAGACGGTGATAGCGCATTGAGTAGGAGCCGAGTTCGAATCCCAGCACGCACCTCTAACTTTCCTAAGTTATGTGCGTTGTATTAATAAAATATCACTTGCTTCAACGGTGGAGGAGAACATCGTGAGGAAACCTGCATTCCCGAGTCCTACATAATGTTCTCAAAGGTGTGTGGAGTCCACCAATGCGCTCTGGGCCAGCGTGGTGGTCTACAGCCTTAACCCCTTCTCATCGTGGGAGGAGACCCGTGCTCTGTAATGGGCCTGTAATAGGTTGATATGATGATGATGATGATGATGCTTGTACACCAAAACATAATAAAAAATTTAACTAGAATAACATAAAAAATATTAGGCACGTACAATAGGCGGCCTTATTGCTAACAAACGATCTCTACCAGGCAAACTATCACGAAATAAGATATTTATATTAGCGTAACACATCTGCGTTACGTTACATTTTCAAATCAAAATAAATACATTTATATATATATATATATATATACATATCCCTATCCCTACTAATATTCTAAATGTCAATGTAAGTTTGTTTGTTACGCTTTCACGCAAAAACTACTTAACCGATCCGCATGAAACTTTGTACACATATTCTTGGAAGTGTTAGAAGTAATATAGGATAGTTTTTGTCCCGACATTAAGCTCGGTTCCTTTGGGAAAGGGGATGACAGTGTTTGAAATTATAACCGATTTAAATAATTATTTTTGTACTACAGAGGTTATAATATGTGTTTAATTTTGCCCAAACTTTGTGTAGATCTGGTGAATGTGGTTGGAGATAGAGGACTCCTCAGCGGACAGCAGCAAACCCCTCATTTAAGGCTTAGCGATACTGAATACTTTAAATTTTTTAGAACTACAACTAAATTGAATACCACATCAAAAAACAAAATCAAACGCAGACGAAGTCGCGGGCAACAGCTAGTATATATATATCTATACATATATATCTATACATATATATGTATACATAGGATAAGATGAGGGTTATCTCAATGGAAAATTTTGTCAGCATCGATTGTGCTGTTATGTCGTACACAAGTTACAAAGTTTCAATACAAGTTACAAACTGTTTGTCTGTCCTTCCTTTAGACCTAATTAAGCAACTAATCAACTAATTTTATACATAGAGTTAATTGAAAGGCTGGAGAGTAACATGCTATGGCCAAATTTTGTCCCAGGAAAACAACGGTTCACACAGGATGTGTAAAAAAACCATAGTTAAGGCGGGCAAAGTACGCTGGCAAAGTAAGTAAGCTTGTTGTATAAAAATATATAAAAGCTTTCGAATCGACAGTCTGATAAATAGCCAATATAATATTTTTAACTGTGCATATATAAAGTGATAACTTTGTACTTCATTTTTTCGCCGTAACATATCTCTCACTCACTGAGACTCACTCAACTCAAAAAAATGCATAATTAGTTTTTATATACCTGATTATTCGCTTTTTTCTCAGTATTCTGCATTTCCTCTTCCCTTTGATCTTTTTTCTTAGACATTTTATTGAGAAACTCTTTGAACGAAGCTTTCTTATTGACTTCAACTTTTTCATTTTCTTGCTCCAGCGCTTGTTGGCTGTATCTCATGGAAAAACCGTGGAGTTTTGGTGCCAGTCGACTATTTCTACAGAATTCTACTAGAGGGCGTAAACGGAGATGATCTATTTCAGCTTTTATAACAAAATCTTCGAGCGAAAATACTGCTGCCTGCCCTTTTTTGTCACTTGATAGCTTTGGTTTAACGACACCTAAAAAAGTTAAATAAGGAGCTTTTCAGGAAAATGATTCATCAAAATAAGATTTTTTAAAGGATGACAGAATGTTAAAGGTTGAACAAGTTAATTTTTAAGTCATAAATATATAGATGGTGCTGTTTTGGTTTTTTTTAATATTGCATTGCGCTATGAACATGCTTTACTAATAATAAGTATAGGCCTCTTTGATTGTTATTAAGGTTGAGAATTGCATTGGACCTATGCTTGCTCACTCGGGTGTGGTGTGGGTACACACTTCGTTGAGTCGAGTTTCATCCCTACTTGTCCAATATCGCACCAAGCGATCTAAATCATCTTTCCTCATATGCATGGAAAGTTCTTCCAATTTCTTATAACCCGTGTAACCCTTCAAAAAGAGTTAATAGGCATCTTTTTTATCCCTTGACTGCAATCTTACCTGGTAAGTGATGATGCAGTCTAGAGATGGTAGCCACCCATATCCGTAATCTGTTTATACGCGACATCGTACTGGCAGGGTGATTACTTATCTCGCGACAGGCGTAAATCTTGCAATCACTGCTGTCAAATGTCACTTTTCCATACGATAAATAAACAGAAGTGAAGTTTGACAGCAGTGATTTATTTACGCCTGTCGCGAGATACGTAATCACCACCGTCAGGCAACAAGGCCACGGCTGAAGTGTCCCACCAGAGCAGAAATTATAAATTCCCAAATCAACCCTGCCGAGAATCGATCCCGGGACCTCCTAGTTCTATCTAAGGTCACACACACTCTCTTTCACTTTTGCTTGACTTGGTTCAACTACAAGATTCTTGCTGCTTAATCTGGCTCTATATATTTTATTGATACAAATTCCAGGAGTGGTTCAACAGAAGACAATTGTTTAACGGACACTGGGGCATAATGAACGTTCTCTAAGGCCCGATTCTCCGAGACCGATATGACGTAAGCTTTTAAGAAGCCCTTCAACGACAACGATATTGACTTTAACTGCGTAAGATTCTTGCTGCGAATATTCCAGAAACGTTTTACCTGAAGACAGCTGTTTAACTGACTGACTGGTAGATATCGCGGAAGATATTGGCGGGTTTAACAGTAAATATTGCTTATACCTTACCTAAAAGCTTCCCCACAACGAAATTGACTTGGTTCAACTGCAAAAGATTCTTGCTGCTTAATCTGGCTCTATATTTATTTATATAAAATTCCAGGAACGTTTTAACTGAGGACAGCTGTTTAACCGAGACTGGGGCGCAATGGGCGTTCTCCAAGGCCGCTGTCAGGCCGTGCGCTTCGTCGAGTATTAGCACGTTATCCTGCAATTTGAGTGAGACGCCCGATCTTGCGCCACTGCTCACAATACCGGCATGGCTAATTAAAATTATCTAAAAAAAAAAACACTTATTAAGCCAAAGCTCATTGGCACTATTTCGTGCCGAAGAAGGGTTGTCCGTGCGATCTATAAATGGTTTCGAGAGAGACATTGAGAGATAAATTATGATTACTATAGTCGTAAAAATGTAATAAGCCCGTTTTGAGATTTGTGCAAGACCATAGAATGTAACTTGGAACGAAACTGAAAGAAACAATAAAATAAAAATCAATTACATACAGTGTTTTAAAAAATACGCAATTTTTTTCGGGACGTTAAATAATATGAAAGAATATATTGCGAGTATTCTTTTTGCGCTTACTTTATACTAGCATGCAATTTATAATTGTTGCGAAACGTTCCGAAAACAGTTACGTTCTCAGTCTTTTTTTTTTATACTAGAGCTGTAACCATTTTTTTACAGAATATCGAAATTAAATATTGTGTAGTTATCTTTACTGCAAAGAATGAGCTTGGTTCTCAAAATGGGTTCTAAATAATGAGTCTGAGTTGATGTATCTGACCAAGCGGCACATGACTGAAGCATCCCCGCGCGCACTGCGCAGTTTTTCGTTCCTCATTTTGTAAAGTTGACTGTGCGCTCGTTTAAGTTTGATATATATTGTTTACTATTACGTTAACTATGGCTCTTCTATTTTGGACATTAATTTAAACATAGTGATTTGACTCGATTTTTGTGTTTGTTGTTATATAGTACTAACTCTGTTTCAACATGTTGAAAAGTGGACGTATAATCAACAGCCAGTCACGCGTATTGGTTGTGAAGTTAAAGGAATACTTTGAACGAACGAACACTTTACAATACATAATAATATCAATCAAGTACTGATACAAACTTGAATTGATTTATCGTGAGTATCGAGTCCCGAGTCTTATGGTTCCATAACTAGTTACGTCGCGATGACAAATGTCAAAACGGGCCTATTACATTTTTACGACTATAGTAGGTGAAACTATTGTAAAGTTATTTGAATTGTTATATTTTTGTAATCGTTTCAATCTGTATAATTTACTCTAGTATGTATTAAATTAGTATAATTGGTGTTAAACGCACTAATTGAATTTAAATAAATGAATAAACGGCAGTCTATATTTGAAAATTAAATGTATGTTAACAAATAAATATTTACAATTTAAGAGAAAATAAGTCTTTAATAATTTGAACGCTAAAAATTTATACGCGTATCTTGTAGGCCGCTTGATAATGACGAAAAGACGCTATTAGCAAAAATTTTTATCTTTAGTAGAAAGGATTACAACTAGTATTGGTCAATTGTCAAGTCATGAAAACGCTAAGTTCGATTCCCACAACTGGATTTTCCAGTTTGTGTGGTGAACATGAATGATTTTCAGTGTCTGGGTGTTTTAAGTATTTGTGTATATTATTCCTAAATATTCATCAGTTATCTTAGTACCCATAACACAAGCTACTTATACTTTGGGGCTAGATGGCTATGTGTGTAATGTCATAATATAATTATTTATTTTTATTCTTTAATCAAAACATTACCGCGCTTACCGCCCTTTTTCTTTGCCTTTTCTGTTCCCTCAGACAATAAATAGGTTGGAAGAAAGGATACTGGGATTTATGAAAAGATTTAAGAAATTTTATAAATAGAAATCACTGGGTTTGATTTATCAAACATACTGTGTTCCGTAAACCCCAATAGTCTGTGAGTCTTCGTGTGGCATTAGGGTTCCTAAGCGAATAGACCAATTATGATGCGGTTTTGGCTGCTTGAAATCTTATATTATAGAAATGGTTCTCAGCTATAAAAGTTTATATATATATCTGTGTTTGAAAATCATGTTCTCATTTCTAACTATACAAAAGGGCCTTACCGATTTTTATTTCCGATTGTTGTTAAGTTGTAACCTATTTAAACATACGTTCGAGTTTGATTCCTAAGCAAATATGCAATGGGGCGCATTTTAATATTTAAGACTAAACATACCTCAGCGTCATCTAAGGCCATTCTTGAAGCGTAATATGGACAAGCTTTCAACTGTTTCCCACATTTGACTATGTCTTCCATATCCATGATATCTACAAGCAAATGTTCCTTTAACGCTTTTATGTTGTTTTGGTTGTAGTAAGGGCAAGATGTGCATGACTTTGTCTTTGTCTTCTTCAGAACTTTCCCTTCATCACCCATGGATGTCGTTTTGGTTTTAGATTTTTGCATATCCAGACATCTGTAAAATTATTTAAAACAAAGAAGATTAATATCATTAATGAGATGGCAGGTTAAGACTAAACTTAATGCTTCAAATTTAAATCTGCACCTAACACAATTTTTTTTTAAACCTAATGCTAATCCAATAAATAAGGTGAATCTTAAGAATAACAAAAAAACTTCAGGTAGGTACCCAAGATAGTTAATTTATGAGATTTTGTGGGTGTGTTACACCACAACACAAAAAAGCCCAGCAAATTTATTTTTGTGTTCGAAACTACCGGCGCGTTACTTCATTGCATGCCGAAAGGAGTCGACTGACGTCGGCTTCTTATAATAGCAATATTTTAGGAAAATACAGTGAGTAAATAAAATTACCGTTCATTTATAAGATTAACATTTTTCAGCTTAGTGACATCAGAGTAAATGCAGAAGTGTTGTCGGGAAGCAAGAGTAACAACTCTGGTATTGTCGTTGAACACTGTTCTTTTGATTTCCCCTACGAACTGCGACAGCTGGCTGTGTGTCCTGCTGCTTATATAAATCTGTAAATATAAAATTATAGTGTAACTCATAATAACCAACTTTATATTGTCATCAGCATATCAATGCATTCCCTGCCATCTAAAGGGGTCTCCTCCCACAATGGGAAGGGTTTAGGCTGTCGTCAATCACACTGGCTCACTGTGGATTCCTGGTCCTCAGACGCTTTTGAGAACATTATAGAGAGCTCTCAGGCATGTTGGGTTACCTCACAATGTTTTCCTTCACCCTTGATTCCAGTGAAATTTTAATTAAACTAAAACGTAAATAACTTAGAAACGCAAAGAGGAGCTGGCTAGGATTCGCACTCTGCTCCCCCAAAAGTGAAGTCGAATAACTCTATATACTGCAACTCAAATGTATAGCTTGACAAGAAGGAGAGCTTATATACCTAGATCAGCATTTTATGAAACCTTATTAAACATTGAACCATATTTAGTCTGTAAAATTATGTATGCGTTTCTACTCCATGATTAAATAATCAGGTTTCTGCATATATAAAATATATGGTGACTATGAAAAATATAAGGATAATTAAGATTTCAATAACTATGTTTAACATTTTCTTATCCTTATTTTTATGGGATAGGACAAAAAATTTGTGGAAAATTATATGGTGGTGTGCCCTAACCCATGCCAGTACCACAAGTTCAGCAAAAACGCTGTAATGTCTTATGTATATATGAGAATAGATAGTAAAAAGAAAATCTATCTTAAATAAGTTTTAAACATATAACTATAATTCAACATTTAAACTACATTAATAACAATCAAAGTAAATAATTATAACCACAGACTGACATCATATGTGTTTAAAATGATAGTATTGTTTTCCTGTTACAAATCTGTATGGCAGATTGCCAAATGAGATGGTGTAACAGAGATATGCATTGCAAGAAGTTGACGAACATGTTGGAGATCCTGCAATAGGCTATTGCTGACCATGCCTAACATTGCAAATTCTACAGATTCCATGAAATTAAAATACACATACTTTTGTACTGCTCTCCTTTTCATCTTCCACACATGTTTCTTCACAATCAGATTCATGATCATTATTCTGATATTCCCCTACAATTAGGTCTTGATCTTCAATGTTTCCTTTTTCCTCGCATTCATTATTATCAGTAACTTCAATTTCATGGGGCTTGTCTCTTTTTTCAAACTGGTGATCAATTCTTTTTAGATTTGTCCTGTATCTAGAAACTCTTTTTTTTAATTCAACAAACTCTGCCTCTCTATGTTTAATTTTATCAAGTTTTAACTGTAGTGTTATTAACAGTTGGTTCTTTTTTATTTTCTCATACTCTTCTTGTAACCAATCAGCAGTATCTAGTGTAAAAAACAAAAAATAATGTTAACTTTGTATGACAATATTGAGCAACCTTACAAAAAAATATTTTATTATTTTCAATGTTAACAATAATCATTGTATTAAATTTGGAGAATTAGTCAGTAAAATTGTACCATGCAAACTAGCAGTCTCTAAGTCAATTGACAGCCAATTGGTGCAGTGTGCCGCAATCCTGCTTTCTGAGTCCAAGGCAGTGTGTTCAATTTCCACTACTCAGTATCTATGTTTATCTGTTTATTAGAAGTATTTATGTATATTATTCACGAATCCTCTCTGGGCCAGGGTGGGGGATGATGGCCTTAACCCCTTCTCATTGTGGGTTTAAATGATAATGTATATTATTTATAAAATTATTCATCAGTCATCTTAGTACCCATAACACAAGCTACCCTTGCTTTGGGGATTGATGGCAATGTGTGTATTGTCGTAGTATATAAGTTTATTTATTTAGACTCTGTTGCAGGATGTCAGTTTAGTCTAGATGTTTTCTTCCACTAGGTCTCAAAACATGTACAGTGCAACCTTAATAAAAAGTACTTCAATATAACAACTTTCAACAACCAGAAGTAAATTATAAATATTTACTGATTTGGTTGATCTGTATCTTGAAATAGAAAATACTGAACGTTAAAAGTTGGAAACAGACATGTTGTGCCAGCCCTATATAGAATGGGATAAGGGAATGATGAAGAATACCTATGCAAGAAACTTAATTTGAGCAAGTTTAAGCAGTGTGCTTAGCCAAGCTCTAATATGCTTGTTAGTGATATATAAATATGATGATGATTAGCACATCAGTGAGATATTTATATTAAGCTATGTTCAAGATGTTTTTGTTATGCATTTGTTTTGATACACAGCATTTTAGCGTTAAGATGTTTAATCCTAAGATTAAGAAATTACCTGTTGTATTCGAAAGTTCCAGTTTTAGCTGTTCAATTTCTTTTTGTAACATTTCCACAACTTTTTGGTTGGTGTCTTTAAGCCATTGGAGTGCTCCACAACATATACTCAGAGATTTACCCTTAAGAACAAAAAGAAATACCAAGTGTTTGTTTGATTGTTAATGTACTACATACCAGGGGCAATGTAATATTCTTGTGCTACACATATATGATGTTATGTTGGCAAAACCCATTTCCATTGCATGGTGCTCTGCATTATTGGTTTTCATAGCCAGAATTAGATTATAAAACTAAATAACACTTGAACAGTAAAATTACCGTAGTTACTTACAGTTCCTGTAGGGCTTTCAAATACGCCTACTTTTCTACTTTCAATTGTAAAATATAATTCATTCATAAACTTCTTTTGGATATCGTAAGGCTGGAAGGGGAACGAAAAAATAGGACTCATCATCTTACGCAAAATCACAATAGTTTTGATAATATAGACCTTTCGACTTTTTATTATGTGTCACAAACTCACTGAGTAGGTACTGACCGATTGAAACTTGAAAGCGGACGGACGTATTTATGTTTTCCCGCCAACAGTCAAAACTATAACCACAGACCAGTATTTAAGGTAATCTGTGACGCGGTTAGTGACAATATCTAGGGGAATACTCTGTGATAGGTTCACAGAGTATTCCTAATAAATAGTTATACCGTTAGTTTGTGGCTAACTTTATTTTCTGTGTGTTTACTGTTTGACGAATGACGTTTATGTTTATAAGGTTCTGAAATGTGATTGAGAAATGGGAAGTGGTTAGGGGTAGTTATTTATTAATTTGCATTTAAGTTATAAAAATTATCAAATTGAAATAAAACGCAGCTACTTTTAACCTGTACTTATTCCGAAATAATTATGTCACAAAAGTAAGTAAACTTTCATAGAGAACGAGAAATTTATGTTTCACCTATTTCATTCATAATTTTTTATTACAGTATAAAAATTTTGCCTGGTGCAACGGTGTGTGAGGATTGTACACTTGAAGGTGATATTACTATTGGCGGAGGCACAGTGATTCACCCAAGAGTAACAATTATTGCAGAGGGAGGTCCTATTATTATAGCTGAGTATTGCATTATTGAAGAATACTCCACAATAATCCACAAGTAAGAAATTAGTATGAATCTTATCATAGAAATGCAATATATTTATAATTCTTATATAGGCAATATTCTTATTATTGTTGTTCTATACCTATATGATTTTCCTCATCCTACACAAAAAAAAACATCTGTAACACTGCAAATCAAATTACTAATGTTTAGTATATTCTATTTTGATTAATGTTTATTATATTTTTAGGAAAAGTGATAAACAAGAGAGTCCTCCAAAACCACTTTTTATTGGAGCTCACAATGTATTTGAAGTTGGATGCAAATTAGAATCACCATTTGGACATATTGGTGAAAGCAATGTTTTTGAATGCAAATCATATGTAGGTGTTGATGTGAAAATTGGCAGTGGATGTGTTATAGGTAATTTTCTCATTAAAATTTATTAGCCTGTTATTTTTATATTTTATAACTTTTTTTTAAACAGGATCCAATTTTAAATCCTCGGCTTTCACATCTAACTTTCCAGATTTATAAAAACTTATAATTTTGAGAAATTAAATATCACTTTAACAGTGAAGAAAAGAACGGTGAGGAAACCTTCATGCCCGATAGTTAGCCATATTATTCTCATTTGATTATGAAGACCAATCTGATGCCATTTTAAAATAATATTGTCCAATCTCTAATGCATGTATTTTTCAGGAGCAGCATGTCAATTAATAGTCCCTCAGTCGTTACAAGACAACACTGTTATTTGGGGTTCAGAACACCACAGCAGAGAAGCATTAGAGAAGCAACCATCACAACTTTTACAACTTGATTTTCTCAGCAAAGTTATGCCTAACTATCACCGGCTAAGAAAACCAAATTTACATAAGCGCCAACCTTCAAGACAATCTCAAGAAGGTGCAAAAGTGTAAAGCTACAAATATTAAAAGATGTACATTATATATCAATTGCTTAAGCTTATTTATCATATGTTATAAGCTTTTGAAGAAAAAGTTACTAGATTATGAAATCTAGCCAGTCTAGTTTTATGTCTGCAGCCACAGTGTGAGCCCTATAGGTTGTTGATTTTATGAAATTATACATACTTTCATAGATCCAGTTATTATGCTGTAATTAGAGAAATACAGACATATTTGTGTACAAAAATTTTTTTTTTTATAAGAAGGTCCCTTTTGCAATTATACCTTTTATTGTATTTATTAAACACCAAGATAAAAAAGTACCTCCACACTAACCTAGAATAATATGTTGATATTGATGAGTATATAGATTCTTTATTAATAAATGTAGGCCAGCTGAAAAATGTTTTCAGATATAAACCAATGTTTCAATTTTTTTTTTCTTTAAGTTTCATTTAATCCATCAATAAATTAAATTTACTAAAAATGCCTTTATTATTTCAGTAAAATATACTCACAGAATACCTGTATTCTTAGCTTCTACTCTATTTATCTTACTTTACTTTTACAGTCAGACAAAAAAATGAAATTGTGGAGAGTGTAAGTAAATATAAATTAGCATTTTCATATGAGTGGTTGTTGGTTGATAGACATTTCACGCCCACCGCTTTTTTGTCTGACGTACTGGTACATACATGGTACATATTTTTTAGTGATATTGTCAGTTAATATAGGTACATACTTAATTTAATATATTTAAATATCACTTGCTTTAAACGGTGAAGAAACCTGCATGCCCGAGAGTTCCCATAAAGTTCTCAACGGCGTGTGAACTCTCCTTGGCCAGTGTGGTAGACTACGGCCTACACCATTCTCATTCTGAGAGAAGACACGTGCCCTGTAATTGTCTGTAATGGGTTGATGATTGTGACGATCATGTATGAAAGAATGTATAAATTACATAAATATATTAAGATAATACACACATCGCCATCTAGCCCCAAAGTTAGCGTAGTTTGTGTTATGGCCTAAGATAACCGATGAATAATTTATGACTTATATACATATAATATAAATATAAACACTTGAACACAATGCTCATCGCAAAAACTCTTTCCAGTTGTGGGAAGCGAACCCACGGCCTGGGACTCAGAAAGTAGGGTCACTGCCCACTGCGCTAATCAGACGTCAAAAGTAGTTCGGCGTAATCGGCTTTTTAGAATTAATTTTTTACTTTTACTTGCTTTAACGGTGACGGAAACCTTCATGCCTGAGATGTCTTCATAATGTTTTCGAGGAATGTGAAGACCATAAATAATATAGGTATTTATTATTATATTAATATCAGGAATCTGAAAAAAAATCTGTAAGGAAAATCGAACTATCATAATTTAGTCACTATGTGTTGAAAAATTTAATAAGATCACCGATTTGAATAATAATACAATACTAATGTTACATTCGTATTGTAGTATTCATTCTTATTCAAAGAAATAGTTGTATCAAGGTTATCTTGTTTTGTAGTTTAATTTGGAGCTATTGGCTGTTATAAAACTGAAATAATCTCAAAAGTACATGTAAAGAGGATATAAACACTACACTGACAGACAATCTAATGTATATATACTCAAAGTAGTGAATCCTGATTGCCTTCTATAATCTGTGTGACAGACAACAGTCAACACAAAGTCAAGTCAATGGCGATAACATTATTGTTCATTTTGTTTGTGTGTGATTTTGTAAATCTGATTAAAGTAACAAAACAATAAATTAATGATGTGCATTGCTATTCGTTCTGATATTATTTCATGGCATTTGTAATGAGATCTCGACCATAGTCTATCGTAGATCGTAATTGAATAATAACTACAAACTGGTTCAAACTTTCCTACCTCTACACATTAAAGTTTTACACATTTATTGAGAATAGAGCAATATTTTAGATGACCGCGTGAGGATAATTTTGTGTTCCAGCGTCAGATTTAACCGTGTATATAACTTTATGCGTTGATACTTTATTTTAAAATAAAACAAAAATTATCGTGTAGTACCGACGCCATGTTGTTATTTACTCTTTAATTTTTACGGAGATTTGTTATGGGTTTTGTTTTGTGAATAAAAAAGTGCGTGAGCATGTTGGAAAATGTTCCTATACACGGAAGCCGAAGTGACATCAAGAGCAAGCCGCCTACCCATCAAAGAAACCTTAGCTTGGATTTTAGGTAAGTGTTCATGAAACGTATAAACCCCAATATGACTAATATAATCTTATCAGCCTAATTAATACATAAAACTCTTACGGTATAACTATCAAACATCTATGTATTTATAAGTATCACAGTATTTTTACTAGATAAATTCAAATTATATTATAAACAAAGGTTTCTTTTTTATTATTCACTAGCGGTTGCCAGTGACTTTTACGTGATATCAAGAAAAATCTCCACGATAGCTTTCAACTGTCCCCTGGAAACACTACCTGAAGCAAATACCTGGTGTCCCCTCATTATCGGTTCATTTTGGTAACATATAACACAAGTGTCAGAAGGTTACATATATACCCAAAAGACTCACTTTCACATTTATTATACTTTTGTAGATTTAATTTTAAAGATTGATGAAATTATCATTAACCAAGATTTAGGCGAGTATTTAGCCAGTGACAACATATTTTAGTGGACTGTTTAGTTTTGATCCCTGCTTGTCTCATAAGAGGAAAGAGTCGGGGTTAGGGAAATTCTCCAATGAAACAATTTTTTTCTGTTAAGAGTGGTGCTAGTTTTTTTTTTGCCTTAGGTGTGCTGGGTTTCTAAAATAAATAGTAATAAATGGCAGCAGGCTAACCTGTAAGGGAGTATGGTAGTCACCCCTAACCCCTAACGGGTTTCTACGCGACATTGCACTAGAATATAAAATTGCTTAACGGCACATCTATGACGGCAAAGGTGGTAATTAGCTACGGCCAACTGCCACCAGACAAAACTTGAGAAAATTCAGAAATTAAAAGTTCACAAATTGGCTCTGCCAGGATTCGAACCCAACCTCATAATTAATGCATACTTGACGTTTCAAAAGTGCTTATAAAGTAGGCCTACTTGAAATAAATGAATTTGAATTTGAATTTGAATTCACAGCTCTCACCATTGCTCTAGGGAGATAGTCAAAAAATAATGTAAGGATTACAATTTAGAATGACTTCTATTTGGTATGTAATTTGTTTTTGGATTCTAATGTTTAATAATCTTGTAGATATCATGTTAGTTCTGTGATGAAGATGATTTGTGTACATTAAAATTATAAGTCCACAGCCATTTT